>NC_092806.1:20397633-21597633 GCF_040954645.1 Diabrotica undecimpunctata | reverse complement strand
GATAATCATTTATTAAATTTACTCGGTCTTCCGCTAAAGTAATTCCGCTCGTGTCCAGTTTAAACCCCAAATACACTACTTCCTTTTGAAAAAATTGGCATTTTTCTATGTTTAGTTTCAAACCAGCCTGATCCAATTCTTCCAGCACCAATTTAATGTGTTTCAAATGACTTTGCGTATCCGGAGAAAAAATCAATAAATCGTCTATATAGTGGACAATAAAATCTTCATGACGGTTGAGAATGGTGTGCAGAGCTCTCACCAGTGCTGCGCATGCACTTTGCAATCCAAAAGGAACTACCTTGAAACGATATACTATCCCATCAATTGAAAAAGCTGTATAATTTCGGCATTTTTCTGCTAATGGAATCAACCAAAAACTATGTTTTAAATCAATTTTGGAAAAAATATGTGACCCAGTTATTCTTCCAAAAATAGCCTCAATATTTAATGGTGATTCATATTGGGATACTGTATGCTGGTTGATGTTTCTCGCATCTAAACATAGCCTTAAATCCCCACTGCTTTTCTTCACTATCACTATTGGATTGACATAGGGTGAATCACATCTCTCTATAATCTGATCTTCCAACATTTTCTCGATTTCTCTTTTCACGTCTTGTCGATATTTATACGGGATGGGGTATGTTTTTGAACGAAAACTTCCCAAATTTTTCACCTCAAATGTATGCTCGTAATTTCTGGCCACTCTATTTTCTTCGTTTATTAAATTTTCGTAGTTTTTTAACATCAAACGCATCTCCTTTTCTTGTCCTTCTCCGCAAATTAGTTCTCCTTCGTTCTCCTTATCTTGTTTACATATATTTACCGCGTATTCGGTGTCCTCGTTTGCATACACTTCTTCTTCAAATACAGTTGTTTCTAACTTATCATCTCGCTTTTCGTTTATGCTCCCTGGATTCCATACATCCCATGTATGACTGTCTTCTTTTAACTTTCTTTCCTTTTCTTCCTTTCTCTTTTCTTTTTCTTCTTCTACACTTCTCTCTTTTGAGGAAATCCATTCTTTAATTTCTTCTATCCTTTCCTTTTCTGGGCTCGTCTCATATGAGGAATGCCATTCTTTAAATTCTTCTATCTTTTCCTTTTCTTCTTCTTCTGGACTCGTCTCTTTTGAGGAATTCCAGGCATTAACTTCTTTTATACTTCTCTGCTTGCATCTTCTCATGTTTCTTTGTCCTTGTTTCGTTGCCAAATTCATTTCTACTATTCTTTTTTCATCCGCTTCATCTATATTCCTTGTTTCATTGTCCTTGTCCTTATCCAATTTTTCTTCCAACTCTATCAGTTCATTCTCGATGTTCATGGTTTTATTATTAAAATCCAACACTATATGCTTTTCCGATAATTCGTCTACTCCTACTATCATATCATGCGACATATTTGGCATTATCACACATTGTAGTGAAAAAAATTTCTTTCCCAATCGTATCCTAATTCGTATCCCTTCATTTATCGTTGCTAACGTTCGTTTATTCGCGCCCACTAAATTTACCCTAGGTATTTTATAAATTAAATTTGTCAAATTAACTTCTTCTATCAACTTTCTATTTACCAGCGAAATTTCAGAACCCGAATCTATCAAAATTTTTATGGGTGTCTCATTTATAAATCCGTTTATATATTTTAAATTTGATCCATTTTCTTTGTCCTTATGTCCTGCGAGTTTTATAAATTCCTTTGGGTGACAAAAAATTCCGGTGTTTTTCTTTGTTTTTAGTGAGCGCCTTCGCGAAAATCCTCCTGTTGTCTTTCTGTAGTTCTTCTGTCCTCGCATTGTCTCTCTTCCCCGTATTCTTCTATTTGTGTGTTATTTACCTCTCTTCTCACTCCTCCTGGCCTTTCGGATTCGTATCTGTTGTCCCTATATCCTTGTTCATTTGTCCTCCTGTAATTGTTATTTTCTTTATAGTCTGTGTATGTATTTCTATTGTGGTTTTCTCTGTATCTGTCTCGGTTTCCTTGCTGGTTCCTGGATTCGTATCTCTCTCTCCTGTTTTCTCTATTTTCGTATTCTCTTCTCGGAATAAATTCTCTTTTAGGTCGGTCTTGACGATAATTTTGTCTCCTATCTCTGTTTTCCTGCATTTCTTGTGGTCTTCTAGTTTTTCTGTCTCGTAAATGTGATTCTCTTATTTGTAAAAATTGACAGAGACTATCAATGTCTTTGTAATTTTGCAAAGTAATGTGGTCTTCTAATGTTTCCTCAAACTGTCTGGCAATCAATTCTACCAATTGTTCCGATGAATAATTGTACTCTAAATGTTTGGCGTTGTTGTAGATTTGTAAAGCATAGACTTTTTCTGATACTCCCAACTTTTCGTTATATTTTCCGTTCTGCAGTTCTTTGTTGATCTCCAATTGCTGTATTTTTCCCCAGAAATAGTTCAAAAATCTTTTCTCAAAGTTTTCCCAATTGGTAAATTCCTCTTCTTTACTGTCAAACCATAAACTCGCCTCATCTTTAAGATGGTTCCTTATCGTTTCTTTGGCTGTTTCGAAGTTACCGATGTACCGCACTTTCTTCTTTAAATTATTTATGAAAATTACTGGGTGTAATTTTTTTACGTCCCCGCCAAACCTTATTTTCACATCATCTGTACTATGGATAAGCATTTCCCTTCTTTCTCCAAAATTTTGTTGCGTCGTGATTTCCGCAATTTGTCTTTCGTTCTGCTTAACTTTTTCTTCTATTTCTCGCTTGTCTTCTTGTAACGCATTTTTAAATTTGATTTCCAATTTCTCTAGCTCCTTTTTATGATCGTTCTTTATCTCTTTCATTGTATTTTGAATTTTTGTTTCTTGTTCTTTCATTTGATCTTTAATTCTCATTTCTTGCTGTCCCATTTCGTTCTTCATCATTGTCAAACATCCTTTTATTTCCTTTTCATATTTTTCTATGCGTTCCTCCATTTTTTTGTTGTTCTCCTCTATGGCTTGTTTTGTTTCCTGTTGATTTTTATTAATTGTTTGTTTTGTTTCTTCCATTGTTTGTTTCATTTGTTGTTGTGATTCCTCTATTTTCTTTGAGGTTTCTTGTTGATTTCTATCCATTTTTTGTGATTGTATTTGCATCAGTTGTAATATTTTCTCTAATCCTGATAATTCCTGACTCTCTCTCTCCATAATTGTTGTTTCGAAAATGTCTTCTTGTTCTAAATGTTCTTCTTGTTCTAAATGTTCTTCTTGTTTTTTGTTTTCTTTACTTTTGCTTCTCGTTGCAGCCATTTGTTTATCTCTTGAAATATTGTCCCCGCCAAATGCCAACTTTAAATTTCCTCGATTTGTTGCAAATACGGCAAATCCTCCGTTCACCCAAATATAAATATTTGTCAAAAATTTTCAAATGTTATCAAACGTCAATAAAAAAAAATTAAAAATAAATTGTTAGAAAATATAAATTTAGATAAAATTTTAAATGTCATAAAAAAATGTACCAAATTATTATTCACTTGACCAAAAAAAAACTATAACTACCTGTTGTCTTTATTTTTCAAATTGTATCTCTTTCCAAATGTAACTAGTAATACTTTTTTATCAGCCCTCACGTTCTGGGCGCCAATTGTTGTGATTTGCTTATAATTGTAAATCTACTTATATAGTCTGAAAAGTAATAAGTTTATCTTTATCAAACAAATCAAAATCAAAAAATATCTCAGGGCTGAAAATAATTATTATATATAATTTTTTTAGTTAAAACGTGGCTTCAAAGTATCTTCTGCTAGTTCCATTTAAGAAAGATAAACAAAAAGAAAAAAAAATACTAGACAATCAATTCTGATATTATAACAATTGTCCTTTATTTTAAAATATATCAAATTAATTGAAAATTCCGTTGAGGATAAATCTTACACCATACACTATAAATAGAATAATAAAAAAAAATATAATCAATCATCCATCAAATCATACATCCCTTAATAATCAATAAGGTTTAACTACACATATTTCTAAATCAACTATCTCTTAATATAAAAATTTTAAGAAAGAATTATTGGTTCCTTTGCTTGGATTTTACCACAATCTCCAAACTCCAAGATAAACAAACTGCTTCCTCTCAGACACAACGAAAATATATCTGTGTGTACTTACACAGTAATGCCTCTGTTTCTACTGGCATTCGTCTGTTTACCACAATGGCTGCTTAATTTTCCACACAAAACACTAAACACTACTTCTTATAAATTCTAAATTAGAATATCTTTTCTATAATATCAGAAAACCACCAAAAATTCATAAATTTTTTAGGAGCATCTCTCAATTCGCGTTCTCGTTTGACAGTTATTTTGACAGTTCTTTTGACAGTTCCCTGTCATCCAACGCATCATCGGATTCTTAGTTCATAAAAATTTTTTTGTTTTTCCAAAATTTACTTGACGTTAAAATACTTTCCTTCAAACGAACTTGAATTCTTTTTTCAACTTTTATAAAGGAGAAAACTCAATAACCAATAATGCTTACTTATTACTTTCTAATCTATTATATCCGCAAATTTCAAATAGTTGTGTACTAAATCTAACTGCTTATGTCCAAACCGTATTTTTTTTTTATTGGAGAAAACTGTCCAAATCACTTATTCACTTATTCGGAAACCACTCATGTACAACTAAACTATTTCTATATACAGGGTGTTCTCGATTTTTTTAATGGTCTTTCTAATTTTAATTTTATCTAAAATTTGGGGATCTTATTAATATATATATATATATATATATATATTGTTATGATATGCAAAATCGAGAAAAATATTGGGTTGATTAAAATATTTCAAAGTTCAAAAACATTAAAATAATTCAGATAAGTAAGATAATAAACAACAAACATTTCAAAGAAGGAAAGTTATTAAATTCTTGGATTACCTGTACTAAACAAAATGTAAGCTATACATAAATTATTTCTTTGTTATACTTGAGTGACCCGCATAATTTTAAGTGAAATCCAAAGACAATTGAAACGGGTTTTCCAAAATACATTAATGCAGTGATTAGAGACAAATAGAAGAGATTTTAGAAAGAGGTTTTTGTTAGTTTTTAAGAATTATAGAAAATATTATTTGTAAATAAGTTTTAGGAAATTTTATAATTATAGGTAAAAATTTGTTTGTTATCGAAATGAAAAAATGGGGGAATTGTGACGAGTTTTGATTGGCGGAGATTGAAAAAGGTGGGATAAGTATGTAGGAAAAAGTTTAGCGAGATTGAGGAGAGAGAAAGGAGAATCAGTTGGTTTTCCAAGTCTGTAAGACGAACAGTGATTGTTCTCTGGTGGTTCCCAAGAAGTAGCAAGCAGTAGTGTTGAATGTTAGTAAGTTTTTGTGGAGTTAGTGTATCTGACAGAAGCTGAAGCAGCAAAATATTGTAAGTCATATTTTCCTACTTATATTCCAAGAGTCACTGTTCAGGCCAACGAGAGATTCAGTTTATCGTAAAGAGAAGATATTCCAAGAGTCATTTTTTCACTCGGGCCAACGAGAGATTCAGTTTATCGAGAGGAGAAAGGCTATCATATTTTGAATGATTTGTGCTTTTGAAGGAGATCATTAAGGACGATATACTTGCAACAATCTGCTGTAAGATTGCTGATTACATAGGGAGCGGTTGAGAGGAGATAATATAGTCTACAAGGAACAAGGATTTGGACCACTCATCATCAGAGAGAGATAATTTTGTTTCTGCAGTTTTTTCTTTTATTGATAACAAAATTTTACACTTAATTTAGAAAGGATATAGATATTTTGATTAGGAGAGTTAGAATAGTTTGGGATTTTGAGATTTCAATTAATATTGTTTGTACCATTAATTTTGATTGTTCACGTACGGAGAACAAAATTTTGAGAATCCTTATAGGAGATTTGTTTATTGAAAACTTTTGAGTGTGAATTATTTCATTATTTTTATTTCAATATATAGTGTTAGATCATATGTGTTTTTTATTATTCCGGTATTCTCTGGACCTTACCTTTCACATGTAATAGCATAGATATTGAAGCACGAATTTAACCCTGAGATAAAAGAATTAAAAATTGTGATAGAGTCATAATCATATCATTTAAATAATTTTAATTAATCAAAAAATTAATTAGCTAATTATTGCTTGGCGCACCAAGACTTTAAATATCACAATAATATATATATATATATATATATATATATATATATATATATATATATATATATATATATATATATATATATGTGTGTGTGTGTGTGTATGTATATATTCATTATACTCTTAAATTATTAATATTGAAAAAACTCAAAAACTATTCTTATGTTTTAGATATTCTCCGTTGTGGTGGTGATGTCTTGCGACAGAGTGGAAAAAAGTGCAGAGGAGCTGATCCAAACTTGTGTCTACATACAAGCTACAACGGGCGACGAAAATGCACGGGTACTAGCTGAACTAGCTAAAGATCTGAAGCCGAAGTTTACTGCTGGTGGATATTTTGAGATTAACCAGCGCACGTTACCTACATTTTTGTCCAACTTATCGACATACCTTATAATCGTCTTACAGTTTAAATTTTCATCTAATTAGGAAATTTATGATGTTAGCACAAATAGTATATTATATTGTATACTACGGATATACTGGTATGGTTCTTCTCACAAACTTTTTTTAATACGTGCGCTAGATAGCGATAAAAAAATTTGTATCCCCAATTATTTTTCAAAGAAAAAAAGTCAAAACACGTCAATTCCTCAAAAATCAATACCTTTTGAGTTATTTGCGAGTGACCATGTTCATTTTTAAAAGTAAAAACCACGTTTTCAGACGGTTTTTCAAAAATAACTCAAAAAGTAAGTATTTATCGAAAACAATATTCGTAGTAAAATTGTAGTTTTTGACAAAACAAAAAAATTGTGTACTTGTGAAGTCTATAGACCTAGTAAAAGCAGAGTTATAGCTCATGAAAAGTAAGTTCTTTTTTGTCAAATTCCAAATTGAATATTTCAACGTAAAATAATCAAAAAATAAAGCATTTTTCGGGGAACACGTATCAAAACTTTTTAAAAGTGTTTAAAAAAGCTTTATTTTTGTTTGTTAAAAAAGTTTCTAGCAGCAAAACTAAGAGAGTTACGCCCAAAATAAAGTTGGCATCTTTTTTGGTATAAACATCGTGAAAATTACCATCTGATTAGCCCCACAAATAAAATTATTCGTTACCGCTTTACAATTTACTTTTTTTTCACTAACGGTAGTTTTCACCCCTAAAAAATAAAACCAACCAACAGCACAAGTCCAAAGGTAAAGTGGAGGGTAAGTAGAATCTAAATTCAAATTTTCATGCAATTCGGTAATGACACTAAAAATTACAGGGTATTGCCGTATTTCACGTTAATTTACTTTTCTAAACCACGAATTGTAACAGTCATCCACAAATTGTATGTCCAGAATAGGCCCGGTAGTTATAAAATTATTATTATGTAGGTTTACCTTTATCTTTTTTGGAAATAATTTTCCAAAATTATACGTCTAGAAATGCCTAATTTTTTGTGGACTTGTAAAGAAAAGCTTAAATTTAACGTTTTCTCTAACCACCGACTTATGATCTTAATCAATGACGTTACTAAAACATTCACTAAGATCGATAATTAAAGAATATATGATAAATGTAGGTCAAATATTGATATATTACAGTTTGTCTTGCAAAAAGCACTTGAAGCTAGAGAAGCGTTTTCGTTCTCCATGTGCTGTATAAGGACTGGAAAGGAGGACACTGCTTGCCCGCGGCTTGTTTGATATCATCTGCCCACCTCTTCTGTGGAACTCCTCACCTGTTCTTTCTTGGTATCCAGTTTGTTAATCTCTGTGTCCATTTTTCGGGATTATCTCGGGCAACATTTCCGACCCATTGCCACTTCAGCCTTGCTATACGTTCTGCGAGATCAGTAATCTTAGTTCTTTCACGAATGTCGATATTTCGAATCCTGCCTCTCAAACTAATCCCTAGCATGGCCCTCTTTATCGCTCTTTGGGTTGTACTGAGCTGCTCTAAGATTTTCTTTGTGAAGGTCATGGTCTCCAGTCCATATGTAGTTACAGGCAAGATACATTTGTCATAAACTCTACGTTTTTGACACATTCTTTGTCAACCATTTTCCGTCCAGTCCTGAATGTAGGTGTCTCCCAATTGCTTCCATCTTTCTCTATCTTGCGCCAATCTAATCCACTGTTTGCCTGCCACTGTTCTTATGTCATCTACCTATCTTTTTTGAGGTCTTCCCATGCTTCTTGTTGTCGTCCTTGGTCTCCATTCTAGAATTCTCCGTGTCCACCTGTTGTCATTATATCGGGCTACGTGACCTGCCCAGCGCCATTTCATTTTTACAATTTCTTCCACAATATCCCTAATCTTCGTTCTACGTCTTATCTCGGTGTTTCTAATCTTGTCTCTTAGTGATATTCCAGGCATGATTCGTTCCATTGCTCTTTGCGTTGTTTCTAATTTTTTAGCAGATTTTTTGGTAAGGGCTACTGTCTCCAAGCCGTAAGTACAAACTGGTAGTATGCATGTGTTATACACCTTTTTCTTTAAGTTTACAGGAATGGAGGTGTTTTTCAAGATATATGCTAATTTGCCGAAAGCGCCCCATGCCAGTTGTGTTCTTCTTTTAATTTCAGCATCTTGATTTGGTTTTCCTAGTTTGATACCATGAACTAGATATACATAATGTTTAACATTTTCTATGGTATGATTATTTTGTATTGTTATTGACACATTGGTATATCTTTATTCTTCAAGATAAAGCTTAACTTTCTGAAAGCTACCCAAGACAATTGTATGCGTCTTTTTATTTTAGCTATTTGGTTTTCTTTGCCGATTTTAATGGTATGTCCAAGATATATATAGTCTAGTATATAGTATATAATAGTCTCATTATTTTTGTTTTCTGAAGGTTCATTTTTGTTTTCTGAAGGTTCATTTTTAGACCTATTTTATTTAACTGCTGAGCATTTGCTCCAGTTCCTTGATATCTGTACTAAATAATACTATGTCGTTCGCAAACCTCAAATGAATCAGACGTACACCATCAATGTTTAGACCTTTTTGCTGTCCAGTCGAGCTGTTTGAATACATTTTCCAATGCTAAGGTAAAAAGCTTTGGTAAAATAGTTTAATAGTCTAATACTTTTACCAAGACGCATTTTTTCAGTTTTTTCGTCTTCATTGATTTTGATGTGGAATGTAGAATGTTCATAAATGTTTTTAATAAGTGTAGTGTACCATGAGTCTATTCGAGCATCTCTCAGGTCTGACAAAAAGGACAAAGTTTCAATACTATCGAAAAGTTCAATACACAATACCTTGTGAAAGTCAATAAATGCCATATGTAGAGGCACATTATATTCTGTGGTTTTTTCTACCAGTGTTCTGATGGTTTGTAAGTGATCGTTAGAACCAAACCCTTTTCTAAATCCTGCTTGTTCAACCGGTTGATATAATCAAGTTTTTGTGTTATGCTCTTGGTTATTATTCTTGTTAGCAATTTGTATAAGTGTGACAATAAACTTATAGGTTTGTAGTTTTCAATATTAGTAGTGTCTCCTTTCTTGTGTAAAAGTATTATTCCGGCGTTTTCCCACAGACTAACTATACTTTTTTCTGTTAGACACTTATTCAACAAAACTTCCACAGCCTCTACAACGATGTTGCCACCCATTTTTAACATTTCAGACGTTTTACGATCCTCACCAGGAGCTTTTTTATTTTTCATTTGCTGTAAGGCATGTCTAATTTTCGAAGAAGTTATTTTAGGGAGAGTTTCCGAGCCGACGTTGAGAATTGTTCTATGGTCTGTTTCGGGGTTCTGTATAGTAGATTTGTACAGATTCTCATAGAACGTTTGTATTTCATTGATTATTTGAGTTTATTCCGTCACCGCATTCCCCTGTTGGTTTTTGGTTTTAGTTATCTTTTGATTGTTTTCGATGGTTTGCAATATTTGTTTTGTTTGATAGGCTTACAAATCTGATCTTATGCTCTTTTTAATTTTATTGTTGATAGCCTTATACACTGGTGATTCTTTCGATGTTCTTCTTCTTTCTTCCATTAAATCCAGCTTTGTTTGTTTCAATTTCGTTTCTTGTTTGAAGTTGATGTTATGTCATTCGGTAATTTTTGTGTTATTTCATTTATATATTTCGTGATAAATACTGGTAGAGGTCCTGGTCTCTTTTTTAGTTCTGTTTGATATTCCTCTTGATTCTTCTCTCGAAATTCATATTTACTTCTATTCGCATCCTAACTAATCGATGATCACTACCAGTATTGACAGAATTTAATACAGTAACATCTTTAGCAATGTTTTTGAAGTTAGAGAGTATAAAGTCAATTTCATTTTTTACTTTGTCGTCTGGCCTGTGCCACGTCCATTTTCTCTGCATCTTTTTCTTGTAGAATGTTTTTAAGCAGAATAGTTTTTCTTTGCTAAGGAAGTATTTGCGAGTATATTCCCCTGTGATTTCTACTTCCCAGTCCAAAATTTATTACGTAATATGTTTCCTCTAAGTTTTTGGCTCTTGTTATGTCTTAATAAAGTTGTTATACCTCTTCATCGCCTGCAGAAGAAGTTGGTGTATAACAGTGGATTATTTGAATGCTGTATCTACGATTTAGTTACATTAACAGATAGATAACTCTATTAGAAATCGCTTCGAATTTAGTTATCAAGTTTTCGATTCTCTTATGTACCAAAAAGCTTACGCCTCCTATACCTTGGTTATTTCCTGAATTGTAGTGGTACAAAGTGTGCCCTGATTTTAGTAGAGTCGTTTCTTCGCCTTTAAGCCTTGTCTCGCGTAAGACTACTATGTCCCATTTTATGGTCTTAAGTTCTTCTTGCAACTCTTCTAGATTATCTTCTGTCCTCATCGTTCTGATGTTATATGTTCCGATTGCATTCTGTGTGTACTAAGCGAATTCTTGCCTCCCCCAGATTCCACGAGGCAGACCCTTTTTTGGACGTGGGACCTTTCCGTTCGTTTTAGTATCTGCCATGTCTATATAGTTGGAAGGATGAGTAACCTTAAAACACCACGCTGGCTAGACGGGTTGGTGAGTTTTATATCAGCCGCCCACTCTGGGCCAGACGCTGTTCGTAGCCGGCCATTCTGGATCAGACGTTACTGTTTTGATTCCTTGTCAGTAGCATAGATAAATTGCAACAGGCCATGGAAAGGTTTAATGCAATCTGTGAGGAATACGGCCGACTAACTTCAACAACACAAAATAGATGCTGATAAGTAAAAAGCAACAATCTGCCCGATAATTACCTATAAACAACATACTAATTGATATGTACATGACTATTGACAAAATGTGAACAGGCCACAGAAATTAAGGTGAGAACAGAAGTAGTTAGAGCAACATTTAACAAAATGCAAAAAGTACACAAGGAAAATTAATTTCCTGTAGTCGGCTGTATACCATAAATCACACAAATTTTATTTAAAAAATCAATTATAAAAAATCTAATAGTATAAAAGAACCCTTTCGGGCTACATCACAGAATGTTTTCGGCATAAATATTCCATCATCAGTACTTTTACCTGAAGTAAGTATTATCACTTTAATTAAACAAACGTTAAGAATAAATTTTGACTAATGTTAGAACACATGTGGTTACTTACTAGGTATGCATCAGTGAAGCCACGAAATATACTTAAATTAAAATTTAAATTTAAATACATTTAAATTAAAATCTAGGCAAAAACCTTTCAATCTAATCTAGTACTCCAATCGTGACTATACGAAAAAAGAAAATAAGAAAGACAGTTAACCCTAGCTAAATTCTCAGATAAGAATTTTAATTCCATTTTTACGTAAAAATATTGAAAATATTGTAGCTACAAGGAAAATTTATTGACAAAAACAAATTTTTGGTGCCAAATATGGAACATCATGCAACAATGTAATATTAAAGTCAAACTATTTTGAAGCTACAGTATACACTATACAGTATGAAACTGCAAATAACAGTTTCTTTCTTTATTAATACACGACGGTATTGTGCATTTTGTGCACACTATATATGTTTTCCCTGTACAGCCTGGAAATTTGCATCTTGACCTAGTGCTCTCATCCCAATAGGGAAAATGATCAAGCCCATCGTTACGGATGTCTTCTTGGGGTATTTCTTTAGTGGGTCCCTTTTTTCGTTTGTTCTCGTACATTTGCTGAATGCTACTACTTGACGGTCTTCCTACTCTGTTCTGTTTAATTGGTTTTCCGGCTTTACATAGAGCATCGGCTATTGCTAGTTTGGTATCCAAAAGGGGTAAATCAAATTTGTTCGCTCTTTTGGCTAATAACCAACAGTTCACGGCAGTCATGTCAATGAAATGAAAAAATATTCGTAAATAATATTTCTTCGACCTGATTTTTATACGATAAAATCCTAACATGGAATCAAGGAGATCTACACCTCCCATGTAGTTGTTGTAGATTAGGACACTGTTAGGACAAGGTATCATTTTATGTATACTCTCTTGTTTGAAAAAGCTTCTTTTTTCTCCCTTTGGTTCATTTCCAGCATATGTTGACATTGTAGTAACGATTTTATTATCAAACCAGGACACTACACTGACATCCACATTGTCTATATTGGCTATTTTCTCTAGCATGACCTCTGCCGCGATTCTTCATTTCTTTCTCAGCTGGCATCATAACTCCAGGAACACGATTAAGTCTTACTGTTCCCAAAGGTAAAATGCCCTCTTTGGTCAGATATATCATAAGAGGTATGCTGGTGAACCAATTGTCAAAAAACAACTTGTAATGTCGATGTTTTGGTATCGAATCTGCTAATTTGACAACCACGCTGCTGCTGATACTAAGATTTAGTGCTCCTAGAGGTACAATATTACTCTGGGAACCAGCAAACGAAATAAAGTCATAGCTGGACTATGACTTTAATTGGACAAATGGATACTGGAATGGAGGCCAAGAAATTATGCCTACCGAAGCAGAGGTCGTCCACCAACACGTTGGACTGACGATCTAAAACGTTGTCATAGGAATTGGATGCAAGAGGCACAATATCGAAATAGATCTAAAATTGTGAGGGAGATCTATGTCCAGCAGTGGATAAGCGAAGATTGAATGATGATATATATATATATATATATATATATATATATATATATATATTGATATATATTGATATATGTATATATATATATATATATATATATATATATATATATATATATATATATATAATATGTATGTGACTTACTCATCACCCATTTGAGAAAAGTATGGTAATAATAATAAGTGATAATCGGTGTAATATTCTTACATCAGTGTAAGATGATGTTCTATTAAAAACAGCCTAAATCATGCCCCATGCAACATCTTGTATAGCCGAAAATAATTTTTGGTGATAGACCACTTAATTCTAGAGAACTTTGCTATTTTTCTTAATTTGATACAATTTCCATGTATTGTGAACGGTGGTAGAGTGAAACACCCTGCATATTTAATTTTTTAATTTTTTTGGTGTTTCACTGGATATTGATTCATCAAGTAGGCTTTGACCGTTTATAAAAGCCAGGAACCTGTACTTAAGCATTTTGATTTGATTCATTTTGTCATAATAAATAGATTTCTAATTAGTTAATAAGCTGGGGACTATTTACAATATAAACGAAAGCAGCACATGCTCATAAATATTTTCATTATAAAGTTCACTATTGCAAACCTATGCAACTGAATTTTCGGATCTAATATGCCTCACAGATATTAGTATCTATTTTAGAGCAATAATTTGCTTAAAATCTCTCTGAATTTAATAAATTACCACATAAACGAGAAGTGTAACAGGTAACAGGCAATCTTCCGTATTAGAGACCAGCGCCTTGGGGCAAAAATGCTGGTGATGAGTTTACGTATCTCCAAAGGATGCCGGTGATCAGTTTACTATATGTCGGAGGGTCTAATAATTTTATGGGGGCCTATAAAGTGATGAGTTCGTTGCATCCATTTATACTTCCTAAATTGTAACATTATTGTTGATATTCTCTCTGTAATTAAAATTAAAATTAACAATTATTTAATATCAAACACAAGTTTTGTTTTTTAATCCAAATAGCAATACAATACCTGTCAAATTTCATAATAAGTGCACATTTATCTAATACAATCCTGACAGCTGCCAGATTTGTCTCTAGTTGCTTGCAGTAATTTTCGACATGCTCAAAACATATTTCGAGAAGAACCATATTTTTAGTTATTCATGTCATACCAATGACACTATATATTGTTACTCTCTATAATATTGCACCAAATACTATAAAAATAGAAAAATTTTATTTGCTGTTTGTAATAAATGCCAGTTGTGAAAATGATGCTATTAGTATTGTTTAAATTGCATTTGTGGTCAAATTAATTAATGTCACAGACGTAGTCAATATATAGTTGTTATTAAATTGTTAATTTACCTTTTAAAACTACCTCTATGAAAAAGAGCAACAGAAGCTACTTTGTACACAGAAAACACTTTTAAACTCCATCGGCACTTCGACACTCAGGAGGAAAAATACATTTAATTTAATAATTTGACTTCCATATTCCTCTTAGGGTCCTCATATTCCTATAAGAAGAAGGTCATATTTAAAAAAAGTATTTAAAGACAAAGTTGAGAGCAGAATACAAAAAGTGGAAGACGAAGTGGATACAAATTATGATATAGTATTATATAGTATAATCCGTTGCAAGATAATTGAGAAATCTGAAAGCTCTAGCAACCCCATAAATCGGTCATAGATACGGTGGTCAAAATTTACTTCGGATGAGTTGAAAATAATCTATAGTTTGCTATGAACTTTGAAAGCATTTTTCTCTTCTGTTTCTGTTAATTATTCTAAATTTTCATACATACTTTGACCTTTGTTACCACAATTGTCAAACAAGAACAGCTACAAGGAAGTGGGTATCTCACAAATCTCTGGAATGGTAGAGGAATTCACCAGGACAAAGACAGGCGAAACAGTTCATTACAGAACATTCGCCAAAATTTACGGCAGATCTAATAATCAAAGACAGGAAAACAGTCAAAGCTATAGTAGGTCTTCTAACAGGGCACTGTAAGCTGAATAGGCTCTTGAAGCTGATGGGATTATCAGATGATGACCTGTGCAGATTATGTTACCCCGAAGAAGAAACAGCAGACCACATTCTATGTCAGTATGCCAGTCTGGAAAATGTGCGGTTCTTTGCATTAGGAGAAGAAAATCCATCGGCAAATAGCTACATAGAAGGTACACTCTCGAAGCTATTAGACTTTTTAAAGAGGGTCAAGCTAGAGAATTATATCTAGGACTAGAGGACCACAATAGATCTAAAAAGGTCGCAGTGGAATAGGTCAAAAGACCACCTCTCTTAATCTATCTACCTGTCTTGACCTTTGTTTTTATAAAATATGTCTTCATAAAATGCTTTGATTTCCTCATCATTGTAATCTGTTGTTAGTGCATATATTTGCATAATTTTGAGCTCTACTTAATTTCGTGGATGATCAGTAGTCATCCCACAGAACCAGGAAGATCTGCAATCCATGACAAAGCGATTAATGCAGAAATGCTAGTGAATCGGACTAAACATTAACTCGACAAAAACGAGATACATGTACATAGGAGAAAAGATGGAAACGTAATTTTGTTATGCTCTGAATATATCTATGTTGAGGCAAAAATGGAAAGAGATGGACGCACTAAAACAGAAATCGAAGAAGAGAACAGAAATCATAAAATAGAAAAAATAATAGGTTAACTCACTCAGGCATTTAACTCACTAGCTCTGGTCAAAAACTTGAACCATCTTTAAACAGAAAAAGATACAGCTATATATGTCACAGCATTTTTAAAAGCATTGTACTTTATGGATGCGAAACCTGATAATTCACTAAGAGAACGGAACAAAAGCTCCTTGATCTGGAAATGGATTTTAGAAAAAGAAAAGAATAAGAAAACTCTTAGAGAGAACAACTACCATCATAGAAGAAATACAGCAAAAACAATTTATTTGGTACGGATATGTAGATACAGAGAATGACAGACCTTCGCTTACCTAAGATAATATTGGAATGGCAGCAATCTAAGCCAAGAAAATTAGGAAGTATGTTACATAGTATAATATGTTATGTTTTTATGGTATGGTATGTTAAAAGTTTAAATCGTGATCGACTAATATCTCTTTAATGGATCGATCTTAATATAAGGATCTATCTACGAACCTCCTCCATAGCTTAGACAGGACTGAACGTGGACTCGGAAAACTCGTGAAAACTCTCTTCGGTTCTTCTTCGTACTCTTTTACAGCCGTAAAAATACTAACATTTGTACCTCGGACTTTTTGTTTAATTTGAAGTTGATTTCCTTACTGGACTGATGTTAAAGGACGGCCTTGCAAGTTATAACGTAAAGAAGATTGTCATCAATACCAATAGTCATGCGTTTTCTGCCACCACTTACCCTACGCTTATTTCCACCAATTTGTTAAAAACATTCGAATACCTTTTTGATGATGGGATCTCCTTGTCATGGGTACCCATGTCATAGTAAATGAACATGAAGGATTTCTGTAATATATTCATAACCACATTCATCTTCAAAGTGATATTAAAAAACAATGAGCAAAACCGACTCTCCAAAAAAAATATTTACCGAGCTGTTGGTGATAAGTTAATTACTGTTTTTATAACAAACCAATGCGCTTAAGAACAAACAAAAAAAATATAGTAGAGAAGTGAAGATCATCCTGCCAAGATCTATATACAGACGACCAACACCAGGAAATCCTGCCAGCCTTCACAAAACAATAAAATCGTGTTTATACATGTCCGCGCGGTCGTGTCCGACAGGTCTCGTCCGCAAAACGCCAATGTGTATATATACTCATTATTGTACAAAATTGGTTTTTTTTGCCGGACACTGTCGTAACACGAAACGGACACAGCACGGATATCCTTTTTTTCCTTGATTTTAATCTTCATCCTATGGGCTGATGATTATGAAGTAAATGTCAAGGATATTTGTTGCCTTTCTTTCGCTTCACATCTCTAGCAACTTCTCTTCTAATGTCATTTGATGCGATATCAACGATAGAGTGGCGTTTAGTGATAGATGATATCCAACGATTCTTGTTCACTCCTTGGTAGTTATTTTAATGTCTAGTATGTATTAATGCTTAACGTACTGGTCTAGGATAAACGCGTGTTCAAGAGATACTCCGCTCGTTTGAGCTAGTCTGATTGGTAGTGAATTTTAAAAGAGTTTGCAGTGCTCATAGCTCTTGGGGTCATTGAGATCTTATCCAGCTCTACACAAAGCAATAATGTTGGCTCGTCTTTAAGCCTTTAGGGTATAAGCATAGTTTGGACATACATCCTTATTATATAAGGAAGCTACTTCAAAGTTTATTGTCCAAACTTCTTGATTTTCTCTGTACGCAGATTGTGTTTATTCTACATTATGTGGAAGGAATATTCAAGCTTAGGTAAAATAATTATAAAATATAATACTTAAGTATCTATCAGTATATTAGAACAATAGTAAAATAGATGAAGGGGCATACAGTAAAGTTAGAAGCGGATGGATAAACTGAAAGAGTGTGGTGTGTAGTATTATATAAATATTGCATTATATATTGAACTGATAATCACCCAATGCCAAGGATCGCTGAGTTGATAGTTCCTGGTAGAAGTAGGAGCGTAAGGTCATAAAGACCTGGTAGTAGACTGGTAAAAATACATGTTTGTAAACAGGATTAAGATATAGTAAACAATTTTATAGAAAGTTACCGAGAAAATTTAGTTAGTTCGTGTAGCCGACCCCACACAGGAACAAGGGTAGAGGGGATGATGATATTGTATTGTTTTCATTCGTGTTATAGTTTTTATATTTTTTACTCCAGATACTCTTACTTCCTTTTGACAGTTGCGTAATTTTAAATATTTTGGGCTATTTATTTTCTTGTCATCTTTATTTTTAGTTCTATTTTTTTTATTTTTTCTTAGACTTTGTGTGTCTATTACCAGGTCTTATTCTTAAATAAATATGTCATATAATACTAACAGTAAAATAATATACACACAACACGATCCAAATGAACATTTAAAGCATAATTATCTCCTTTGGATAAAAATTCTATGAATATTATCTCTCGCAATTTAGAAAAGTGGAAACGCAAAGAAAACCAACAACAATTAAGTACGAACGTACATTGTTATGATTAATGAGATCTTTTACATTTAACGATTTATTCACAAAACCTTGTTTGTTTGGCGCGTTTGGTTGCACATGAGAAGACATCCATTAACATGTTGGTTTTAAAGACCATTAATCATTTTAGCTAATTAGACAGGCGCGATTTTTTTGAATTTTTATTAGGCAATACAGCGGAAATAACATAAGTTATAGCTTGTCAGCGATAACGGGGTCGCACACAAATGTCACCAGTCGTAAATTATCATTATCACTTACATGACTTGTCAGAGAAAGTGACTAATTATAAGGACGTAAAGTCGTTAAAAAGTCTTGAATGGCTGTTTAACAGATAATTATTCAACTTTATTATTATTATAAACCAAACTACGACTCCAGTTTAAATATGGGGCTACTTCGTTTACAGCCTGATAAAAAAAAGGAAACTCGTGGTGGACTTTTTAATATTTATACTGTATACATATTTTACATAATCATCTTAAAAAAAGTTATACATGGAATAGTTAAACATAGTTTGTTTTCCTACTCGTACCATATACGGAATCCTAGGTTATACCAAAATAATCTCTTTCACAGGCATGTCTTTTCTATTGGTTCTGCCCAGATCTCCTACTTCTAGCAACTTAAAACAGAGCAATACTTCGCACTAAGTGATTATCATTTCGTCATCAAACATGCCCTTACCATCTTGATATATGCTCTTGAGGCATATATCTGGGGTAAATTTGATCAGATCTCCTTCTTCTGTTTCCTCTTTATTAGCAATTCTGCTTTTAATTGGTGGATATGGGCGGTCTTCCGATACTAAACTTCTTCTACCGATTGGTGATTTATCTCTTGCTATATTAATCACACGGGTCTTCCCCATTCTGTTTATATGGTTATTCCATTCTTTTTCTGTTTGGTGCACAAGCGTTTATACATTGTACGTTACATTTTCTTCTAATGTCTTCACTTCTCTTAGCGGATTTAATGTAATTCTTCTCAGTACTCTCTTCTCTGCTGTTTCCAGTGGTCTTTGTATTGTGACTGTGTCGGGTCTTGTTTTTGAAGCATATATCATTATTGGTCTTACACTGGCTTTATAAATTCTTGACTTCATCTAAGTGTTAATATGTCGGTTTCGTCATATATTGTGATTAAGACATTCTTATGGGTGTAATATAGAGGTAGCACCTTTTATCGGAACGACCACATCGAGCGTCATAGACGGGAGATGGTTTTTGATAACCGGTCCTCATAAGACACTAACTCTCACTTAGGGCTCCACGTTCCACATTCTGGGCAACTGCATCGGTTTGCAAGCTAGACTAAGTGAGGGTAGCCAGATATGGTGAAAATATGAAAAAGTGATTGCCGGTACAAGCAATCCCCCCACTTACTGACCAACGGCTCCGGGCGGATGATAAGTGGAAGGGCACCTTTTTCTCGTAAGATTGGTAAATCAGTCTTAAAGGCAGAGGAACCTATTAACAATGGTCAACGACATAAATATGCAGAAAGCAACGGGGAACCACTGCATTAAAGACTCGGTCAGTACCCCTAGTGTAATCAGCGATAGGATAACTAGTCAAAGAAAAGATAATATTGATCATGTGATTCGGATACCAAGATCCGACAGAGCAAGACAATCACAACACGGCAAGGTCTTCCCGGTCGCCAACAGACGAAATCCTTGCCAATCTAGTGCAAAGAAAATGCTCACAATATGCACATGGAATGTTAAAACATTATACGAGGCCGGTAAGACTCATAATTCAAGTAAGGAAATGGATAGACTATCAATAGACATCATGGGAATAAGCGAAATGATATGGATGAACTCTGGGCAATGTGAAATTAACAATCATTACATATATTATTCAGGTAACCCCAACGGAAGACACGAAAATTGAGTAGGTATAAACTTAAATCAAGAAACTGCCAGACATCTTAAAAACTTTGTAGCAATATCGGAAAAATGTTCCTGCTTTAACTTGATACCTACCAATAACAACTAACATTATCCACAGTATTATCCCTACAGCTGACAAACCAGACGACATAAGTGAAACATTCTATAATGAATTCTCCAACACCTTGAAACACCTTTCCAAAAAGGATCTAACCTTGATTATGGGTGATTTAAATGCCAAACTAACACTTACTTCAAAATCCCATACAGAAGATTATACAAGAAATCAACTCAAGATACTTCAAGCCACATAGTCAAAAATAAAATAGATTACATTATGATTAATAAAAGATTTCGTAATACCATTACATCAGTCAAAACATATTTAGGAGCCGATATCAAGTCAGACCATAACCAACTGATTTACAAAATGTGTCAACCCAAAATATGACATCAGGCTACTCAAAGACCTATACACAGAACAGAGTGCAAGACAGTATATACATAGCAATTTAAATACTGATCTTCAAACGGATTTAATAGACCAAGGAGCTTGAAAAGTTTCACAAGGCATACAAGAAAAAATCCTCAAACCACCAAAAATTAAGAAAAAATCGTGGATGACCAATGAGATTCTAGATATGATGGAAGAGAGACGAAAGGTCAAAGATCGCTACAAGTCATTATACAAAAGAATAGACAAAGAGATCAAAAAAGCAATCAGAATAGCTAATGACACACAGCTGAGAGAACATTGTGCGAATAATACAGCTATTACAACAGAAACACGATTCATTCAATAGGCACAAAAAAGGTAAAGAAGCTGCAGGCTTTACAAGCCTAGAAGAGTTGGATGTTTGGTAGACAACCAAGGTAATCCACTTCTAAATGTGGAAGAGAGACTAGACGCTTAGAAGAAATATGTGGCAGTAACATTTGCAGATGAAAACTAGATTGCCATTGAAGACATAGAATGCCAAATAGGTCCCCCTATTACCATTGAAGAAGTCATGGCAGCTATTAGAAAAACTAAAGATGGTAAAGCTGTAGGGTCTGACAAATTGTATACATAATTCCTGAAACTTATGAACGAACAAGGAATAAAATGCATAACGACTTTATTTAACAAAATATATATAACTGGAAATATTCCCCAAAGCTGGTTAAAGTCGACCTTCGTAACTATACCAAAAAAATTAAATGCAAAAACAGGCGAAGACGACAGAATAATTAGCCTAATGAACCACTTACTTAAAACGTTTTTAAAAGTGATACATAACAGAATATATAAAATATGTGAAGAACAAGTGTCATGGGCACAATTTGGATTTCGCGATGCCTTAGGCACTTGTATAGCTCTATTCGCTATACAAGTGCTTATTCAGAAGTCCAGAGATGTCAACTGTGATGTATATATTTGTTTTCTCGACTACAAAAAGGCATTTGATAGAGTAAAACATGACAAGCTCATATCCATCTTGAAAGAAGCGGGCTTGGATGATAGAGACTTGCGAATTATATATAATTTATAATACATATAACCAAACTGCCAACATTAAAGTGGATAACCAGTTGACAGAGACAATCTCCATAGATAAAGGAGTGAGACAACGATGTATTCTGTCTCCGGTGCTATTTAACATGTACTCGGAGCTTACCTCGGAGCAAGCACTGAGACAACTACAAGAAGGCATCTTAGTTAACGGAGTCCGTTTAGATAGCATTAGATATGCTGACGACGCAGTAGTTTTTGCAGAGACCCTTAGATGATTTACAAGCAATAATGTCGCGCATATCAGATATAAGTCGAGAATATGGGGCGGATCTCAATGTGAACAAAACAAACTACATGGTAGTTAGTAAGCGCGAAATATTAAATACACATCTTTTGGTTAAACAACACCCAATTGAGAGGGAAAAAACTACACATATCTTGGTTCTAACATAAACAGTCAATGGGACCACTCTACTGAAATAAAACAACCCATAGGGAAAGCAAGATCAGCGTTCGTAAAGATGAAGTTTCTTTTCAGAAGTCAAGATTTACCGCTTAGTACCAAAATCTCTATCATCAGATACAATGCATTTTCTACATTATTAAACGGAGTAGAGGCATGGACGCTCTCTGAAGCTTCTTTAGGAAAGGAAGAGGCCTTCGAAATATAGTGTTATATGCGCATCTTACGAATTTCATGGGCGGATCGTGTGACTAATATTGAAGTCCTACGTAGAATGGGCAAGGAATGCTCTTTTGCAATTCTCAGCCACTGTTTTCCAGCTACAGCTATTATATCGACTATCCATCTCGTTTTGGGTCTTCCCACGCTTCTGTTTGTTTCTCTAGGTCTCCAGAATGTCACTTTATGAGACTATCTGTTGGTATCTTGTCTTGCTACATTGCTACCCGTTGCCATCTTAATGTCTTCTTTAGTTCTTCGACGTATTTCGGTGTTAGGAATTTTGTCTTTGAGGCTTATATTTAACATGGCCCTCTCCATGGCCCGTTGAGCTACTCTTAATAAAATTGTTCTGCCATTTTTCTTGTTATTGCCATAGTTTCCAATCCATAAGTTGCAACTGGTAGTATACAAGTGTCATAGGTTTTTCGTTTTAAGTGTATTGGGATTTTTCTGTCTTTTAAGATGAAGCTCAACTTACCAAAAGCAGCCCATGACAATTGTGTCGTTCTTTTAATTTCTAGGGCTATCGTGATGTTTTCTAGGCTGTTGCTTAATATCTTTGTTTTGTCGAGATTCATTTTTAATCCTATTTGATTCGATTTGTGATTTAAATCTTGTAGCATTAATTTTAGTTCATGGATATCTGTGCTTATTAATACTAGGTCGTCTGCGAAACGCAAATGGTTAAGATATACTCCATCTATTTTTAATCCCTTTTCGGTCCAATTTAGTTTTTTGAAGACATTTTCTAATGCCAAAGTAAATAACTTGGGTGAGATGGTGTCGCCTTGTCTCACACCTTTACCAAGGTCTATTTTCATAGTTTCCAGATCATCATCTATTTTTACGTGAAAAGTAGCATCATCGTATATATTCTTAAGGAGGGCAGCATATCTTGAATCTACTCTAGCGTCGTCCAATGCTGTTAAGAAAGCCCATTTCTCGATACTGTCGAATGCTTTGTGATAATCGACAAATGCCAGATGTAGTGGTATGTTGTACTCTATTGTTTTTTCAATAACTGTCCGGATTGTTTGCAAGTGATCGATAGTGCTATTTTTGCATTAAAACCTCGGGTGATGATAACATAGTGTGTTTTTTCTAGGTCTTTAGCTAGCGTTATATCTTTGTAGAGTTGTTCTATTGACTTGTCATCTGCAGTGGAAGTTGGAGCATAGCAGTGTATTATCTGTAAGCTATATCGTTTATTCAGTTTTAATACAAGATATATTACTCTTTCCGACACGGCTGAGTATTTCACAATCTGGTGTTCTATTCTTCGGTTGGCCATGAAAGCCACTCCTCCTTGGCCGCGATTCTCTTCTGAATTATATTGGTATAGAGTGTGCCCAGATTTTACGGTGGTCTTTTTCTCTCCTTGAAGTCTCGTATCGCATAAGCTTACAATATCCCATTTAATAGCCCCTAGTTCCTGCTCTAATTCCTCTAGATGGTCATTTGTTCTCATGGTTCTGATGTTTGGTATGTAGCAATTTTATATTTTTGAGAATTAATTTGTTTATTATTGTCATGTATTTTCGATCTTCTGCCTCCCCCATGTTCTGCTGAAGATGGGGAAGGAACGCGAAGACATAAAAACCATACAAACGAAAAAACTGGAATATGTTGGCCACATAATGAGAGGAGAAAAGTACTCTCTGCTTAGACTCATAATCCAAGGAAAAATCTCGGGAAAGAGAAATGTGGGACGTAGGAGGATTTCCTGGTTGCGAAATTTAAGGGAGTGGTATGGGTGCAGTTCAATACAGTTGTTCAGAGCTGCAGCCAACAAAGTAAAGATTGCTGTGATGGTAGCCAAAATCCGATAGGAGACGGTACTGCAAGAAGAAAGTCTCCCCCAGAATCCGTGAGGCAGTCCATCTTGGAGTGGGATTCTGAGTTATAAACTCTACCCACCTGGGGTACTATATTTTTGAATCTCGATTTATGCATGAATATATTGAAGGGAAACTGGCAATTAAAACGCCACGCTTAACGAGCGGATTGGCGAGTTTAGATTTCAGCTGCCCCTAACCTGGAGTCAGACACTGTTTACAATCGTCCATTCTGGATCAGACGCTGCTTGATTCTATACCTACCAGCCCTAAAATCACGGAATTGCCATTTCCGCCATTCACACCGTACCGAAGGTTTGCTTCTCCGCCGTGGTCTGCCGTGTGGTCTTCATCCGTAACCCTGGACAAGGGACCCTAACACAATCAAAGAGCGCAAATTAGAATATCGTGGCCATGTTATAAGAAATGAACACAGATATGGCTTATTGCATCTCATTCTTCGGGGCAAGGTATTTGGAAAGAGAAAAGGGAGAAAAAGAATATGTTATCTTCAAAACCTAAAGATGTGGTTCGATACGTCTACTACCGGATTATTTCGAATAGCTGCAAGTAAAGTTAGGATAGCTATGCTGATCGCCAACATGTGGAACGGATAGGCACCGTAAGAAGAAAAAGAAGGCATCCTGTCAGTCTATTTGCTTTTCGTACTTGGTCTCTCACTTCTTGGTCGAGGTCTTCATAGCTGGACAATGTAATTTTAAGATATTTTATTTCCATTACTTGTTTAATACTGATGCCGTCAATTTCTACTTTACATAGTTTACCTTGTTCTCCAGAGTGATATAGTGCATGTCCAGATTTTAATATTCTCCACCTTTTTGCCAACGATATCCCAGCCGATGTTCTTTAGTTCCTCCTCTGTTTCAAGTATTGTATTTTCTGACGACAATGACCTTGCATTGTAAATTATAGTTTTTAATTTGTGATACTTGCACACAGAAACTTAAAAAAATAATAGAAATTATTTGACAGGTTATAATTTACGTTATACGAATCCCAATAAGATTTAATGTAAATACCGCAAGAGCTTTTGCCATTAATTGTACAATGGAAAAATGATTGCTTCCCAATTGTTACGTTAGATTATTAATTACTTATAAAAATATGTAAATGGACGTTACAAAAAAATTACAATAAGTAACAGCTAATTTAATATAATGAATAATTTATGGGTTTATCGCACAAGTTGTTCCTACATATTAATAATGTCGAGGTATATATAGAATGGGCGTTATATAGATGACACATCCACACAACAAATGATAGAACATGGTATTTGTTACTGATTTATATCTCAGATATATTCAGTTGTTCGAAAAGGTACACCGCACACACCATTAATCGTCAGAGTTGGCTTCTGTTCTGTAGAGGCAAATAAAGAGAGAAGGAACATTTAGGCCAGTCGTAGAGTATCGTAACAAACTGTCCAAAAAAAAGCATATCGTCTATATAGAGGTAAAACTCACTAACTACAAATAAGTACAACAGAGATATTTAACATTTTGTCCGTTTTTCACTTTATAATTTTTTTATTTATGATTATTATAGATAGAAGTGATATTATTTATGGAGGTTAGGTGTTACTTTACTATCCTGTTTTAAAAGAAATGATCAGAACTCAATAATTTTAAAATTATTAAGCTAAATGTACTTAATGAATTTTACCTCAAACTATCATATTCCTGATTGGTACTTAGGGATAAAGTAACTAGACAGGAAGTGATGAAAAATGTTATTATTTCGTTTACTATTACAAATTATAATAAATTCCTGTAAAATTGAACACAACAAAACAAAATATAACAAAAAACTTATTTTAAAGATGAATTGATGTTGAATCTTCTGATTCCTCATCAAAATTGGGTTCTGGCAGGTTGTCATTTGTAGAGGTACTTGTTGGTAGATTTTTATAATAATGATGAACTTCATCTGGTATGAGATTGTCGTTGCAAAGTTTGACTAGATCTCGTTTCTTCGGAGTTGAAATTGGGAGTAAATCGTTATAGAGAGATTTTAACCTTATTTCTGAAATATCCCGATTACTCCTTCTTCCTGGACCACAAGAAATAATTAATTTTGTATACGGCGATGAATGGTCATATCTAAAAAAAATCACATCGGCATGTTCTTTTACAAATTTGAAGCATTTAATTTTTAGCCAGGATACTGTGCAGCCGTCTTCATCTTTCGTTCTATTTTTTATTATTGTTCGTGCCAAATTATTTAGATCATAGAAATCTGTATATTTAAGTTCTCGTACTGCATACGGCTCCTTCTGTAATCTTTTCTGCCGTGCTAACCTAAATATTTCCAGCCAATCGTTCATGATAAAAGCTGTTCGGTTTTTCTTAGAATGCTCTATCGCCGAATGCATAGAGTCGCACTCCATATGACTATGTCCTGACTCCAAAAATTTCTGTTCTATGCATTCCAAGTGCGTAGTATGCACTGCATATAGAAGTGCAGCAGCCACTTGCTGGTTTCTATTTTGACCTCCACAAGTGTCTGAAAACAATGATATTTTCAGAACTGTGGAGGGTAAGTTTGTAATATACTTTAACAGAATAGATCCAATTTCGTTGATACCACGCTTTCCATTAACTTCATTCCAGCAGTAGCAAGATGCGTGCTCACCATCTCCCTTATAAATGGTTAAATTGTATACAGATAATTTTCGAGAGTAGTAAAATGGGGATACTGGGGAGTGAGGTAGTTGCAATACACTTTGAAGGTCGAATGTTGCTGTTTTAAATGTCTTGTCGTTTTGAGATAACTTTTTGTCTGTATTTTTTGCTTCATGGCATTCATTCTTCCTTATTATGTGCATTGAATATTCTATTTCTAAATCTTGTTTTTTTGTTGCATCTGCCATGTTATATTTACTGCATGCTGCACATTGATCTTTTTTAGGAACGAAAAAAGAGTAATTATAGTCATTACCAAAAATTTGCCTGTATTTCCAATGACTGACTGGCTTTTGATTTTCAGCTAGACTTTCGAGATAGAGATTGTACATTTTTTTAATTGATAATTTAGAGTCCAAATAAAGTCTTTGACTGGTGGTCCTTGTATAATGCGACTCTACAGCAGGGAATGACTCGATATGTTTTTTTACCAACTGGATAAACTCTTCATTAGTAGCGTTTGCAGGGATTTTGCGACCCCTTTTATCTTCACTGAAAAAACAACCTGTTGAATTGGTTCCTTGTAAGGCCGTGTTTATGGGACCATTAGAAATGCATAGAGTTCTCTCAAAAAACTTGGCACATACTCTGTGCCGTCCTGAGGGACTTTCAAGGAAGTACAATCTTGAAACCGTTTTGCTGTTAACATTATTTTTTAAACGTTTTGGTTTAACTGGTGTAACATTTTTTATTATAAAATCTTTTTGCCTCTTAAAATCATTGAAAGACCAATATGATTGACACAATGTCTTCCTATCCTCTTCATTAAAATTTAATGAGCATTTATATCTGCAATTTGTACAATCAACAAATTTGGGACCCTTTGCATTGCATTCTTTAAATTTGTTATAATATGGCTCACATTTAGAACGATTCTCTTTAGTAATGTTTACTTTCCAGTTCTTTTCATTTCGTTTTCGCCTTCTTGTTAATGTACATTTTTTGGTATTAATTTCTGTAGCTTCAGCGAAGTCTGATAAATCGGAGATATCTGGTGTCGAAGAAAGAGGTGAATTCGATGGTCTGAAACAGGGGTCCATATCTATGTCATCAGACGAAAAATCACTGTCACTGCTTGATGAATACGGAACGATTTTTAATGTACTTCGTTGTCTTTTAACTCTTGCCATTACAACATCCTCTTTCAGCACCTGAAATACAAAAGTTAATTAGTCTCTGCATGATGATAACCCAATGAAGTAATTTTATGGAGGCCTATGTTCAGCAGTGGACGCAACATCGGGCTGAATGACTTGGATAACAAATATAATAAGTAATATGTGTTTCTTTACCTGATCTGGAACAGTCTTCTCAGCCTCAATGTGACAAAATAACTCATTGACCTTGGTTTGTACGCTTCCGGAATTAATTTTAGTAAACAATAAATCATTTTTTATCCCTTGTTGAAATGACTGCACATTCTGGAAATTAAATACACAATTCAGTAACTAAATACACAACTTATTATAAAAAAACATTTAAACACTAGGTAGGAAGTAGATATTTACATTTTTTGTTCGTGTCATTGGTTCTTCATTTTCTTTATGTAATACACTTTCGAGCATCTTAGTAGTTCTGGAACTGGCAAACTGGCAAACACTCGTGTAATACGATTTGGAAATCTCTGAAATAAAAATTTAATTGTTTTAAAGTAATTTTAAACTATTTCACTTGATATTACATACCTCAGAACTTGTAGAAGGTTTTGATGAATCGAAAAGTTTGTCTGCATAAGTTTTTCTCATTTTGGCTATTATTTAGGGATTTATTAAAATTAAAATAAACGTAGTCACAAACTTACAAAGAGACAGCATATATTTACACTATATTATACTTTTAATAATTTTAATAACAACTCCACACAACCACAGAGACTAAAACCTAACCTCAAACTCTCATTAAGTACGCAGCTGCCAAACTACAAAATCCCGTGTTAAAAGTATTGCCATAGAGGTAAAAATCATTAAGTGCAACCTGACTTTTACCTCCCAACGAAATGTAGACAAAGTGCACTGAATGTTTTTTACCATTCTATAACTGCCTTATTATTAGACGTAGCACCTAGTGAGTTATACCACGCGAAAGTTTAGATGTTAAATGTTACTTACTGATATAAACATGGTTTTGAGCTAAAATGTCACTTAGTGAGTTTTACCTCTATATAGACGATATCTTTATATGGAGGACTCAGAAACCAATCAGTGTAAGTCACTAAATATAAAAACTGAGAAAATTGACTTTGTTTCAAAACTTGTTTTAATAAAATAACGACTCCCATATAAGTGCTAAAAATAATTTTTATTGAAAGGTAACATACTGATAAACTTAAATATAAGTTAATGAAAATAAAAAGCGTTTTTCTTTTTTTAATACATTTAAAGAAGGAAAAATGACTTATGCCAAGTGTCTACTGAACTAAAAAATAAAATAAAGGCATAGCAGTTAGTCTATGTACTTATACGAATCGTCACTGTCATTATTAGACTCAAGTTGGCCGATCACTGAAGTTGAAGCTCGAGGTTTAGCCCTTTCTATTACTGGCAAATCTTTATAAAAGTTGTGGTAGTGCGGTTGAAAGTAAGGAAGCAAATCAAACGTGTTTGTTTTTTAAGTCTTCGACAGGTCTATGATTTGGATAGAGTTGATCCTGAACAATATTAAAGAACTTAGGTGGTCTTCCCTTTCAGAACTTTTTTGAAATGTTGATCTCGTAAAATGGAAAATCTTCTTGTAGTGTTTCTTTACAGAGCATAGATTCCAGTTTATTTTTGGAATATCTGAGCCATTTTATGTTTAACCAGTTAACTTTTCGCCGTGTATAATCAATTTTTCTATTAATGATGCTGTTTTCCAACATTCTTGTCGAAAGAAATGCTTCACGTTTCATTTCAATTATTTAATTATTAGTCTTATTAGCAGTGGAAACTAAATTGATCCAATCTTCAGGGCCATAAATAAACTATTTATTCTTTGCCTTTGACTCAATAACTCCAAAATCTACATCATTCGGAAGGCATCTATGACCTAAGGTGAGAAATTTATGGTCAATTGAAGTAGCGTTCATTTCAGGGTCTTGTACGAGTTTGAGCAGTGATAGACTTGGTTTAATATTTCGGTTCTGGCCTGTAGAACAGTCCGAATATAAAATAATATTAGTACAATTTCCGGCATTTATTTTTAAATGTTTTGTCAGGCAGGAGGCAACTTCTTGTGAACCTTGAGATACCTCTGTTTCGTCCCACATAAACTTGTATCCCTTGTTGTCGTTGAAACTATGAATTCCCAAATTGTAAACATATAAGTTCATCTTATAATAAGCAACAGATGTGTTTAGTTTGAAAAAAGGCAAAGCTTTTTGTAGATCGAATGTAAGAACACAAATGTTTTCATCAGCTAAATTTGAATCTTTCGCTAGTTTTGCCCTTTCGCTATAACTGCACTATAAAATATCATAAAATGACTTTTAGCAAACTTCATTTTATGCTTTTATAACTTTTTTTATACTAAATCGAGAACGACTAAATCGATTTGGCTTATTTTGATTTTGAAATTATTATTTAAACTCCTAGGAGGGTCTAATAGGTAGGAAAATATGATGAAATTATAAAGAGAATAGTAGAAACAACAATTTTATTTTCTCATACAAACAGTTAAATTATACCCTTATAAAAAATATTTTATTAAGACTACCTCTACTACAGTGGTAGTTCATTGAAACATAAAGTGACGTTTAACAAAAGTCATGTCTATTTACTGTTTTCGTTTCCCATAAACTCGAGAAAGTATAATGAAATTGTAAGGAAATGGTAAAGCAGTTTTATTTTCCGATACAGATAGTTATACATAATATACTGATCTATACCATACCATCAGATGTCAACTTTTCTTAGTTGTATATGAAGTATTTTAAAAAATGTGATTTTTACTCGAGATTAAAATATTTTTATTTTTGACAGAATTATGTATGATTAGAATTAAAAATAATTTTAAAATGTTCAACATTGTTTATTTACAATAAAAAACGATTTTTCCATATTTTCTCTGCAATAAGTTAAAAACATAAGTTTGTGCATTAATTCAATACATTTTAATAATTATAAATTTATTGAACCAATTCTAAATAAACTTAAATTTTAAAATATATGAGAATGCTAAAAAATGTTAAAATCTAATTGAGTATACTAAATTCATAAAAGTTTCTACATTAATTTTTATCGTAATTGTAATACATTTTAATCGTAATTTATGATAATTTACAGTCGTTTAGTTGCGCCAAATGTAGACAACTTACAGTTGTTGATTCAGAAAATTGTTAGATGATGGGCAAAGAGCACATTTAGTATTTAAGCTGCCATTAAACGTTCGTAGCAAACCAAATAGAATATGTTACATTAAAAAAAGAAGTGTAATGGTTGCAGTGATGTAAATGAGTTCAGTTATTAACTGGGATCAATGTACTATAAAGGGATAAAGATTCACTTAATCATAGAGCATCGTGTCAAACTGTCCAAAAATTTTGAAATTTCAATACATATATCCACTAAACCGTCAAATGCATATCTTTATATATAAGTACTCAAGCTGCATAAAGATTCACTCACAAGTATGCAAGATTTAAACGGCAATGACAAACCATTCGCTGATGCTATATTACTATTGTCTGGTGATATCTGACAGACATTACCGGTTATTCCTCCCTTTACATATGCGGATGAGATTAATGCATGTTTAACAAAATCGTTCTTATGGCGAAATGTCGAAACAGTTCGATTGACCATTAAAATAAGAGTACAAGCTCAAAATGATCTATCGGCGCAAATATTTTCCAAACCTTTGCTAAATATTGGAAACGGTAAAAAAAAACGGCATCCAAATACACAAAACAACACAATTTGAACATAAAAAAAAACAAAAATTATGATTGTCAGCAATAACAAGATTAAGGACAAAAATAAATTTACGTTAAAGAAAAAGCTTTGGAGAAAGTACTCAAATACAATTACTTGGGATGTGAGCTAAATGAACAATGAGGCCGCAGCCTTGAAATAAAACGTCACCTTGACGCACAAAGAAAGGAAAAAAAATGAGCTACTTTGGTCAGATACCAAGGAATAAAAAATATAAGTTGTTGCGATTGGTTAAAAAAGGGCGAGTGAAATGAAAGAGAGAAGCGGAGACACGAGGCACGTCATGATTTAACAATTTAAAGCAGTGGAGTAAAAAAAACAATAGAACTCTTCAGAACTACTACAACTAAAGTAAAATGAGCCGTAATGATCGCTAATGTCCTTAAAGGATAAGGCACATGAAGAAGAAGAAGATGTGTTCTTTTTAACATCCCTTAATGTCCCTATCAGCAGTAAGTTCACCTCCTTCTAGCTCCTAACATAACAAGATAGCTTCCAAAGATATACCGCCCCATACCATTACATCTCCATTACCAAACACAAAAAAGACACAACTTATGGTAATTACAAAAGCCCAATAGCGCCAAGAAAACATAACAATACATGGAGAACAAATTAAAAAAGTTGAAAAATATAAATATCTGGGTACAATAATTAACGAAAATAATGAGTACACAGTAGAGATTAGGACTACTAAGAAGAAGAAGAATAAACAAAACGTATCTCCATTCTTCCATATTCCAATCTGCATGAGCACGAGAAAATTTCGATGCGTTGTCTTCGATAAGCTGTCTAAAACGAATGGTAGCAGGCACATAAAATGATAAATTTTGTTCAATTAATCTTCTGCGTAAGGTATCGAGTGAAAGTATGGTACTATAAATATCTGCCACTCTCCTAGTAAAATCTGCAGCAGTAACTATCCCCTCTCGTAAGGAACCGATCTTCCACGGCGTTTATTGCCCTTGATCTTTCCTGTCTAGGTTTTCCTAAGTAAGAACCAGTTTCTCGAAATATATGTAATGCATCAGATATTATACTTCACGGAACGCAAAGTATTTCTTCAGTATACCAAATAGAACTTCGATGATTATGCAGATGATTATTAAAACACTTTTCTTTACCGAAAAAGTAGCTAATAATACACCAAAAAATATATACAATCAAATAAAGAAGCATTATTTAATAATCAAGAGAAAGAGAACCTTAATAATAACTTTACTTTCAGCCACAATGTCACTTTAATTTTGGGAAGCAGTGTATAAAAATATAGGTAATCTTCTTAAAAATCAAAAACATATCAATAATTCACCAATATTGGACCATCATTCCAGTCATGAAATTTTAATAAGCACTTACTATTCAGGTTTCTACTTAACCGAAATGTAAAAAAAAATGAAAAAAAAAGCGATGAAGAACGTTTAGGCTGTTTTGAACATAAAATCCTTACACATATTTATAAAGACGTGCAGGAAAACAGATTATAGCGTAGAGTTGCTATAATTTTGAGCTTTACCGCCTTTCTAGTGAACCTAGTACTGGTAGGTCCATCAAAATATACAGGCTGCGGTGGCTAGACCACTCAGAGAGAATGAATGAGATAGAGCTGTCGAAACACATTTATAACCAAAGACCAGATGGAGTGAGGAGAACAGGCAGGCTCAACACAAATTAAGGACCAGGTGGAAGACGACTTACGAGTTTTAGGAGTACAAAATTGGAAAAGCAAGGAGAAGGGTAGGAAGGAATTGAAACTGACTCTAGAACAGGTCAAGACCTACTATGGATTGTAGAGATAATGATGATAATGAGTCAATTACTGCTCGTAAATCTCGTATTTGTATGTGTATTTTTAATCAATATATATTTATGAATACTTTTGTAGTGTATGTAACTGCTTATAATTCTGAGTTCGTTCTGATCGCATGATCGCATATTTTTGATAAGTTTGCAATAACCCAATGTAAGAGTTTATAATGGCAATACTTGCGTTTCGTCAACTTTAATTGATTTGATATAAGGTTGAATGCTCGAATAAATGAACTTTGATCAATTGGAGATAAGATACACAAGGACAAAAAGTTTAAATTTTTTTTAAAAAATAGACGAAGTTACATTGCGGTTGGCATCAGGAGAGAAATTGATGCAATGCAATTTAATTGATTTGTTGAGTTTCAGTTTTCATAGTTGGTAATTAGGTACCTTTAATATGTAAGTGGAAACCATTTGAAATTTATGTATTACTTGGAACTGTATATGTATAGTAGCTTATGTATAAATTAGTTTGGTAGTAAAAAGATTATAAACGATTTTTATCATTTAAATCAGAAGCGTTTAAAATCATGTACCTATATTGGGAACTACTATAACTATGTCCTTTAGTGATCTTAAGTCTTTAAATACGTTGATAAAGATGACTTTCTACAACTGTTTTATTGTTCCATGACCTTTACAACCATTATACTTGTTTATAGTGTTTTCTTCTTTCCATTGTTGTATATAATACTTCCTTTTTGATTTCACAAGTATTTGTCCAAAGTTATTCATCTTTTTCCTTAACATTGTCACTTAAAATCCTCTGAGGTTTATTATACAATCTAACCAATCTATTATTCATTTATCCCATCTCTCGTCATTTTATCGAAATATGTAACCGTAGACCTCATTTTTATGTCAAAAACTTTTATTTTACACTAACTAAAATATTTATTAAATGCCTTACCTATTATTAATATGTTTTATATGTATTTTTTATAAAATAAATGAATGACATACCAGCAAATGAAACACATTAGTTAATAGCTATTGATCAAGCTACTAGACTCGACTATTTAATTTGAAGTTTAATATCGTTTCAAACTGGCCTAGACGAGAGAAAGATGGTGGATACCGGACTAGCTGAGTGAACACACATGTGCTGCCGTTGACATACCCATAAAATATGATTCTCTGAAGGATAACAAATGCATTATTACTAGTGTTAATGGTTATAATAAATAAAACACGGACAATGGATTCTTAATCCTCGAGATTTATTAGCATCTGACTGTCGAGGATACATAAAGGATGATGAGAATCGAATAAATCACATTTACAGCTGTGGATGAGTGTGTTTTTTTATTAATGTTGTTTATGTTCCACCTGCTCCTTCTACGTCAAATAATTTTGGAGTCTCTGCGCTGTATGCGTTGACAAGGGTGTTGGAACTTTTACTGAAAGTATGCTAATGTTGACGTAGACCTGTCAATTTTGTATGTAGAGATTGTCCCCTTTTCATTTATAAAGGCAGTTCAAAATTTCTCGCGTAAAGTTATTTTGTGTTGTATATTCTTCAAGTAACTTCTTCTTTTACTTACTAATATTACCTTATTAATTTTAGTCCAGACATACCACCTGTTTTGGCATCAAAGTACTCATTGAATTGAATTTCTAACTTGCTTAAAACGAAAGCTTTTACACACGTAGTGCTTTCTAATGAAAATAATCAGTATTTTCTATAACAAAAATTTATAATCGATTAGTGAAAGCATAATATATTAGTGGTGAAACAATATATTGTCTATCAGAATCGTTTTAAATTCTTAAATTATCTCCTTTTGTCTTTTGTCTAAATTTATCTATTTTCTTGTGACATCTTCATATAATTTAGTATTTTACTGGGATTAAGCCACAATTTTATTTTAAAATAGGTTCATTTTGACATTTCGATTTCCACTCTGGAAATTTTGAGAATGATTTTCGAAGTGAAAATCAAAACGTCAAAATAAACTTGTTTTAAGGTAAAAATTTAGCTTATTCCCAGTAAAAATCGCATTTTCTGCACCATGGTTTATGCACCGTACCTATTTCGTATAGGTATTTTCTTAAACGACAATGTCCAATCACCATTTTGATGACCATTTTAATATCTCGATAATGAGGTTCATCAAAATTTCTGAGAGTTTTTTATTAATATTCTTTGATATAGCATCTTTGTTAATGCCATACAATGGTTCTGAGCCTAAAAAGGTTTCTGTCGAGCCTTTTTTTATCAACAAATATGCTCTTTCATTCTCATGCACCGCTTCATAACCCGGCACCCATATTAGAGACACTTTGTTGTTTTTGTCAGGTTGTTAAGGATATCTTTCCAGCTTTTATTTCTTCTTCTTCTTTAGGTACCGTCTCTTCTAAGGAGGTTGGTAATCATCACAGCTATTTTCACTTTTGAGATTGCAGCTCTGAACAAGTCGACGGAACTGCAATTGTACCACTTTCTCAGATTGTTGAGCCAGGAGATGCGTCTTCTTCCAATACTTCGTTTTCCCTGTATTTTTCCCTACATTATGGTTTGTAGCAACACATATTTATCCCCTCTCATAACGTGGCCGAGATATTGTAACTTTCTTATCTTAATCGTATTCGTAATCGTATAATTTTGATTTAGTGACTTTTAATTCCTCATGGCCAGAATAGCCACTTGGCTATCTTGACTATAAAGGTTGATTCTCTTTACTTTGGGGACTTTATTCAGGATTTAATTAATGCAGGTTACCAAAGCAAAAACTTAAGCCTAGAACACAGTTGTATATTGACCAAAGCTGTTAGATTTGTTATAATTACATGTTTGCCCAAAGACTTCTGATCCAGTAACATGAGCAGTTTTATATTCATCAGTGAATAATACCAAGTCTCCATTAATGTTTGGGACCTTTTGTTCTGTAGATCGTATAATTGTTTAAATCTTCTCAGAGAAGATTAGTTCTAGTGTCATCATATCTGAGTACATCTGAAAGATAATCATCCCATTAAAATTTGAGTGACTATTAAGTGCATAATTCGTATTGTTTGGTTTAAGTCTTAGAATGGTACAGCAGATATAATTCCAACAGAGTTGCTACAACAGGGTACCTGTAATAGCCTCTAAAGTAGCCTTCCTGTACTATTTAATATTGTAGATACTTATTGAGTATCCAAAAGAAACCCATAATAATGCTTACATTTTTATTCTGGGCGTACCGCCCATAGTATGATTTCTTCTATCTCACTTCCAGGAATGACGGTATCTGCCCATTTCAGTAATGCAGATCCGGTTTCATTTTCACCACGAGTAGTTCATCATAACTTTTGTCTATATAAGACTCATCTTCTTCATCAAAATTCAAGGCATCTCTAATAATATGCTCTTCATTTAAAACATCATTGCTTGGTGTATTATTTGATTCTGAAATAAAACTAGGCTTGTAATATTGGTTGTAGAATATATAATAATATTGCTAGTCTAAGGTTGGCATCAAATCACTACATTAACTTTTTGAGGTTATATTTTTTAATAATTTAAAAATAATGAGCAAAAAAGGTAGCTTATCTGTAAATGCAGTGGAATTCGCTGAACTTTTCAATAGTTCAAGAATCTTTCTACCACGAGAATTATTCACATTATATTATTCTTATTACATAATATTGAATTGAATTTATTGATCAGTAAGTCAAAATTATATCCATTAATTAAATCTTATTATTATTTATTTTTTAAACCATCTTTGCTAACCGCAACTTTTGTACTTTCTCAGGAAATCTGACAATCCTAAAATTAAAATTTAACTTCAGACATCGACAATTAAAGAATCTTTTTCATCTAGCAGAAAAAAGTGTGAGGTCTGGCGTGACTGACTTCCAATAGAGCAGAAGCTTTCCAAGAGCGGAACATTCGATATGGTTTCTCTGTTAAAAAATCGCCGAGTCACGTCATGAATTAAGAACGTCATTATCTGAACAAGAGAAGGTAAACGATTTTTGGAGCCAGAGGGCGGTGCAGCGGTGATGCTTTGACTTGTTTGAATATTGAAAAAGCGTCTCGGGATTTTAGATTAATGTCTTTCATGATGTGAGACGGTGCTAAACAAAAATGTTAATTAAAGATAAATAAATGGAAACGATACAGGTGTAAGTGTTCGCTGCAAATATGCACAATATAGCAGTAAAATATTGTAATCATTTTTATTAACTCACGCTAAAATGATAAAATTAACCCTTATAGTCATAAGCTTTCATAAAACCAAAACAGAAGATACTAAATTAATTTAATAAGAATAAAGATATGTATTTAAAACCAATTTAATCAAAAGTAGCTTAGTTTATTTTGTCTGACAATGATTGGAGTCTCAGAGTCGTATCTCTTCTTCTTTCAGTACTTTCTCTGATTATACCGAACGTTGGCGATCATATTGGCAATAATGGCTTTGTTTACGGCAATTCAAAATAGATTAGCGGATCTCTCGAGTCCACTTTCAGAGATTTCGGAGCCAGGATGTTCTTCTTCGGCCTGGACCTCTTCTTCCAGCGATCTTGTCCCGGATTATGAGTTGTAGAAGGTTATACCTCTCTGGATGTTTCATTACATGACCGTAATATTGTAACTGGCAGAGTATTAACCTTATTTTAAAATTCAATGTAATATCTCTATTAATGAGAATTTTCTTTAGTTTAAAAAAAGGCGGCTCTTGCTTTTTCAATGTGTTTGGGAAAGTATGTACTATTTCTTTTCATATTTTTACTATTAATATTTCTGTTACGGTACTGTAGTGTGATCTAAATTCAATGCTATGTATCCTAACGACTTTGGTAAATATATTGCTTCCTGTAAAACCTGGTCGTCTCATGTATTATGTTTAAGTGCGGAGAATTTGACTTCTCTTTTGTCTTGTGTCGCCAATACACACAAGTGTACAAGTACGGTTTCGTATTACGGTCACAATTAACAATACAATAGGGTGATTTATGGGTTTGTCCTTTTGCTACCGACCACCTCGAAGCAGCGTGGTCAGAGGGTGGTTTCTGACCGTCTTAAGTCTCAACTCAAGACACTTCCTAACAAGACAGCGAACGAAACACACGAAGTTTGTGGCTCTCGTGCCATAGAGCCGCGTCGGCGGACGTCCCGACGTACCAACGAGATTTCCTTGGCAACGACTAAAATATTTCAAAGGGTAAGTCTTTCTTTGTACAAACATCAATACTGAGTAAGACCAGTTAATTTCCTAATTTATTGACAGTTATATTTGCTATTTTTCGCTAATTGATTTATAAACAAATTATTGCATTTTTTCGTTATTATTATTTATCGAATATCATTTAACCAGCGATCTCATTAAGTTTTATACAAAACACAATGCTTATTCGCATTTCTTTGCTCATATCTTAGTTAATTGTTAAACAACTGTCAAACTTAATGTGAATTTTGGGGTTCTCCCGGAAAAATAATAATTTTTGGTGGTTCTCTTCTTCTTAGAGTGCCATATCCCTACGGAACGTCGGCGACTACCATGCTTATAATATTTTTATACAGATCTCGGTCTTGCGCTACGTGTAGCAATTGGTCCGCTGTCAAACCTGTCCACTGCCGCAAATTCCTCAACCAAGAGAGTTTCTTCCGTCCTATCCATTTCTTTCGTTCGATTTTACCGTTGAGAATTAGCCGAAGGAACTTATATCTTGGTCCTCTGATTATATGTCCAAGATATTCTAGTTTACGCCTCTTAGTAATATTTAATAGAGTTCATTGATGTCCCATTCTTCGAAGAACTTCTTCGTTTCTGGTTCTGCTAGTCCATGGAATTTTTAGTATCCTTCGATACAACCACATCTCAAACGCCTCGATTTTATTCATGATATCGGCGTTTAAAGTCCAAGTTTCACATCCATACAAAAGTACAGACCACACGTAACATCTAGTAAACTTTTCACGGATTTCCAAATTTAATGAGTTATTGGATAATAGAGGCTTGAACGTTTGAAACGAGTTTCTTGCCTGTTCAAATCTACATCGAATTTCGAAGGATGGATCTAGATTTTGGGTAATCCAACATCCAAGGTATTTGAATCTCTGAACTCTCTGCAGCGGTTGTTGGTTTAATATCAGTTGGGTTGCGCCGATATCCACTTTACTGGTCACCATGTATTTAGTTTTATCGATATTTATCGACAGTCCCCAATTTGTGCATTCCATGTCAATTCTATTGATTAGCTTCTGCAGATCGTCGATGTTTTCAGCTAGAATCACAGTATCGTCGGCGTACCGTATATTGTTAATTATTTCTCCTCCTATGATAATTCCTTTTTGATCTTTTAAAGCTTCCCTAAATAGATTCTCAGAATACACGTTAAAGAGGGTGGGAGATAGTATACAGCCTTGTCTTACGCCTCGTTCAATACTGATTGGCTTTGATTCTCTGTTGTTGGTATTAATAATGGCTGTTTGGTTCCAGTAAACTTTGGCAATAAGTTTGATGTCTTTCTCATCTAGTTGGATGTAATCTTAGTAATATTTAATAGAGTTCATTGATGTCCCATTCTTCGAAGAACTTCTTCGTTTCTGGTTCTGCTAGTCCATGGAATTTTTAGTATCCTTCGATACAACCACATCTCAAACGCCTCGATTTTATTCATGATATCGGCGTTTAAAGTCCAAGTTTCACATCCATACAAAAGTACAGACCACACGTAACATCTTGTAAACTTTTCACGGATTTCCAAATTTAATGAGTTATTGGATAATAGAGGCTTGAACTTTTGAAACGAGTTTCTTGCCTGTTCAAATCTACATCGAATTTCGAAGGATGGATCTAGATTTTGGGTAATCCAACATCCAAGGTATTTGAATCTCTGAACTCTCTGCAGCGGTTGTTGGTTTAATATCAGTTGGGTTGCGCCGATATCCACTTTACTGGTCACCATGTATTTAGTTTTATCGATATTTATCGACAGTCCCCAATTTGTGCATTCCATGTCAATTCTATTGATTAGCTTCTGCAGATCGTCGATGTTTTCAGCTAGAATCACAGTATCGTCGGCGTACCGTATATTGTTAATTATTTCTCCTCCTATGATAATTCCTTTTTGATCTTTTAAAGCTTCCCTAAATAGATTCTCAGAATACACGTTAAAGAGGGTGGGAGATAGTATACAGCCTTGTCTTACGCCTCGTTCAATACTGATTGGCTTTGATTCTCTGTTGTTGGTATTAATAATGGCTGTTTGGTTCCAGTAAACTTTGGCAATAAGTTTGATGTCTTTCTCATCTAGTTGGATGCTCTGCAAGGCGGTAATTAGTCTGGTATGCTGAACGCGATCAAATGCCTTTTCAAAATCAATGAAGCACATATATACGGGTTTTCTTACCTCCCAACATCGTTGAAGGAGTGTTTGCATAGAAAATAGTGCTTCTCTAGTTCCAAGGCATCTCCGGAACCCGAACTGCTCTTGACTAATTATTTCTTCGCACTTGTTGTTAATTCGATTTAGAAGAATATGCAACAGTATTTTAACGGCATGGCTCATTAGACTAATGAGTCTACAGTCGCTACATTTCTTAACGTTTGGTTTCTTAGGTAGAGGAATAAAGATCGATTTTAACCAGTCCGATGGAATTTCACTGGTATCATATATTTGATTGAAAAGTACAGTGAGTTCTCTAAAGGTGGTTCTCTAAAGCTATTGTAATGATGCTAACTAATTTATTAATCTTCTCGAGATTTGGTAAATTTAAATTTACCAAATCTCGAGAAGAGATTTTTGGTAATAGATTATTGGTAAATAAATAAATTTTCATTTAGGTATACAGTCAATGTGAAATAAAAGTGAGCTCTAGTGAACGGACCAGGATCAAGTGATTTTCAGTAAGTTACAGTGGAGTTTCCAACTGTAATGCGGAACGACCTACAAACCTAATGCATCCGTATGACCAAGTAAGTCAAATAAATACGCTCCATCATTGTACTTAAATCAAACAACAGTAAACCAAATGATACAATTTGATAAATATTAACAAAAATATCAGGTACAGCCAATAGTTGCTTAGCAAACCAACTTTTCTCATTCTACATCAAACTCTAAAGCTAACTTAAACTTAAAAACAATCCAGAAACAGAATATATATGATTCGATGTCAGATGAAGAACATGAAGACTCTCAAAATAATAAACACCTTTGGCAAACAATAAGATCAAAAAGAAAAAGGCTTAAACGTTAAGATTCAAAAGAAGAATAAGCTCCAATTACACTCTCAAATAGGTTTCAGCCACTTCTTCTGTACAAAGCTATACTCATACCAGTTTAAGCATATGGAATAGAACTGTGGGGCTATAGTAAACCTTCAAATACCAAGATACTTTAAAAATTCCAATCCAAAATACTCTATATGATAAGTAAACCTCCATGGTATGTATCTAACCAAACACTTCACAATGATCTGGACATCCCGTTACTTAAGGACATATGTAATAAAGAATCACTCAATAAAATATAAAAATCGCACCACTGATCACAACAACGAACTAATAAAACGTTTTTTTTTTAACTGAAGAAAATTAATCAACTTCGATAAAAAACTCGAAGTTGAAGGTTGATAAAACTGTTTATGTGATATAACGTTCTAGACTTGCTTCGTCAATTTTGGCCTATACAATAAACGTTGAGAATGTCATAAACAAAAAATTGTACATTACACTACACTACACAAGGACAAACAGTGTAAATTTTTTTAAAAAATGTAAAGCTACATTATGGTTGGCATCAGGAGAGAGAATGGTTCCTGGTCTTAACGGAAATGTTAAGGTGACATGTGGCATATGACAGCTTGGATGGGCAGTCACAACCATGGTGATGTGATCTGCACATTTCAAAATTCTATGAAACGAAGCATTGACCAAAGGTCCAACTGAAACTTCTTCTTTAGGTGCCGTCTTCTTAGCGAAGGTTGGCGATGGCCTCTGCAAAGTCTTCCCTATTTTGGGCTTTCCTTATTAAACTTTGAAAGTCTAATCCTGTCCAATATTTGATGTTGCGCAGCCAGGTCATTTGTCGTCTACCCGGGCCGCGTCTGCCTTCTATTTTCCGTTCTATAATAAGCTGAAGGAAGTTATACCTGTCGTGTCTAAATATGTGTCCAAGATAAGACGTTTTACGCTTCTTGACAATTTCTGTGAGTTCACGTTCTCTATTCACACGCCTTAAAACTTCTTCATTTCTAACGAGGTCGGTCCATGGAATTTTCAGCATACGACGAAATACCCACATTTCAAAGCTCTCTAAACGTCGTAACGAGCTGACTGTTAACGTCCAAGCTTCCACGCCGTATAATAGTACACTATATACATAAAACTTTATCATGCGGTATCGTAGGGACAAATCAAGATTACGGGTAGTGAGTAACTGTCGCATCTTTAAGAAGCTGTTTCTTGCCTGTTTTATTCTACATTTAACCTCTTGTTCTTGGTCTAAGGTTTCATGTATCCAACAGCCTAGATACTTAAACTTTTTCACTTGTTCAACTAGATTGTTGTTGACTAGTATGTTTATAACTGGTGTGTGTTTTTTTGAAATTACCATTGTTTTGGTTTTTTTTTACATTCACCTTAAGGCCGTATAGTTCTCCTTCTCGCACTACTTTGGTCAACAGAATTTGTAGTTCTTCTTCACTGCCAGCAATCAGTACTGTACCATCGGCATACCTGATATTGTTCACGATTTTTCCATTGACTTTTATTCCTTCTTGTGCTTCATCTAGAGCATGTGCAAAGATGTCCTCTGAGTACAAGTTGAATAATAATGGTGATAGTATACAACCTTGTCTAACTCCTCTTTGGATGTTTATGGTTTCAGTATCACCCATTTCAGTTCTGACAGAGGCGTTTTGGTTCCAGTAGAGTTCACGTATTGTATTAATGTTGTTTGGGTCCAGGTTATTTTTGTGCAAGCCTTCTATTAGCTGATCGTGTTCGACTTTGTCAAAAGCCTTTTCATAATCTATAAAGCTATTTAGAAATAGCTTCAGAATATGGGGCATGAGACTTATTAATCGAAAGTCGTTACATTTTTTTGCGTAGTTTGATTTGGGTATAGGCACAAACGTAGACGTTAACCAATCTTGTGGAATTGTACCAGTCTTGTATATACTGTTGAAGAGTCTTGATAATAGTTCTAAATTGTCTTCTTCCAAAAGTTGTATAATTTCACTATGAACGTAGTCAGGTCCACAGGCTTTTCCGGTTTTCATATTTTTTAAGGCGTATTTTATTTCTGATGTTAAGATGGGCAAGTCGTTATTTTCGATGTTTGTTTGTCTATCAATATTTATTGTACTACAACTGAAACTACTATAGGAAATAAACTGATGAAATATGAAATTATATAGAATATTTTAAGTATATTGCATAATCCAGATCTCACACTCAAACCTGTCTGTAATAATTAAGGTGTTACTGTGACGGCAACTGGAGCAATCTATTAGATAGTGGGTGGTTGACTACAATAAAAGGGTCTACCAAGCACTATCAATACTGCCACCACAAATCTTACTATGAAATTAAAATACTAAAATATCATAGTTAGATTTCTTCTTTTCTACAGTATTGATAGTACTTGGTAGACCCTTTTATTGTAGTCAACCACCCATTGTCTAATAGATTGTTTAGTCTATTTCTTGCATTCATACTTTACGTCCACTTCAGTTGCCCTCAAACTAACACCCTAATTATTATAGACAGGTTTGAGTGTGAGATCTGGACTATGCAATACCCTTAAAATATTCTATATAATTTCATATTTCATCAGTTTTCATCAACATTTCCGTTTAGACCAGGAGCTATTCTCTCTCCTGATGCCAACCATAATGTAGCTTCACCTTTTTTAGAAAATTTTAAACTGTTTGTCCTTGTGTAGTGTAGTGTAATGTACAAAATTATGTTTATAACATTCTCAACGTTTGTTGGATAGGCCAAAATTGACGAAGTAAGTCTAAAACGTTATATCACATAAAAACTTTTATCAACCTTCAACTTCGAGTTTTTCAAGTTGATTAAATTTCTTCGGTTAAAAAAAACATTTCTTGGCTTATTTCAGATGCCCCTGAAGATGCTCTAGGAAGTGAAAGTACTTGTAGTCTAGGCGGGATCTGTTTTGGATTGGACATTTTCCATAGGAAGCTATTTTTTGCTGGAATCCCTTCAGGATGTGGCCAATATCGATAATCACGATATGCGCCAGTCGCAAACCCTGTGCTAAATTTTTTATTTAACAAAATCTGAAAACAATTGAAAATTTCTCATTTTTTTGCTCCTATTTTCGTTTATAATTCGGAAAATATTGATCCTAGAGAAAAAATTATAAGAAGTTAAAAGTTTCTATATTCAATTTTACACAATATTTCGTTAGCTAGAAATTGAAAATTTAATGTTTATTGTTGAAAAAATAGCAATACATAATTGGAAAACAAGTACAAAAAAATGAAGTTAATCCTTTAAATGTTTTCGACTTTCTAAACTTGACTTACAAGCTCCATATTCCGTCTAGAAGAACCTTTTAATATGTTTAAAACGTGTGCTAAATTTTGTTAAGATCGGTCGGATAGGTTTTGCATAATAATTTTGCAACCCAGCCTACTGGAAAAAAATCGCAAATTTTCAAATTTATAGTAAGCCCTAAATAAGGCCCTTAGATAGTTGCAAATTTTTTTACACATAAAGGAAGGCTGAAACTTTCAAACGCTTTTTGAAAAATTCAAATCGGTTCACTAGGAGAGCCTAGAAATTTTTTTAAAGTTTTAAACATTTTTTTAAACTTTATACACTTAAAGAACATTAAAATATGCTTCTTTAAAAAGATACATTCGGCCTACTTGTTGCCGAGATATTGAAGGTCAAAGTTGGCATACATTGGCCGTGTAACCATAAGTGATAGAGGGCTCGTTTTTAAACAAATACCCTCGTCTTGTCAAGTACTTTTTATATGAAAAGTTTTACGTAATGCGCTTCATGGCAACATCCATAAAAAAGACAAGTGAAAAACCGTTTTCGCGTAAAATGTCGCTCGGAATGCATGAGAGGTGGTGGTGGGGGACATTCACTCGAAATGTGAATCGGCGAGTTCAAAATCATAGCGCGCGCTAAAAATTGCATTATCTCGGCTTCTTGTTAACCAATCTTGCTCTTTTTTTTTAATCGATGTCTCGAACGACAAGGATTTCAAATATTATATTTTCAAATACCATTTTTAATTGCAAATTGGGAAATTTGCAATAAACAATTGTATGTTAAACAAGTAATTGCATTTTTTCTTCATGCAGTTTTTTTGAACTTGCAATTTATACATTGAAGTAAATTGTTACTTTTAGTAAATATATATGTATTTATAAATTGTTAATAAATAATTTAAATTTTTAAAACAAAGGCGAACGAAAAAAAATTTTTTTTTTCATAAATAAACTTTATTTTGATTAAATCTTCAATAATTTTGTTTTAAGTCTTTTTCTTTTTTTGGAAGAACAAGAATCTTCAGGTCTTATTTCTTCCTCAAAACCTTCATTTTCCATTTCAATATCTTCATCCTCGATCTGTAAATTTAATGTTTCTTCTCCTTCATCTGTAGCTTTATATTGTGCCTCTAGAAAATCTAAGGAATCCATCGACTGACCATTGCAGTGAAGACAATAGTCAGAACGCATGTTTTTGTACAAAGTTTTTTACATTTGCAACTAATATTTCTGAATAATGAGTAATACCTGCTCAGTTTGTATTGGCTCAAGACCATTTTGAGTTAGTTCCCACCCCCACTCAGTAGCATTCAGGTTATTTCCAAGCCACTGCTGTACTTAGAAATATACACGAAGCGAGTGTTGCTCAGCTGCAGATTATATTGGTGGCAGCACGGACATTTTTTAGCATTAGCATTTTTATTTTTGCAACCTTTTTTAAAGCACAAGTAGCGAATTTTATTTAATGTAAGATCGCACTTTGAGTGGCCCATATACAATGCCGATATAATTTTACATCCGCTGCGTTTATTTTCTTCCTTAGTGGCACTTTTTTCATTAAAAATGGTTACTTCTTGTGATATATCATTATTTGTTGAAAACAATTTAACAATTTTGCTTTTTCCTGGATAAAAAAAATGCAGAGGTTGTATCACAACCTTATAAATTTTTGAAATTGATATGTTTAAAGCTCGTAAAGTTATTCAATTTGTTTATAAGCCTTTTTAAGAATTTTATTTAATGTAAAATCGTACTTTGAGTGGCCCATATACAATGCCGATATAATTTTACATCCGCTGCGTTTAATCTCTTCCTTAGTGGCACTTTTTTCATTAAAAATGGTTACTTCTTATACTCACAACCTTATAAATTTTGAAATTGATATGTTTAAAGCTCGTAAAGTTATTCAATTTGTTTATAAGCCTAAAAAATGTTTAAAACTTTAAAACATTTTCTAGGCTTTCCTAGTGAACCGATTTAAATTTTACAAAAAGCGTTTGAAAGTTTGAGCCTTCCTTTATATGTAAAAAAAAATTTGCAACTATCTGATAGCCTTATTTAAGGCCTACTATAAATTTGAAAATTTGCGATTTTTTTCCAGTAGGCTGGATTGCAAAATTATTATGTAAAACCTATCCGACCGATCTTAACAAAATTTAGCACACGTTTTAACATATTAAAAAGTTTTTCTAGGCGAAATATGGAGCTTGTAAGTCAAGTTTAGAAAGTCGAAAACATTTAAAGGATTAACTTCATTTTTTTGTACTTTTTTTTCCAATTATTGCTATTTTTTCAACAACAAACATTAAATTTTCAATTTCTAGCTAACGAAATATTGTGTAAAATTGAATAACGAAACTTTTAACTTGTTATAATTTTTTCTCTAGGATCAATATTTTCCGAATTATAAACAAAAATAGGAGCAAAAAAATGAGAAATTTTCAATTGTTTTCAGATTTTGTTAAATAAAAAATTTAGCACAGGGTTTGCGACTGGCGCATATCGAGATTATCGATATTGGGCACATCCTGAAGGGATTCCAGCAAAAAAAATAGCTTCCTATGGAAAATGTCCATTATGGTCTGAATTTCTACAGATCTCGCCTAGTCTATTGGGCAAGATTTAATTAATAAACTGTGCTCGATATCTGCCTTTTCATTTGATCAAAGTTCATTTATTCGAGCATTCAACCTTATATCGATTTAATATAATTCTCCCGGTAGAATTTTTAACAAAAATTAGAAATTAATTTTTATTTTTAAAACCCGATATAGCTAATCTCACTGAATTAATTATACACATTTTATTCTAATCATTTCAATTTGTTATCGTCGTTTTTTTATTCTTTGGCCACTTTATCTTTAAACCTATCACTTCGGTTCATCACTTATTAATGCAAATTGGACTGTTATGTTATTTTTATGTACAACCCGGCTGAAATTTTAACGGACGGGAATATTTATGTGTGAATTATGCTAATAATTCAGCGATAATGACTAATTATGTTGATATAAATTATACTTTTTTTAAATAAGTATATCCCAATTTGGTGACAGTTGGTGATTAGTGACGTTAGTTGGTGTGTGAAGTTGTTTTGAAGATCGTTATTGAAACTTAGATAAGACGGAATTTAAATTTTTATGTAAGCTGTCGATGTTTGTTAATTCACAACTAATTTGTGTGAAAAAGGGGAACACTAATTGGGGGAACTAGATAGGCGCCTATAAACAGTTACTTAATGGAATTGCTTAATCGTTCCTTATATTAAATGTATTTTTTATATAGATATATAAAAACCTTGGTAGATAAACAACCGCTTGGTAGGGATCATTGTTCCTAAAAGCTGTAGGTAGGTGGAAGTGTTTTCAATTGATCCTTTTGTAATTAAACACTTTTTTAATATGAAAAATTAGTCCATTCTAATTAGTGGTGAGCCGACAGGTCCTTTTTCAATTGTGTCGTTGTTTATTTGTCTATCTGTCTGTCTCCCTGTCTGTCTGTCTGTCTGTTTGTGTGATAACTTTTGAAGGTAGTCATGGAAATACTGATATTTATAAAGACCCGGGTCTATATAAGATCACGTAAGAGATCATTCGCTTAGATTTTATATGTTTGCCTATTTTTATTATTCTTAGATTTGATTAGTTATTAGTTTGCCTCGCTCATCGCTTCTTAGTGCTATGGGGGCTCTCATCCTGCTTGACGTCAAGAATGCCTTTAACACGTCATCACGTAATCATAAGGTAAATAAATATCACGATTTTTGAGCCGTCTTTCAATTGTGCTATGGACCGAGTCGACTTCCAGCTGGATATGACCCTTGTGGAGATAATTCTGAGTAATATGAATCTTGTTTTTCATACAAAATTGAAGAAGAGAATTTGAAAGTATTAAATTATTTTGTTGATTTATTTTCTGAAAGGTAATTGGAGAGCAACTCTGTAGAAGAGTGGCGAAAATATTAGCTTCAAGACCGCTTTGGGCTTCATCCCAGAGGTAACAGATTACATCTTTAGTAGCCATATTGTAGACAGTATAATGATGAACACAAAGTTTTGTCTTATAATAGATGGTACTGGCTTGCAAAACAGGAGACAACTTTATAGCTTGTACATCTATACAAAAAGCCGCGATTTCTTTGGGGTGACTAATAGCTTTCTCTTTATCTTCCATTTTCAAACGCCTTGCTTGTTCTTTTTTTCTTGATGTTTCATGTACTCTTCATCTGAAATATTTCCCAATCCGTCGGAAATACACAAATCGCATTGGTCTTTTCGTGGCATGCAGATTTTTATGTAAAATTTGTTCATTTCTTCTAAAAAAATTGTTTTAGAAAGACAATTTTATTTATATTTTGACAGTAGTTTTTGTACTCTCTATAAGATTCGGCTTTGTTTCGGAATACAAGCTCTACGTACAACTTATTTGTACTAGCCCGGCAGTGTGCTTTTATTCCCCATCAACCTATAATGCCCATCATCATCTTTTTTTAAGCCCAAATACTCTTTTCCAAGCATTCTAGCGTTTTTATTTTCATTTCTGGCTCTTCTTGTTTGAGAACGCTTTCTGTTCTCATCTGTTCTTCCATTTTGGTTACTTCCTTCTTCGACTAAACTGCTGGCTTCATCTTTGCTCTCTAAGCTCGAGTCTTCTGCTGTTGCAAGCAAATCTGGATCTTTGTCATCTATAATATCCACCTTTGTTTCCGCACCATCTTGAATGATCACGTCAAGGTTTGCATTTTCAAGTCGCTTTTCCTCACTGTCTAGATTTTTTTTATTATTTATTGTTGGCACAGTTATTTGAATATTATCAATATCTTCGTTTAAGTCGATTTTATTTAAAACACCGATCTGAGGTTTTGGCTTAAAATCTAGATCCTAACATAAAATTTCTTCAACTGGTTGATTGCTGTTTACCTCTGGTAAACAGATTGCAAGTTTTTCTAACTCTATTATTTCATTTATTAGATTAGGTTCTTCACTGGCTTTTTCGTCCTGATTATTTGTTGACTTGGAAGATTCATCCTTCAGAGAAGTCTGAAAAATCGACAAAGCTTTTTTTCCCATGAGTTTGTTCCTGGATAGACCACTCAACCCTGCTTTAACCATAGTACAAAACCTCGTAGTTGCAAAATCTGAAGAAAAAAATACATGTATAAACATCGTATTAATATTACAATTACTAAAAAGTGACTGTGTTTCACTTTTGATTTAAATACATCCTGAATAGTATTATTATATAAAATAAGTTTCGTCTCACACAAATGCATGCAATAAAATACAAAACAAATTTAACCATAACCCAACTTTATAGAATCAAACAGTTTTTTTTTGTAAAAATAAACTAATTACAACACTTACCTTAAATGATATTCGGTCTTTGATCGCTTACCAGTTTTTACTTTCCTTTACTGCATGGACATCTGAAATGAAATATACATACAAAAACACAAAGCTCATTTTTGCTAAATAAGCAGTTACCGCTTTTGGACTTAGGACCTCAGTATAGTACTTGCTTGATTTAGTGACATTACTATTATTATTGGTAGGTATGATTTAGGTTTGTATTGGATTCGTATCGGAATTGGATTGCCGATTGCCGAAACCAAATTTATTATACGTTTTTCTCATCGAAAGAAGTTCATTTACTGAGATGTTTTGGCTAAGTTTGATTATCTTTTCTTTTGTTTCATTTGCTCCAAGTTGGCGACTCGCTCCATATGTAAATATACTTTCCACTTGCATTATTGTTCCGTTAAAATTTTGTAAACATTTCTCACAAGTACATACAAAGCAAGTTCATTTATAAATGCACTTTTTCACCTTACAATGGTTCCTAAAAATCACTGTACGTAAGCGAAAAAACCAGTCGCCAACAAAAGTCAAGTAATTACTTTAAAAAACGTTCAAAGCCGCTCCGTTCTGTGAAAAGTGATCCAATTGTGTTGACGAAACGGGGCTTTTGTGTCCGCGTTATTGCATGAAGACACGGTCGTTTCTAATGCCTGATGATGGAGTACCTCACTTTGTCATGTGTGTCTGACATGACATTATTTTTATTTGCCTTAGATATATGGCCGGGCTACCCGACCGCCTGGCGTTACAAAGGACGAACTGTTACACGCAGAAAAGTTTTTGTAAGTATAAAGTTTAAAGCTAATATTCGCTACTAAGATTTATTTCTCCTACTTGACCCAAAAGCAGTCTTTAACTATATAAAAAATAAAAATATTAAATCAAGTAGTTGTAAAAGGGATTAAGTATAATAGTACAGTAAAAGTACAAACACAATTACAATAAGATAATAATTACAATAACCGAACAGGCTAATTTATTAAAATGTTTCAAAATAGGTTTCACAGCTTTATGATTGGCACTCCATCTAGTGTCAGATAGCTGTTTTACCGATACACCTATAAGTTCTATTAGAATCCCCCATCTATGTGGAGAGAAAGAGAAGAAATTATAGACACTTTCTAAAGTTGCAACAAATGTTACAAAGCTAGGGTTGATTGCAAATGCATGAACTCCACAAAAATTTAGAGAATGGTTTGCACAAGGCACAAACATGATTTTGCTATTTTTTTTCTTGATCCTTGCTTAAACACCTGTATGGATGCCAGACATAGTAACTTCATTAACACTGCCTTGACTCATATACAACTATAGGTCCAATCTATCATTTTCCAATGCATTTATAATATCATTAGTTATGTCTAGTGATTTTTCCCAGTAAGAAGAAAAAAATCCTAAATAAGATTCCTTTACTTCAATTTTACCACTTTTGGTAACATGAACATATTTCACTACTCCACTCATTTGGTCTAAGTGATATATAACGGTAAATTTTTTTTTTTTTTTTCGATATTTTTTAATTTTTATTTTATAATTTTTATACCAATTTGGAGGCCCCCACATATCAGAGGACCGGAGCGGATGAAGCCTACTATTTAAGGCAGTTGTGGATGTACAATTTTTATTTCATTGAATGTTGTTAATGGGGTATCAAATATGTATCTTTGGCATCAATCTCTGCGCTGTAGCTAGAGGATCACAAGGACTAGGATTCTGCTTGTTACAAGTCAATTAGTTTTTTTTATTATTATTGTTGCTTAATATAACAAAATTTTTTAGTTCATGACAAATTTGCCCACCAATATAGTAAATTAATGTCATCGCTTACAGTCACTCATGTGGCGGTCAGAATAAGAACAAGAATACATATAAGCAAATAATAATTTTTTGCACTTAGGCACTTTTATATCGAGTGTTATCGAAGTTTCACTCTAATATAAAAACTGAAAAATAAAAATCATTAGATATTTATACCTGTTCACTGGTGCGACATCATAAAAAAGTGTTCCAAAAAATTTGTTGTACATAAAATTACAGATTTTCTGTCCCTTTCAAATTTAAACAATTTTACTAAAGATCCAAAAAGGGATAGAAAAAACCTTGTGAAAAAATGGAGAGACGTTAAATAGTTTAAATGCAATAAAAATTAAATATACCAATTTTTATTTAAAAATAGTTTAAAAGAAGTTTTCTCATTTTTTTAATTTAAAAAATGCACTAAGAGTGTTGGACAGCCAATGAATAATGTTACCTTAGAGCCTCTTGTAGACCAAGCAAAATTAAAAGTTAAATATCAAAAATTGGAAAATTTACAACATCTACTAGAATGCATACCCCCATTTACCATCGCTTTTTTAATGATTTTTTGCATGAGTCAAAGCCACAAAAAAAAACACAAAAAAAGCACTGCTGTTGAGTCTTCCAAAGAAGATGCAAATGACGAACAAGACTGTAACATTCGAGATCTAGGTTTTAGATTTCGAGATGTGTAACCATCGAACAACCCCTCAGAAACGGTGAGTGCCAACGGCTAACAATATAACTACCTCCGGAAGTTGGGAGTCAATGTAGAACAATAAAACTCACAACTTCCTTAGAGGTAAGTTCAACTTGATGGAGGTGATATAATGATGTGGGCAGACATTTCTCTAAGGACTCATACACAACTTGTTACAATTTAAGGGGACAATTTGAACGCTTAACGGTATATTGTATAGTGCCCCATTTGTTGGAGAAAACTTTCGTCTGATGCAAGATAATGCTTGGGATTACTTGGATGAAGTTATGATTCGTTTATTACCATGGCTCCCAAGAAGTGCAGACTTAAATCCAATACAGAATGCATGGGATATACTGGGACGACGTATTCGACGTAATCATCGTGAGTTTGAAACCATAAATGTTTTGGAGCAAGCAGTTCGTGACAAATGGGAGCAAATGCCTCAAGCAGACTTTGCTGCCTTAGTCCGAAGTATGCCTGATCGAATGAGAGCCCCTAATTAGGGCTCGTGAAGATAATACACTCTACTAAATATCGTTTTCGAGAAAAAATGTTTGTATTTAAAAAAAAATAATGTTTTTTTCTTTGTAGATTTTCAAATTTTTTTAATTGTTTATTGTTTATTCTGTGTAACATTCTTGTGTAATAAATTTGCCTTTTAAATTTTGTTTATTATTTAAAAATCAATTGGTAACATCTTAAACATTTTTAAACGCCAGTTTTTAGGAAAAACCTGAGTGTTCGGTTAATTTTACACCCCGGTGTATTATACAGACATTTTTGCTTAAAGGTAAAACAACCTAAGTGCATTTTGTGCCAAAAGAGGTGAAACAAATAAAATTCTCTTCTCTCCAGTAGTATCTTTAAAATTTTATACTTATTTTGAATTGTTAAATTAAAGTTTTTAAATTTGAAGTCCAGAATTTTTAAAGGTACAAAAACTTTGTTGTTTTATTTTTCAAACTGTATATTTTGTTACTAAGGTGGTTTTGCTTCTGACCCCATTAATTTTGTCTTGTGGTTGACGGCAAATATATGTAATTTAAAGAATAATTAAGTAAAATAAGAACAACCGTAATGTAGAAAACAACTTTAAAGACAAACAAATCAAATTAGTCGCTCTCTCATGGAAATTAAAAAAAAAACAGATTTTAAAATTTATACTGCGTAGGTTTCAATTTAAATAATTTAATTTGCAATATGATCACTTTTCTTAGTGTATCCGATCGCTGCCCTTCAAAAGACCACCGTTCTATCTATCTAAATTATCGAGCTCCTATGAGCACGCATTTTTTGCCAGCTTTTTAAAGCCGGGTGCTTTCTCACAGTTTGTTGTTGTTATCCCGGCAATTATTATATGGTTACGGATATTTTATTGGCCAGCAGACTTCATTCATTCGCGGAGTAGTATATCATGTTTCAAATGGGAAAGGTGCAGCTGGTTTTGATTTTATAATGGAATCAATGATTTAGTTATTTCCAGAAGAAACGAAGTGTATATCCTTATTTTTCTTTCTTGTGTATTTATACCACTAACTAGACCAAAGGCTAGGGCTAGCCCAATGCACAGTGCAAATAATATTTGTGGAACAAAGTCTTTTGTTTTAAATACTAATGTTATTAATTTATTATTAAGTGTTACGTGTGGCCTGTTCTCCTGTACGGAATGGAAGCATGGACGTTAAAGGCCAGTTCCATTAACAAACTTGAAGTGTTCGAAATGTGGTGCCTGCGTCGAATGCTCAGAATATCATGGACGGACAGGGTCAGAAATGAGGAAGTACTCAGAAGAGCGGGCTTACAGGATAGGGAACTTTTTAATTATGTAAAAAGTAAGAAGACTGCATACTTGGGGCACATTATACGAGGAGAACGATACACTTTTCAGCAACTGATACTCGAAGGGAAAATAGAGGGTAGGAGAGGTCTCGGACGTAAAAAAATGTCATGGCTGCGCAATATTCGACAATGGACAGGAATCCACAGCTATGAAATGCTTCGCAATGCTGCTAAAAACAGAATTATTTAACATCTCACCTGACAAGACGATGTACGGTGGACGCCTACGCAGAAATGCATGGCACCTTAAGAAGAAGAAGAATTATTAATTATTAATGTTATTATTAAGTTAATGGAAATGAACTGCGCCTATACCCGAACTTATAGTTGAAAACCTATGCTGGAATTGTATCTAAGCTTCTGTTAAATTCACCCACGAGAAACAGAGGAAGTAAAAATTTTACGAGAACTCCAACAGGAATGAAGTCCTTAGATGACCTGCCAATAAAAACAGAAAAATTGGGTGCGGTGATTTAAATATTATACCTTGGACAGACAAAGTAACAAATAGTGAAGTTCTTCGAAAAATGAACAAAGAACGGGAGCTGTTGATCACCATCAAGAGAAGAAAGTTTTTGGTCATGTGATTAGAGGGAAAAAGTACCGATTGCTCCAGTTAATTATTCAAGGAAAGATTCAGGGCAAACGAAGTGTGGGGAGACGACGTATATCTTGGCTGCGCAATTTAAGAGACTGCTTCCAGTGCACATCTAACCAATTATTTAGAGCAAGAGCTTCAAAGATACGAATAGCAATGATGATTGCCAAACTCCGTAGCGGAGAGGGCACTTGAAGGAGAAGAAGAAGATTTAAATATTATTTACGCTGTTGCTTTGTGTGCTACCTAACTATCTTTGGTCAATATATTTGAATCGTATGGTTTCACATTGCAGATTAATTCTCCTACAAGAATTACAAGACTTCTACATAATCTACATCTACCATAATTGATTATATTGTCTCAGATTTCTCAACTTTTGATGTACACTCTACACTTATTAATGCAGTAATATCTGTCATGAAGCAGTATATACCAGGTTTAACACTCTCAATAAAACCTTCTCCAAAACCCAACGTTTAGGTAGAATTTTTTACGCCCAGAACTTTCGTTAATTCCAAAATTTATGCTTGACTTCTTGGTGGCACTTTCCTTTTCTGGACGAAGACTATGATTTCAGTGATTTTTTCGATAGGCTTGTCTGTATTTTTAATAAGACATATCCTTTAATTACAATTAACTCAAAACATCACAAACTCTCGACTACCAAAGGTATCCGCATATCAGCCAAAAATATGGGTTCACTACTGTAGATCAAGAAATTTACTACCAACGTCTTTGTCACTGACTATATCACCAAGTACAGAGAAACCTATTCAAAACTTATCAAAATACCTAAAAAAATGTATTATCAAAATCGTCTGGAAACCTCTACAAATGATGCAAAAAAACTTGGTCCATAATAAACGATCTTCAAAATAAAACTAACACAGCTCAAACATTTTCTCTTCTAATAAATGAATAAACCCTAAAAATCTAAATGAATACTTCGTTAATGTGAGTAAAAATATAACATCAACTATTTTGCCATTTCCTATCTCCCGAAGTCAAAAAACGTCTCGAATTCATCCTTTATAAGACCAGTTGAACCAAAAGACCAAATCTGAACTGATCCAAACGATCAATAGTATTAAAAGCAAATCTTTCTGTAGTACTTATAATATATATATATATATATATATATATATATATATATATATATATATATATATATATATATATATATATATAAGCGGGGATCCTAGAGCTTCTGCCGCTTCCCGCATTTCGATCGCCAACTTTTTCTATCTCTCCAGGTGTCTTCATCAATGGCTCTGTCTTTCATGGTTTCCATAACACCTTGTATCCAAGACTTGGCTGGTCTTCCATATTGTATTCAATAGCTCTTTTTGGCCATCTGTTGTCGTCGATCCTCTGTACGTGTCCATACCATATTAACTGTCTAGTTTCTATTCTTTCAGAAGTTGTATGTACTCTATCTGTTTTTCTTCTAATTTCAGAATTAGGTATACGTTCTACTCTTGATATACGGCAAGCTCTTCTCAGGTAGTCCATTTCAACCGTGTCAACATTTTCTTTCCTTTTACTGTCATTTGCCAACATTCTGCTCCATATGTAAGAATGGGCTCTACAATTACTTTGTAGATAGTCATTTTAGTTCTCATAGTAGCTTTGTTGGACCAAAGTATCGAATTCAGAATTTGAACACTCTTCCTGCCTTGTTGCACTCTATAGTCTATATCTCGCTCCGTTGTTCCTTTACTGCAGATAATACTTCCCAAATATTTGTATTCGTAGCACCTTTTCATTTGTCTAATTTCCAAATCCGGGTCTTCGTCTTCACTGCCTATTCGCATATATTCTGTTTTAGACATATTCATAGTCATCCCCCATTTTTCGTATTCATCTTTGAGCTTTCTAAGCATATAATCTGCATCTTCTTCACAGCTTGCAATTAGTACTTGATCATCTGCAAAGAACAGCGTTGTCAGATAATTGTTGTTAAGCTTCAACTTCATTTCCGCACATTTTTGTCTCCACTGGTGCAGTGCTTCTCGGATATATATTTTGAATAGGGTGGGGGAACGACAACATCCTTGTCTCAAGCCTTTCGTTACTGTAAATACCCTTGAGAAAGTATTTCCTGTTTTTACAGTGCTTTGAGGACATTTATAGATGTTCAGTATTGCTTTTAGATATGTTTTACTAAGGTCTGTTTTCGTCAAGACACTAAATAAGAGTTTTAAAGGAACTGTATCATAAGCCTTCTCCAGATCTATAAATACCAGATGCGTAGGGAGGTTTCGCGCTGTTCGTTTTTCAATTACTTGTTGAAGGGTAAATGTGTTGTCCACGCACGATCTTCCTGCTCTGAAGCCGCTTTGTTCTTCAATTTCTTTATACTCCTCTTCTATTCTTCTTTTCAATATACGACCATATAACCTTCCCAGCGAGATAGTTACGCTAATGCCTCTATAATTTCCGCATTCTTTTCTGTCTCCCTTTTTATAAATGGGGCTAATGTGGGCCAAATTTAAATCGCCTGGAATCGTTTGGCCTTCAATTAAGCATTTATTAAAAATATTCACTAAGCTTTCCAAAAGAGCATCCGGTCCATGTTTCACCAACTCGATGGGAATGTCTCCAGGCCCGGGTGTTTTTCCATTTTTCATTTGTTTCAATTCTTTTTTCAGTTCTTCTTTGTTTATCTTATGCACCTCTGAGTTTTCTCTCATTGAGATATGGTCAGGCGGTACTGATGAACACTCCATAAAAAATCCCATAATATCCATATTTACCAAACAATGTGTTGGAAGTTCTGGTCTCACTAATTAGTGATTCCTTCAAAAAAGTTATATTTCCAGAGTGCTTAAAGACAGCCAGTGTTATTCTTCTTCATAAGGGTGGAACAAATTGAATGTCTGCAGCTATAGACTTATTGCCTTGCTACCAGTACTATCCAAAATTATTGAGCGACTTATAAAAGCCCGACTTATGTCCTTTCTTGTTGAAAACAATAGTTTATCACAAAGTCAGTTCAGCTTTTTATCTAATTGAATGTACCAGTGATGCTATGTTTTCTGTACTACATAAGGTCTACCAAGCACTAAACTATTTTTTGTGACTATGCGAAAGCTTTTGATTGTGTAAATCACGACATTTTGATGAAAAACTGAATTTATACTAAATTCGAGGTATTTCTTTGAATTTCCATTTTTTTTTTGATGTGTCGACAGCCATTCTATTAGTAGGTCAAAACGAAACCTTAACAGAGATTTTTCAGATGATGTACCTTTTTAGCAGAAATACTAAAACAGCATTATCCTAGATTAGTTGAGTTGCACAACTATAGCCCTGGAAATGCTCTCTCCAATAAAATGATCAACTGGAACACCATGAATAAGAGAATTCTTAATAAACTAAATATAAATTTCGTTGAATTGGCTCCAATCTTACTTGAGAAATAGGAAACAACTAGTTAGAGCAAATGATAATGACTCTAGTCACAAAATCATTGTATGTGAAGTACCACAAGGTTCAGTATTGGGTCTTCTACTTTTCCTTATCTTTATAAATGACATGACTAACTTAAAAATCGATGAAAAAATTTTTTCTTTTTGCTGACGATACCAGTATCACCTGGAGGAACTCTAATATTACACTCTTCATGCAACTATAACTTCTGATTTACTTAATAAAAACCTGGTTCGACTCTAATTTATTCTCATTTAACGTGGATAAGGCAGTAGCATTATCCTATAAAGGAACTCTTCAACCCTTGCTTCTTAATAACAACCAGATCAGTATCGTTGATTCTGTAAAATTGCTTGCTATTTTTATAGACAGCAACCTTAAATAGTCCCTTTATGAGGTTATTTTGATATTTTAGATTTACAACCCTGATAAGGGTAAAAGCACATATCGGCATTATATTACTTTTGTTATTTGAATTATTTTAAACCCCTGTCAAAATTTCAAGTAAATCGATGCCGTTTTAAATAATTCGTAGCGGAAATTGTTCAGCCACTGGACTATAGAAGATTAGTCTGCTATTTTTGGATTTACGGTATTATAAGGAAGGTAACACGTCTTTGTGTTGAGATTCGAATAGAAAAATAACACTATTATAATATTTTGACCCAAAATTTATCGAATAAACTCAATTAATGATAGTGTAGATTTACCAAGTTATCGGTAAATATCAATCTCAGTGGGTTTACAAGGCCTCGTATTATTACGATTTATTAATCTCCATACCAACATCATGTTTATAACTATAATTACGTTGTAATATTACCACTTGACAGTATAACAAATGCAAACAGTAATTATCGATTATAAAACTCAATATAAAATCTATAATTGTGCCAATAGACTTTACTGCTTAGCAATTAATCAAGTTTTTTATGGAATGTTCGTTACAAATGTTTTCTTCTTAGTCACTGCGTGAATAATTAACTTTAGCAAAAAAATTTATTAAGTTCATAAATGGACTAGCAAGTGAATTCAATTAAAATGCCAATTATAATAATAAAGGATAAATGAACTAGTCCATTATTGACAATTATTGTACAAAAAGGGTGTACATATGTGAAATTATGAATATAATTTCAGTTAAAGAGGACTGTATTACATAGGGCTGGTTCAAATAAATGAGGATATGTGGTAAAAGGTTATACAGATTATAGCAAATTAAGTTTATATAAAGTCTTACCAATTCTTCTGCTGCACATACACACACTCGCGGTATTTAGAGGCTTTCAGTCGCGGTTGTTCTTCATACGGGGAAACTGTCCGGTTACCGGTTTCTGAAGACGTGTTTCGCGGTACTAACACTGAGATCACACGAGATATAGCACATTTGCGTCTGTACACGATTTAAAATAGTACTTGCGGTATTTTTCGCGTAACTATAAGCGAGAGAGATAATTAGAGTAGAGAAAAAGCGTGGTAAGTCTGTACCAAGCGATAGGTAGCGATTGATAGAGAGATAATACGTCTGCCTAGTAGGACTCAGCAGACGAAAGAGAGGACGACTGTCTCTAGCAACAGTCAGCAGTCAAGAGAGAGTGTCTGTTATCATCGAGAGACAACAGGCAAGAGAGTGAGACTTTCTTTGCTATCTTACAACTGTCTGTATTTCTAATGGAGTGGGGTTAAAATGTGAGTAGGAAGGGTTGGAGAACGGGAAATAATTGTAAAATTGTGGTAGAATGGTAGCTAGTAATACAGCGAAAAAATGACATGATTTTTCGCATGTGAAAAAATTGAACATACTGGGGGCGGGCGAGAAGAGTTACGCCACTGGGATAGGGTATCAAATAGTTACTTCGAGAACGAGGGTAAACCAGTATACATTAGGGGTACTGTTGTAATGAACTAAAATAACTAAAAACTATTTAAAATCTAGAGAAACTAAAGTCTATAGAAACTATATACATGTTTGGCAGAAAGTACCACTATTGGTTAAAGGGTAACCTAGCTACTTTCTTTATTGACCTAAGATATTCGCCATTAGGTGTGGATACCCTAACAGTTCGAACAAGAGAGTCTTTGCCTGGGAGCACTTCGATAATCTTTGCCAGAGGCCAGAGGAGTGGGGGAGTCTCTTCATCTTTAATTAGTACAACATCACCTATCTTTAAAGGATCAGTAGCGATGTTCCACTTACTCCTACTTTGGGTCATATGCAAATATTCCACCGACCACCTTTTCCAAAAGGTTTGATGAATTTTCGAGATATGCTGAAAGAGGGAAAGACAATTCTGTGGTATTTCTGAGAGATCTGGTTCTGGTGGACTTGTGAGACTTTTTCCTACAAGGAAGTGTCCGGGCGTTAAGACTGAGAGATCATTTGGATCGTTTGAGAGCTGAGTGATAGGTCTTGAGTTTAAAATGGCTTCGATTTGACAAATTATTGTATAAAAAACTTCAAAGGTAAAACGAAGATTTCCTACAAGACGATAAAGATGGTATTTGGCACCTTTAATCCCTACCTCATGCAGCCCAAATTGAGGAGGGTTACGAGGCACTCCAAATTTAAAACGAATAGAGTTTTCAGAGCAGAAATTAGTAATCCTCTGCGAGAAGTTGTTACTTTTAAAGAGTTCGTTTAACTCAAGAAGCTGATTGCGGGCACCATAGAAATTAGTGGCATTGTCTGACCATATAATCTCGGGAGCACTCCGCCTTGCAATAAATCTTTTAAGGGTGAGAATAAAAGCATCAGCTGTTAAGCCGGTGACAAGTTCGATATGAACACATTTGGTGGTCATACATATGAAGAAGGCTATGTATGCTTTGTATAATGGAGCCTTTCTAAGATGAGAGGATCGGATCATGAAAAAACCTCCGTAATCTACTGAGACCTTTTGGAAAGGTCTTGTCGAGAGAACACGATCGGGATGGAGATCTGCCATAAGTTGTGTTGACTTGGGTGTCATGAAACGGAAACATTTCACATAGTCGTGTATTATCTTCTTTGTTTGTCTTAGTCCAGAGATAGGCCAATATTTCGAACGAAAATTTGACAACGTGGTCAAGGCACCTGCATGTCCCAATTTAACATGCATTTGTTTTATCATTAATTTGACAACTGAATGATTAGACGGTAGTAGCAAGGGATGTTTCTGTTCGAAAGAGATAGGGGCAAATTCTAATCTACCACCTACATGAAGAAGTCCAGTTTTCTCAGAGAGGAAGGGGTTTAGTGCCCTGATAGTTTTATCAGAGATTATTTTCCGATGTTTTAACTCATGAAATTCTTTAGGAAAGGCCTGTGATTGTATGTACTTAACAATCACAGTGGTGGAGGAGCTTATTTCACAAACTTGCAGTGGTCCTAATTCTAAAAGTGAATTAGTATGTCTATTTCTTAGATTTGAGAGAAAACGAAAAACATATGCCAGAGTTCTCTGAATTTTTGAAAATGACGAACATTTATTAAAAAGGGTTTCAAGGGTATTATTCACTTGAGATATGTCAGAGGTTGTGCTTAAAGTAACCTGAGTGTGTCTGAGTTCCAGTAAATCTCTCGTCCATTCTTTTATCCTGAATTGAGAGTAGTCTATTACACTGGAAACTAAAAAGGGGGGACCTTCGGTCCACAATTTTTTTAAAATTGACTGAGTGATATCTGAGGCTCTAGAGGACAAATCTGCTACGTTTAAAGAGGAACTTACATGATGAAATAAAAAGGATTTACTTAATTCTTTGATTTGACTGACACGATGAAGTACAAATGGATTTCACGTAAATTTAGTTGTTAAAATCCATGTTAAAGCGATGAGGCTGTCTGAAAATATGTGAACTTCAGATATTGTGACGTTTTTTGAAAGAACCTCAAGTACCTTTCTAGTAAGAGTGACACCTAATAAGATACCAGACAATTCTAACCGAGGAATAGTTAGTTTATTTTTTAGTGGAGCTATTCTAGTTTTCGATGTTATGAGGCGAGACGTGACTGTGTTGTCACTATACACGACTCGAAGATAGACACAAGCAGCATAAATGTCCTGAGAGGCCTCGGTGAAACAATGTAATTGCATATCCGATTTAGGCAGTGGAAGTGTCAGGCATCTGGGAAATGTAATTTTAGATATTGATTGGAATGTATCCAATAATGATTTCCAATCCGAGATCAATAGGTCATCCAGTATATCACTGTCCCAGTCTAAGGGCAATGACCAGATACGTTGTAAGAAAGATTTAGAGTGTACTCTAAAAGATAAGAGTTTTCCTAAGGAGTTATACATTCGAGAAACATAGGTACATAATTTTCTTTTTGTTAAGGGAGGCGCCTCTTCACAAATAGGCAACTTAAAAGAAAAATCGTCTTGATAAGGTGACCTGTTAATACCTAGGACCTTAGAGAAGCTACTAACTAAGTCAAGATTAACTTCTGAAGTAAAGATCATATTATTCTCATTTGAAAAGGCACGAGAATTTAAATATATTTTATAGAGTTGGAAACCGTGAATGTTCAGAAGCGACCGTAGTTGAGAATAAGGTATGTGTATCCTTTCCAAGTTATTGGCGCTGGTCAAGTCGATATTTGCAAACCTTTTTAAAGTATGAGAAGCCACTGAGTGCGTGGTTTGGTTAGCAAAAGTTTGAACCTGAGAGACAGTAAACAACGGAGTAGGGCACGTTACATTAACGTTCACCACATCAGGAGGCGGCAATGCAGACTGGGCCTCCAGTAACAGAATATTGTTGGGCACTGCAGTAGCTGTTGTTACTTGGCCATCTACGAATGGTAGGGCCACGGTAACAGAAGAAAAGGCAGGTTCGACTGAATCTAATGAATTAGATTGTGAGGGGGTATGAGTAAGAACAGTTTGTATTGAGAGAAATTTGATGACATCCGTGTCAATACGAGGCTGTGAGAGGAGTATTTGATTTTCGTGTGTTAGTGGATGAACAATGGATTTATTCCGAGAAGGGATAATTTTCAAAAAATTGACATGTACAGCACCTTTACAAGGTGTTGCAATTAATAATAAATCAATAGATTTTTGTGTAGGAATTTTATTGAAATGTAAGAAAGTGGGAGTGAATATATTCTGAGCTTGAATAGAGAGTTTATTAACCTGTCGTGTATTTAGAGCATTTAAAGTTTCAGGTTGAGAGATATCTTGAATTTGTATATGAGTTTGGGGAGGTATATTTGCCAATTCCGCTTGCACACCGCAAGAAGGCGGTACTTGAGTTAAGTTTTCAATAACCAATGGAGACAAATTGACAGTTTTTAGAATAGGAGCAGAGATTAAAATATTTTGTGTATGTAAAACTTGACTTGAAACCAAGGTATTGGATTCTTGTAATATTTGTGGGGGAGAAATGTTAAGAAGCACGGGAGATGCAGATATTACAGTTTCAGTAATCATATTTTGTTCTGGAGTATTTTGAAAAGTGACTGTTTGTGCTGGTAACACATTTTTTAAGAGAGGCTGGCCAATTACATCTTGAGTACTAATGTTATTAGAAGTGTTTTTATCAGTCGGCTTTTGAAGCTCTTGCGTCTGAGCTTGAACAATTGCAGAACTAAACGAAGTACTTACAGTTATTTCTTTCATCTGTTTGAACTGATTGGGGAGGGAGTCAGAGTAAAATGTATTTTTAACTTCTTTTTCGCCACTTATATTCAAATCAGTACTTTTAACAATGTGTTTACTGAAAGTATTCGCCTTAAATTTTGTATCAAATTTAAAAGCCTGTTTAGTTTCCAGTTTTTCTTCTAAGAAACATAAAGCATCCATATATTTTTCATAAGTAATATCTACTTCCTCACTTTCGAGAATAGTTTCGTCGTCAGCCAGGTTTTCCAAAGCATCCAAATACGATTTATAAGCTGCCCTAAGCTGAGTAATATATTCTCTAATTCTACAATTAGAGAGGCCTTTTTCATTTGAACTAACAACGTTCGCAATTCTGGCGATATTTCTTTGTGAAACGTGCATTGCATAAAAATACTCTGCAATTTCTGCCATTTTGAATTGGAGTATAAGAGTATAATAAGAGTGTACCAGTCAGAGATGAATGATAAAGAGAATAAAACCTAGCGACCCTTGGAAAGAGTACAAAGAGTAGAGAGAAAAATATGTATATATAAGAGTGTAATCAGATTATCAGCTTCTTGTTTTTTTGTGTGTGAAAATTATATTTGGTATCGTGAATTTAATTTAAATTAACACTAATAGAGATAATTTTCATTGATTTAATAAAGCAATTAATACGCAAATACTTTCTAATAGCAGAGATTATTGTAAAAATTTAGTTTGTATCATCAAGCGATTTGAATAAAGCGATTATTATAATAGGGATTAATGACAATAACAGCGGAGAATTCTTGTAAAAATTTATTATTCAGAACAATAGGACAAAATCCCAAATTATTTACCTAGATATGTACCTATGACGAAACGTGCCAGAGAACAATACAATTAGTTGGGATTATAATGAGAATCTTTGGTTGACAAAGGCTGGGATTTTTACTACGTCACAGGTATCTATCAATGGGTCATTCTACCTGACTTTCTACCGTCTTTTAACAATAGAATCATAAAATTGGAATTTACACAGATAAGAATTATTAAACAACGATCTATCAATATATCGATTTATCAATACATACGTATATACATATATATCAAAGAACATATACACATATATAGAAATACATAATTTCGAAGGACCAAATCTAATGAGATTTACAGCAGAGGTAAGATTTATCTGAACCGAATTAGATCAAAATATGTTCAATCGAGCATGAGATAAAACAGAGAGAATGAGGATTTACATATGACTCAAAAGTGTACCAAACTATGTAGAATCAAGATGTGAGACAGAGAGATAGAGAGTGAGAGAGAGATTATGATTTATATCCGACTCGAATAGACCACAATATGTACAAAAAGGGTGTACATATGTGAAATTATGAATATAATTTCAGTTAAAGAGGACTGTATTACATAGGGCTGGTTCAAATAAATGAGGATATGTGGTAAAAGGTTATACAGATTATAGCAAATTAAGTTTATATAAAGTCTTACCAATTCTTCTGCTGCACATACACACACTCGCGGTATTTAGAGGCTTTCAGTCGCGGTTGTTCTTCATACGGGGAAACTGTCCGGTTACCGGTTTCTGAAGACGTGTTTCGCGGTACTAACACTGAGATCACACGAGATATAGCACATTTGCGTCTGTACACGATTTAAAATAGTACTTGCGGTATTTTTCGCGTAACTATAAGCGAGAGAGATAATTAGAGTAGAGAAAAAGCGTGGTAAGTCTGTACCAAGCGATAGGTAGCGATTGATAGAGAGATAATACGTCTGCCTAGTAGGACTCAGCAGACGAAAGAGAGGACGACTGTCTCTAGCAACAGTCAGCAGTCAAGAGAGAGTGTCTGTTATCATCGAGAGACAACAGGCAAGAGAGTGAGACTTTCTTTGCTATCTTACAACTGTCTGTATTTCTAATGGAGTGGGGTTAAAATGTGAGTAGGAAGGGTTGGAGAACGGGAAATAATTGTAAAATTGTGGTAGAATGGTAGCTAGTAATACAGCGAAAAAATGACATGATTTTTCGCATGTGAAAAAATTGAACAGTTTTCGTCACACGTAAATCATTAAAAAGTGTAGAGAATGTTTCTGAGAAATGCTAACTGCTTTTAAAGACTACGACATAGTTTCATTGACACAATGTCTGCCCCGTTACAAATCTTTGTGACCTAGAAGTTGGAGATAGATAAAAATAAAACCCGAAAACGAAGAGGTTAGTCCTTATTATCATCAGTAATACTACAGCCCTAATTGAGCCCCAACTTTCCCCAGTGTATTTCGCCAACCGTTGCCAGTTTGCTGCTATGCAATCTTGGTCTACCCTTACTCCTATTTCTTACTGGTTGCGTTACTAGTGTTAGTGTGGATGTTTCGTATAGCTCGAAACTATATCGGCTTTTCTAAATGCCATTCTGACGGATTGTGCCCATCCTTTCGAAGATGAGCAGACGATTTGTGTTTGTTTTGGAGATATCCATGTGTCTGACTCATATGTCAGCACTGGTAGGATGGGCGGTCTATATATTGTTAGTTTGATTTTTGGCTTGAATAACTATTTTTAAGCTGCTTGTTTAGCCGAAAGTGACGGCGGTAGCTCAAGGGCTAACATACTGGCATCTTAAGCCAAAACGCTCGTCACCGTGCTTCAGACTTCTTCCATAACGGCGTTCTTCCATAAACCCTTCTTAGCCCCTCTTTACGTGCCCGTGTGGCCAAATCGTCAGCGTCAGCCATAATCTGCGTTGACCTATTAATTGTTACCATATTGTTTAAGTCGGCATCTCTTATATTCTTTTCTAACGCTATATTAAAGAGAACACACGCCATAGCGTCTTCCTGTCGTAACTCCGCATATGCTTCAAATTCTTGTGACAGATCGCTTTGTATTTGAACTCTGTAAATCACTTTACTAATAGTTGTTTTACAAAACTTCTTCATTTATAGTTCATTTAAGGCTTCATATAATTTATCTTTTAGTACGCTATCATACGCTGCATTAAAGTTTACAAAAATGTGGTCAATTGCTGACCTACCTCGTCGAAAACGGCTTATACACCAAGAAGTTCCTCCACGAACGTACTGAAACAGCTGTGTTGGACAATATTTTGTATATTTTGTTCAAAAGAGTTATATTCCATAATTTTTAAATTCCAAAAATTCTCTGTTTTTGTGTAGAGGTGTAACCATCAACCATGGGAGCTTATCGTCTATGATTTGCCTAGCTCAGTATATCAAGTGTGAGTTCGTCTTGTCTTAAACTAGAAATAAAACCAAGAACCCTTAGCTGATAGCAAATAAAACAATTTTTAACTAATCATATTTATTAAAAATAGGAACAATCAACCCTGCCAATGCTTTACAACGAATACAATGTGGATGATACTTATGGCATCGATAAAACTCAGTCCAAAAGCATTATCCACCGAAGAACTATTAAAAATCATCAAAAGCTAACGAGGAAACCTCCGATGGAGAAAATAAAAGTTTTTTTACCTTTGCTCATTTGGACTTGCTTGGAGAGACAATGAGGCCGTAAACTGCAATATTCACTTTTTCCAGAAGGAATTTGATGTTATGGAAGAATTTACAGTTAGATTATTTTTGAAGTTAATGGAAAAGGGAACCAAAGATTTTATCAGACAGACTCTTTTTTACCGTTCAACCCAACTGGAAGGATGGATCTTGGTTCAAAAAAAGTAAACTTGGAATCGACACCGTACCTAAATGGACAAAAATGTCAGCCTGAAAAAATTGGAATAGACACAAAAAAACATAAAATAATAAACCATTCTCATCGATCTTCAACTGTGACAGCCTTGTTCAAGCAAGGTATTTATGAACAGGAGTTAATTAAATTAAGGGATTACTCAAATGCAAGTTCTCTATAATTATATCTAATGAGCTGGATTCCAGTCACCACCAGAAGTTGATCGAAAATCTCAGAACAACAAATGAAGCTGGACCTTCGAGTTCCTAAATGCTACAGGCCAATGATAAACAAAATCATGCTTTGGTAGAAAATAATGGGCAAACTAATATAGCTTAAATCATGAATGTGTTGCTTGTGTGAGTCCATTTCAAAAGGTAAAAGTAATAATAAATTAGACTTACTCACAATCAATTTAATTTAACTAATCAGACGACCGGTTTCGCTTTCTACAATATGCAAAGCATCTTCAGGTCACGATACAAAGTTAAATAAATGCTGAAAATAATAAACCCATATTAGGGTGTTGTCTAATAAAGATAAAACAAAGATAGGTGATATAAATTATATAAATTACAGTAATTATGCCAATATTACATGTCTGTGATTTTTCAAAATGAATAAAATGTTTAAGCAGACAAGGTAAGACCCACAAATTGGTAAAATAGTCTATTAAACTGTAATGAATTAATAAATAAACAAATAAATAAAACATTACTTACATGCCGGTACTCTATTAATTGATGGTTGAAAGAACATGGTTCAAACTATCTTGTATTGTTGATTGGAGAACTCAAGTCAACTATTGTAATTGTTTAACAGTAAACGGGGAAGTTCTTGAGGAGACAGATTTTATCCAATGAAGTAGAGATAGGTAAATGTAATTGTTTGTTTGATGAAAGTAATGTTCTATACCATTAAGTTCTTTAAAGTTATTTATATTTATTCTGGAGATATATTTATGAAATGTGTGTTATTTATTGAGATTTTTATTTTTGTTTTGGAAGGTGACAGTTGTGAGACAATGAATAAGAATAGATATACAAATTGTGTGGGTGTGCAATTATATCAGCTTGTAATTATCAAATTTCTTTGATAAAGTTATGTTGCAATATGTGGTAAATGGTTGTAAAGTTCAATATATAAAGTTAAAAATTAAAATTGAGACACTTTAAGACACACAGAAAACACACAGAAAACACTTAAAAAAACGGGGGGACGAAACAGACTTTAAATTTAAAAATTTAAAAATTTAAAAAGGGGAGGATTTTAAAAGAACTACATCTCTTACTTGGAGACAATGAGTTTTTTATGTTATATATCAGATTTTAGAGGTAAACTTGACAAATGTAGGTTAAAGTGTGACAGTTCTTCTATTTTAAATGCTGTAAGTTAAGCTGTAAGTTAAGTTATCTAGTTTTATGAAATAAGCTGATATTAATAAATGTCTAAAAATTTTTAATTTTAGATATCAAAGTTATTTTATGTGTTAATATTGGCATACTTTAACAAACTTTAAATAATTAGATTTCAATGTTACAATATAAATAATTGTAATACATCTTCTATGATAACTAACTCAGCTTAGTCAAAGTTACAGAACAAACTTAAGTGATTATTTGGTAATTAAATTAAATATGTACATTTGTAATCAAAATGTATAACAAAATTACAAACTTTCTTTGAAATAATTGTTGGTGTGAGTTATCTGTCATGGTGTGTATAAATATTTTCAAATATTTATTCCAGTTCTGATATGTTAATATGGAACTTAAATAATAAGCAAATAAACTATTGATGATAAAATTATTGATAAATTAAAGAAAATGGACGTGTACGAACTCATCACTGTATAGCTCCCCATAAAATTATTAGACCCTCGTAGATATAGTAAACTGATCACCGGCATCCTTTTGAGATCGGTAAACTCATCACCGCAGATAGGTAAACTCATCACCGGGATTTTTGCCTGGTTTCTAATGCGCCTTATTCCGATTCTAAGATTGCCTCTTACCTGTTACACTTTTCGTTTATGTGATAATTTAATAATTCAGAAATTATTTTAAGCAAGTTGCTTTAAAATTTAACTGAGATATTAATATGTCTCGATAGTGAACTTTAAAATGAAAATATTTGTCAACATGTGCTATTTTTGTTCATATCGGAAGTAGTCCCCAACTGCGTTATTTGATTTTCATTGCATTTTTATATTTCTCATATCATATCATTTCTCAAAAATAGGAAAAGCTAAAACCTTGAGTGTGCTATTAGTGCATAGAAGTCGAAGGAAACTTAATTTTCTACACTTAATTACGCTGATTTTTTTTCTGTTTGATCAGGATGATGCGCGAAAACCAGTGCGAAACAACTAAACAAAAACGGTATAAAATTTCTACTCACCAGTCTTATGACATTTGGCCTTACACCCTTTCGTCGCACAAGTCCACAAAATCAATTCGATTTTTTTAGAGTCTTTCGCAATTGAAATTTGAAATTATTGATAATCACATTTTTTGTCCGCGTTGGCTCAGAACGTAATCAATTAGCAGTTCACTATCCATGTTGAAGAAACAAGGGCAAATGAAGAGAAATTTTTCTCTTCGCATGATTTTAGGTAGCTATCAATAGAATTCTGTGAAATTCCCAAATAAAAACCAATAAATTGCAGTTGCATTTGAGACATCTGGATTTGGATTATTCTGTGAAATTGCCAAAAACTAGCTGTTTACAAGGATTTTATGGTCTATACCTGATCCGGGGTGCAGGTAGGCCAGTGATCAGTTTACCAATCTCTTAGGGTCTATTTTGAAAATCCTACTTTTATGGCGGTGATGAGTTTGTACTATGTACGAGGGTATTTATGGTAATTGGTGATGAGTTTACGTGTACCCAAGAAAATTGACTGAATTATTAAGCATTCAATAATTAGTTGGTAATTTTAATATCTGACAGTTGGGACCGGAAATTGGTTATACCAACAGGTAAAAAGTTCTCTATTTAAACCGGTGTAAAGCAAAATTATTCTTATTTCAATTTTTCCGTACCATGAGCAGAAATATCATCACACCGACATGAACAATGGTGAGTTTGTATAATAATTTCTGTAACACTTTAACAATTTCAAATTTATAGCAGTTTATAGTTAAAATATAATATTTCTATTTGAAAATGTTGATTTGCATATTATTAGGAATAACAAAAATCCATTTAATTAATACTGCTAGTCTGAACGACTTTACAATGTTGTGTTTGGGAACAATCAAACCACGTGTTGAATTTGAAATCAAATATTTTGTAAAATGAGTGTATTTCGAAACCAGATGGGATGTAATAATAATTTTGGGTTAAATAAGTTGAGGTACCATACCAGTTCAATACTGATATATATGATTTTTAATATAGCTTATAATAATTATACATTTAATATTGTTAACAAATAAATAAAGATTATTTTTCGTTGATATGGGGCATTAATTGTTTGGTGAAATAGTCTTGTCGAATATCATTCGAGAGAAAATTATTTACCGGCAAAATTTTCTTCTGGTTTTATTCTAACTGTCAAAATTTAATTCACGAAAACTGCCAGGCAACAAACTTTCATACCAGTCGAATATATTGCCAGAAAAATTTGTTTTCTTATGATATTATAGACGACAACTTTAGAATCAATAGATTATAATAATATTGTTTTCTTAATGTTTCTGTATTGCCATACCATAAACATGCTAGATATGTTAGTAGTTAGAATCTTCGTATCTTCATCGTCTTCGTATTTCTTTTTTAACCCTGTTACTTTGTTATACATTTTGTAATTTTTTCATGGTCGTATTGTTTTGTCGATGACGTTGAACGGGGTATCACGTTTTCAAAATTTATGTAGAACCGTACAACTTTAACGACCACGTAAAGAATCAAACATAATTTCCTCGAATAATAAATCGCTCAAGTCCGTTATTGAATTCCCGTTTGTTTTCGATGCGGGTTCAATATTATAAATATATTTTTATCTGGCTAAATTGAAAAGGCCATATAAAGTGAGTTATGGAGTCACGGGCTGGCTGTTTGAGGATATATACGAGCTCTGTAAAACTCACGCCATGCACTATATAATAAATGCCCAGACATACTTTATAGCACCCTAATAAATAAGCTGGTTATTCTATTATAAACCGCACCGGAATGGCTCTCAGGACGTATTGTGGTTCACTTTTCCAACCGTAGGTATCTTTTGTGTAGTAAGAAAGATGCTTGTGATATATTATTAGTTTTGTAAATAAGGGTGTGCAAGTTGTTACAAGTAATTAGAGGTATCTATCAAACTGTCACGGAATGGAGATTATCTAGGCCTACATTACTGTTATCTCGTGCACAAGATGGGTACCTAACAACAGAATAATAAACACAATTAGTATGTTTCATGTACCTTTTAAGCATAAAAATGTAACATATTCTAACATTATATGTTGTATATAATTCTTCTTCTATTTTCATATTAGACAACGTTCGGTCTCATTCTTTTATTACTTTCACTACCTTTCTTTTCCATTACTATTTTTTTATATAGTAGTTAATTTTTATAGTAAATTATTGAAGATTTGTGGCTCGCCAACAAAGATGGAACCGACGTAGCCCGATACTGGGCCGAAATTTTATGAATAACATGTCCGGACACGATAAAGTAAAGTAAAGTTTGAACTGGCACGACATCTTCATCCAAATGATGAATTTGGCTTCGGTTCTTCTGGTGGTTGTATATAAGGCTAAATGATAAATTTGTCAAAACTTCTCGTTGGCTCTTTGTGGAATTTAGAATGTTACAATTGTAAATACCAAAGGAATTTATAATAGGTCGTCCTTGATTGTTAGAGAAATATGCAGGAATTTTTCTTCTAATTATTTTTATTGTTCTCAAGAGAGTTAAACCATTTTCATTCAAGCTTATACCAAGATCGACACTGGTCTAGCAATTGTCGGTGATAATATTTCTCTTAGATCCGTAGAGGTGTGGACAGGCCCGTTCCGCTACTGCCTTGGTACTGTCTAGATAGTGTGGACCACCTACTTGGTTTTTGCCAACGTATACTTCCATGTTACTGGTATAAAATAACTTCGCATCAGACAGTGCAAATATTTTTATACCGTATCTATTGGATTTGCTTGGTGTGTACTGGCGGAACGAGCACCGACCTCTAAACGCCTCCAATTTTTTGTCCACGGTTACGTATTGCGAATGAGAGAAACATTTTTTCTGATTTTCTTTCCACTTAGTAATAAGATCTCTTATTGGCGTGATCTATCCAAACTAACTTTATTATGCCTTGTATTGATATCATCAGTTCGCATATACCTTAGTAAATTTCTCAATCTCGTGATGTTCGTTGTCAGTCGGAAAACCTCTATATCAGTGCCGTCCGTTTTCCACAAGTATTTTGTATTAAGGTGACCTGCCTTTCTTACACCTGCAAGATATAAGAGACCTAAAAGGGCACGAATTTCATCAATTTTTGTTGGGCATATGTCTCGATCGCGACTGAACTTCTGCCTTTCTGCTTCTATTTTTTATTGGTTACATCAACAATTATTTGCAACATATCAGTATCAAATAGATATCCACATATCTAAAATATCGGAATCTAATAACCTGGAAGCTGCAGAACAATAATTTCACTTCGAGTTCTGACGTTCTTAAGGGCAATATGTTTAGCCAATTTTGTTTTATTATCTTTGACCAAAAAATATGGACCAATGGCAAAATCTATCTCATCATCTAATTCCTCATTTGTCAGTTCCGTATCGCTTCCCTCCAAGTTTTCTTCTACATGATCTTCTTTTCCCGATTCCGCTTCATCGTTATACTCATCACACGTCGAAACTTCTTCAAAAGTGCTAACAATCTTTTTTGTTCTTTTTCATAATCCATAATATCTGAAAAATAAGTTTTATTATAAGACAATTACTTACAAGTCACAAAATTCTATTACTTCTCTAGACGCACACGGTCCACTGCATCGACTTTACAAATTACAAACTTACAGTTCGAGCATTAGAAAGCTTTTGGTAGCGTAGAGAACTAACCTGTTAAAATCGTACGAACTAGTGATAGTAAAAGCTACTAGTGAAGTACTGGGAATGCAGAACTTTGACAATTGATAGCTGCGGTATTATCAAAGCCACATCTGGTTAGGTAGCCGTCATTTAATCAGTCTTTTTTGCCAAATCACCGTAGATCAATATAGCATACAATAATACGTAAAAACTAGTAATTTGTTTTACTAAAATGTTATGTTCGGGCAATGTTCCGCGCGCTACTCCTCTTTTACGATCCCCATAATCTCCCCACCTAGATTCAAACCTTGGTCAAACCCAGGAGGTCTCTCTGTGATGCACGTTATAATTGTATTTGGTTGAGTTTCCGACCATTCATAGCTACATTTATATTATGTTGAATGGATGCGGCCTTCTCTACAGTTGCTATGGAGGATTTTTTGACGCGCAGTCGACATTTGGTTACATATTCTATACAGTTATATATCGGCAGCGCTGTTTTTTAAGGATCGTTTTATATTCTTTAGCTATAAGGTTGACTCGGCGGAAATGTAGTGGTGGAATCCTGTTCAGCACTGGTTGGCAATGGGCCAATGAGTCAATTCATTATTCTAGCGACAATTCTCATGGTATTCTTTAGTTGGACATCAATCTTTTGAACGTGATAAATGTTGATCCATATTGGTGCGTAATATTCAACTACAGAATAAAAAAGGACCAAGTCTAAAGATCTGAGTGTGGATGCCAGTGCTCCTCATATTGGGATGCAGAGCTGTTGGATGATGTTATTTCTGGTTTTTAACTTCTAGGCAACTGTTCTTAAATATTTAAAGTAAGTGTTCTTGAAACCAAATTGTTGTTTAGGTGGAAGACGGTTACTTCGCTTTTAGAGGCGTTGGATCGAGGTCTCTGTTTGTGAAAGTAACTTCCCATAACATCTAGTTCTTCTGTCAGAATCTATTAAGCTTCTTCTAGGGATTTTGTTTGTGTTAACAAAGACCAGTCATAGGCTTAACCAAACTTTGTTGTCGGCATGTCTGCGATATAAAGACTAAAAAGCAATGGAGCAAGAACTGAATCATTTGAGCCTTCTGTGGGTGCTAATTTCTGATCCCATAACTACTTGAAATACTCTGTCGTTGAGTATATTTTCTATTAATATTGTCGTGAATTTACAAGGAATAGTGCGCAAGAGTTTATGAATCATTCCCACTGGCCATACTGTGTCGAAAGCTGCTGACCTATCTATTAAAGTAGCAGAACTCTTTAGTTTTCTTTAAAAGCCGACTTCTCTTTGTAAGTACAAGATTTGTTTTAGGATTTTTGGGCTTATTCTGTTAAAAATTAGTCTTTCAGGTAGTGTATACGTTATAGACAATAGAGAAATTGGTCGATAGTTTTTGGTTAGTCAGCTGGTGTGGCTGGTTTTAGTATTGCTATACCTTTTGAGCATTTAAATTTCCGTGGGCTGCCGGTCTAAATGATGTTTGTGAAGAAATGTACTAGTCAGGTTTTTGTGCATTGTCCGCAATTTGCTATGAATTTGGGGTGGATGCCATCGAACCTAGGGTTTTTCCATAGGAAACGTTTTTAAGGATTTTCTCTTGTGTTTTCTCTTTTTGTTGTTTAAGTGTTTCTGTATGTCTCATGTGTAAACTTTATATCTGGATGCTCTTGATCGTAACAATATTATATGCCACTGAGTTTATGCCTACTTTCCATTGTGTAAAGCTTCTACCATCTCTCAAGTTTTTTTATTAGGGCCCAAGCTTTCGACTTGATTTTTGAAAGTTTAAGTTTTCTACTGTCTCAGTCTACTTTTGTTGTGGTGCTGCATTCAGAGTATAAATAAGTTGATCTGCAATCTCTTCGACTACAGTTCCGAGAAAATAGATATAATATATCACATTTTGACACTATCACCCTTCCGATTACCTCTAGATATGCTCTTTTTGGCTGTATTTATCACAGCCCCTACAAAACGATCATGCTCGTGTAAATGTCCATCTAGGTCATGGAATTGACTTGATTAGGGGAATTTTTGTGCCTAGTTCCATAATGACTACAAATTTTAAGAGACCACTTTTTATGGCTACCAGAGGGTCGTTGTTACAGGCGCTTTGTTTTGCTACATTATTAGAATGAGTGCCAACAGACAGTCATTGATCGGTATCAGAAGAAAAAGAATATCTCAAGTGTAAGGAAGCAAGATACTTGAGTAAGCATCGAAAAATAATTATTAATTATTATACTAATAATTGAAACTGCTTAGGGAGTATTCCTGCGTATCGTATTTCACAAATTGTCAAAAAAATTAATTATTGTTATGAACAATAGCAGATTGTAAATAAAATGAAGTTATAATGCTTTTTCTGGTGTTAGCTGTCTACCAAACTGTCCATACTGAATTCTTGTCATATATTGGTGGTACATAGTCTTAAGAGCAAAGTTTTGCGGAAGGTATAAACTGGAGTAAGGTCAGAAGAAAAACCTGACCTAAAATGGAGACGGGCAGGACACATAGAATGACGGATAGGCGATGGACAAAGAGGTTATTGGAATGAAGACCAAGGGAAGACAAGAGAAGATTTAAGAAGAAAACGAGAAGATAAGATTTAAAAAGTCGGGGTTGGAAACCCGAAGAAGAGGCCTATGTTCAGCAGTGGACTATTGAGGCTGGATGATGATAAACTGGAGATAAAACATGGTCTTCTCTTTATCTTCCTTCTGGAAAACCTGCATGTTATTCTGCTTCCTAATCTTGGTATTTTTATTTAATTTTGTTCTATCAATTTTTCCGTACGCTCTACCCTCGAAGCTCGTAATTGCCCTTCTTCTATATTTTTATGTTAATTTTTCACTGTTAATACATCTTTGGAATATGCTTGTTAGATGGTCTTGTACAAAACACTGTAGATAATTGCAAAACATAATTTTCGCACCCAATTGACACCCAATTTGACTAATTTATTATTTTAAAATACCGTCTAACGAAAATGTATTCCGAGTACGCCTCTGAATGTAAAGAAATATCATCATGCATCGGTTTCTTAGTACGTGCATATTGGGAATGTTTCCGAAATCCATTTTCGTCTAGTCAAAATACATTATGGCGAAGCTTTGTGAAACAGCCGCCATTCACAGGGCCATTCAATACACATAAATCACGTTTGATTACCCGAACTGACGTGTTGAGATGTATTATCCAAGAGTGTAGCTCGCCTTAAATGACGCCGGTCAAGAACTCAACTCTCGGGGCTGACAGAACTGATTCCGCACCACCTCGTTGATCTTTCTTTCGAGGTCATTTTTTTCTTTATGTGGGAAGAGGTGATTACGTAGCAGCTAATTACATACTTCAATGAGCGAAAAGAAGAATAAATCAAGGAAAACGAAGCATAAGAAGTGTTGTACTTGTTCACGCCTTTTTTATCAGTGATCATTAATAGAATAAACTAAAGCCAGCTAACAGTTGGCAACTTTTCATGTAAAATTTAATGTTTAATTATATTTTTCAATTTATTGGAGATCATGGTATATTTATATTTTAGAAACCTGTGGTGCAGATTGGTGAATATTTCTTTACCTTTTTGTATATTATTAGTAAAATACTTGGTGCATCGGTTTGTCTCCAAGTACTACTAGTACCAATCTACTGTTATACTATGGTTATACTATCTGGACCTGAGTATTAAAAGGGCCAAACTCCATTTTCGTTGTTTTGAGTAATAAGCAATTTAAGGTTCAGGAAAACTAAAATGTCAATTTTAAATTTAGCTTAAATAGATTTTTGATTACGAAATTTCGAGTAAAATAAAAGTAGTATTTTTTATTACTAAATATTGTGTTGTCAAATGTTTAGTAAGTTTGAGTTTTGAAGGAGTTTGGCTCTTTAAAAATTAAGAAATAGTAATTTTTCTTGGAGATTGGCCCTGGAATAAAATATGTATTTTACAATATTCGTTTATAGATCAGTTACTGAGGGTTTTTACTTCCGAATTCTTTATAATTGAATCGATTCATTTGAAATTTTGTGTGTTGGTAAATAATTACTCAAGGAACAAAAGTTATATAGTGCCGATGTGCGCTTCCATCCTGGGGGTGTTTGCCACCCCTTTTCGAGGGTGAAAATTTTTTTCACTCAAAATAACCACGCTATTCGATAGAAGGACAAATTTAAACAAAAAAATGTAGTAAACATTTTTTTCGCTAGATCAATACTTTTTGAGTTATTCGCTGTTTAAAAGTGTCATTTTTCGTTAAAAAAAACATGTTTTTCAAAGGTTTTTTAAGAATAGCTCTGAAACTAAGAGTTTTATCAAAAAAGTGTAACGACTAAAATTAAAGCTCACAAAAAAACAAAAAGATTGGCTCTTTAATAAATATTTTTAGTTCAATATTAACTGAGTTACGGCTGTTCAAAGAAGGTTTGTTTTTGTTTTTGTCTTTCAATACGAGTATTTAACGTTAAATAACGGAAAACGGGTACATTTTTCGACAAAAACTCATATAATATTTTTAAAAGAGTTTGAAAAGACATTTAAAATGAGTGGTAGTAAAAGTCCTTTGCACCAACTGTACGTGAGATACGATCAAAAAAACGATGGGTTTCTCAAATTTTTGTACAAAAACAGCAATAAAACTAACGTCATGTTCACTAGGATTGAAATAAATTGTTTTCCTTATAGAATTCACTTTATTTTAGTGTTTTTTATGTGATCCAAAAGTATAGCCACTTTAGAATACCCAGTTTTTGAAAAAAGTATGATTATATTTTTTTTTGTTAATATAATTAATAATAACTTCAAAACTATAAAAGATACGTAAAAGATGACACAATACAAAAAAATATGTTTTCTTTTCAACAAAAATTTTCATTTTTTAGTTTTTTTTTTTAGCTTAAAAAATAACGGAGATATAGTTATTTGAAGTTTGCTTTATAGCGCATGAACCACTGGTCTCCGACCATTTGACCCTTCACCCTTTAAACATGAAGGACTTTAGAATGTTTTAACATTCTTATACTTATAGCCCGTTAAATTACCTGTAAAATCGTTTTGTTTATGCATGTTGTAGCATCAAAATTAACCGAGTTATTGTAAAAAAACCAATAGTACTTTTTAGAATAAATTTTAGAGCTGTGGTGACAATTGCCAAAATTGTCCTCCAGTAAACGAAGACAAATTGGACGGTGAAAATTATGATTCCCATGATGAATAGATATTCATTTATTTTATACCTCGTTTTATATAAATATTATTTATTTTTAGTTTTTTGGAAAATAAAAAAATTGTAATATATTATATAAACTAAATTTTTTCTATTTATGTCCATGTCTTAGTTAAGGATTTAAGGATTTTATTTTCAGCAAAAGGAGTGCTTGTAAGGGTTGAAAAAAGTAGGCTCATTTTATAAGTAAAAAATTAATTTTTGTCTACAAACAAATGTTTGCACTCTAAAAATGTTTCAAATCGTTAAAAATATTTTTTAATTCATTTTTGACAAAGGGGGTGGTTGTGAGGGTTGAAATGTTGAAATTATAATAAAATGTTATTTTATAGCAAGAAATTAATTTTTGTTTAATAAAATGCACTCAAAAAATGTTTCAGACCAATAAAAATATATTAAATATATTTTTTAAAAAAGGGGTTGGTTGTGAGGGTTGAAATTATAATAAAAAGTTATTTTATATGCAAAAAATTAATTTTCTTTAAATAAAATGCACTCAAGAAATGTTTCAAACCGACAAAAATATTTTTTAATTCATTTTTAATTCATTTTTGTCATAAGGGTGGTTGTAAGGGTTGAAAATTTTCAATAAATAAAATATTATTGTATAGCTAGGGTATTAATTTTTATTTGTATTTAAATACATAATTGGAATGTCTCAAGCTGCTACGACTTTTTTTCATATTATTTTTATAAAAAGTATTAGCTTTTAAGGGTTTTCAAAGGGTTTTAAGGGTTGAAAATTGTGAATAATTAATTTTCATATTAGAGAACACATTACAATATTTACCTTATGCGAATAAACAAGATTTAAGTGCATAAAATAATTAATCCGTGTTTTTCCAGTTTCTTCAATAAGGGGTAGTTTTCACCCCTTAAAAACAAAAAGAGCACCTAGAGCGTATATAACTTTTGAAGTGGAGGGTAAGATAAGCTTAATTTGAAATTTTCAAAGAAATCGATGCAGTTATAAAAAATTCGGAGGTATTACCATATTTTAAGCCTCAGTATCTGGACTATTATTTAAGTATTTAAAAATAAAATAGCTTCCTGTAAAAATAAAATATTTGTAGTTTTACTGTATTTCTTCCTCTAAAGCAGGATAGTCATGGGCATCTAATGTTGAGGAACATTTGAACTGTTTAAAATACGTTTTGTTATGATCACTAACTAATGCACGGCAACAAGTGCCTTAAATCATCATATTTTTGGTTGACCATTGGTAGTTGTTCAAGGTTTAAAGATTCTACCTGCTTAGAAAATGAAAGACTCGAAAGATCTCGAAAGATTTCGATTTCGCATGGATCCTCTTCTGAGATCCACTTTTTTTAAAATCACCATCATTAAAGTCAGTTTTATACAAAAACTGATATGGAAGACTTTTTTGAAATTTTATTTATTTGATTACGGTACCAAATCCCTTTCTTCATTTTATTTCTGTGCACTAAATCTTTTTTTAGGGCATCTACATAATTTAGAAATTCTTTTTGGCCAACCTCAAATACCCTCAGTTTGTTTTTTATGTAAACTGCTTTAATAAAATTTGTCCAGTCACGTGGCACCTCGATTTCCATGGCAGTTTTTTTTTTAGCTTTTTTAATGGATACATGTATCGTATCAGCCTTCATATGGGTGTGCCCTGGCTCCATAAAGTAGTGGTTTCGCTGTAGAAATTAAGAGTTTTAATGTCTTTTGAAGAAATATCTAAAACAACCTTTCTTAAACAAGAAGCTATTTCTTGACCTCCACGTCCTGCTATAGTTTCGTTCCATAAAAAAACAAATCCCTTCATTGTAAATATGTTTCATCTGTTTTATAAAGAGTTAGATTGTAGACCCACAGTTGTCTTTTGTAAAATGATACACCATTTCTCAAGAAGGATGTCGGCGAACATTTTTCCAAATCAAATGAAACAGTCACATAACTTGGATCCAATTTACTTCTTTCTTTATCTTTCTTCTTATTTTCATAGCAGCTTTAAGCCATTTCCAAATGGTTATTTAAATCTTATTCTATTGTAATCTTTTCGTGTACTCATTTTCTGTGTACCTCATAATATGACTTAATGCGAAGATTTAATCGATCACACTTCGCACATGTATCATTTGCAGAATGTTGAAAATACTGAAATTCTTTGAGCAAAGCAACTTTCATTTCTTTGCAGTTTTCAGTATAAAGTCTATACATACTTGAAATATTCAAATCGGTGCTAAGATAATGCCTAAAATATTTTTCACGGGAATAGTGGCTTTTATATGCTGGAAAACTTCTTATGTGATTGCGAACAATATCTTTCAATTGTTCAGCAATTTTGGGTTGGTTTTTCCTCTTTTATCTGATGGACATACCTCTTCATGGGCCCCTTTTTTCTGTACAATCACTCTTTTTTTAATAGAAATGTCTTCTCTTCTTCTTTTGGTGCCTATCCTCTGTGGATGTTGGCAATCACGTTAGTCCATACAACTTTGTTGACAGCTGCTCTAAATAGATGTATGGTAGTCATTCCTGCCCAGTGTCTGATGTTCTTCAACCACGATTCTTCGCCCTTGGGATCTTTTGCCTTCTATCTTGCCTTCATAACTGTTCTAAACATTTAACACTCTCTAATAAAAGAACAAACTGGAACAGATATAGAGAAGAAATAAAAACATGCATTAATCTAAACTTGCCTCTTAAAAGTGATAGTGACATAAAAAATGCAGTTGCTCACTTAACTACAGTTATTCAGCAAGCTGCTTGGACGTCCACCCCAGAAATTTATTACAAACACAACTCCGAGTCCTATCCTGCACACATAAATACACTCATATTGGAAAAAAGAAAACTGCGAAAGATATGGCAGCTCACTAGGCATTCAAAAGATAAAACAAATCTGAATAGAGCTTGCAGACTACTCAAAAGAAAACTGATCCAACATAAAGACAGTGGAATCAACAAATATTTAAAGAACCTCTCACCTGCAGATGATACAAACTATTCGCTGTGGAAACTAACAAAAAAACTTAAACACAACGAACAAATGAATATGCCAATCAGGAAACAAAATGGCACTTGGGCTAAAACTGACATAGATAAAGCATATACTTTTGCAAATCATCTATGCCAGGTATTTCAACCGCATCAGAGGGAAGTCTCAGTTGAAGAAGAACAAGCTATCCATGAAGTCGTAAATGCACCATATCAAATGGCTCCACCTATTAAACCTGTTAAGAAATCTGAAATCAAAGAAATAATTGATAATCTGGAAATTAAAAAGTCACCTGGATATGACTTAATATCTAGTTTAGTACTAAAAATCTACCCAACGAAGGAGTAAGTTTAATTACTTATATATTTAATTCAATATTAAAAACAGGTTATTTTCCACTCCAATGGAAAGTTGCTCAAATTGTTCTGTTTCCAAAACCTAATAAGGATCACACGGAAGTATCTTCATACCGCCCTATTAGCTTGTTGCCTATTATATCCAAAGAAGAGAGAAGGCTGGAGATTATTTTATATGACAGTAATGTTTTACCGAATTATCAGTTTGGGTTTAGGAAACAACATGGTACTATCGAGCAAATCCATAGGGTGGTAAAGACTATCAGAAATTCGCTTGAACAAAAAAATTACTGTACTGCTGCATTTCTAGATGTCTCTCAAGCATTTGACAAAGTTTGGCATGTAGGTCTTATCTCCAAAATTAAATCTATATTTCCTCATCCCATAAGTTCACTTTTAAGATCCTACCTAACAGATCGATTCTTTCAAGTCAAAAGAGGTGGGGAAATCACTAACCTGTTTCCAATTTGCTCCGGAGTTCCACAAGGAAGCATACTAGGACCCACCCTCTACTTAATATACACATCAGATCTCCCAACGACGACCAATACAACAATCGCTACATATGCCGATGACACAGTTATCATGGCTTCAAAGTCTACAGCAGCTGAAGCAGCCCAGGTATTACAAAATCACCTACTTAAACTAGAGAGCTGGCTTAAGCTGTGGCGAGTCCAAGTTAACAGTTTAAAATCAACACAAATAACGTTTACTTTAAAAAAAGGTGTCGCACCACCAGTTTCTATAAACAACACTCCACTACCAGTTAATACCGTCGTTAAATACTTAGGAATCCATTTGGATAGCAAACTTAATTGGGGCATCCATATCTGGAAGAAACGCCTTCAACTCAGCTTAATCTATAGGAAAATGTATTGGTACATGAGTCGAAAATCAAATCTTAGCCTGGAGAACAAACTTCTGATATATAAATGTATTTTAAAACCGGTATGGCAATATGCAGCATAAATCTGGGGTACAGCAAGTAATACCAACAAACAAAAACTTCAACGTTTCCAATCGAAAGTACTGCGCCAGATCTGTAATGCCCCTTGGTATATCACGAACCACATATTACACCACGATTTACAGCTACCAACAGTTTGCGAAGCAATATCTGCTGTAAACTCTGTATACAAGAACAGACTATCCTGCCATCCAAATCCGCTGGCCACGGATCTGCTCAACATTTCACACGTAAGAAGATTAAAACGACCAGACCCTTTGGACCTCTAGTAAATCAGGAAAAATAGAGCATAGTGTCATGGTGCGGTGAAATAACAAGTTTCTATTCTGGTGTTTTCTAAATCTTTCCTTAATTTGTGTTTTTAGCCTTGTAATTCTCATATGTGTGTCAGTGATGTTTACCTGTATTAAACTCTGTTTGTTAAGTGAAAGTTTAAATTAATTGATATATCATAGATTATATTTATATTATATTTTACCTGGGTGCTCGCCACTGGGCAGCTTCCCACTATGTTATTGTACATAAATTATACATATTGCTTATTGTTTATAATGAGACAGATTGCAATAAACATTGGATGTTAAATAAAAGTGCCCTAAGTATGTCATCTTTCTGATTTTCACGATACGCATAATTTCCAGATCTTTATTCATACGTTGGATCACGGTGTTGTTTGTAACATGATGGATATAGGAAATTCTGAGCATGCGGCGGTAGCACCACATTTCGAAGGCTTCTAATCGTTTGGATGTTACCTCCGTCAAGGTCCAGGCTTCGACTCCATATAAAAGCGTAGAAAATACATAGCATCTCAAGACGCGTGTTCTTATATCAATGTTCAGGTGCATATTACATAAAATCTTGCTGAGGCGATTGAAGACAGCTCTTAAAGCATCAATAGCTTCCCTGAACAGCATTTCCGAGTAAGTATTGAACAACGTCGGTGATAAAATGCAGTCCTGACGTACTCCCCGTTTTATCGTGAATTCTTGTGAGGTTTCGTTGTCTACTCGTACAGTTGCCCTTTGCTGTAGAAATGTCATAGGTGCTTAAATATATGCTTTGACAAACTTCTGTTCGATTTCTGGTAGAATCTTTTAAACAATGTATCCTAGAAAAAGACCTTCTGCTTTCCATGTTCTCTGGTGCCAGCCTTTGCATATCTTTGAGTTTTTCTTCCACACTTTCTGCTTGATACTAAGCGTGTTACTAGCGGTAAAATCGCGAAAATATATTCTGTCTTTGAGCATTATCAATCTTATCATAACACTTTCGCCTACATTGGCATGCTGACTGTAATACTTTAGCTTTTTACCTTCACCTTTTTAGTTTTATATTCCTCGCCTTTACGTTTTTGTTCCTGTCTTTTAAGGTGCTTCCAATCTTGAATACGTTTCACTCGTTTCCTTGATTTATTTTTTTTATTCGTTTTAACTTCAATATAAAATGAATCCATAGAAAAAGCCACCACAAGATGCGAAGCTGTAGGAATTCTTAAAAAATTTGAGAGAGCCTTTGTGGTTTGCTTTTGGAGGAATTTTATACCGTCTTAAAAAAATATGCAAAAAATACAGTCTCAGACAATAGATGTTCTAAGTGTTACATAGTTGTATAGGTATCTAGTAGAAGATTTCTCTTCTTAAAAAAATGATTTTGATTATTGCTCTTGATATTAATCACTTGTTCTTAAAATTATTGAAAATAAAAGTTACAAAAAAGACTGTATAAGAATTTTCAAATGAAACATGATCACGGAGGAGCTGAAGATCTTGAACTTAATTGCATAGCATGTTTTAAAATCAATACCTTTTTAGTCATCATTGATCAGTTCATAGTTGAATTTAAAAAAAGGTATCAGTCATCCAAAGAGTATCAATATTCATTTAATTTTCTGACACAAATCGCAAAATCTTCTGAAAAAGTAGAAGAAAATATTTTGAGATAAAAAGCTTAAAATCTCATAGAAACTTACAGAAATGATCTTGGAGATGACTTTATTGATGAATGCTGTTATTTTGAAGCATACTGTGTAGTACCTGGTGAGAAGTTTAAAGATACCTCATTCATAGGCATTTCAACTCAACTCAGGTACGAGTGTGTCTTTCGATTCTGACGACAAACTGCTGGAATAAATTGGAATACATTGGTAAAACAAAAGGATTACAAATTTTCAAAACGTTTTCGGTCCAGTCGGATCATCATTTGTGAAAAACCTGAAAGTATAGTTCTACTTTAAAATAACACAAACATAAGGTAAAATTTTGACTGTTAAATTACAAAACATGTGGATTTCAACTACTTTACATGTACGTATTTTCCACTTGTTTTGTAATTCAACAGTCAAAATGTTACCTTATGTTTGTGTTATTTTAAAGTAGAAATATACTTGAAACAAGTATATTATATTCCCAAGTCAAAACGAGACATACATTCTATCGTAACAATCCGTACAAATCGAATTATGAATTATAATTATAAAGGTTGGCAAACGCAAGAAATTAAAAATTACAAAGAGGAAGCAATCAGGAACACTTTGGTACTTATGAGAATACTGCAATACGCAGTCCAGTGGTGTGACAATAAAATTGTGTCTTTACTGTCAGATTATTGTGGAACTCAACCAACAGCCAAATAGGAAAAATTCTTTGGCACCGAAAGAGCTAGGAAAGAAATTGATTGCCCAGACATTGTACAACAATATAACAGGCACATGGGCGGTGTGGATCTGCAAGATTCCTTATTGGGATGATATCCAATCAAAATCAAAAGCAAAAAATGGTACCAACGTATTTTGTATCATATGCTGGATGTAGCAGTAGTCAATGCTTGGCTATTAGACAGAAGAATCAAAAAACAAATTGGAAAAACTGAAGATATTATACAACTGCTGAATTTCAAAATAATTTTGATAATCTGTCACATCGTAAGTGAGAAGGGTTTTGTTCCAGATGCACTGTGGGCACTTTAATCGAGCAAAAGTGGAGACTATTATGATGAGATGGATGGAAATGGGACAATGCCTCTTACCATTCCAGAAAATTGGAAAAAATTCCCATTATGGCTACAAAAAAGGCAGATATTCAAAGTTAACTTCGCTCAAAAAACATTCCCTTTGAAGAAACGCTGTTAAAAGTGCAACTTTTAGAAATCGTTAAACGACATAAAGTCGAATATAATAAGTACATAGTAGACGAACTGGTAAGAAGCACAAATAGAACAGCGTTAAGGGTGCCACCGTACCACTGCGAGCTCAATCCAATAGAGCTTGTATGGGCGCAAGTCAAGAGTAATGTTGCTGCCAATAACACAACATTTAAATTTTCCGACATTAAAAATTTATTCCATGAAGCTATATCTGCTGTAACCATGGAAAAACTGCGCCAGACATGTAAAAGAAGAAGTAGAGCCAAAAATGTGGGAGTTTGACAATTTAATTGAAGCCTAAGTTGAGCCTCTCATTATTACGTTAATAATGACAGCAGTACATCAGATTCTGAAAGTTAATAACGCAAATAGCTCTCGATCTTGTAAATCACTTTTATGTTTAAAAAATTCGTGTACTATAATCTGTATCTGTCAAAGTTTGTCTGTTTTATATTGTATATTTAATTTACTAGTCCGGCCCTGAACAAACGCGTGTTTCCAGCGTGCATTTGTTTACATCTTCCGTAGCTTGAATTTGAATTTACTTTAGGAGAGAGTGGTTTTAGTTGGTAGGCAGGATAACAGATACCTGAATCTTTGGCACTACTATCTTAGATACTTTAAATGAAACTAAAACCCAAATTTTAAGGACACAAAATGGAGATAGCATAAAAAAAATCGGTCCCAACCAAACCCCCGCCACCCCCCAGGAAAATTATAAGTGCGCCACTGACTTGATCACAGACCCAAAATATAATTTCTAGAAAAATGTCATGCCTCCTATTTTATTGGTAATATTTTTTTATTTGCTTTTTTGAACTTTAGAAATCTAAAAACTTATAATTATACGATTATAAAAAGATACTCTACTATGCATTTTCGCGAAATTAAAGGCAAACATTACCGTCTCCCTTAGAAACTCATTAATTAAGAGCAACTGCACGGGAATTGAAATTAATTTAAACACAGCCGCTGTACTATAACACTAAAACGTGTATTACACATATGCTGTCAGTTAAATTGTAGAAAGAGCAATGGAAGCTTGAAAGAGTGTCGACAAGCAAATAGAAGAAGCAATAACACGCTGATCTGCGGTCGAGGGTGTCAAAGCTCAGAACGGAGGGGATGGAACAATGCGTGTGACGTCACAGACAGCAGAGAGCGCTTGTCGCATGGCCAACTGAGCTTCGCTGCCGTCAGTTTAGTCATGCCAACGTTTGAGGAAAGGTGGTATGTTGTAGTGTAATCTCGCGGGTGATAAACGAACTTTTGTGAAGTTGTGAAGTTTTTGTTTAGCTTATGGAACACATTGTGACATTATGTTGACTTCTTCTAATCAGTATTTGAGACCGGAATATCTTACTCCTCTACCTACTACAGTAAGTCTTTTAAAATAATTAGGACTATTTACCACCTTACACAGGTACTACCTGCGGAAAGTATCTGACGCCGATACTATATCTGAAATAAGCGATTCTCTATTATGCTAACCGATCATAACTTGTCACTTATCCTATATTTTCAGCTTTGTTGTTAAGTTTTCCGTTAAAACAATAATATAAACTGACTTAATCAGATCTCTAGTTTTGAAAATAAATCAGTAAAAATATATGTTGAATATATAAATAATTTAAGTAGTTACTGCATTTTTAGAATGTATAAAATAAAGCTTTAAAATTGACAAAACTTTGACATTTTAAAGGTGATTTCTGGACAATAGCCGTATCATGTTCTAGGTTGATTGGTGTTTAAATAATACGTTTTAAACCTTCTCGCCATCCTAGCAGTGTTTTTGTAACAAAGGTATGTAGGAGATTTATCTAAAAAAACTGTCAAAAGCTGTTAATACCTTTATTAGGAAATAGATCCATTAAGTTGTTGAAAACTTTGTAGTGTTTCTAGTCAGGACATATTCATTGCCGCTTTATGTTTTTTATTTCATTTTCTTCTATCTTCGGCTGTTTATCTTAAATCGTAAACGAGTTGTTTCCTTGTACAGGTCGTAGTAGTTTTTTCTCTACGTTTACTTTTGTTTTTTAATATTCCTTTATTTTTGGTTTTTTTATTTACATCCTTTGTTTTTTTGTTTTGTTCGTCCATCCTTAGTCACTTTGTGTATTTTTACATTTGTAATTATTTGATGTATTTTCCTTTTCATTCTATATTTTGGTAAATTTTTATCAAAGCGTACCTGGTATTTATTTCTCTGTCTTCTCTATCGGAAAAATACTTTTAATCTTAATAGGTTCTTCTATAAGTTCCCTTTTTCTCTCATTCCTTTGAAGACAACAGCTTACGCAAATCACAAGTTATATTCTTATATTTTATAAGGAAAATGTTCATGTTCCATTATATATTTTCGTTGGTTTCGTTCCAGCTTGTTTTCAGTATGTGTACAATGAGAAATGTTTACAAAATACGATGTTGATACAATGATACAGTATATACATATATGTTTCATCCTTGATTTTCCAGGAAGTTTTGATATCCATCGCATTTTAGAACATGATCTTATTTAGGATAAATTCTTATGTCTTTATTGTTTGATTCTCCCATGATAATGTACAGATAATCGAGTAAAAAAAACCATTTTATAGACAAGCTAAAGAAGAAAAAACTACTTGTAATACCAACTTAATCATTAACAGGAATATGATAATATCTTAAGATTTTTGCCCGTATATTTAGTGGCTTCATACACGTACCTAGTAGCAGCACTGATGATGGAATAGTCATTCCGAAAACGTTCTGTGATCTAGCACGAAAGGGCTGCTTGAATAAATATATATTCTTATAAAGGAGTTTTTAATAACATTTTTGAAACCACTTTAATATCTACAAAATTATTACTACTTACAGTTTTCTATTTTATCTTGGCTATCTATTCGGCAAAAGTCTCTTTCGCTATCATATTAGAGGGATGATCAATAAAAAAACGAAGGAGGGTACAAATAAGTAAAAGGAACTTACTGGCTGGCATAATATCTAGACATAGTTATGACAAAAAGGGAAAACAAGAAAAACGTTTAAGCGAAACAGTTTTTCAGCTTTTTCAAAAAGATAGACAAGTACATCTTCAGAATATTTACATATTTTCTTAACAATACACCATGTAATATTCTTTCTCATATACTGCCTTTAATTAGCAGCCAACAAATTAAAGTTACTGCTTTCGTAGTTCTTCTGATGTGAGTTATATTCGGAATATGCTTGTCACCATTTCCGATCATAACTGTAAGCAATTGAACGAAAAAATCGTGGGAATGAATATCTAATTGTGGTGCAAACTTTTAAGTTAGTCCTGCGTAAACATCAACTTTTCGTTGCCGTGAGCATACGAAAAAGCCATAATTCACTGCTTGTAGTAAAAATATATCAAATATGAGACAAACAAAACCAAAAAATGTTTATTACTGGTATATAATTACTGGTATATAATTATACTATAATTATACTAATCCATTTTTTTTATTATAGTAACTTTCATTCAACTCAAACGATAACAAAAAATAACCCACACATACTTACACAACTAAAATACTTTAATTTATTATTCTGATAAATAATAGTGTGAGTAAATATCCTTTATTGCAGGATAAGATAAAGCCTTCGACAGTTTACATAGCTGCCTTATAAAATCTAATAAATAGGTAATAAATAACAATGCCATTATGTAAATAGCTACACGGGCATTATTAACATAAAGTTATTGCCAGGCACGGGAAAAAACACAAAAGTGAACGAGACAAATTTATGTGCCAGGTGTAACAACTTTAAAATATAAATAAATGAAGCATAATGTTCAAATCGTGGATTGTGACGGGACATAAACTTTGTAGTTGTTTGTGTCGTTGGACGTTCTACGAAATATTACATGTGCAGTTTTTTAAAATAGACAAGTTTTTAACCATTTTATAAAAAAATCATTAGCGGATACCTAATAAATCATCATTAAATAATATCAGCGATGTTATTTAAAATTCTGGCTTCCCGTTTTTATCTTATATATACATATATATAATTTCGGTTTACAACGTTCTTCGACGTCTTCCGATTTCCAATCTCCATCTCATTCTATCGTTCCATAGATCGTCCTCCAGTTCTCTTTCTCTGATTTCTTTATCAACTCCTTCTCTCCAACTTCTTCTAGGCCTTCCTGGTCTTCGCCTACCTCTTGGTTGCCATTCAAGAATTTGTCTCGGTATTCTATTCTCCGGCATTCTCCTTACGTGTCCGTACCATCTGAGTTGTGTCGTTTTGATGTCATCAACAATATTATGTGTAACCCCCATGATTTCTCGGACTCTCTCGTTTGTTATTCTGTCGCGTCTGGAGATTCCCGCCGAGCGGCGCCAGAAGTCCATTTCTGTTGCTCTAAGCATTTTCTCTGATCTGTCTTTTAGGGGCCACACTTCGCATCCATATGTTGTGATACTTTTTATTATGGTGTTGTATATTCTTCTTTTATTGTCTTTAGAGATGTTTTTATCCCACAGTACGCTGTTTAGTAAGGCTATGCCTTTCCTTCCCTGTGTATTTCGTTCCTTAATGGCTGCATCTAATTTTCCGTCTTGAGTGATCTTTACTCCTAGGTATTTGTAGTTATCGAGAAGCTACGAGAAGGTTATGTTGATCTCCTCCGATACTCATGTACTCAGTTTTTTCCATATTCACTTCCAACCCCACTCGGTAAACTCTTCTAATAGTTTTCGCATCATGTAACTAAGGTCTTCAGAGTCCTGTGCGATGATGACCTGGTCATCCGCAAAGCACAGAGTGTACAAAGTTAAGTCTATTAGTGGTATGCCCATATTCGTACATTTTTTCTTCCATTTGTTGAGTGCTGCTTCGAGGTATATTTTAAATAATGTTGGGGATATACAGCATCCTTGTCTTAGTCCTTTAGTCACTTTGAATCCCGGTGTTATCAGATTTCCTGTTTTAATTCTTGTTGTTTGTTGGTAGTACAACGTTTTTACTGCTTCAATCAATTCTATATTTATATTTGTTTTCCCCAGTGCCTCCCATAATTTATCAAGCGGGATACTATCATATGCTTTCCTAAGGTCTACGAACGTCAGATGGACTTCTTGGCCACGAGCAACTTTCTTTTCAATTATCTGAGTAATAGAGAAGACATGGTCTATTGTAGATCGACCTGCACGAAAACCAGCCTGTTCTTCGGCTTCCATATCTTGGTATTCTTCTTCTATTCGATTTTTTATTATTTTCCCATATATTTTGCTAATACTACTAGTAACTGCAATTTCTCTATAGTTTTCAGGTTTCGATTTATCTCCCTTTTTATGGATGGTGCTCATATGCGATTCTTTCCATTCCTCAGGTATTTCATGTTTATTTATGCATTCCTGGAAAAGTTGTCGTAGTCGTCCTTGCAGGGTCAATATGAAATGGTTCATTTAAACAGTTTAATCTGGACAAGAGAACGGTTTCATGATACTTAGTTTTGGATAGTACTTTACTCTTACCTTCCTAAAAGCTGCATTACGTTTTCCAGCTCCAAAGAAGTATCATTTTATAGAAATATGAGATATAGAATTGTGATCCACGTTCAGTTACATTTTTAGTCAGTGTGGATTCGTAGAAAAATGTTGAAGAGATACCTTGGACGACAAGGAAGTACTAAGGAGGGACCAACAAAGATAGAGAATTACTAAAGACTGCTAAATACCGGAAAATCTTTTATCTGGGACATTTATTGAGAGGAAATCATTATAGAATACTACAACTAATTCTTAAAGGCATAATAGAAGGCCGGAAAGGTGTAGGAAGAAAACAACTTTCTTGGCTAAAAAACATTCGTGAATCGAATTAGATACCAAATGCAGGACAATTATTTCATGTGGCAAGATCGAGGCCTTTCGAAACAAAATTAAACTCGATTTTCTTTTATAATGTAGCATATGGTCTGACCAACTATCTTGCTCAAAGCAAGTCGATCTTGATCTGTGCTACGCCATCTTTTGAATCTAAGCTTCCTCAAATCTTTCTTAATATGGCAACAATCATCCAGCTAAGGTGAGGTCTCTTTCGATGTCTTCTGCTTACTCGGCTCCGAGATACAGTTTATTAACCGATCACCCTTGTAGCATCTTTTCCATGTAAGTACTCATCTTAACCTGGCGATTTCTATCTCCGTTAGTACATCAGGGTACTCCATACATCTATCATGGCTTATTTCATGCTGTAGAGCTTACTCATTAGACCTCTTTAAAATTAGTTCTCTTCCATACACGAAGCTGATCGTTACTCTTCATTGAAAAACTATCCCTAGTTGCTATTCTTGTCTTTATTTTGATTGACCTGTTGTGTAAAATATGGGTACCCAGTATATTTTAAATTGTAGCAGTTTTCGTACTCATTAATGTCCAGTTTACATTTCTACATAGTTTTTTTATTCAAGAGAGCTTTCAAAGGTTTTGCTGAAATTATACCTTCCTCTCTCACTCTAAACTTAATTCAGAATGGTTCAGAAATCTTCTTCCTTCGTTCACAACATGATTATAAGTATCTGCTAGTGTCATACCAAAGCATTTAGTTGATTTTGCACATCGAGTTCTCTCAACGCCTTCACAAGACATCCTATTTTTACTCTGTCATATAAGATTCTGATGTCTATATATAATTGGTGCCTATTGACGTTATATTGATATCACTTCTCTAAAATTGCTTTACGGAGAAGATCTGGTTAGTCATCTTATTACACATGAAATCAAGGTAGCTTCCGTAATCGGATTCACTATTCCGTTCCATAGCTTTTCGAACATTTTCTATCCAACATCTATTGTTGAAACTCACTCTATAGTTAGAACAATCTAGAGCTTTGTTTTTCTTATGAAGAGAACATATTGCAGCTTTCAGTTACCCTGACATTTCTTCTTTGCTCAAAATATCTGATATTAAGTTGTATATTTTTTTTCTGCCAGAATATCAGGTCTTGCCTTCCATATTCCAGCTGGCATTTTGTCTTTTCTTGGTGATTTGTGATTTTTTATACTTTTGTTTTCCTGGCATATGTCATCTAAACTGGATGGTTAGATTTCTTCATCAGCGTCCCTTACTTCATCTTGCGCTCCTATAGCTTTTACATCATTTCCTTTAAAATCGTTTGGAACAATAAAGATTTTTTTAGAATATTGTGTCCTCTTTTGCATTTTGCCCACTTGTTCTATTCCACTGATCAGATAGTATTTTTTATCATTACTTAACAATTTCGGTCTTTAATTGGAAATCCATTCGTTCACTTCCAACTCTTCTGGAAAGGCTTTCCTTGTATTAATTGTTTGCTTTCTTTCTTTACGTTTTCCTTAAACATTTTTGACAGATTCTTTAGTACCATTTTCAGCTGTATTCCTCTAGTTTTTGTAAAACGTTCAATAACATTCAGATATATTTTATAGATGAACAGGAAAGAACAAACTACCGTATTTATAGAAGATAAGAATAAAATAACTTGTGAATGTGAATTTTATTTAGATAAAACTTCTAAGTCACTAACGAACAGGATACACGAACATTAATCTTACATTAAAAATAGAGAATTTGATAGATGTCAGATATGCAACATAGGTGTGACAATGTGTATTAAGTCCGGTGAAGAGATTCATTATTTATCTTGAAAGAAACAGGTCATAAACAAAAGTTAGGATTAAACAGGCAGTCCTTAACAACTCATTGAAGACATCAGTTCTAAGTAAAGGGCAGTATTTTATATAATTACCAATAGCCATGAAGATAGCAGTAATATATGTCCTACCTAACGTAACACCTTTCAAAATTTTACTTCCAATTGTTCTGGTTGATTCCCAGATAAAATTCAATGTGAAACATGCCACAAACTTTACTTTTTGCTGTACATTTAACAAAAAATTATTTATAAATCTGTGTCTTCTTAGTACCTATCTAAAACATAGCAAAAAGTAATTAGTAAATATAGCGTTTTGTAGATAAATAAGAGGAATTAACGAAACAAAATCAATTTTTGATTAAATTAAGTAATCTCTTATTTGACAACGTAGCTATAGAAAATATAATCACAAACACAACCGTAATCATATATAAATTGTCACCTAAAGTTTTTGGTTTCTAGTATGTAACAGTTTATGCTTGAGTCTTCAATATTACTTAAAATGTTTTCTTTGTTTCAGTTGGATGCAAAGAAGAGTCCTCTCGCATTGTTGGCCCAAACATGTAGTCAGATAGGAGCAGATACCCCGAATGCAAAGCTTCTTCAAAGTTCAGAAAAATCAAACAAGTCTGCTAAGACAGATTGCCAAAAAGAAAAAAAGGATTTGTCTCATAACAATTCCAAACTGGACATTATTAGCCCGAGAGAAAAGTCCAGATCCCCCGAAGAGAGATCCAACTCTGGTTCGAGCGGCAATAGGGTACGAACGCCGATAGCTTCGAAGCCCATTACGAACGGAAGATGTTCCAGCAATATTAGTCTTTCTCCTAGAGCTTCCCCGGCTGAAAGGAAGAGTCCTGCAACTGAAAGCCATGCAGAAGGAACAGCTACTCCCGAGAAATCCAGCGAAAGGACAACTCCGCACACTCCTTCGTCGTCTGCTTCAAAGACAGCCTTTACGCCGAATATACTGACGTCGTCTTCTGATCCGGCTATAAAGGATTTGCCGTTAGGAACTTTCAAACCGGGAGTTCCTCCTACGACTTCCCCGTTTCTGGGAGCATATCCATCGCATTCTTTCCCTTTATCCATGGACTTAATGGCCAGTACTTTAATGAACCAGCATGCTTTAAAAAGTAGTGGACTAGTTCCGTATCTCGGTTATGGCAGAATGAAAACGCAAGACTCACTATCTTCGGTGTGTAGAGATCCGTACTGTACGGGATGTAGTGTTAGTTCTCACTTATTAGGTGCCTCGAGTGTTGTAAAGTCTTGTCCGGCCGGCTGCACACAGTGTGATCACGTAAAACCACCCACGACTGTCGGATACATGAGCCATAGTCCAGCAGCTACCGCATACGCCCACGCGCAGCTAGCCGCTTTGGCCGCAGCTTCTCATTTACCCTACGTGTGCAATTGGATATCCGGAGATGCAGCCTACTGCGGTAAAAGGTTTTCTAGCTCAGAAGAACTGTTATCTCACTTAAGGACTCATACTAGTGGAGCGATATCGGATACCGGTTCCGCTTTATCGATGTTAGGTTCGCCAGGACTGCCTCCCACGCATCCCCTGCTTCATAGAACATATCCAACGCCTCCTCTCAGCCCTTTGGCGACGGCGAGATACCACCCGTACAGCAAACCGTCCTTGTTGCCCCCCTCGCTTACTTCATCCTCGCTGGCGGGGTTTCCCTTGGGACATCCAGGAATCTCTCCATATCTCTCCCCATACTCGCTTTACGGGCCTAGGCTAGGTGCTGCCCCAGGTATGCATCAGTAGATGTTCTCCAGAAGCCAAATACTAAGATGCTGTGTTATAGACTTTTCCTAGTCTTAAAGATTACCTTAAATATTCCTGGCAGTGGGAAGTGAATGGTTTTTCTTTTAGTAAAGATACTCTATATTTTTTGAAAGTTGGTAAGTACATACCTAAGGTTTACAAATTTGCGACTAAGGAGACAGTATCACGATAAGATCTTATGTAGGATATTAATTCCTCACATTACATGATTTGTTTCAATATCATTAATCTTTTGCAACTTGTATGCACAATTTTCTAGATATTAAACAAGTTTTATTCTTCTTTGTTAGATTTTAGGTCCGTTTTATTGAAATGATTTCAAATATTAATGCATATAATTTCTCAAGATCGCAGGATTTATTTACTATAGCTAGATTTTTATATCTGTACTATTAAGTACTTCTTACCAAACATTTTGAAGAGATCTACTTTCATATAACGTTCTTTATGTCAACACTTTTTATGTCTATATGTTTACTTTGATTCCTAAGTATGTATAGTTTCTTTTGTTGGAAAAGTTGAAGAAGAAATCGCTATACATGTCCTCTGTGAATGGGAAACGCTTAGTGACATAGTAACGCTTTTCTACTAAGACAATCCTTCACTTCCTTATTGCTAAGACTAAAAAAATTAATGAATCACTTTGTTAAACCCGGTGTATTATTGTGTGGACGTAACAGTGTGATATTATTTTTAATACTGTACATTTTTGAATGACATCTTAACTTTCAATGTATATAGTTGTTAACATTGCCTGCAGCGTTGCTGTGAGCTACTTCCAAATGGAACACATTTCCAATTCGAATATCAAACCAGGAAATATTAAACTATGTATGTATTATACTCATTGTTAAAGCTTAAAAGAATATAAATCAACTATTGAGAAGACCTATCGAAAACCAAAATGAAGAAAATACCTACTTAAAAATCAAAATTCGCAAAAGAATTTATTCTTCTTTCTATTATCAATTGCTGTATTATTTTACGGAATTGTTTAGTCTTTCTAGATACTCTCTATTTTACTTAAGATTCATCCTTTCTTCAATATTCTATTTACCTAAACACGATGAGACCTTTGCTTACGCCTTTTCCTGAATGCTTCCAATTCCAAGAAATTATGTAGCAATCTGTATTGACTTTATTGATAACTTTTTGAATACTTGGTTTTCTGGTTAAGGTTAACTTTATTCCGTTTCTTATTCGAACCTACTCCATTCTTCGTGGTATTCTCACAATATACCTATTTCATTTCAGTTATATCCATTTTGGAATGTTTTGGACGTTACTGAATTATAGTTATAGCTAACCTTCTTTCGTGGAGTCGGCACTAGAAGAAGACTAAGTACTGGGGACTTGCCTATCCTATCAATGATTTATCCCTCTATCGGACTCATATAATATAAATTGTTTTTCAGCAATTATTTACACTTAATCTGAAACTAAACATTCTCCATCTGAATTAATCATTACTATGAAGATTGAACAAGTATTAAAAGTGTAAATCAATATTATTTGTAGATAAAGCTACAACCAGATACCCCTTTGAAACTACAACCAGAAAGATCTGTTGTTTATAAACATAATAAATGTTTGTGGGTTTGGTTTCGGGTAAGCACCTGCCACCTTAGTTGATTAGATTATTCTTCAAATAGTTTCAAACTTTTTTGGTACCTAAATTTTCTGAAACATAGACATAACGAAAATATTTTGGTTGATATCGAATTGGAAATTGTGCTTTTTGTAAATAATTTTCGATTTTTGTGGTTAATAGTCCAAAAAAAAGTGTTTTTTTTGTTTGTGTTCAACAAGACGTCAATATTTTTAATTATTTCTGGGTAATTTGTATTAAAATTAATCTTATTTTGAAGTACCAAGCACTAATAAGATTTAGTGTTGGTACAAAAATAATTCAATGAGTAGAAAGTGACCTTGTGACATAAGCCAAAAGACGGTAAACCTAGAACACCCCCAAAGAAAACAAAGATTAACAAACAATATGAGCTACAAAGATATTACAAAACAAAATACATCTTTTTTACACCAATCTTAACAAAAGAATTATTTTTTAAACTATCATCCACGACAATCGAAAAGTTTTTTGTCAAAATATGGATATATGTATATATTTGTGTACAGATCTCAGCAAGAGAAATATTATTTATTGCTCTAACTTTTGAGCTTACGACTTTTTAAGTTTTCCTCAGCAAGGAATATCTTCAAGTACTTATATGCACCAAAATTATTAACTTTTTTATAGTAAACACATGAAACGGAGACGTATTTTTGTTCGAAGTCATTACTTTTTTCCGCTTTCTTAGAAACGTTGTTTTGTTGATAATATTACATTTTTTATAACAGCTCTAACGTTAGTAAAGTTGTTTTATTACTTTTAAAGCTGTTTAATTGGTAATTAAAAAAATACTTAATTTTATTTCAAAAATTTTCCTTGTTTTAACCCTGAAAATTAAATAAACAGGTAGCAAATGTTTACAATTTACTGAATGAAGTTACTTTTTAATTTGTTTAATAATGCTGTTCAATGTTTAATATTAAGTATTTTGGTATTAACAATCGTTCTAGGTTTTTGGTAAACAATACTGTGGATGTAGATCATGGATCTCTTGGTCTTATCTAATGAGTTCTATTTTAGTACAGAGTAACTGAAATAAATTATTGTGCTTAAGAGTTTATGACAAAACACCTCAATTGGGTCAAAATATTTATTTTTTCAAATAGATTTCAGACTATTTTGCGGTATCTCCAAATACCTCAGCATTAAAGATGTCTGAAACAGGAGAAGGGAACGGTCTACTAAGAAACTATGTTACGCAGAAATTCCCCTAGAGCTTCTTAAACTGAATTCATAGTAATCAGAGTTATTCCTACTGGAGACTGCTCATTTAGATATCATCTTTGTAAAATGTTCGCCAACGCCATAAAGACCTTGAACATGTCTCGCCACAGACGTAGTTGAAATCCAATAACATCATTCAATATTACACCCTTAAAACGAAAACATTTGAAATGTAGATTATTCGTTGCTATCAATGAGTTGATTACCCCTGTCATTCGTTGTACAGACTTTAAGTAACTGAGCAACTGGTTGACTGCGATACTAGTACGTTGTAAGTGGGTTAATAAAAAATTATTTCTAACAAGAGAATTATGTAAGAGTCCTTGTTTCTGATAAGGGAGAGACGTCCATACTTCTCACCTGAATGTGGCTAGTTTAAAGCATCCTCTTATCATTTTGGCATCAATTGGTGCCACACCTAGACTTTCCATAATTTATCAAGCTGTAATTGTATTCTTTCTTGTCTCTCCACTTCTATCTAATTATTCTCATTTCTGCCGCATGCATTGGTTGTTTTTTGGGCAACAATCTTTTGGTTTCTGTTATTTGTAATGCATTTTTTGCCTTTTTTATTCCGTTCTGAATACATATTGATAATTGCAACAAAATAATAATACAAAAATAAAATTTCAATCATATAGATTAAGTTTGTCTGTCAGTCCGTCCGTGTTTCCAACTTTAAATTGAAAAAACTGTAATAGATAAAAAAAATGACGAAGGATTTCGATTCAGCACTTTCAGCAAGTTATTACGGAAAACTTCGATAAAATTATAAAAAGGTTACAACTCGGAAATGACGATAGATACTGTTATTTTGATCAGTTTCTTGATCAGCGTGCCAAAACACGTCATCAACAAAAACTTCTTTTTCTTCTTCAAGTGCCATTTCCGCGGCGGAGGTCGGCAATCATCATAGCTATTTGGACTTTTGAGACGGCTGCTCTGAAAACTTCATTTAATGTACATCCGTACGACTCTCTCAGGTTGCACAGCCATGACATTCTACGCCTCCCTATGCTTCTCTTTCCTTGGATCTTTCCCTGCATAATCAGTTCGAGCAAGGTGTATTTCTTTCCACGTGTAATATGTCCGAGATATTCCAATTTTCTTGTTTTAATTGTATTTAAAATTTCTATTTCTTTATTCATCCTTGTCAGAAACCACGTGTTCTGTCCACGATATTTTCATAATTCTTCTATACACCCACAGCTCGAATAATTTCAGTTTTTTCATTGATGTTGCATTCAAGGTCCAAGATTCCATTCCATAAAGCAAAGTCGAAAAAATATAGCACCTCGCCAGCCTAACTCTTAGATTCAATTTTAAATCCCTTGTACATAGCACTCTTCTCATTTTGTTGAAATTTTCTCTAGCCTTTTTTATTCTGATTTTGATCTCCTGAATGTAATCATTTGTGGAGTTAATCATTGTTCCCAGATATGCATATTTGTCCACTTTTTCCACGTTGGTTCCATTTATTAGAAGATTCTCGTAATTTCTTTGAGTTTTCGATATAAATTTCGTCTTCTTGACGTTCATTGTTAGACCGTACTCTTCCATACTCCGCTATTTTGGTCACCAGTCTCTGAAGATCGTCAATATTTTCGGCTAAGATCACAGTGTCGTCCGCATATCTAATGTTAATGGGAACTCCATAACTCAAGCTGTTTCACCCTCAAGAGCGTTTTTAAGGATCTCTTCGGAGTAGGCATTAAAAAGAATTGGCGACAATACGCATCCCTGTCTCACTCCACGTCTAATTTTAATTTCTTCTGACAGCTGTCCGTTAACACGTACTTTGCTCGCTGTTTACGTTTATTTGATATGATCCTGAGGTCGTTCTAGTCAACAAAAACATGTTATGGGTAATTTCGGTTTATTTCGATATAAAACTTTGCTTGCAACATAAAAATTCGCACAAAAAAAAAATATTTTCGAACCGATAGAAAATTTGGACAATTTCCTTTTAAAGTTTAAACCATATAGAATTGTATATGAATAATTGTGTACCTGTTTTTACTTACATCGTTTATTAAAACTTAATTATTAATACAATTTTTACGTATTTTGAACTTCACTTGAAACATTCTTCAAATATTTACCTAACTCATTTCCTTTTTGGTCGTCAACCAATAAAGATAGATTCATATAAACAAGCAGAGAATCATTTGACCTACACGTTATAAACAAAAGGTAGATATTACATCAATTGAATACTATTATTAGTCATAGTACAAGTGTTTTTAACGTATAATTATATTGTCACTATGAAAGACAAATTACCAATTTGTGAAGTTTCTACAATTTTTTTGAACAATATTTTTGTATTAATAACTATTCCTTGACATATTTTATTATAATTAAGTGCTCTTTTAACAACAATATGTTTCTGTTTCATTCTAGTTAGAACAAATTAATATTCTTTATAACAATTTTTTCTTGGTAGAATTTTTATCGGCACATTTAAAAAAGAAAAAAATCAAAAATAACTATTTTAACAGAAATTAAAGAATCATGAGACGGCACTTAGCATAAAGTCCATATGAATAGTGGCATTTGTACTTCTTAATAACCTCGTTCATTAAAAGAAATATAGATTACTTCATCTGTCATAATTCAGATGTCCAATTGATGTTCATTTTAGTACCTCATTATCCATCTTTATATTCAAAATAGAACTAATTTTATATTGTTTCCCCTTTTTGATTTTTCCTATTTACGCCTAAATAACTGATGAATGAATAATGTTGAAGAAACTGGACACTAGATACTTTTTAAAAAGAACTCTGCCCTCGAATGGATATATCTGGAAATGTATTGAAGAAGGCAGTAACCTTAGTGCTAAAACGGCAGAGAAATTTTTTTCTACATAAACATAAGCATTAGAAAAAAATAAAAAAGAAAAAAGAAACATCCAATAATTGCAATATGCAGTATGTGAAAAGTTAATTAGATGAAAATTTGAACGGTTTTTGGATGAATATATGCATTCGCATAAGAAGAAAAAGCAAACGAGCTACTACCCTAGTCCAGAATAAAATCGGTAAACTTGACAGTCCGTCAATATATAAAATACAATTCAAAGTGCCTTTCTAACAATTGGAAATAATGAGAGAAAATACCCCAAAAATGTAAGAAGATCAAATAAAATCTGGTCTCCTGTTTCTGATGCTACCGAAAGTCTTATCTCAACATTCTTCTTCTCATGGCGTCGTCTCCTTTCGAAGGTTGGCGATCCAAATGGCAATTGTAGTTTTTCAAACTGCTGCGCTAAAGATTTCTGCGGATGAGCCATCTCCTCAGGTCTTTCAGCCACGAGCTCTGGCGTCTTCCTACTGATCTTTTGCCCTGTACTTTTCCTTCCAGTATAACTTGAAGTAATTCATATCTTTCGCCTCTCAACACATGACCCAAGTATTGCATTTTCCTCTCTTTGATTATTCTTAGTAATTCTTTTTGTTTACACATGCGACGAAGTACCTCAACATTAGTAACTCTTTGTATCCATGGAATTCTCAACATTACTCAACATTATTCATTTATCATCCATTTTCCTGTCTCTTTGTTTACAATCGACTGATAACAAGGAGAATGTCTTTATAAATGTTTATATATTTCTACTGTCTCTTCGATTTTAATACTGTTTGTTTCTACCATCATATACAGCCTTTTTGCACGTTTCTTTTATTGGGTTTGTATACATTAACAGATCTGTGCGCGACATACAATGTCTCATTTAAAAAATTTAATGCTTGTTAAAAGTAATTTCACTCCCATAAATTTAATGCTAATTATAAGTTGACTATTCCTTGGTAGTACTGTTATTGCATTAAGTACTTCCGATGAAATCATCATGTTTTTCTATTAAAATTATGTGTACGTAATTATTGACAATGTTTAATGAAGTTTAAGTTGTAATATAAGGCAACTCATGCATATATGACAATAGAGTTATTTTTTCCTTATTTCTCAATATGGGTCGGCTAAAAAATCTACCAGTTTAGTGATATTGAATCTGTTAAATTCGTGTTTTATCTCTGTATGATGAAAGTAAAAAAAATGTTATTTTCCTTTTTAGAAACTGATTTAACTGAGTCGCATATAGTAGCGAAGATAGTGTATGTAATGTCAGATCGTGCCCTGTCCTTTATATCTTTGTATTTTTAGTTAAATGACTTTATATTTTATATTGTTAAATTTTGATGTAATTATTGTTTTATTTCTTTTAAAAAAGTATATTAAAAATATTTACTTCATGTCTGTGTTTTATTTCTTTGTTATAAAGTATTTTTTTTACCTATAACCACAATAGTTACTATACAGGGTGAGGCAGATAAACGGCCAATTAGAAATATCTCTAGACCTAAAGGTAATTGAATCATGAAAATTGGAATGAATGGATTTTGTTGCTTATAACTTCGTTTTTTTATGGGACAACCTGTATATTTTTTAATTTTCGAAATATTCACTTCATTCTGAACATTTTTTTGTTGATACTTCCCTATACCTATTGTGAACCGTTTTTGAGTTATAATGGTTTTTGAATGAAAATTACACTTTTCTACCATGTATATAAAGTTCAATATCCTTTAATGTAATTTGAATAAAAGTTTAAATTCCTTTGGAACTTATTATGGTTTACAGTGTAAAGTTGCCTTTTCCATTATACAGGGTGCTGTCAAAATTGGCATAAAACTGGCATCCTAAATTTTCGCCTAATTTCATTTTTTCAAATGGGACACTCTGTATGTGATTCAATATTTTAGAAAAATATGTTTTTTCGATCTGTATTAGTGTTCCCCATACATATCTCTTGCAGTTTTCAAATAAATTAACTTTATACATTTTTATAACAAAAAAATTTATTTATCAAGTAGTTTATGGAATATTCTGACAAAAATATCAGTTATTGCTAATGTTTAATAGTAACCTTGTTGTATACCATTGAACAGTGGTGATATGTTTTTTGTGCTGTGAAAAATAATAAGATAGTCGCTCTTATGGTTTATGACGAAAATTTAAACGAAGAGCGTTACTGCAACGTTTTACGGCAAGTAATTGCACCAGCACTGCACGCTTTCCATAATAATAAGCTTGGTTTCAACAAGATGGAGCACCGGCTCACAATATTCGAGGACTCGGCACATTGCTTGATGAAATATTTAGCGATAAACGGATAGCTAATAAAGATCCGTTAGTCTGGTCACCAAGATACCGTTGTCACCGTTAGATTACTATATTTGGGGATATGTTAAAAATAATGTTCTCTGAACCTGCCACTAATTAGGAAGCTATAATAAATAAAGTCCTTTAAGTTCTTAACGAAATAGATGGAGAATCAATATCAAGAGCTATTAATGAAAGTCTGATTAAAAGAGTTCATAAATGATTGAATGTTGATGGGTAACATTTTGAAATATTTATAACATTAATAAGCTGGTGCCTATTTTCTTTGAAAGCATATTTTTTCAACAACAATTGTTCAATGTTTAACTTACAATATGAAAGTTGTAAATTAAACAACATAGTCTAAACTACTTATTTTATAGATATACAGAACTGTATAAGATTGTAGCATTTTTGGTTCACCCAGCATATCATGGGAGCCGAAAAAGATTCTTAAAACACTATCACTGCTCAGCGCATTTTCATGGAAATCAACCGCCGTGCTGACTAGTATTTTTTAAAAAATATTTATGAATAAATAAAGTAAATATTAAATAAAGGGTATTTTAAATAAATTTGTAATATTTTATGCGAAAAGAAGAAAAGACTCGGATCCGAGTCGAGAGCATATTGCTTATATTTTCTTTATTTGTGCTAAGCGACTCGGATGTGAGTCGTTGATATAATTATTCAAAAAAAAATTATTTACAATAATTTTTTATTAAATCAAATGAGAAATGTAACAAATCGAGAACTAAGGAAAAAAACAAATTTTCATTTCCTAGCAAATTGTTTATGAACACTTAAGATGAAAACTTCCAAATAAAATTCAATGGTACTTTTTCGTGATGCTCATATTGTATTGGATTTTATACACTTAAATTAAATTAAAAAAAACATAAAAAAGTCAAAAAATAATAAAAAATTCCCAAATTTAAATTTATCTCGAAAACAAAATACGATCTGGAACGAGAGTACAGGCAATTTTGTAAATATTGTATGGAGTTTCAACAAGCGAAATGAAAATTCTAATATTCAACAACATTGTAACCAGGTACAATATCTGACTGTTATGCAAATTAGTAATTGGAAAGTCAATATCGGCAAAACAAACTTATTCAAAGTATAAGGTACCTATCTATTGTAGTCTTTTATTGAGGGATTTCAATTTATTACCCATAACACTTGTGAAAGTTTTCTAGATATTTATATTTTCATACTAGAAATCAGGTAACAATTAAAAGGTCTTTAGAAAATGAAAATTTTGTCTAAACTAATATACTGAAAGCAATCTATCTGTTGTTTAAATGGTATTTGCGAAAACAATCTATGCATAGGCCAGGTATTCGTCACAATCTGCACACTCGTAAATTGTGTTTTTTCTAATTTTATCGATGGAAGATATTCTACCTTATTTCATTTTTGTTTCTCCCTTTTTAGATTTACTAGAAATTACTTTAGGCAAATGTTTGTGAGCAATATTACGTTCTTTACTTTTATTTGTTTTATAGAGTAATTCGCAAATGACTTCTAAGCGAAAATCTGAGAGGGGGAGTTTTGTTCCAGAATATCTGTTATATAGAAAAAAGGCGTCAAGCAATATATATATATATATATATATATATAACCACATCTTTTGTCATGCCATTTACCAATCATTACTCCATTACAATATTGTACTGTGGTTTCTTCTTTGGATAGTTTAGCATTGGTTACTTCTAAGGGGTTTCTAATTCGACCTACAATGTACCAGTGCAATAAGTGTGCCGTGTCAATAAATGTTTGGCCAATAAATAACTATTATAAAAGTTATCCATGTAGATGGCATGTCCCGAGTAGAGAAATCTTTTCGCTACTTCCAATAATACCTTGGTGGAATGTCATTTTCCTCCTATCGCCGGATCCGAGGCGCCTATGCAGAGTACGATGTTTTGGATAATACCAAAAAGGTTCTGTTATAATATACAGTTTGATGCCGAATTTATTCTTTTTCTGCTTAATATACTACTTGAAACTAAGTCTGCCCTTCCATAGTGCCATGGATTCGTCTAAAGATAAGTCCCTAGCTGGATAATATAGAGCAGCCATTATATTATTAAAAAAATTAATGACTGGTTTAATTTTATACAGCCGATCTGCAGGCACATCATTTAGTGTTATCGGATTGTGAGCGGTAAGCATCTCAAGATTAGCAGAAAACGATCTCTGCTCATGTTTTGAAAACATATTTCAGGTTAAATATTGGATCTGTTTTCCAGTAATCTTCCAATTTTGACATGCGTATGTTACCAGTATGGAAAATTAATCCAATAAACACCAAAAATTCTGGTATGGAAAGTGGTTTAGATCTAGAAATCCGGCTATGTTCCAGAGCACCAACTTAGGACAAGAATGTTTGTTCAGCATAATAATTGGTTTCATCTACCACCATATTCAAAAACTCATCATCGAATATCATTCGCAGATAGTCTTGGTTTAGAGTTTTTTGGAGGATCTATCAAAAGTCCGCTATTTCTGATAAAAGGAAATCTCTGCATTTCCGAAACCCCATCTGTCCAAACTTCAGCAGTGTTTTCTTCTCCTATATCAGCCATACTTTGATATCCTACATTTCAGTATATATTTCATCATATGTACAACAATAAAATAATTTACTATTTTATTTTGGAATAAAGCCACAATTTAGGTTTGAAATTAAATTCTGACGGATATTCTTAAGTTAAAGTTGATTTCGTGTAATCGCTCACTCATAGCTTATCCGAATAGTCATTTTCAGAAGGCTCAGACTCTTTGTCGTGATCACTAAATGATTAATTTAGAATTTTAAATAATTCGTCTTGTGTGAATTTTGCACTTTGTAATTTAGGTTTTTTAATTCCCGAAGGGCCCGGTTGTTGTTCATCCATATTCGCACACTTTATACTACGATTCAAAAACGAAAAGCACTTTTCAATTATAAAAGGGTATACAAACACGCTCGTCCGAATACAACGTTCTTATTCAAGCGCTAAAAGAATACTGACGCGTTTTAATTTGGGACTCCCGATGACTCGGATCCGAGTCACGAGCATACAGAGATAAACACAGCTGACTCGGATCCGAGTCATGAGCAGTGAACGAGTTAATCTTTTTGCGTTTCTGAGATTGATCATCTAAACTCTATAGAGTCTGCTTATAGTTAGCAGCTGCTCTTTCGAGGAGAAATGTTAATTGTCTCACGTTAATTCAGTTGATCGTAATTCGTTTGATCTCGAATTCCCTCTGTAAAATTTAAAATAAAATGCTGATTCTCAAGGCGACGAATTACGCATAAAATAAATAAGAATTTTTCCACTTATGCCGGCCTGATAGAGAAAGTAATTTTTAGTGTTCGATCAGGGATTGGAATTTGGAAGGAGCACTTTTTTCTGGTGGGAGAATGAATGTTGGTAAGAAAAAAAATAGAGTCATGATTTGTACTTCCATTCCATGTGGACGATTGTAGAGGTACGACATATGTGGAGTCCACCTCAGGCTTGAGCTGTTTGTAATTCCGCTGTTGAGTACGTAGCCCGTAAAAGAAATGGGAACGTCCATATTCATGGCTCGAAAATCTTCGTCAATGGTTTATCAGCAGATGGATTGTTATATACCCCGCACGATCGAGAACAATATCGGCAAATAGTCATGGAAGCTACCCACGCCTAATTTGGGAACGGTACTCAAAGAAGAAGAAGTATTCTGGAAAAGTCAGCAGAAGCTATTATAATATGCCTTTTACCCTGTTCGGTGGTGAAGTGAAAGTTTCACTTCAGCTGTTGCAAGATCTTAACGTTGTGTCATGTATTTGTGAATAGATCAACTTAACTGAGTTCTTTGGCAGTCCTTTAACAAGTTCTTAATCCCATGGTTCTGAAATTAGTGCACTATCGGATAGGTTTCTGATGAAGCTCCTACTAAAGAGTCTAAATGCAGGTTTTAAGTGATGTGCATTCAGGTGCTTATGTATCTCTAAGAATCTAAAAAATATAAATAATTAAAATCTCTGTATTGTATGTTATTGTGTCTACGATTCTGAGTAAAATACTCTTCTATTGTAGTTTTTAGACACTCAACCGTAGTTTTAGCTCCGCAACACAGTAGCATTCTGCCTGATAAACTGTAGGTTACTAAATTTAGATTTTTATGTGCCTTTGAATTAATTTCCACTAATTTGTCCGTAATCGTCTCTCTTATGGCTACCAAGTCTTTCACTAAAAGAGAAGTATCTGCTCAGTTTTATACATATTTTCTAATTTCCATACTCCTTAATTCTTCTTCCACTTGTTGTCTCCATCTCAGTTTAGATCTGCCTCTGGTTGTTTTACCTGGTGGTATCCATTCTGGTATAACTCTTAACGGATTGCTCTTCTTTTTTTTATTTTGTGTCCACACCATCTAATTATTTGTGCTTCTATTGCTCTAACTATGTTTTCTTGACCTATCCATTCTTGTATTTCGTGATTTATCCATTGTCTTGCATCCTCTTCGTTTTTCCTCTTGGGTCCCAGTATTTTTCTGATAATCTTCCTCTCAAAATCTTTCAATTGCTCTTCTTTTCTTGCTGTTAATGTAAATGTTTCTTCAGCATATACTACTATTGGTCTTATGGTCGTTTTGTAGATTTTCATTGTTGTGTTTCGACTTATCTTCTTATCTTTAAACATTTTTGTGTTTCTATAAAACGCTGTATTTCCCGCTTGAATTTTTAAATCTAAATTTTCATCTGTTGACTAGCACTTCCAAGTATTTGAATGTTTCAACCTCTTCGAAACTGTGTGCATCTGTTCTCAGTTCTGTCATTTGTGTCTTCTTTTTCTTGCTTACGGTTATGTATTTTGTTTTATTTTCATTTATTTCCAGTCCTCTCAGTTTGGCTTCGTTTTCTATGTTCTTTCTCTTCCGGTGTCTATTAATGCATGGGAATCTCGCATTGTCATTTCTATCATTCTTATAATTTTATTTGGTATAATACTCTCTTGTAAGTTTTGGATCATTTTTCTTCTGTTTAGTTTGTCAAACGTATCCTTAATGTCTAGGAAAAGTATATCGATAGCCTAATGCTGACAGATCATAACCCACAAAAAATTGAAAATTCATATTTTTGTGTCAAAGGCAACCAACCGTGCATCCCTATATGCTGTTAAATTCTCGTAACCTAAATAAAATAGTAAGGTGACCATTCCCGCGATTTCTTACAAGTCCTAACCCGCTCGCGTTGTTTGTTTACTTCCAACTCATCTTATCCCACAGTATAGCTTGAATGGTAAAGCGTGTTGGTAGTAATTCGTTTGACCTTTAAAATTAGTTTATAAATCAGCTATAAAATAGGTAAGTCATTGATTTTCTTTACGCAAACGTTAAAATAAGTGTATTGTCTGCATATCGTAAAATAGAATACTGTTAATATTTTTTTATTTCATTAAAAACCTCATGTTATGTAGATGGACCTTCCAGGCGAAGTGGTACCTACGAATACTTTCTGACAGTAAGAGGCGATAAATTACAACTCTGCAAATTGATGTTTCTTAACACACTAGGAGTAGGAGAAAAGATGGTACAGAACTGGGTAAATGCGGCACGAAAAGATGGATTTCTAGAAAGTTGTGACATGATGCAAACAAGGATCAAAGAAAAAAAAGAGTCTACACCAAAAGCAAAACAGGACATTTTGCGAGTACATAATTTACGAGAGTTTCTGAACAGGCTGCCTAAAATAGAGAGCCACTATTGCCGCAAGTCTACTGGAAAGTCTACCTGGAACATAATTTCAAATCGAAAACTGAAGTATATAATCTTTATAAAGAACAATGTAAAGACAGGGAGGTACCATTATCAAATTGTAAATTCTCTACAGAATTTGACGAAATGAATTTAGCATTGCTTAAACCACGCAAGGACCAATGTGATATGTGTTCATCTTACAAGATGAAACAGGTTACAGATGAACAATACGCATCCCACATTAGAGCAAAAGACCTAGCACGCGTCGAAAAAGAAACCGATAAAACCAGAGCCATCCATAAAGAAATTTACTGTTTTGTCGTTGATGTGCAGGCAGTCAAATTGTGTCCAGTGTTACAGACTAGTTCTTTGTACTATAAAACAAAGCTACAAGTACATAACTTTACAGTATATAACTTGGAAAACCATCGCAGCATGAATTTCGTTTGGAATGAGACTGAGGCAGACCTTGATTCATCTGTATTCACTACGTGTTTAATAAAACATCTAGAACAATATTTGACCTTTGAAAAGAAAAATGTTATAATATTCTCGGACGGCTGTGGTTATCAGAATAGGAATGTCGTCCTTGCAAATGGTTTATCGGTTTTAGCTTCCAAGTATGAAGTCGAGATTGAGCAAAAAATTTTTAGAAAGAGGCCACACTTAAATGGAGTGTGACTCTACCCACAGTCTAATTGAACGAAGACTAAAAAATCGGCAAATATTCCTACCCTCAGACTATATTTCGGTAATATCAGAAGCCAGGAAGAATCCTGCACCTTTGGAAGTATCCTATCTCACCCACACTTTTTTTCTAAACTACAATGACTCTAAAAACTTTCGCTACAGCTCAATTCGTCCAGGTAAATTAAAAGGAGATTTGAAGGTAACAGATCTTAGAGGCTTAAAATACCTACCAAATGGGAATATATTATACAAAGTGGCCCATGATCAAAAATATGAACTCCTTCCTCAGAGAAAGAACACCGTCAATCACGATTTGGTTTACGATCAACTTTATTCGAATAGACTAAAAATAACCACAAAGAAATGGAAGGACCTTCAAGATTCAAAGTCTGTATTACCTGCAGATGTGCACTACTTCTATGATACGCTGCCTCACGAAGACTTAATCACCAAAGACAATAACAATAATCAAGAAAAGAAAGCCAAGATTTAAACTTATTATTTAGTTATTTTATTTTAATTATTCCTAAAAATGTTAACTGTAACGTTGTTTAAATGGTATTCGCTTAGTTTGCTACATTTTATTTAAAGTAAACACACATTTGTATCTGTTTTTATTTGAAATTAATAAAAATAAAAAAAAAGGATTATGATTTAATATGACGTAAACCACACTTTTATGAGAACACCTTGAGTTATAATAACTTACTACATTTTCTAAGAGTTCGATATACTCGTAAGCCGCCATGACGTTGGTTACAAAATGTCGTATCCCTTAGTACCCTGATCAAAATTAAACAAATTTATATTTTTACAATAAACTCACTTAGTAGCCATTACATAATTATTTATTTAAGAAAACATTACACAAGCAATCTTTTATAATTATGCTATACAGTTTTTTGTGCCTCTTGTAAAATTTTTTAAAATTGGGTTACGACCTATCAGCATTAGGGTATCGATATGTGTTTCTCCGTCGTACTCGTATGTTTTCTCTATCACTTATTTTAGCATATGTATAGCGTCTATTGTGGATCTACCTTTTCCAAAATTGTACTGGTAATCCTCTATGCTTTGTTCTGTATATATTGTTAGTCTGTCTCTAATTATACCAGTCATTACTTTATATGTTACATTCAGTAAATATATGTATATAAATTCCCCACAATTCGCTTTGTTTGTGAACTATTTTTGGGAAGAGATGTAGTGGCTGGCCTTGATCTTCTAAATACGCCCACTTGAAAATTTGTAACATTATTTTATGAATTTCGCAAGAATCTTCTGGATCCTATCGTCACAAGTTACGGTTTCAATCAAAACTCCATAGAACACACCTACTTGTTTTGTTTTCCTAAACCTGAATAAGAGTATCAAGAAAATCTACACTGACAATGAAATCCCAAAAAGAAGATTTGTTAACTGGCAGCAGAGCTAAACGAGCATTACTGCAATTTTTGAAAAGTAAGCGCGTTACATGTTCTTGGATTTTAAAAAACAAATGGGCTCGTAATGGCTGTATTTACACGAATGTATCTAAATGGCGATGTAGATTAAGAATAGCAGTTTAACTTTTCGTCGGCCATAAAACAAAAATAATTGGGACAATGTAACGAGTGAGAAGAGCTATCTATCTAATCCTAGAATAGATCGGCAGCGACAGCTGCTTAATTTATTCTGCAAACATATAATATATTTTTCCTAGTGTCGACAGCTGTCTCTGTCGGTCTTGTTAAGTGTCTTATATATATGCTTAGTACGGTCTCTTAGCGTTAACTCAACATTTTGTAGGTCGAAAAATTAATGAGTGCTTACATACTTTATGTTGTCGATGATTTTTCATCGTACTCAAAGAGCGTAATAAACAGCTTATTTTATCTGTAATAGAAAGGTTTTCTATTTTATGATGAACGTGCTTATACTTATTATTGTCTAATTTTACCTGTATTTATTTTTATCGTCATTATTTCTCTTCATTTTCCGCATTAACTTGCCACGGAAAGCTGAGATGACAAATTAAAAAAATGCTGCCTTCAAAATAATATATATTGAGACTTGCAAAGTGGTAGAAGTTATGATCCCACAAAAACCTCATATTCTCGATTTGGAAATGCGTGATAGCACAGTTTTTGGGAAAAGATTACAGGCGTCTTAACCCTTTCAATCTCACTTTTTGTCTTTACATCAAAAACTGTTCAATATTGTTTGGTTATACAATTCAGTTTAGTGTCCTTCTATTTTAGTATATATTGTCCAAGAGGTTTTTTCTAGTGGGACGATATATTCCAATGATACCTGAAAGATTTGATATGTCATTTGTGTGCGTCTTTCTTTTTTCTTCACAGAACACATCGTACAACAATGACCAGGTTTTTCTATGATTGGTAAATGATCCCAACTTTTACCATATTCTTCCACTACCATACTCTTTGAAGGTCTTGCTATAGATTTTTGTCGAATATAAACTTTGGTAGAGATTCTTCCTTTAGTCACTAAATCTTCACCTACTGTCAGTAAAACATCCTTTAAGCGATTTTCTATCGAAATCATGATAATGATTTAGATAGAAAGACATACCAAGACAGTTGATGATCTAAATCAACTCCACCCATACCACAGTTGTAAAAAGCTGTAGCTTCTGGACAAAAGATGCCTGCTTTCGAATCATCAAGTCCTTTATGTTTTGCCATTTCGTTTCAATTATTCCTGCTTCGGTACAAATGAACTGTGACTCTCCTCTGACTAACTTATTATTGATGAGTGGCATAATTTTTCTTATTATAGCAGTCCCAATGGCTGAATCTTTCAATTTAATGAAGTAATTTAACAGTAGTGAGTTCTGTCGAAATCTAAAACGACATTGTCACCTTTTACCGTACTTGAGAGAGTTTGCACGACTCTTTCTTCTAAAGGATCTTTAAGTTTTTTGGTTTCTTTTCCACTTTAAGTATTTGTATGATATATGTAACCATTATCAGAGTCGGATCTTACTCAAGTCTTTCTTTTTTTTATAGGTTTGATGAAAATATATTGTTTCAATATGCTTCTTTCTACCTTTGAACTTTGCCATGTCTTCGTCAATACTTTGACAAGAGGTGTTAGACCTGTATTTCTGAAAAGTGTACGTCATGCAAGAAACAAATTCATTAGTATATTCAGTAATAACATTCAGATAGATCTGAACGCTATTACGTTGCTTAAGCTTACACTTCTTTGAGGAGGGGCTGCTACAATTTTTTTGCAAAAGCTTTGGGGATGGTATGCGTCTATAGAGCGGGAGCTTTAATAGTGGTAGTGAAGAAAAGAAGCGTAGTGAAGGAGAATATATACTAGCCAACCAAGCCACGAGCAGAAGATACCTTTAGTGTCACCAGCCATACTAGGAACGGCTCCGAATCATCGTTTTTGGCATGCAGTTAATTATCTGCGATATTTGGGGAAGGTTATTTCAAGGACGTCGTAATACTCATGAGGAAGTTCATTACCAGCAAAGTGTAGAAGCTTAGCTGGAGGTAATGAAACTTTTATTTGGCGCAGCCTGGTGAGTATATGCCTTCGGCGGTGGAAGGAGTACTTATAGTTTGTTTAGCTCTGTTGTTGGAGTTAGCTATTCTGTGGAGGACGTATCTTTTGCAGAGGGAGCGGACTCTGTCCTTTATTGATTGTAGATTCGCAAATTGGTGGATTAATGCTGCCGGATAATCTGCACATTTTTTCATGAAGTTTCTGAGGATTTTCCTTTCTGTTGCCACAATGGCGTTGGCTTGGTGATTGTTTAGTGACGCGTAGACACACGCCTTGTATTCGATGATGGGCCTGACAAAAGTCTTGTAGGTGTGCAAGAGAGTTTTATTTGAGTTTGCAGACAGCGCGCCTAGGAGTTTAGCTCTTTTTCTTACCCTGTATAGGGTGCTTTAATGTCGATGCCTTAGTTGAGAGTCCTGCTAAAATGAACTCCCAAGTTCTGAAATCGAAATTTTCTCCTAGAAGGTTATCTGGTTCTATCTGGATTTGAATAAAATTATTTGCGTTTTGGCAGGATTGAGTGAGACTTTCCATTTGTTGCACCACTCAACACTTCTGTTTAACTGATTTTATCCTCTTTCAAATACAGACGCATGTCTCAGCGTCCCATTGTATGTTCCTGCAGAGAGGAGTGCAGTATCGTCAGCCAATAGTAGTATTTGCATCGATCTAGTGTCTAGATGGGGGATATCACTGTTGTAGACTGTGTATAATATTGGTGCTAAAATTGAGCCATGGGGGACTTCAGCTTATAAAGTTAATGATGTAAACTTATGTTTAGGTATACCCGTTTTTAAATTAGGAGCGATTTACCGGAAAAACGCAATCCATTTTCTGCGCATGTGTTGAAATTTAAAACTTGGTGAATGAATTAATGAAGTCAGCTGGTTGCAGTAAATGGAATGTTGATTGTGATTTTACCTATTTTATTGTTATTTTGAAATTTTTCAATTTTATTGATTAAAAATACCTTAAAAATGTTCATAGAAATCAAGTCCCCAATACTACAAAATAAATGAAAGGGAACATGAATATATATCGCCTATCCTGGATGAGATTTTACACCGTTTATGCTAGTTAATTTACTATTAGAAGTTCGTTCTTTTTGCCTTTATATAATTTGACTGTACTAAATTCCTGAGTATGCACAGGGTATGAAATAGGTTCCTCCAGTCAGCTACTCACCTGAACCACAGAATAATAAAACAATCAGAATGCCCACTCTGCGTGGCGAGATAAGTACGCGCATCTCGTTCGCTCTGACGGAATCAGCCATATTTTAAACGGAACCAGTGTTAATTAGTAACATTTTATCTGGTCTGCGTTAGAAAGGTCAGTGGTAGCGTGTGTTAGGGTGTTCACTGTTTGGGATTTGTGTTATATATAAATAATATGAATGTAAATATATTATTGATAATAAATATATATAAGGGTTTTAAGAGATGTAGATCGACAAAATCTGACAGTCGTTTTCTTATATTCTGTAAGTTAAACATTTGAACAAAATTCTTTCCTCATTGTTACCAGTTGATCTTATAGCTCACAAACTTAAAGCTTTAAGCGGTAGTTCTCATTTCTCAGATCTTTGATACTATTTCAAAGACGCTGTTTTCAGGAGGAACTCACAACAAAGAAAAGCTACAATATTTTATCGAAAGGGCTATGCGATGATAATGGAAATCTACAACTAGGCCCCGACAAAATAGTTAGAATCTGGGAAACTTATGTGGAACAACTGTTTAATGATGACCGTCCTAGTGGGTATACACTGAGCAATGATGATACTGGCCCTTCTATTCTAAAATCAGAAGTGGAGAATGGTCTAAAGGGTCTTAAAAATAACAAAGACCAGACAACGATAACGTATACGGGGGAGGTAAATGCTGTGCGAAACAAACAGTCAATTTCTAGACTCACTCGTCAGACTCTTTAACAATATTTATAACAGCGGGGAGTTTCCTGAAGACTGGCTAGAGTCAACTTTTGTTGCCATACCAAAAAAACCAAAAGCAAAGTCCTGTGATCAACATCGGATGATAAGTCTAATTAACCACATTTCGAAGGCATACACTAAGGTTATTTACAACAGAATAAGCAAAAAATGCGAGGATAACATTGGAGATTCGCAGTTTGGGTTTCGGAATTCTCTTGGGACAAGAGAAGCACTTTTTAGTCTACAGGTACTCATTCAGCGCTGCAGAGATATGAACAAAGACGTGTACATATGCTTTATAGACTATGCAAAAGCATTCGATAACGTAAAGCACGAAAAGATAATTGAAGTTCTCCATAAGATCGGAGTAGACTACAGAGACATTCGAACAATAGCGAGTCTCTATTGGGGTCAAACAGCTAAAGTGAAAGTAGGATCTACATTGATCAATAAAATTGAGATCAAGAAAGGGGTACGACAGGGCTGTATCTTGTCTCCTATTCTCTTTAATATATACTCAGAAGAAGTATTTAAAACATTGCTGGAGGAAAGCACAGAAGGCATAAAGATAAATGGAGAAATAATTAATAACATAAGGTATGCTGATGACACTGTGATTCTAGCAAGTAGCATGGAGGAACTGAGTTGCCTAATGAGTAAGATACAAAAAAACAAGTGCACAATACGGACTCAGACTAAATATCACAAAAACCAAATGGATGTTAGTAAGCAAAACCCAACAACCACCACAGCAACTGATATTAGACAATGAAAGAATTGAACACGTGGATTCGTACATCTAGGTACTTGGGAACAACAGTTAACTCAAATTGGGATCAAGCGAAGGAAATACGTATAAGAGTAGAAAAGGCAAGAGCATCGTTCACTAGCATGAAGCAAATTTTCACCTCTAAAAGCCTCACCATACTTCTCAAAATTCGACTTCTGAAATGTTATGTATTCCCGGTTTTCTTATATGGAATGGAGGCGTGGACAATGACCGTAACATTGATGAAAAAAGTAGAGGCCTTCGAAATGTGGGCTTACCGACGTATATTACATATATCCTGGACTGAGCACGTGACCAACGAAGAGTTACTACGCCGGATAGGTAAAGAGAGAGAGGTAAGAATAAGTATAAAGAAAAGAAAGTTGGAATACTTGGGTCACGTTATGAGACATAATAAATATAGAGTACTACAGCTGATCGTTCAAGGGAAAATAGACAGCAGAAGAGGTCCAGGGAGGAGAAGACACTCGTGGCTCCAAAACTTGCGGCAATGGTTCGGATTGTCATCTGCTGAACTATTCAGATCTGCCGTAAACAAAGTCAGAATAGCCATGTTGATTGCCAACGTTCGGAACGGACAAGGCACATGAAGAAGAAGTGTTGATGATCAGTCATATTACTTTCTTGCCATCATTTTTATTGAATACTGTATTTTAACTTCTAATAACTTTATTTTCAGAAAATGTTCTTTATCACTTTCAGAAAATGTTCTTTTTTCTATCTTATATTTTAATTCATTACATTTCAAGTATAATATGTGAATCCAGGAATAGAAAAATGAACCCGGTTTAATTTATTTACGGCACCCATAGACCTAATACGCAATATTTTATGTCGTACTTTTAGTTGAAGAATAGATTACATTATTTCAAATTTACTAACTTAATAACATCTTAAAATTTAAATTACGGTTCTGTCGTAGCTTATCAAAAATTTCTCAATCCGAGCCTGTGTTTTCCGTTTTAAATATGGCGATCGCGTGCTGACACACTTCAAAGGCAGCATCTAGAGTGGGCATTCTGATTGTTATTTATTCTGTGCCTCAACATGGAGAACATGACATTTAAAATTTTTCTTTTGATAAAAGACAGGCTTGGATCGATTTTTTAGCACCCGCGTATATTTTAAAGCATTTGTGTTTCTGCATTCTTAAATGTATTGTCTCTTAACCTTTTGATCTTGTCTATTAATTGCTTTTATCATTTCATTTTTATCATTTCAAATAATTCTTCTCGTTGAAATGATAAAAGAACTGGACGTAGAAGCTAGAAAGATATGCCTTAATATGAATTACAGCAAGACCAAAATCATAACAAATACAGATGAAGATATCACAATGAGGATCGGACAAGATGAAATAGAACAAGTTCAGGATTATGTATATCTGGGTCAAATTATAAAACTTAAAAAGATAAAAAGACGAGTTAGATGGGCGGCATTTGGCAAACTAAGCTACATTCTTAAAAACAAAAGATATCCACAGCATCTTAAGACCAAAGTATACAATCAATGCGTACTCCCTGTTCTCACTTATGGTTGCCAAACGTGGACATTTACAAAAGCAAACATGGACAAAATCATAACCCAAAGAGCAATGGAAAGACAAATGTTGCACATAAGATTAATGGATAAAAAGAGAAACGAATTGATAAGAGAGAAAACAAAAGTGAGGGATGTTAGACAAGAAGTTGCAAAATTGAAATGGATATTTGCAGGACACAATATAAGACAAAAAGAAGACCGATGGAACAAAATTCTTATAAGCTGGAGACCGTGGGAATATAAACGAAGCAGAGGAAGGCCCCAAATGAGATGGGCAGATGATATCAAGAAGCACGTGGGCTCTAGGTGGATGACTATAGCGACAGACAGAGATGAATGGAAAAGGATTGGGGAGGCCTATGTCCAAAGATGGACCGAAGAAGGCTAATTAGATAGATTAGATAGATTAATTGCTTATTGAACTTTTCAAAAATTAATCCCAAAATTTATAAGAAAATAAAACATCAATTACCATGCGAAATCCTTTAGTATTTAATGTTCTTATGTGCTAATAACAGGATGTTGATAAGTTTTATATGTGGAATAAGTGGCTAGACTAATATATGATGACGTGTAGAAAAAACATTCCCGACTCTTTCAAGTTTCCCAAGAACACATTAATAGGCATTTAACTGACAACAGTAGTGACATATTTATGATTCTTGCTCTCACATATATGAATGTTTACCATACATTAATGTTATTTATTTCTATTCGAGCTGGCATTTCTATTAGCCTATAACTACTTAGCTACTACCGGCGAGATTTATAGTAAAAACTTTCTATAGTTAATTTCAAGCAAAGGTTAAATGTCTGTATATTTTATAGTTTTTATTATCAAATAAATTATAGCCGGTCATAACTTACTTTGATAGTTATTTTCTTTCGTTTTATGGCGTAGTAAAATAAATTATGTTTGCAACATGTTTTTATGGGTGGTAATTTAAGTTTCCTCTGACAAGGTGAGTGCTATTTTTGCTTGAAGAACTCTACGTCCATTAAAACTGGCGATATGCTTCAACGAATGTCTCTCTCGTACTCTGCCAACGTCAATTACTTCACTTCTCGCCCAGATATTCATTATGCGTTAGTACAGGCGTTAATCACCGTTCCTTTGCTTTTTACTTACCTACCTGTTAAGTAGCAAAACGTAGAAAAACTAAGATATATTTCAATACAAAAAATTCAAGACTAATGTAGACAAATAATAAAACCTCTATCTTCCAATAGATAAAAAAATAAATCAGTCGGAAGAATATACCGAAAACGAGGTCACTTTGTGACAGATTCAGCAGTTTTTGTCAATATTAAGATATTTTTTATAATAAATAGACTTCGGCAAATATGCATATTGCATATTTTGCATATTGTGCATATTTTATGCAAATATTTCATATTTTGGCATATTTGTATAAAAGTTTGCATAAAGTGCATAAAAGTTCAGATTTTTATACTGTATTTGAAAATTTTTAAACATACCAATTTATTTCAATTCTTGTATAAAATTTTGTAGTCATTTTAATCAAGAAATGATCTAAGTACGTAATCTCTACAGGTACAAAACATTTACAATTTCAAAGAAGATCAATTTAAGTAGCCCTCAACATTCTTAGAAAGTCTCGGTCACTGAGGCATTCAGTTATTGGATAATCGCTAAGGGTTCGCTCATTTGCATTTTATGATCTAATCCCCAAATCTATCTACAATTTATTGTATCTTAACAGCAGGTAAACGGCTAATAGTTTTGTTCCTAATTTAGGGATTTTCCAAAATCTCCCAGTTTATTGAATTAGGTACCTAAACATTTCTAATTTGATGCTCAGATTTGTAAATCATTTTTGTTTTGATATTCAAAGCGTAAACACTCGTTGTGCGTAACAAAAAGGAAGATTGTGATTTTATAATGCCTAAAACAACCAGTGCTTCAACTTGGATTAAACCCTAAAGAGCTGTCTATGGATATGGGAAAAATCTACTGTTCTGTCTGTGGCAAAATTGTAAGTATCTAATATTTTCTATTAAATATCTAATATTTCATACATACAGGGTGTTTCCAAATGACACTTACAACGTTTGACTGTAGATACTTCTCGAAAAATTGAACAAAACGATATAGTTAATGAGGGGTCAAACTTATTTACTTTTCGAGATACAGGGTGTTAAAATTAAAAAAAAATTAAATTCTTTTAGTTAATAACAACAATAACTTTAAAACCAATAAACGTATTTACTTGAAATTTAGTACTCGTAGGTTGTTTTTAAATGAAAAATAGCTTCCTTTAGTGAGAAAAAATTGTCCATGGTACAATACAATGGTGTGTATTTAGAAAAATTTTTCACCTTTACTTTTTTTTATGAAGTCAGCTATTCTAAAACACAATTATTTTTATTGTAATTGAATTAACAAAAAAAAAACTTTTGTTGAATTTTAAAATAAGTTATATGATGTACTAATGGTTAGTAACAAAAACTAATTTGTGGATTAATACTGTTTTTTTTCCAAACCAGTTATTTGATTAACCAAAAACACCTTGTATATTTTTATATTTTAAAGGTTGGGTTAAAATAAAAGGTTTTTATTTTTATTTATAGATAGCATGTGAGAAGAAATTTCAGATAGACCAACATGTGAGAACTGCTTCACACATTGCAAAAAAAGGAAAAATAGGAGGAAAACATCAAACTTCAATGGCTAAATGTTTCCAATCTACTTCAAAAAAATTAGATGAGCAAGAAACTTTTAATGAAGACTTGTGTCGCGCATTAGTGTCTGCAAACATACCACTTTCAAAATTAGCAAATGTAAATTTTAGTTCGTTTCTAAAAAAATATTGCAAACTTAATGTTCCAAGTGATCGGTCTCTAAGAAGAAATAATGTGAACGGGCTATACTCGTCGGTGTTAATTAATATTAAGGAAGAAATTGCAGATAATTATTTTTACATATCTGTAGACGAAACCACTGATTCCTCAGGAAAGTATATTGCTCATTTATTGATTGGTGTTCTTAAAGAAGATACCTTACCAAAATCTCATCTTATTTCATGCCAGCAACTTGAGAAAACAAATGCTTTAACAATTTCGCGTTTTATACAAGAAACATTAGCAACTTTTTTTCTTCCGACAACTATTCCTTCTAATAAATTACTGCTTATTTTATCGGATGCTGCTCCTTATATGGTGAAAGCAGGACAAAATTTAAAAATATTTTTCCCAGATTTAATACATGTTACTTGTGTAGCGCATGGATTAAACAGAGTTGCAGAGGAAATACGAAAAAAGTTTCCTCTTGTAAATACCATGATATCCAGTGTCAAATAAGTATTTCTTAAATCTCCTATAAGAATTCAACTTTATAAAGAAATGCTACCTAACATTCCTCTTCCACCACAACCTATTTTAACGCGATGGGGAACATGGTTAGAAGCAGCTAATTTTTATGCAGATCATTTTGTTAAAATAAAGAACATAATTGATACGTTAACAGATGAAAGTTCCCAATCTCTTTTGGATTCTAAACAAACTTTTCAGAGTAACTTGCTTCAACAAGAACTTTCATTTATAAAATCAAATTTTAGTTTTGTTCAAAAAACAATTACTCAGTTAGAATCACCAAAACTGTCATTGTTCGAAAGTACAGCATTAATAAAAGAATTGGCGTCATGTTGTCGGAACGTTAGAGGTAATATTGGAAAAGATATTTTAAAAAAATTTGAAGCTACTATGGAAAAAAATAAAGGTTACCATATTCTTTCTGAAGTAGTCAGTGTTCTAGCTGGAAATATTTCGGAAACAATTAATTTAGAACCAAATGTTTTGGTTAGTTTGAAAAATGCTCCCGTTACATCAGTTGATGTTGAACGAAGTTTTTCCATATATAAATATATGTACTCAGACAGAAGCCACAAGTTTTTGTTAGAAAATTTTGAACACCACTTGGTCATTTATTGTTACCATAATTCTAAATAAGCTTATTCATACTTAAAAATGATGTAGTTACTTAAAATAAATGTAGATCTTAATGAATAGTAGGAAATATTTAGTTATGTACACTTTTTTTTTTAAATAAAATTGTAAAAACTGCTGTAAAATTTGTAAAATATTTGCATATTTTCGGGTAAACACGTGCATATTTATGCGCATATTTTCTACATTTTTATTTGCATATTTGCCGAAGTCTAATAATAAATATATATTTTTTTATAAATCAGTTATAAGCTTCATTCCTTACTCAGAGAGAGTGATAATGGTTCTGCTGAAGACAAACATACAACAAGTTCAACAATTCAAGTATACGCCCTAACAGCGGATAAGGATGAAGAGGGGATAGAACATTTTTACATGGAGTTAGACACAATTTTAAGATCTATTAAAAAAGAAGACATTACAATAGTAATGGGGAATTTTATTGCTAAAGCCAGGAGAGGAAAAGTTGACGAATATGTTGGTGAATTTGGACTAGGTGACAGAAACAAAAGAGGGGATAGACTTGTGGATTTATGTCAAAATGAACATTTTGCAATAATGAACACAATTTTCCAAATACCCGACAGAAGATTATACACTTGGAGATCTCCTGCAGCAAACAAAGAGCGCATAGTCAGAAATCAAATAAACTATACATTAGTCAAAAATAGATACAAAAACTCAATTAAAGCAGTAAAAGCATACCCCGGAACAGATACTCAACTCAGACCATAACCCGCTGATAGCTAGAATTTACGTGAAACTCAAAAATATTGTAATACCTAAAACAAACCAACGTTTGATTATACAAAATTAAGAAAAAGAGAAATACATCAAAAAGTGATCCAACAAGTCAACTCAAATCTAACAGAAGTAAGAGAAGAAATCTTAACGTCAGAAGATGTCAATGAAAAGTGAGCAACAAACAGGAACGAAAATAATAATGTGCGAATTAGAACAGGTAATTAGAAATGCAAAGACCGCAAAATTAGTAGGCCCAGATCAGATACCCACTGAGCTAATTAAATGCATTGACACTGCATACACTTTTAGATCTGTTCAACAAAGTATATACAACAGGAGTAGTACCCGAAGATTGGTTACTGTCCACGTTTGTCCAAGTCAGTACATGCGACAGAATGCTCCCAGTACAGAACAATTTCCTTAATAAGCCACACACTTAAGATATTTCTCAAAATAATACATGGAGGACTATACAAAAAAATTGAAGAAGATATAGATGACACCCAGTTTGGATTCAGTAGAGGAGGACTAGAAACGAGAGAGGCTCTGTTCGCTTTTCTCGCGCAAAGACGACTAGATATGAACCAGGATCTCTATGTCTGCTTTATAGATTATCAAAATGCTTTTGATAGAGTACATCAGAACCTCGTAAAACTGTTAAAAGAAAAGAATGTGGATAGTCGAGATATACGGGTTATTATCAATCTGTACTGGAGTCAAAAAGCAAAGGTTAGAATCGAAAATGTCGATACAAAAACTATAGAAATCAAAAGATGTCTTAGACAGGGTTGCGTGCTGTCCACATTGTTATTTAATCTGTACAGCAAAGCTATTTTTAATGAAGCAATATCAGAGGAACAACAGGGTATATCAATAAACGGAAAAATCTTGAACAACATAAGATTCGCAGACCACACCGCTGTTTTTGCAGACAGTCTAGAAGCATTGCAACGCTTAGTAAATAGATTACATCAAGTAATTGTTGATAATAAATGTTGATCAAGTAGTATTAGATTACATCAAGTCAGTATCAAATATGGACTACAAATGAACGTTAAAAAAATCAAGTTCATGATTATTTCTAAGCAACATACAGTAGGAAGGCTAGGTATCGAGGGAAAACAAGTAGAAAGAGTGAATAACTACAAATATCTGGGAACCCGGGTAAATGAAAACAATGACCAAGGTAGAGAAATAAGGACACGCATTGAAATTGCAAGACAAGCATTTATAAAAATGAATACAATGTTTGTCAATCGAGACCTTCCTCTGGATCTGAGGATAAGAGCCTTAAGATGCTACGTGTTCTCGACTTTGTTGTATGGAATGGAAAGCTGGACACTAAAAGTGGATAATATAAAGAAGTTGGAATCATTTGAGATGTGGTGCTATAGAAGGATTTTGAAAATACCATGGACCCAACGAGTTACAAACGCAGAAGTGTTAAGAAGGCTACAAAAGGATTGCGAGGTCATAAAGCACATCAAAACAAGAAAGCTGGAATATTTAGGCCACATTACCAGAGATGCGAAATATGAGATATTAAGGCTCATAATGCAAGGTAAAATCAAGGGTAAAAGATCCATAGGAAGACGAAGAATTTCCTGACTGAGAAACCTAAGAGAGTGGTATAGTTGCAGCTCAGTAGATCTTTTTAGAGCAGCCGCCAATAAGGTACGGATAGCTGTGATGATAGCCAACCTCCGATAGGAGAAGGAACTACAAGAAGAAGAAGAAGAAGCTTATCATACTTTCCAAAAATATGGAAATTTGCTGAAGTCATTATGATCCTCAAGCCAGGAAAAGAGCCGAATGAAGTAACATCTTATCGACCCATCAGCCTACTCTCAACCGTAAGCAAAGTTTTTGAAAGATTGCTGCTATAAAGGATATACGCAGATCATGAATTCATCAAAGGATATACGCAGATCATCAAAAAGTCTTGAAGAGAAGAAATACTGCAACGCTGTATTTCTAGACATTTCACAAGCGTTTGACAAAGTCTGGCACAGAGGTCTGCTTTACAAACTAAAAATAGCACTATCCAGTAACTATTTCCTCCTACTTAAATCCTACATATCAAATAGATATTTCTCTGTAAAATTCAAAGACCAACAATCCAACCTCTGCCCTATCAACTCCGGAGTCCCGCAGGGTAGTGTTCTTTTGCCGCTGCTTTTCTCACTCTACACAGCCGATATACCAGAGACTAATAATACTACAATCGCTTCCTTTGCTGACGACGTAGCAATACTAGGTGTAAATGAAGATCCCATACAAGCCTCACAAAACCTGCAACATCATCTGAACATACTCAGTGATTGGTATACGAAATGGAGAACAAAAGTAAATAAAACAAAATCAGGTCAAATAACATTTACCAACCGTCACAACATATGCCCACCTCTAAGGATGGAAAATGTGAGAATACCAACAGTAACAGACGCTAGATACCTTGGCCTCCATCTTGACCAACGTCTCACTTGGAAGAAACATATCCAGACCAAAAGAAGACAGCTTGACTTAAAATTTCGGCAAATGTATTGGCTTCTTGGGCGTAAATCAAAACTTAACATCCAAAACAAAATTCTTCTATACAAAGCCATACTCAAACCTATCTGGTTCTACGGACTACACCTATGGGGCTGTGCAAAGCCAACGTCGCTGAATATTATCCAAAGATTCCAGTCTAAAGTGCTAAGATCGATAGTGGATGCACCATGGTACATAAGTAATCAAACACTTTACTACGACTTAAAGATTCCTTTCATCAGAGAAGAAATCCATCGAGCCACGGAGTCACAAAATGAACTTACCATTCACCATAAAAATGAGCTAGTAAGGGAACTATTCAACAATGGTCCAGCCACAAGAAGACTAGATAGAACCTGGCCTCAAGACCTACGTTAAAACTAGACCAAAATAGAATAAGGTGAGACATCATTGGAAGTCTCTCCTTCACGCGCAAAACTTGTAATACATTTACTTAAGGTTTAGATTGTAAATAAACATATATAATAAAAAAAAAATGATTTGTTTTTAGTGCCGCCATTTAAATGTCACCTCGGATACTTAAATGATCTGGTAGTTAATATTTTTTTGTTTTTCTTTAGTAATGAACATTTATTTTTTATTAATAATGTTTATTAGCGTAACATTTAAGTTATCTTGTGTTCGAGATTATACAGTCGATTGGATTCTTTAACTTGTTAATGTTCGTTGCAATGATCAAACTAACATCTGCATCAGTTTTACTGCATAATAAACACAAATAATCGCTTGTGGGTTTGGCCATAGTGTATAAACATTATGTAGAAACGTCAAGTAATATAATCTTTATATTATTTATTAACATGTGTAAAACATTCTTGCCCACACTATATGGCAAGAATATTTTAACACATATTCTTTTGACACTAATTTATTACCTTTCTTAATTAATTCATTAAATATATCTACAAATTTCACGCAATAAATCCTTCGGTAATTAATTATATATTTCGCTTTTGGCTACAATATTTTGCTGTTGAGCTAATATTCATAATTTTTAATGATCACAACGATTTCTTTAAAGTGAATGAAAAATGTTTCCGCATATAAATGAATACTCGTTTTTATGAAATCAACTAAGAAGCATAAAATGTGAAGAAATTTGATGGTGAGTTGATGTTTATTTCATCATTAGTGGCAAGCACAGATAGCTTTGTAAATTAACATAGGAAAGATTAATTGGTGCTGAAAAAAACTAAAAAACTGTTACACAGTATAATGAAGTTGTTCTTAATTCATGTTCATAATTTATGACTATAATATAGGTAGTTGTAACATGGATTATACATTATACAAAAGATAATTATTTACTTGCAAGAAAGATTATGATTTTTTTTTGAAATCTAAAGAGAATGCGTTAAATCGGCAACATCTCCTCTCCATGAGTATCACCTCAATTGTATCAATCATTTGTGGTGAAATGATTGTGGCTCTCTTCTTAGAGCTCCTGTGATTCCTTTATTGTAGTGAATAACTCCGTATTGTTTTTTTATACATGTAGTTTTTTGTTTTTACTATTTTAAAGCCTCTAATAAATTTCTAAATCAGTGAGTTGGGTTCTTTTCATTCTATATGTCCTATCCATCTCAGTTTATGTGCTTTGATGGATCAGAGTATTTCTTCTCCCTTCATTACATCGCCTATCTCGTAGTTTATTATTCTTCTTTTCAGTTCTGCACTTTTTGTTCAAATTCGACCCCTAATTCTTCGCAAAATTCTCATCTTTTCAGAAAATTGTTACTCTTCCTTAAAATAACTTTATTCAAATACCAACTTGTTTACAAGACTTTAACGGAATGACAACTATAAACTTAAAAAACTCAATCATAATAATTGTTATTCAAACTGTCAACAACATCTGTGTACATATTTTTTGACGTTGTAGGTACACTTCACTAGACATTTCTGGATTTTTGTCTGATTGTGGATGGAGAGACGTAGAACGAGTTTTCTTAATATCCAAGATTCTCATTAATTCTTCCTATTCAAAATTTCGTCCTTGATCAAAATGTAACTCTAACTGTATCCTATCGGACCATAGGATGGTATTATATTATCATCGCCACGTAAAATAAAAATGCATTATTTTAAATGCGAGCGTTCATTGTCAGTGCTATGCTCTAGACGAGGATACCATGCTATGGTCTCCGTAATGAACGCACCTTAAAGGAACTCCATGTCTTAATATGACGTGTGTTATAAATGTATGTTACTGTAGTCGCTTCTTGATTAGGAAGTTGTGCAATTTCAGGCCATTTTGAAAAATAATTCATTGAGGCCATTAAGTAATTGTTTCTTCTCTCTGCCATCAGAGGTGGACCGAGAATATTCACTGGAAGTCGTTCAAATGGCACCCCGGAACGATATTGTGCCATTTTATCACGACTTTTTGTTCTATGGCCTTTTCTACCGTTACATAAATCGCATTTCTTATACCAATCTTCTACATCTTGGCGACAATTGATCCAGTAGAATCTGTCTCAAACTCTGGCCAGTGTTCTTTCGACTCCAAAATGTCCTTTAGAAAGGCTATCTTACAAGACACACTTTATTGTCTGATTGGCAGTACCACTTGTTGAACTGTACGTACTCCATCAGGGCTTTTTCACTTCCGATATAACTGTGGCGCACCCAGGGGGGGTTTTGGGGGTTAAAACCCCCCCCAGGGCATATAAAGTAAAAAATATATAAAGAATAGTAGGAAAATGTAACTTGTCTTTCACACACAATACAAAAAATCCAAAACGCTGATTGAATAATTAAATTACCACTTTAAATATGTAGAACACAATAATTATTGTATAAATACGCAATAATTAATAATATTTTTCATTATATTTAGATATCGATACCTAATATTAGGCTTATAAAAAATTAGACAGAACGAGTCTGTTGCGAGTAGCATGCGCCTACAGGACTGTATCTGCGGCGGCCTTGTGGACTATCACGGGTTGTGCTCCTCTGCATGTGTTAGCAGTAGAAAAGAAAAGAGACATCTCTATGGGAGAAGAAAGCATTTGACAACAGCTATAAAAAAAAAAGAAAGGAAAAGATCAATGGAAAAATGGCAAGAAGAGTAGAACAACAAGGAAGATGTTGCTCAGTGGACAAAGATGCTGATCCCGAGCCTAAGGGACTGGGTAGATTGTCTGTTTTAGGGCGTATCTTCATAGGTTCAGAAAGACAGATACAGATAAATGCCTATACTGCGAATATTCTGACATTGTAACTCACACAATGCTGGAGTGTAATAGATGTACAGTGGAGAGAAACAGAATGTATAAAGAAATAGGTATGAACCCTGTGACTGTGAGAGATGATCGTGAAGATGACGGGAAATACGGAGGGATGGAATAGTGTTCACAATTACATCCAAGCAGTCATTAAAAAGAAAGAAGAAGAAGAGAAACACCAACCGGGCTAATGACAGAGATAAGATCTAATTACTATTTTAATGGGAATAAGTCGCAATTGAAGGTTAAAATAAGTTTATTGACGTTTGAATCTTTGATCTTGCATAGATAAGTTGTTTATACTCCAACAATTAATAGAAAAAAGAATAGCAGTTGGTAGCGACGTACATTACCCTTCATCGACCTAGAAAAGGCGTATGATACAGTTCCAACACTTAAATGGTGGCAAGCTTTACAACAACTCGACATTAGTCCATACCTTTTAGGAATAATCACAGAAGTATACAGGGATAACACTACTTACCTAAAAATCGGATATAGATTATCAGAGCCAATAAAAGTAACTACAGGACTAAAACAAGGATGCAGTATGTCACCCTTACTGTTTAATTTATATATTGAGGCAGCCCACCAAAATTGAAAAAAACACTGCCAGGGAATAGGAATCCCCATAGGAAATGACGTACTGTTCTCCATGAACTTTGCGGATGACCAAGTCATCCTAGCTTAAGATTCTTATGATCTAGAATTTATGATAAAGCGTCTATAGAGAGAATATTTAAAATGGGGGTTACAAGTCAGCATGAAGAAAACAGAATATTTACTAAATTATCAGTTCAGATGCAAGGTTTGAAGTTTTGATAGACGAGGACGTGGAAATCAAACAAGTGAAAAAATGCTAAGAACGGCTTGGGAGAAACCGAAATTAAACACGAATTAATCAGGGACGTTAAATTGTAGAATATCTGAACTCCTTATGGTGGGATCACCACATTTCCAAAAGGAACAAAAAAAGAATAGGGCAAACCATGGTTGAATCAGTTCTTAGTTATGGCTGTGAAGTATGGACAATTAATGCAGACCTGAAGAGAAGATTGTTGACAGTTGAAATGGATTATTTGAGAAGAAGTCCTAGAACATCAAGGCAGGAAAGAAAGACTACCGGATCTATAAGAAATAACATGAATGCTACAGAAACGGTCATTGACAGAATAGAAAGAAGAGGTTCAAAATGGTTTGGACATCAATTGAGAATGCCTGACAAACGTTGGCCCCAAAAACTTCACAAATAGAAGCCCCCTGGAAGAAAAAAAAAGAGGTAGACCTTGACGCTCATGAAATGAAGGAATTAGAAGAGCGATGAAATCGACAGGTTTGGAGGAGGAGCATGCCTTGGACCGGGAGGATTCCCGAAGGAGAACGGGAATGCGGAGATAGCCGTCTTCAAAATGTATTGTATTTACAAGTTGGATTAATGTCAAACGTCAATAACCTTATTTTAACCTTCAATTGTGGCTTATTCCCATTAAAATAGTAATTACTTTAAAATGCCACAAGAAAATAGCTTCAGAACAATAGATAAGATCTGGATGAGAGAAGGGAGTGTTCCAAAAATGTCGTCAGCCTTACAGTGGCCATCCCACTTTCGGAGTACGGTACGTGCGACAGTCAGACAGCATAAGTAAGAGAGGGTGGTTTTAGTTGGTAGGCAGGATAATAGATACCTGAATCTTTGGAACTGGTATCTTTAGTACTTTAAATTAAACTAAAACCCAAATTGTAGGGACTCAACATGGAGGTAGCATATAAAAATTTCAAAACCCCCCCCTAAGACAAATTCTGGGTGCGCCACTGCGATATAATGAACCATTGAAAAGATACAGAGATTCCCACTGAGTCCAGTACGCCTTTATTGTTCCACTGTATTTGGTTATTTCGTGCCAAATAGGTCTTACTCTATTTTTAGGATATTATATGATGACTTTTAAGTCATTATCTTTCTGTCGACTCTTTTTAAGATTTGCCTGAGCACTCTGGACCGAGAATATTCACTGGAAGATCCGAGGAGACCGTATGGTACAATTTTGTCAAGCGGAGGAGTTAGTAGTTGCTAACACTCTTTTCAAGTTACCTAACAGACGACTGTACACATGGAAATCTCCGAGTGACACCAAAGGTAGAGTAGTCAGAAATCAAATTGACTTTGTCCTTGTTAGACAAAGATTCCGCAACTCTATGCTCTCAGCTAAAACCTACCCAGGAGCAGATATAGGCTCGGATCACAATCCTGTAGTAGTCACATTAAGAATAAAACTAAAGATCATTCAAAAACACATACAGAAACAAATTGACGTGAGAAGACTGAGTGAACAACATATAAAAGAGAAAACAATAGTGAACATCAAAGAAAATTTACAAAATATAGAGAAACTGAATAGAAATACTGATAACATAGACCAAAAATGGGAGAATATTAAACATGCTGTAATGCTGGCAGGGAGAGAAAATTTAACACCGAAAGAAAGGAAACATAAAGAATGGATGAATGAGGAAATACTACAGTTGATGTGTGAAAGAAGGGTACACAAAACAAATAATCCGATAAGATACAAAGAAACAGATAAACTGATAAAAAAGAAAATAAGAGAAGCTAGAGAAAGATGGCTAAGTGAGCAATGCCAGGAGTTGGAACAACTGGAGCGAAAATATGACTTTTTTAATGTACACAAAAAGATTAAAGAAATGACAGGAAGGAGAAGAACAACACAGACAGGACAGATCAAAGATACAGATGGTTTACTCATAACAGATTTACAACAAAAAATGAATCGATCGACAGAATACATATCACAACTTTTGATGACAAAGATAGACAAGAAATCTCAAACGAATATACAGATGATACAGGGCCTGATATAATCAGAGAAGAAATAGATTATGCAATCAAACAAGCGAAAAGTGGTAAGGCCCCCGGTCCTGATGAAATTCCCGTAGAACTGCTCAAACTTATGGACGATGAATCTATTAAAATACTCCTAGATCTATTTAACACAATATATAGAACTGGAATAATACCTAGGAAATGGCTCCGTTCGACCTTTATACTACTGCCAAAAAAGGCAAATACAAGGGAATGCATACAATGCAAATACAAGGGCAAGCGAATATCGTACGATAGCTTTGGTGAGTCATGCTCTAAAACTGTTCCTGAAAATAATCCATAATAGGATCTATAGGAAATTAGACGTAGACATCAGTAACACTCAGATGGGATTCAGAAAAGGGCTGGGTACAAGGGAGGCTCTGTTTGCAATGAACGTTCTCTCACAGAGATGCTTAGACATGAACCAAGAAATTTACACCTGCTTTATTGATTTCGAAAAGGCCTTTGACAAAGTACAACATGAACCACTAAGACAAATTCTAATAAAGAAAAATATAGGCAGACGAGATATTCGAATTATATGCAACCTATATTGGAATCAAACAGCAAATGTGAAGGTTGAGGGTAGGCTAACAGAAGAAATTCAAATCCGTCGAGGAGTCCGGCAGGGATGCATCTTGTCGCCACTTTTATTTAATCTGTATAGTGAAGCTATTTGTGAACAAGCACTCGAGGAAGAAGATCTTGGTCTGATAATAAATGGTGAGACGATCAACAATATAAGGTATGCTGACGATACGGTTCTCCTAGCGGGAACGCTAGTAGAACTACAACATCTCGTTCAAAGTCTCAATATATACTGTAACAGTTACGGCTTGAAAATTAATTTGAAAAAAACTAAATTTATGGTAATCACGAAATCAAAGAACATCAGAGCTAATCTTGTAATAGACAATACAACGATTGAGCGTGTGTCCTGTTATAAATATCTAGGTGCTTGGATCACAGACGATACTGATCAAACAAAAGAGATTAGATGTAGAATAGAAATCGCTAGATCAGTCTTTAATAGAATGCGCAAACTCTTTTGCAATCGTGATATCAATATAAAGTTACGAATACGAATGCTGCGGTATTATGTCTTTTTTACCCTGTTGTATGGAGTAGAGGCTTGGACACTAAAACAGTTGACCACCAAAAACATCGAAGCTTTCGAGATGTGGTGCTATAGGCGAATTCTCAGAATATCATGGATGGATCGCGTCACTAACACGCAAGTACTCCAAACTTTAGGCAAAAGATGCGAAATTCTAAATGAGATAAAAACTAGAAAGATGGAATACTTGGGGCACATTGTGAGAGGTGAAAAGTACGAACTTTTAAGAAATATCATGCAGGGCAAAATTAAGGGCAAAAGAAGTGTGGGAAGAAGAAAAATATCGTGGCTTCGTAATCTACGTGAATGGTTCGGGTGTAGTTCGATTGAACTTTTTAGGCTCGCTGCTAACAAAGTCGCAGTGGCCATGATGATTTCCAATCTTCGCTGGGAGTGGCACGAGAAGAAGAAGAAGAAGAGCACTCTGGCAAATCATCTGAGCACTCATCTTATTCCGGTATAACTGTGGCCATGTACATTCTCTTTTTCTCTTTTTCTTTAAGCTGACACTGACTTTGAACCTGTAATTCATCCAAAGCAACGTGCAATTCTTTTAGTTGTTCATTCTGCAAAATTGACACATGTTCTCTTACCTTTTCTATTTCATTTTTACTAATCGCTAGTCGCTCCTTCAAATTTGCAACTTAAGATTCCATAGTGTCTTTTTCACTTCTGTGGTCACTTATGGGAAATTGATTTCTTAGAGACCTATATCTATATACTAGTATTTCTAGTAGGACTATGTGACAGACAAATTGAAACTGAGCCGTGCGCCCAAGAGCCTTCTAACCGAAAACATTTAACATGATTTGACTCAACCCAGTACATCAAGAGAGAAAGGTATTTAAATCCCTGAAATAGTGTTTCAATAGGTTTTTAACTACGCCTAAAGCCTAAAAAAGAATATTTTAATGCTTGATAACAGCGGACGATGAAATCAAATATTTAAAATAAATTGGTTCTAGTGCAAGAGATTAACGAACAGAAAGTTTTGTCTATTTGTTTCTCTTGACTATCTTATAGATATATTTTGTATGGAAAAATATGTTTTACAATTTAATTTGTTTTAAGGTGATGGAGCTGCGAGTGACATCGCATCTGTCTTGGATACTGCTAACAGCAACATCATTCCTCCCCCTGTCTATTCAGAATGGGAAAATAAAGAGATTTTCTGAGGAAGAAAGCGCCTGAGGATCCTTGAAAACTGGAAAGTTAACAAGAGGAAGTTGAATCGTAACAGCGGTAAAGAGTAGACATCTCGCAGTAATAAGGTTACGCAAGCGAAGATATTTCTCTCTGAATATGTAGGAGTGCCGTGAGAAGTTCACTTCTGCAGATACATTGAAATCATTTTTAAATTCATTTTGGAAACTGGCGGATTACTCAAAACAAAACTGATTTTTGCGGGGCTTAATTAAGGCCTTAACTGTCAGTAGGCGTCGGACAAGAGACGGATCAGGAGAAGCAAAATCAAAGATGTATCATTACGTTATTCCAGATGAACATAGTAATCAGCTGAGCTTTTGTAAGACTTCTTACCATGCTACAAATAAGTTGGGAAAGATTATACAGATGTTTAAATAAAACAGAAGCTACTGTCGTTATTGACGCACGGGGAAAAGCAACGGTGCGTAAAACTGACGACTCAAATGTTGTTGACCATAAAAAGGCATTTCGCTGCTACCAAAGCCCCTATACAAAAAAGGACAATGAGAACAAAAGAGAAATGTGAAAGTGAGAACACAAATTCTGTGAAAGAAAAATATTACTACCAAGTCTTCAGTCAAAAATTTAACTTGCACTTTAAACCTCCTTCAAAGGACACTTGCAACAACTGTGACAAGGCCTCACAGGATAAATGTATTTACACATTTGACCTTTAAAAGGCATTGCCTTTTCCCAAACTCACAACTTCAATAGCCTATTATAAGAGATATCTTTATATCTACAACTTTGGTATTCATTGTTTTAATAAGAACACTGCCTATATGCACGACTGGGATGAGACTAATGGTAGAAGAGGTTCTGAAGATCTAGTGTCATGCCTTAGGAAACATTTGTATGAACATGCTACGACATTCAAACACGTCGTTGTTTTCTAACTCATGCACTGGTCAAAATAGGAATATAAAAACTAGCCTTACTCTAGTGAAACTTGTTCAAGGCCCTCTATTGGATGTGGAAACAATTGATTTAAAATTTATGATACCAGGCCACTCATTTCTTCCCAATGATACTAAATTCGGTATAATAGAGAGAGCAGCCAAAAAAAATATGACCATTAATGTGCCTGATGACTGGTACAACATCAATAAAACTGCAAAAGTGAAAAAGCCTTAGTTTGAAGTTATAAAACTACAACGAGAAGAGTTTTTGAGCACAAAATCTCTCGAAGATTAAACCACAAACAGTAAAAAGGACACTAAAGTTAGGCAAATCAATTGGCTTAAGATATGGTTGTTGAGGTTAAAAAAAGCACCTTTCTAAATAAAAATAAATGTATCTTTCAATGAAATTTAGAGTTTCCGAACCTTGGACATCTCCAAAAAGACAAGTAAAACACGGCATAGAAGACCCGTGGAAGTGCAAACCTTGTTAATGGTACAGCAGGATCAACTTTACCCAACCAAAAGACAAATGAATTAAAAAAAAAAGGACATGTTGTCTCTGCTACCTAACATACCCCCTATTCATCATGAATACCCAGAACAACGAAGCGGTTGAAGGAAATGATACCGACGGCTACGATTGTTTTTTTATTTCAATTAACTTTTTCTTTCACCTAAGAAGTGATATATTATATAGCACAAATCTGTTAAGCATTTGCCATGGCAATCGTCACCGTCGGATAATTGTGATATGTCACAAAAAGAAGAAGTGATCTTTATATAAATTTTTGTAACAATTACGTATATTTCATACATTTTTATTTCAAATTTTTATTGCAATCATCTCATCTTCCCCGATTTTTTGTGTTGAGTAGGAGAGACTGCGGATTTAAAAAAAAGGAAACGATTTTGTATCCAGTTACACCGATTAATCAGCAGTCAAGTCGATCGAAATACACAAAGTAGAAAACATCGTGTCTATAACGGGGGTAATAAATCGCGCCGGTAGCCATTAAGTCCTTCTTGGATTTCCGCAAAAGTGACCGAGACCTTTTCCACCCACCCGCTTTTATTACGCCTTGTTGGCGGGCCGCCGCCGCACCGATGGACTTCGGATCACAAGGTGCAGCAAGAAATTACTAGAATTTCCCGAAGGAGCCATTTCTAAAATCACAGCTTTGCTGCCCACGAAATTATAGTGTCGCCGACTTGAGCGTACAACAAGCTCGGCGAACAACCAAGTTATGCGTTCTTGTTCTTGCGGTTGGCCGTTATTAACAACCCAATAAATCTTCAATGTGTGGTTTTATAATTTCGAGAAATCTTGTGGGTTTCGAATTTTAGGAGAATTCTGACGAAGCGCAGTGGCGTGGAATGGAACAACATAAAATCAGAGGCGTAGCAAATAGAAAGACTGTACGCGATCAAAGAACTCTTACGCACTGCTTCGATCTCAGCATTTTTAAATTAATAGCTTCTTATAATAAAGTTTGATCAGTTTGATCATAGAGCAGTTTGATCACAAACTGCTCTAAAACTGGAAAAATATATTGCACATACAAGAAAGATGGGGATCTGGATTCGTAAGGATTGGTGTTGAAAGTTGTAGTAGTAGTTTTTAAAATAATGAATTTCTTCTTACCATTTCTTAATTATTTGTAACACATTTGTCTACTGATTTATGTAGGAAATTGTTATAGAAAGATTACAATAAATTGTAGGACATTAAATAATATTCAAATATTATGTCGAACAAAAATTATTTGAAATGAATTTAAATATCGCATAATTTTAAACGAATTGTTAAAATGTCAATTATTGACAATAAAAAATACTTCATCTTTTAACTAAACCAGTACTATGTATTTATTAAGCTTCAGAGGTGTTAAATGCCGAGGGCTTTAACTGAGTTACATAGCTTACAGTGGAAATTAAATACAACAGACAACGTTTAATAATTCTAATTATTTTTTTTTACACTATACTCGGACTATCAGGAATTTGTTTACTTGTGAACTAAAATTAAATTAGAATACTTGTACCTACTTACTTAATAATTATTATTATAATAAATGTTCAAAGTGACCTCCACCTCCGTGAATCCAATTGTTAGTAACGCCATAGTTAACTAAATTATGTCGGATAGTTTCTGCAGCATCAAAAATTTGTTCCGGTAATTCAACTTCTGTGTGGATTTCATCTCAGTTATCATAAAATAATGATTTCAGATGTCTTCAGAAATAAAAATCCAGTACAATGCGGGAGTTCGAAGTTCGTAGTATGGATCCATTCGTACCAATTCAATGAGGAGGATAAGTGGTATCAAGAAGATTTTTAACAGCTCTGTTTAAAATGTGTTAGGACTCCGTCGTGAGGAAACCCAATTTCAAGGCGTGTTTACAAAGGCACGTCTTCAAGAAGTGCCGGCAAAAACAAATTAACTCTCCATTAAGTGTTTAGGGTAATTCATATGGTCATGTCAAACGATTGTTAATTATTCCAGCCCCTAAATTTATGCTAAATTTTCGTTGAAAATTTTATCACTCCGTCACTCTCGTTAACTCATATGTGGCAAATATAAAAATTATACACACCATTTCTCGTGAAACATGCTCATCCGCATATAACACTTTAGATGGAAATTTAGGTTCACTGACTAGACCAGGACGCATCTGTGAAACAACGACTAAATTTGGATATTAGGTTGCATTCAATTTTTTGCAGAAATAGTTAGGCGATAACTTCAGTAATAATAATTGACCTATTCTCCCTTCTAAATAGATGGGGAACATTAATAAAAAAGAAAAAATATTTAAAAATTATAAAAAACACCGATTTGTTCTACTTTCCTTGCTTATAACTTTAAAACAATTCATTTTGGAGCAAAGTCGTAATAAAATAAAATAGCGACAGTTAAATTTTCTAGAAGATACGGCTAGATAATAATATTCTAATTTACAACCCTTGCTGCAACACAAGAAAGAGGTGAAAACAAGTCTTTTCTTATTCAATATTTTTCAACCACTGAGATTGCACTCACGACCTTCATAATTCGTCTGAAAAATCTTTCTAATAACCTACCGACAGAAATTTTAATAATTGGTGTTTATTCTCAGGACCCCCTAAAAAAAAGAATAATAATAAATAAAGGCTTTAGCCACCAAAAAAATCAAAAAATACTAACAAAAAGGCGACAGCCATCCAAAAAAATTTACAAAATTTTAAAACCTGAGCACGAAGGGCTCACATCCTCGGACACCGAGTCGCCGAACTGGGCGCAGTACGGAGCGGAGACTCGAGGCCCAAGCAAGCAATTTCAGATGGATGATACGTCACAAGAGAAAGCAGGAAAAGAGCGCCTCACGCTAGCCTGCATTGATCGCGTTAGAATATCGTGTTGGAGTTCTTGTACCTAGGACTTCCACAGGAAAAGCATTTGGCTGATTGTGAGACCCTATCAGGTGGTATCACGACCCGGTGAAGTGGTTCCTGATTACACGAATCAATACACCTCGCTCCAATGAATTGTAACACTCTAATGTCATTCTAAGGGGTGTGCAAGTCTCTCAGACTGGGTTAATCAAATTGCTAATAAAACCACCCAGCAAATTTCATTCAAATCGATTTAATAGATTTCTTATAATAATTTTGCAATCTAATTTTTTTTTTTAAATTGAATGTTACAATTCGACAAAGAAATTGGTTTAATGGAAAATATTTTTTTAGAAATTTTGACAAAAGTTCTGCAAAATGTTGTCTAATACATAATTAACAATAATTCACCTTGAAATTGAGGGAAATTGTATTCTTTTTTCCTTTTTATAGCTTTAAATAAATGATTTTCTTGTTGATATAGATTATGATCTACAAGAAACAAGACTCTCGTCATCGAATCATCGTTTCCATACCCTGTATTGCCTTAGTTGTGCCCAGCCATTTTGCAACAATATTTATAATTTTTAAACTAGTACTGATTTTTTAGACATTTAATGCAAAAATTCTTTTTCTGAACGGTATATTTCAGCATTAGCATCTCCATAAGAATTAATTCGTATTAAAGTACCAATAACTGCAGCTATGCATCTTGGAAATCATAGAATGGTATAAAACTCTTCTTCACTTGGATCAATTCATCATTTGTTTGATATATTTTCAATTCTTTAAGCTGTTGCCCCCGATATTACTATATAGTCAGTATATAAAACTGAAATTTACACTTAAAGTGATTTTAATTTATTTAATGTTATGATGTGGAAGGCGATTTTATGTTGTTATTATTTGGATGCGATGACATTTATGACTTTTGACATTTATGATGAATTTTGACGTTACGAATCGAATTTAAGTATCGATCTTTATTTTTTAAGGAAAATACAACGCCAGTATAGAAGCTACGCTTCAAAAACACAAAGAAAATCTTAGCGACACAACCACAACTCTAATAACGTATGGTCCTAAAGTTTTGGGAAAAATTTCAAAAATTCAAATGACAGACAAGGGACCATTATTTTCGATTTGCCTAATAATTCCCCTGACACGTTGCATCATTCTTTGGACGACCTCGGCGTCAATTTCTCTAATTTTTGTATATATGCGGCGTCTTAACTGTTCCTGATTTTGTGCTTCCCATCCGTTATTATAGACTTTCCGACTTAATATTGCCCAGAACCCTTCAATTGGACGAGCCTGAGGTAGGTTGGGGGGATTGTCTGCTTTCGGTACAAAGGTAATGTTGTTAGTTTCGTACCAGTCCCTTGTGATCCTCGCGTAACTTGACGAAATGCACTCGCCTTAACGCGCGGCAACATCTCTGAATTCTCTTTAATTGATCCTCTGTGTTTTTTTGGAGCTTTTCTTCTTTTCCGGTAGATAATATTGTTACTCGATAGGGTCCTGTATACTGTAGTCTTTCCAACATGAAATCTTCTGGCCAGTTTTCGCCGTGAGACCCCAATTTTGTTCTTAGCTGCTTCAATCAGTCTTGCATCTCTTAAATGGTTCAAAATCCGCGGTCGGTCTTTTTTTACGCAAGTTAGCACATGGTATCCCTTCTTCACATTCTCTGATTGTGCGATAAATTGTCGATTTTCTTATGTTTTGATTAGCGACAGTTAAATTTTCTAGAAGATACGGCTAGATAATAATATTCTAATTTACAACCCTTGCTGCAACACAAGAAAGAGGTGAAAACAAGTCTTTTCTTATTCAATATTTTTCAACCACTGAGATTGCACTCACGACCTTCATAATTCGTCTGAAAAATCTTTCTAATAACCTACCGACAGAAATTTTAATAATTGGTGTTTATTCTCAGGACCCCCTAAAAAAAAGAATAATAATAAATAAAGGCTTTAGCCACCAAAAAAATCAAAAAATACTAACAAAAAGGCGACAGCCATCCAAAAAAATTTACAAAATTTTAAAACCTGAGCACGAAGGGCTCACATCCTCGGACACCGAGTCGCCGAACTGGGCGCAGTACGGAGCGGAGACTCGAGGCCCAAGCAAGCAATTTCAGATGGATGATACGTCACAAGAGAAAGCAGGAAAAGAGCGCCTCACGCTAGCCTGCATTGATCGCGTTAGAATATCGTGTTGGAGTTCTTGTACCTAGGACTTCCACAGGAAAAGCATTTGGCTGATTGTGAGACCCTATCAGGTGGTATCACGACCCGGTGAAGTGGTTCCTGATTACACGAATCAATACACCTCGCTCCAATGAATTGTAACACTCTAATGTCATTCTAAGGGGTGTGCAAGTCTCTCAGACTGGGTTAATCAAATTGCTAATAAAACCACCCAGCAAATTTCATTCAAATCGATTTAATAGATTTCTTATAATAATTTTGCAATCTAATTTTTTTTTTTAAATTGAATGTTACAATTCGACAAAGAAATTGGTTTAATGGAAAATATTTTTTTAGAAATTTTGACAAAAGTTCTGCAAAATGTTGTCTAATACATAATTAACAATAATTCACCTTGAAATTGAGGGAAATTGTATTCTTTTTTCCTTTTTATAGCTTTAAATAAATGATTTTCTTGTTGATATAGATTATGATCTACAAGAAACAAGACTCTCGTCATCGAATCATCGTTTCCATACCCTGTATTGCCTTAGTTGTGCCCAGCCATTTTGCAACAATATTTGTAATTTTTAAACTAGTACTGATTTTTTAGACATTTAATGCAAAAATTCTTTTTCTGAACGGTATATTTCAGCATTAGCATCTCCATAAGAATTAATTCGTATTAAAGTACCAATAACTGCAGCTATGCATCTTGGAAATCATAGAATGGTATAAAACTCTTCTTCACTTGGATCAATTCATCATTTGTTTGATATATTTTCAATTCTTTAAGCTGTTGCCCCCGATATTACTATATAGTCAGTATATAAAACTGAAATTTACACTTAAAGTGATTTTAATTTATTTAATGTTATGATGTGGAAGGCGATTTTATGTTGTTATTATTTGGATGCGATGACATTTATGACTTTTGACATTTATGATGAATTTTGACGTTACGAATCGAATTTAAGTATCGATCTTTATTTTTTAAGGAAAATACAACGCCAGTATAGAAGCTACGCTTCAAAAACACAAAGAAAATCTTAGCGACACAACCACAACTCTAATAACGTATGGTCCTAAAGTTTTGGGAAAAATTTCAAAAATTCAAATGACAGACAAGGGACCATTATTTTCGATTTGCCTAATAATTCCCCTGACACGTTGCATCATTCTTTGGACGACCTCGGCGTCAATTTCTCTAATTTTTGTATATATGCGGCGTCTTAACTGTTCCTGATTTTGTGCTTCCCATCCGTTATTATAGACTTTCCGACTTAATATTGCCCAGAACCCTTCAATTGGACGAGCCTGAGGTAGGTTGGGGGGATTGTCTGCTTTCGGTACAAAGGTAATGTTGTTAGTTTCGTACCAGTCCCTTGTGATCCTCGCGTAACTTGACGAAATGCACTCGCCTTAACGCGCGGCAACATCTCTGAATTCTCTTTAATTGATCCTCTGTGTTTTTTTGGAGCTTTTCTTCTTTTCCGGTAGATAATATTGTTACTCGATAGGGTCCTGTATACTGTAGTCTTTCCAACATGAAATCTTCTGGCCAGTTTTCGCCGTGAGACCCCAATTTTGTTCTTAGCTGCTTCAATCAGTCTTGCATCTCTTAAATGGTTCAAAATCCGCGGTCGGTCTTTTTTTACGCAAGTTAGCACATGGTATCCCTTCTTCACATTCTCTGATTGTGCGATAAATTGTCGATTTTCTTATGTTTTGATCTCGATAAATATTAACAATATCTCGTTTCGACATTCGCCCAACCATATTATAAACACCTCTACGAATATCAATTTTATAAGACATTTTGCAGAGCACAAACCAAAATATTCTGCTTTGTTTATTAAATGTCAATAACTGATGACATTTGAATTCCATGGCCTTCTTTGTTAAATGCATTTTGCTTCTCAATCAGACCAGGTGAAATTTTTCCCAAAACTTTAGGACCATACGATAAAACCGAGAAAAACTGTGAAAAAAAAAAAAAATAGCGAACTCAAATGAACAAAAGGTTAAGAAAATAAATAAAGAAAGTAAATAGTCGTATGAAAATTTATAAACAAATAAATACAGTAAAGTAACTATGGGATGCTGAAAACAATATACACGCTTTAAAACGATAAACACGAACTTGGAGATTTCTTTATTTAAAATGATTTACTGTGAGTACTGTTTTTTAGAGGGATCAAATATAATAATAGTTCTTTTGATGCTTAGAATTAGATGATGACCTGGATAGCGCACGGAATTAGATTTTGGTTTGTTTTTTATTGTATGCTAGGAAGTGCCGACAAAATCGAAATCAGCAGGCGGGCGCCACCATAATTTCTTCGGCCCCCAATGATTAAGTGCCGTCCTGGCGTCGCCTTGAAATTGTAGTGATTTGTGGTGCTTGGAAATGGTCGTGGTGCTAATGGTATACTTAGGATAAATACATATTCGGTACAAGTTACCCGGTCATTATTTCAATTTTAAATTATACATAATTAAAGTAACTATCGTATTAGAATTAGGAAGTTTGCTAGTCTTTGTTGTTTTGATTTTTATGTTCACCAAATTGTGGTGTGTCCCCCGGCTATATAATTTTGACTACAAAGTTTCTGAAGATGGGAAAGATTACAAAAATGAATGCGTTTATATAAATCATTCTAAGTGGAATGACACGTCATGCGGGATCTCCAATTGGCAAAATCAATATTTTTGGTGGCAACAGTCAAAGGTTTATAATCGAAAAATTGGAGTACAATTTATAATTTCCATATTTCTTTAAAAAGGGTCTTTTTATTTTTTTTACAATCAACAATTTTAGAAAAGGAACTGAATAAGGGTTGAAACGAAAAAAAATCATCAAATATATTGTCAGACACATTAAAAAAAATGTAATTTTTATTCTTTTTTATAAACCAGATCAGAGTTAATCGATATTGCCGATCACCATCACGGATTTCTTTTTTGTGAAAAAGTTGTTTTTCTGTGTGGAAAAGTATTTTGGTTCAAGCTGGAATATTTTTGTGTTTTTTTGTGTGAAATTTTCCTACGAGAATCAATACATTCAATACAACCTTACAATACATTACTCATATAAGATTTTTTTATTTAACCATGTTTAATATTCCTCTGATTTTAATATAATTCTGAACATGAAGCCTTTAATAATTTCTAATCTAAGACAAATAAATAAGAACAGGATAGAATCCATTGTGAAAAAAAGAAAATCTAACAAAAATTAAAGAAAAAACAATTTAAGGGCGATCTGAGGTCGGGAAGTGAAAGAAGGTGAGTTTTTATATATAAAAAACGGTTTAAATAGTAAAGGTAATTAAACGATCTACAATTTGTATATTTACATTTGTTTTTACATAACCCCAAAGTTTAAGTAAAAAAATCTAATAACGGAGTTTTTGGTTTTTTAATTTTACCTTCCACAAAAATTTTTTTTTCACGAAATTAAGTGGATAATAACTTTTTATTTACCAAATATATTGCAATTTTTTTTTATTTAAAATATTTACTTTTTTCTGATTTTTATTTAATATCGAAATTTTTAATCACGTCACAATATTCGCTTTTTTAAAATAGTTGTGTGGTTTTTGTTCGTTAAAATTTCTACTTTCTTATAATGTAAAAAATATACATTACTGTAGCGAATTTTTTCAGAAAATGTAAAAATACTAAAAAAAGTCAAACTCGAATTTTTCTCAAAAAACATTATGTAAAATTTTGAGCTGTTTATTAAAAATTACACTTTATTATTATTCGAAAAACGTAAGATTCCATGTTACATTATTATTATTTACCGAACTCAACATTCCTTAAAGGCCTAGGGCTAAAATACAATTAATAAAATACTTATATATTACAACACTTGTATCAAGTGGGGTGGCTTCTTATCCAATTATGCTCCTTGCCTACTAAATAAGCTTACTATATTCTCCTCCATCCATCCCTACTTGTTGCTCTTTTTTCTCACTTATCAATTCCCACTTTTCTGAGATCTTTCTGTACCCTGTCACACCATCTTTTTCTGGGTCTTCCTTTCCTTCTTTTTGTGATTGGGTCAAATTTTAGAATCATCTTTGGTATCCTCTTTCTTTCCATTCTCATCACGTGCCCCTCCATCTCACTCTCTGTGCCTTTATAAAGCGGCTGATCATTGGTTGGTTAAACAGTTCCTCTAGCTCTCTGTTTGTTCATTGCACCCAACCTTCCACTGCGTTTTTGCCTTCATATATAGCTTTGAGCATTTTCCTTTCCATTTTCTGCGTATTTGTTTTTTTAATTGCCCATACTTCACTACCATACGCCACATACGCCACTGTGAGCCTTATTAAAATTTCATATATCCTTAACTGTGTTTTTCTCGATACATATTTAGATTTCATCAGTGATCCTAGGCATAACAGATACACTTAGTACGAATCGAACCATTATAGAGTTTCAGATTGATCCCGCAATGTAAAAGATTACAGGCTTATGGACACACGTGGAAATACTGTACGAAGGAGCCAAGATGTGTAAAATGGATTGGTAAACACCTTACTAAAGATTGTCAAAAACCACCGGAAGATAAACCAAAATGTGTTCATTGTGGGAAAAACCATCCTGCAAACTACCGCGAATATTGTGTAGCTAAAAAATTACAAACAATGAGAAACCAGAGAACAAACAAAGACAATGTTGTAAAACCGCCCCATATGGTTATTGAAAGCAAAAAACTAAAAACGGTAGAGGTCAGTGAAAATAGAAATTACAGCGATGTAACAAAGAATGCAAGGAGACATGCACCATTGCAACAAGAAAGAGAAACTAATATTACATTAAAACTGATATTAGAAAAGCTCACCAAGATTGATGACAAAATAACTTAAAAGATATTAGAGTTACCCGACTTGAGCATAGCGCTACAGGAACTATTCCGAAAATCAGAAATAGCTAAGGACCTCCGAATAATGGCGTGGAACTCATATGGACTGTTACAACATCAGATCGAGTTGCAAGCAGTACTAGACATTGAGAAAATTGATCTGTGTCTCGTTTCTGAAACACATTTCGCTAAACAGTCATATATAAAATTTAGGGCGTATAGAGTATATTCTACTGTACACCCAAATAATGCAGCTGAAGGAGGAAGAGCCATCATAATTAAAGCTAACATCTTGCATCATGAGAAATTAAAATATGTAACTGAGCACATATAAGCTACTACAGTATGTGTGAAGATGAAAACACATACCGTAAATATAAGTTCAATATATTATCCTCCTAGATACTCCATTAAAAGAAAACAATGTAAAGAGTTTATGAACACTTTAGGAAAAAGATACATCATCGGTGGCGACTTTAATGGAAAGAATACCCACTGGGGCTCTAGGCTAACTGCAACTAAAGAAAAAGAACTATTGTCAGCTGTTAAAGAACAAAAGGGTGAAGTAATATCTACTAGTAGACCAACACACTGGCCTACCGATAGGAACAAAATTCCAGACCTGATAGATTTCTTTATTTACAAAAATATCTCAGCTAACTATGTGGATATCAATCACGACTGGAACATGAACTCTGATCACTCGCCAATAATTTTAATTATGAGTGATACAGTTATCAAAAAAGAGTTTAATCCAATATTGACTAATAAAAAAGCTGACTGGGAGAGCTTCAAAATAAACCTTGAATACAAAATGAATCTTGCTGTGCCATTGAGAAACACTAGGTAACTTGATGACGAATTAGAAGTTTAAATAAAAAATTATCCAACAGGTAGCTTGGGAAAATACTCCACAATAACTTCTAGAACAAAAGGGAACAACTATCCAAAAGAAATCAGAGAACTCAAGAAATCAGAGAAAAAAATGGCAGCAAAACAGAGCTCAACGAGACAAAACTAGTCTAAATAATGCTACACAAAAACTAAAAAGGGAGATACAGAATTTAAAAAGTTTAACAATTGATTCCTTTTCAAGTAATTTAACGGCTGGCCAGAACACAAATTATTCGTTATGGAAGGCAACAAAAAGAATGAAGAGACCAATTACTTATTCTCCTCCTATCAAGTTGGAAAACGGCAACTGGGCTAGAAATAACGAACAGAAAGAAGAACGATTAACAGATCATTTAAAAAGTATGTTCAAACCCAACGACAATGATGGTGAAAGAGAGATAAAAGAGAATATAAATCCTTAGAAAGCTCCAGGATATGATCCCATAACAGTACAACTATTAAAAAATCTACCAAGCAAAACCATAGTTAAGATGACACACCTAATAATTGCTGCTTTTAGATTGAGATATGTTCCCAGACTCTGGAAAGTAGCCGAAGTCATTAAGATCATCAAACCAGGAAAACCTCATATTGCAGTGACATTCAATCGACTAATATCACTCCTTCTGTGAGAAATAACATTACATAATATCAGAACCTAATTCTTCACAATAATAGATAGAAAAACTCTTATACCAAATCGTCAATTTGGTTTCAGAAATAAATATTCCACATTCCACTATAGATCAAGTTTACAGAATAACGATACAATCTTCTTGGACGTAGCACAGGCGTTTAATAGTTTAATAAAGTCTGGCATGAGAGTTTAAACTATAAACTAAGAACTTCATGCCTAAATAGTATTCAGAAATCTTAGAATCATACATTGCGAATAGATATTTCAGAGTAAAACAAGAAGAAGTGTACACCGGTTTAAGGGAGATCAAAGCTGGCGTGCCACAATGGAGTGTATTAGGTCCGATCCCATACTAGGGATAGGAGACACTAGTGAAGAAGCGGCTGATAACTTGCAAGTATCAGTAAATACAATAAATACCTGGACCAGAAAATGGCGAATAAAATTAAATGAGACTAAATCTGCACACATTAACTTTACAAATAAAAAAATAGAAAGTTTTCCAGTTAGAATAAATGATACCCAAGTTCCTTATGCAACATCAGCAAAATACTTGGGCATCACCTTAGACGTGAGGTTGCGCTGCAAAGTCCATGTTAACAAGAAAAAAGGGAATTTGATATTAGATATAAGAAAGTGTATTGGCTGATTGGAAAAATTCAACATTATCCATTAATAATCAATTATTCATTTACAAGCAAGTACTGAGGCCAGTATGGGTATATGGGTGAAGACACTGGGGCTGTACCAAAGCTAGTAATCTACATATTATCCAAAGATTTCAAAACAAAATACTGAGGAATATGGTTTATGCTCTGTGGTATATCCGTAACAGCAATCTCCACCAGGACCTGGGTATGGAAACTGTGACCGAAGTAATCAAGAGGCTGCATAGTCATGTGAATGCCGAGGCAATCCAGCTTCTTGACAACACTGAACTAAAGAGAAGACTCATAAGGACAAAACCAATGTAAGTTAGTGTAAATGTGTAACAGTTTAGTGTAAAAAGCAGAGTATAGTGCTGTGATGTTATTGCATGCTAGTTGTAGTGCATTAGTGGATACATAAAATAATAGTAAGCCATAGGGTAAGCCCTTAGATTTAATTATTTGCTGTTTATTAAGATAGGTCAGAAAATAACTGATAATTAGTCATTTGTGACCAGATAGTAGTATACAAACACCGTACAGGTGTTATACAAAAAAAAATGATCTTAGGTTTCCCTTCTTTTTATTTCCCTTTGCCAATCTGGCATTCAGTTCCCATTTTTCCTGACCTTTCTCTTCTATAATAACTAATAATAAAAAATTATATTTCCTTGATTCATTAGATATTAAAATAAAATGTCAAATTTTGGTCAAAAATTAATTACCATTAATTGAATTAAATATTTGCGGCCACTTTTTGACTGGCAACCTATTATCAATGCATTCTCCTAATTTTAAATGTAATGTATGTAAAAATGTGTGTTTGATTGCGCTGCCACCCGCCCTAAAAAATGGCAGCTTGGCAGTAATTTATTACACCCTCTTAATACCGAAGAAACTTTACTACTAAATTAAAGCAAAAACGTGTTAATAATAATAAAACATGCGACACTGTACAAATATTTGTGTGACAAGACTTTCAAGCTTGAAGAAGTTAATTATTTTTTATGTAATCGTTATCGTTACCTATCATTAACTCTGTCAAGTCGATACAGCAAACAAGAAATTAATAACTTGTACAGAACGATTCGTTGAAAAAAAAAGAACATCATAAAAACAGCGTTGGCTAATCCGATGGTTAAGTAATTATGAAAGCGAGCAACGCGGCCGTTTATAATAAGTATAAATAATCAATAATTTCAATTAAGTTATAAATAAGTAGAAAACAGGTTCGAAATGTAATTTTCAACACGTATAGGTAGAAGCCTTAACGTCAGCGATCAGACAAGCATCTCTACCGTGTAAGAACGCCTTGCCCAGCCTGCTCTTATTACATGTTACACGGATATAATGTCCATAAATCAGCGGCCATGCGGGAAAGTTTTATATGAAGCAATGCAAAACAGTATAATAAAACGCGTTAAGAGCATATTTATAGTTCAAGCTCTGGTGTAGTGATTAACTCGCGCTCATTATTCAAACTGAATATAAACTGCGTCCTGTTGCTATCGCTGCTAACAAATAGCAACGAACAGATTAGCAGTGCCACTGCAAAACACCACCTTCGGTGAATAATCGCCGAAGATGATCCTGTAAAATATGGCGGTGCATTGTCTCGCTTGACACACGAATTCGGTACTTGACTCATTATGTCTCGTATACACGCAAACCGCCGCCATAAGGCGAAAATTATTTCTGATCCGTTAATTGCACGTATATATTTCGTTTACCAACAGAACAACAACAGAAAGGCAATATACGAGGTAAAATATAGTAAATAAAAAAATAAACATTTAAATATACATTTTCTTTTACACCTTGCCGCTTGTCGCATCATAAATGTCGTATATTTCATAATACGGTGACGAGGTATGAAATGAAATTTTGACAAAATGGGAGAGAGTAATTATTAGATAAATTTTCTTCGTTTTCTTCTTAATGTGCCTCATCGTTTAAGGTTATCGGCGTTCATTACGGTCTATTTTACTTTGTTAGCGGCAGTTCTAAAGAGTTCGATTGTTACTTTTCCACTCCACCCTTTAAATTGTTCAACGAGGAAGTGCGTCTTCTCCGCGGTTCTCTTTTTCCTTCCACTTTCCCTTGTACAACTGTAACCGTTTCAAAAGTTTCAAAAAATTTATTATTACAATTCCTAGTAAATATTCAAATTAATGTTGCTCACTCTATCACGCGGAAGCATCTAGCCTACCACAAGAATCAAGCTGTAGACCTAAGAGTTCCGATCTTGGCCACCTCAAAATTGGAGAGTTCGTAAACTCCCTGCCATTCATCTCCCTCTTCTCTCTTTGAACGTCCAACAGACAGGACGAAAATTTCTTTTTTGAGTGGTCTCTTGACGAGGTATGCCTAAACATTTCTTTTCTCTTATATATTTTTAAATAAATATCTATTTTAGACCCTTACCGGGAGCCCTATGAACTATGAGAGAACTATGTATATTGGCCCGAGGTTATCTAAATAGCTTAAATAAATGTTCTGAAACCAAAAATTCGAAGAATATCTTGTTTGCTTAACCACCCAATCATATATATTTTATGGGGGATATTATGTTTCTACTTCCGATAGATTCATCGTTCTGAAATCCCAGCCTGAGTACCTAGCTGGTAAAAATTATATCAGGTTGTACTCATTTTATATTTTATATGAACAGTGAATATTATCTATGAACTAAATCACAGTGAAGTGATTTATTATTGATCATTTAGTTACAACAAATATCTACATTCTATGTAGATATTTATTGTATGTATATGCAATATATAAACAACAAACATATTTTTTATGTGAACGAATTTCGACATTTGGGATAAAGTATAATTTTATTTTTATATAAGTATTTCTCATTCATAATCTAATGCCAAGATATAAAATGTTTGTTTCCTTACGATACGATTTTAATTTTAGTTTCGTATAAGCACTTCTCATTTGTAATTTAATATCTTCTTCTTCTTCTACTTCTTCGGCTTTTCCCATTATGAGTTCGCTGTTTTCGTCATTCACAGCACTCTATTTTCCCAGTCATCTTCTCTGAGGTCTCTATCTATCATAGCATTTCCGACGTATGTTTTCCATCTTGTAGCAGGTCTTACTCTCCGTCTTCTTCCCGGCGGGTCCGAGTTTAATATTCTTTTCGGCCACCTATGCTCTGTCATTCTTTGTACATGCCCGTACCACTGCAGGGCTCTGTTTTCCAACTTTTTTGTAATTGAGCATTTTACTTCCATTCTGTTCCATATTTCCTCCGTTCTTATTCTATCCGCTCTTGTGATTTGTAGACATCTTCTCATAAAGTACAGTTCAACTGTTCTTATTTTATTTCGTATTGTTGTTGTCATTGGCCATACTACCGCTCCATATAGGGTAATATTCATCACTATGCTTTGAAAGATCCTCTTTTGTTTTCTTTTGTTAGAGTGTTGTTCCATATCACTCCATGAAGTGCTCTTGTGGCTTGTTTTCCCCGTGCTATTTTCATTTCTATATCTTTCATACAAGTACCTACCATCTCGGCTAATCATTGACCCTAAATACTTAAAAGCCTTACAACTCTCAATAGTCTCTTCTTCTAAACTTAAGTTCAAATCTGCAACATCGGGTCCAATACATAAGTATTCGGTCTTGCACATATTTATCTTGAGTCCCCAAAGTTTATATTCTTCCTTCAATTTTCTTATCATATATTCCATATCCTCCCTGTCTTGTGCAAAAATGACTTGATCATCTGCGAATAGTAGTGAATGTAATATATTCTCTTGTACTGGTATGCCCATTGTTCCGCATTTTCTATACCATCTTTTCAAAGCCTGATCTATATATATATATATATATATATATATATATATATATATATATATATATATATATATATATTGTTATGATTGTTTATTTTGAGTTCAAACTTAGTTTATTGAGCCAATAAAAAAATTATAACTTATCTGTTATCAAAAGTAAAATAATCCTTATATTACCTGTGTTCGATGGATTCAAAAGATTTTCTAGTTGTCGTTTATCGGGTAGAGAAGAAAGGATAATAATACAAATATATTATATTACAAAGATTTACGTTTCTTTATTTTATATGAACGAATAAAACAATTATTAAATTCTGTCGTTATCTTATCAATCAGCATACAAGAAAATAAATCAAATTATTATGATAATAAGATTATAAAGCTACATACATTTATATTACGTGAAAAACCAATTTTACTTAAAATTTTCTTTACTTGAAAAAAGAAACCACAAAACTTTAAACTTTTGATTAGCCTAACAAAACCTCAGTTCTTAAATTTGAATGCTAATGACCATGATGTCGAAACGATCCTTCACAGATATAAAATTCAATTGTACAAACACTTACAGTTTATTTTCTTCTTGAGTTGTATGTTGGAACATACCCAGAAAAGTCCAGTCTCCTCAAAGATGTGATCTCCCCTCTTTGGCACCTCGGCTCCTTCTTTACGTCTCTGCAAACCTCCTTCAGACTACACAAAAAACACCTGATTCACTTCTCCAAACTCCGCTACTTATTTATGACACCAGGGCCTCCTTATGTCAACTTGATGCCGTAAGAATACTTTCACATATACTTTATAAAATGCCCACGGTAGATACAAGGACCTCTTTTAATCTACTTGTTATCTCCTTCTTCAAACTATTCACTTCTTTTCGTTACGCCGGTATCCAAACTTACGAACCACACCCTATCTTGAGACACACGACTGTTTCCTTTCGATGACCAAAATATGACTGACTTCTCCTGTCTCATCAGCGACTCCAAAATTCCCATTTAAAAACGACCGTCCAATCAAAAAGCTTAAATTGTGTTTATCATGATTTTGGAAAAGCCTAATTTCGGTTTCAGAAAAAACTAAATAGCTTACTTTAAAATTGGTTTTTTTCAATACATCATTTATACATATTTCAAAAGATTAAAATATGGTCATTTAATACTCGACTATACAAACAATGAAGAGATTAACTTACAGGTAAAATGTCTTCTAATTCTAAACAAAGGTTTTTTTGATAATTTTGTTTGCAACGGAAACAGGTCGTTTGCCAAACAAATTTCTATTCTTATCTACACTAAATCTTATCTTAAATTAATATATACATTTTTGTTTATAATGATTTCTTAAAATTTTATTTCGATGGATCTTTTTATTTATTTTTCTTTGGTTGGGAAAGAAGAAACATAACAATATATATATATATATATATATATATATATATATATATATATATATATATATATATATATATATATGTGTGTATTAAAAAGTGTAGGTGAGAGACCACATCCCTGTTTGAGGCCTTTTGTTGCGGTGATTGTTTTTGTTATTTCATTACCTAACTTTATTTGCACTTGTGTTTCTTTATACAGTCTTTGTGTTATATTCACCCATTTCTCTCTAACGCGCATTCTTCTCATTGCTTCCCAAAGTTGTTTCCTGGACACGCTATCGTATGCTTTCTCTAAGTCGATAAAGGTCATCAATTTAATATCTTAAACACAGATTGTTTATTTCTTTTCTGGAATGACGTAACATTTTAACGTAGAATGTAGAACCCTTTAATAACTTTTTGTTCGTTACAAAATAACAAAGAGCTTTGTTTTAAATTTTTCATTTTATTTCTTTGTCTCAGCTCGTTTCCTTACGGGGGTAAACTATTAAGGAATAAACTATTAATCGTTACAAAGTTAGGGTTTTGGTAAATATATTTAACTTTTTATTTTCAAATGAAAATACTTTTACATTTTAATTTGTTTATGTACGGTTTCCAATAATTTCTAAACTTTTTATCAAACATATTTAATTAAATTACAATCGGCATTCCTGATGATCATTACGCTAATTTGCTTAATGTGTTTAGGATCTTGTAAGCGGTTATATTATATTTTACCTCTCAAGCACAACAGTTAGAAAGTTTCTGTCATATTGATCTAAACTCAGTATATTGTAATTCAAACGTGTAGTTTCAAATGATCATTATGCCTAGACGTAAGTTGGATATTGATGAATTAATTGCAAATGTGCATAAATACTTTACCATGGAAAGAGACAATGGTGGGCCTTTAAAGTCATTATTATGTATAAATCAACGCGTTTGTGACGCACTCGGGATAAGTGAAAGTAAGCTAAAAACTGTAATATAGACTGTCAGAGATTCTCAAGAAGATCTTACTGTCACTGAGTATCACGAAGACAAGAAAACAACTCGTAAACATTCTAGGTGCATCGACTTACCTGATGGAGAAAAATTTGAAATTCGCAATATTTTGTATCGAATGCGTGAAAACAATCAACATGTCAGTTTAGTCACTTTACTGACCAAAATAAGAGAAAGACAATTTTCTGAAATTATGAGGATTAGCCTTTGGAAAGTGTTGAGAGATTTAGGATTTAAATTCAAATTTTCTGAAATTATGAGGATTAGCCTTTGGAAAGTGTTGAGAGATTTAGGATTTAAATTCAAAAGAGAAAATAAAAGGTTACTTTCACGTTGGATGCAGTGGATACAGTGACTGCGAAAGGTTTTCTTCGAATTTCATTAATCATTAAGAGGTGTAAGTTGGTTAAATGTACTGTATGTAACTTGCTGGAAGATTTAATTTTTGCAAGGCACGATAAAATTACTATATATTGAGAATATTTTACCGTTCACTTTAAATGAAAACGATGTAATCTCCTCCACTATTTTCAACTAGCGGCATATTACAACGGGAATGACACTTTAACAGTGAAATAGTAACGACATTGTTGGAGGAAGTCGTTTTTAAATAGAACGTGTTCCCGCATTCTTTGTTAATAAGTGTGAAACAGCCTCTGCTGTTACGTGTTTAGTGTTAATAAAGTTGTTTGGGCAAAATAATGCCATATTTTCATTTTATGTCATGGCGAGGTGCGGTATATTAGTCCCTAGAGTAAGTTATAGACACTACCAGAAGCTGGGTCGATATTAGGACCATATTTCAGGTATATCAACACGCCCGTAACACTAACAACACCGCGGAGGACGATAAACGCAATAAAAAACTTTTACCACGTAACAATACTTCACGGAACTATTATTCAACGGAAAAAATATTTTTATTTTCTTCCTTGTTCGCTTCGGTATTTTGATACGATCTCGATAAGAAAACTGCCAGAATGCCACTTCGGTTTTAGAAATAGATTATGTTTACCGTAATTAATGGATCAAGTGATGGATTGGAGTTTATAACTAAAGAGTTTATGACCGTGAAGTTTTCATTTGTTTAATTAAAGTACAGACAAACTTAAAAGCAATTAGAAAAGGAAAAACAACAATACCTTTTTATAAAAGTGCAGCTTTAAGTTAACTGTCGGATAAAAAAATCTGGAAATTTATTTAATAATTTAACGATTAGTTATTATTTATATTACCATAACAGATTTTTAAACTCCTTTTTCTCAAACAGTTAATAATAATCTTTGTATCGGCATTTAAGTAAAATTATTTAATTTTCAATTTTCACTTAATTATTTATTTAATTAATTGAAATGTACACTTAATAAATTGCACACATATAATATTGACATAATTGCTGTAAATTCTGTACAAAACAGTACCCTAATATGGCTTTTATAGTTTCAGCATTTAGTTTACCATGTACCTTAACGCCTGAAGATGCATAGCAAATTATAGTAAGCGAAACCAGTCGGCAATGGTAGAATAATGTGATTGTGAGTAAACCTTATTCTTATTTTTTTACCTAATTTGGAATGGACTCACACAGGCAACATTATGCAAGATTTTAATAATAAAATTATTAATTGTCTGACAAATTAAGATGTTAAACATAATGAATGGAAAAGAAATTTCTGTTGTTTTGTAAAATGTAATAAGTGCCTATGTAATGAAAGAATTTCAGAATAAGAAATTCACATTCACATTTATAAGAAAGACAATAATTGATTGTGAACTTGCATATTATATAGAGAATATATATACATATATTCTCTATATAAGAGAGATCTTCTTCTTCCTATGCCGTCCCCATTAACGGAGGTTGGCGACCACATTTCTAAAAGTCTTTCTCTGTCTTCTTTCTTCTAAAAGTCTTTCTCTGTCTTTTGCAACGTGAAATAATTTGTCTACAGTCATGTTTGTCCAGTCTCGAATATTTCGTAGCCATGACTTCCTCTTTCTACCTATTCCCTTTTTGCCATCGACTCTACTCTGCATGATGACCTGCAGAAGACTACATTTATCATTCCTTAGTATGTGTCCAAGGTATGCAGTCTTGCGTACTTTTATTGTTCTCAACAATTTTTTGCCTCCACCCATCCTTCTCAGCACTTCCTCATTGGTGACCCTGGCAGTCCATGGAATTCTCAGCATTCTCCGGTATATCCAAAGTTCAAAGGCTTCAAGTTTCCTAACTATTTGCGCTTTGGATATCCATGTTTCTACCCCGTACAATAGTTCCGACCAGACGTAACATTCAACAAACCTCAGTCTCAGCGCAGTACTCAGAATTTTGTCACAGAACAATTGCTTGAATTTTAAGACCGCTGCCCTTGCCATTTCTATTCGTACCCTGATCTCTTGGTCTGGATCTAATTCTGTGTTGATGTAAGCTCCCAGATATTTATGTTTTGTCAGTCTCTCTATTTGCTGAGAGATACTCTTCCATATTACATATTATCTAATAGAAGATCAAAAAGTATTGTTGAAGTAGGAATTGAAATTAGAAGTGGATAGTATGTGGTGAGAATTGTAGTGAGTCAATTTAAACTATTTAGGGAAATAATTTCTCTATTTTTGGAATGAAAGAAAAGTAGATGATAGAAGTAGATGAAGGAGAGAAGTGTTGCTGAAGGAAAAAAAAGGGTGAATGAGTTAATAAGGTTGAAATTAATATGAGTTGGGTAGTGAATTATAGTTACTGTGAGGTAGGAGTAATAATGAAAATAAAAGGAGTGAAAGGAAGAATTAATTGATGGTTATGTGTAGAAAAGCAAAAGAAGATATGAAAGAATGCTAAGTACCTACAACTTTTGGAATAGTATGGCAATTACGAAAACAACTGTCGATGAATGGGAACAAAATTACCATTGAAGGAAGCGTATCTGTAGGACTGTTGTTTATGTATAGTTAGATTCACTGAAGATGGACTGGTAAGTTTTCCCGATAAGTCTGTTACATATGATATTGTTTATTTCTGTAAATCCTTCCTTGTGAGCATTTTTTATACATTTTTGATGTTTTGCTGTTGAATCTTATGAAATGAAATTCCTTCTTTATAAATTTCAATGGATAACCATTTTTAATTAAAGTTTTCGGAATACGGAAACGGAAAATAAATTCGTGTTTGCAAGTCATTTTTCAAACATGTCCTTCAAGTATCAGATGGACGTCTCACAAGGGTTTTGAAAAATAAATCAGTTGGTGATACACCCCCTATTAACAAGCGAGGTAAACATGTCCCAAAAAACAAGACCCCTGATCTGGAAGAAAATAAAGTAAAGAAGTTCATTAATACTTTTCCAAAATACGATTCACACTACACCAGACACAAAAGTAAGACAAGACAGTATTTGCCACCTGATTTGAATTTGACAATAATGTATTCCGAATATAAAAAGAAAGTCAGCGAAACCGTATTTTTAATTCATCTTCACTGAGAAGTTCAACTTTGCTATGTTGAAGTTGATCTTCACTAGTTCTGCAACGGCTATGAATAACTATTCTGATAAGACTTTTTAAGTCGAAATACGTATCATAGAGACATATACGCTTTGAACGCAAAATCAAATCTTTTCTGTCTTTTTCATTTCATGAAATATTAACATTTATATCACCAAACCATACTAGATTATAAAACTCTATCATATATATTATAAAATGATGAAATATCACTAAATTGTAAAATTATATTACTAAACTATATTTGATTATAAAACTATATCACTATTTATCATTGTAAAATAAATAAATTATGAAAATATTAATAAGTTTTTGTTTCACTACACAAAGTTTGCAGCAATAACACTTCTTATTCTCTGTGCTTCCAACACTCAACCATTGTTTTGATTTGCCTCCTTTGGAATCATTTCTATGAGAACTACAGGCTGTACTTCATCTTTTTCACCATTTTGGCACCTAGTGTTCCACTATCCCTGCAGGTATTTCTGTTAATACTTTACTAAATGTACTTTGTTCCATTGAAAATAACAGGTTGTTACCAGTACATTTTTGGTAACTTCCAGTTCCTACGAAATTAAGAAGTAGGGAGTTAATTAAATTTACCTTTAATGCTATTCTATTGCAATTTAGTTAGAGCTGGTTATCTATTTCAAATGGGTTACTGGTATCCCGTAACTGACGTTGCTCTACATTTACATAATTTCTTTCTGCCACATCATTCAATTCATTGAGTAATAACAAATTTACAAAATCCATTTTTTCAAAAACAAACAAGAAGCCAAAAGTTACGTTAATTTGAATTATCTGACAGATCTTCAGGATATGACAGAACCGAAAATAACGTTTTATGTAATTTTCTGCTGTGGCTTGGTCATTTCACGCATAGCAACGCATGGCATGATACATCATACCGTTTTTACACATTATGTTTTGAGAACTGTAATCTGATGTACGTTTTCTGAATTTTACACTAGTATGTATAGCCCCCAATATAATGTATCTCAGTCTAAAAGTATACTAAGTATACTAAAAACAACTGTTTTCCTGATTGCATAATATCTGCGTCAGAGACTTAAAAAATAAGATATTATAATAAACAGTATCACATCGGATTATAATTACCATTAATTTATATACGCAAACAACCTAATTACATTATTTATCGCAAGTCACAATTAATTAGAGATATCTAGTGCCAGTTTTCCGACGCCCACTGCCATTTGTCACACACTATTAGCGCAACTTTACCCAGAAGTGATAGTTTCAATCGTTTTAACATGAGGTCACCGGTTTGATATAAAACAACTAACAACGACTGTCAATCAAGATAATAATCGGAAATAAATCAATCCAATGGACTGTATAGTGGAGAGCAATAGTAATTTTATCTTGATTTAATTGTCAGTGTGCTGAAACTTACGACTAGAATGAACAAACAATTTGTTGTTTTTTTTTATATGTGCTTGATGGATTTTTTTTATGAGTAATTAAAACTAATAGTTATACAGAATTGTTCTGACAGATTCTAAAACAATTAATCATGCACAGCATATAACCCTGTGTTTTAATTTAATAAGATAATGAGAATATAAATAATATGCTGCGTTCGCTGTTGATTTTTGGTGAGAAAAAAGTCAAACTTCAATCTTGCAAGCCTTTCTTAATTTGTTATATTTTCAGTTGGTTTATGGAGCATATTTTTCTTATATTCACGTCTCCAAATCATTTAGTCTGTGAGTCATACCTCTATAACATTTAAGAGAATGCTAAAGATAAAGCATCAAAGTAATCGCAAATGTAGTAGAAATTTAATATTACGTATTCTGCCCTCCTTAGCCAAAAGGGCGTATCTCAAAAACCTAAATTTTTTAAACAGTCTTTAAACAGTTTTAAAGTCTTTAAACATACAAGTGAAGCTCAATTCGCTGGTAAGATATAAACGATTAGGAGCATGCTCCCTGCGATAATGAGCGATCGAGGGTCCTTCTTCTTCTTCTTAACATGCCATACACCAATGTGCGTAGGCGACTATCTCATTACTAGAATTCTGTTCTTGGCGGCGTGACACAGCTCGCCTGTATTGTGTATTCCTGTCCATTCTTTAATATTCCTTAACCAGGATAATTGTTTGCGGCCGGCTCCTCTCCTACCTTCGATCTTCCCTTGTAGGATTAACTGTGGTATTTCATATTTTGCTCCTCTCAATATGTGCCCAAGGTAACCAATCTTGCGTTTTTTAATTAATTCAAAGAGTTCTCTTTCCACGCCGGTTCTCTTAAGGACGTCATCGTTTCGAACTCTATCCACCCAAGGTATGCGCATCATTCTTCCCAATGACCACATTTCAAATGCTTCAAGTTTGTTGATAGATGTTTTTTTCAAAGTCCACGTTTCCATGCCATAAAGCAAGATGGACCATTTGTAGCACTTGACCATTCTGTAGCGTATTTCGAAATTTAGGTTTTGATTAAATAGGAGCGCTCTGAATTTCACATTAATGAATTAATGTGCTGTTTGATTAGGACGCTATTAAAGTCTTTAAACATACAAGTGAAGCTCACTTAGCTGGTAAGATATAAACGATTAGGAGCATGCTCCCTGCGATAATGAGCGATCGAGGGTCCAAAAGAATTGATGTGCTGTTTGATTAAGTCGCTATTAATCTTGTTGTGAGGTTCTTTCGTACATCTTGAGACTTTTTGAGGAACTACAGAGTTTCTGTTGCTTTTGAAAATGTTCCGGAATACTTTGTCATTACTATTGTCATAGCTTACACACTATTACAGATTCTTCATTTTCATTTTTGAATGTGTAACGAAATGAGTCGTTTCTTTTAAACTTTTCACCCTGGGAAACAACGGTTCTTTGCTTTAAAGGTACATTTGATACATGGTGAATAATGAAAGATTTTCTTTCATTTTGATTATCGATCTTCCAAAAAGATTCATTCAAAAACTGCCTTCTTTCCTCACTAAATTTTTGGGATCACTTGTGTTGGCATTCAAGATTACACCCTGGTTTCACTGAATGTTTTTCCACCATTACATTGAGCTTCTGTTTCTTCCTTTCATCTACTGTTAAGTTATATTTTTTTCTTTTTCGGATTGTACCTCTTTTGGTGTATTAATCAGTTGTAGTAAGCCTAAAACTATTTTCATTTTCTAAAGGAACTTCTAATTCCAAGTTTTCATTAGTTACATTGCTGGGGTTAGGCTCAATAACTACATCTTGGACTAGTTGTTGAACAGTTGTACTAGGCATAACACTACTCTCATTTTCTGTTAATTCAGGGTTTAAAAAAAATTCTAGTTCCATATTTTCACTGGTTTCGTTACTACAGTTAGGCTTCAACATTACTGCATTGACTAGTGGTTGCAACTCATAAAGTTCGGGACTTTTAAAAACTTCTTCAGAATTTACAGATTCATAAGCTGCCTCTCCAAATTGTTCTACCGGTAACGGCTGCAGTTCTGTTAGCTCTGAGCTTGCAAAAAGGATTTGAGTACTTTCTTCTAGAATTATACTACCTGACGACTTTTTAGGCTTACTAATTTCCTTTTCTTCGAATTCAGAGTCACTTGAAAAGTTACTTAATTGCATTGCTAAAGGCATATAATCTGGGTTGTTATGGTACCTTACCAAGCTTTTGGAACTCTGCGAAGTAAAGCTCTTCTTATTCTTTTTATTTAGTTCCAAATAATAGTGCTTTAAATTGCTTCTGATATGTAGCCACAATATTCCTAATTCTTCACTGGATTGAACCTAATGTGGGTTATAAGTTATTAATACCAGCTCATTAATAAATAAATAGCTTGTTAAGGCTGCCAAAACTGCTACCAAAACGATATGGTTAGGTAGGCCTAGGCCTAACTTAACTTTATTATTACTTTTCGGCTTAGTTAAAAATATGCAAGTGTAAAACTTTCAAATTTATATACGTCCAATTTATTTAAATAAATTTTATAGTCCAAAATCATAGAAAGGGAAAAAAGATGAGTCTTCATTCAACTGGACGACTGATGCTTTTGAATATGAGGTAACAACAGAACAAAGTAATGATTTTACAAAACCCCAAATTATAAAAACACCTTTGCAATATTTTAAAACCTTTTTTAGTCCAGATATTGTTGCATTAATCGTAGAACAAACTAACCTGTATTAGACACAAACATTTCAAAAATGTGTAGACACAAGTATAGATGAGATGCACGATTTCTTAGCTATCGAAATTTTAATGGGGATTGTTGACATGCCAGCATACATGGACTATTGGCCTTAAGAGACGCGATATGAACTTATTGCAAATGTAGTGTCACTAAATAGGTATCAAGCAATACCACGCAGCCCACATTTTGTCAACAATGGAAGAGTTGAATAATGACAGATATTTCAAAATAAGGCGTATTTTAGATCATGTACGAAGAAACTGTCTCACAATCGAATCAGAGTCTATATATGTTCAGTGGATGAAATGATGGTCCCATACACGGGGGACAAGGCAGGCTCGAAAAGACAATATGTGAAGAACAAACCAAAAAAATTGAGTTTCAAGATGTTTGTTCGTTGTGGCGTTTCACGATAGTGTTTGATTTCTTTCCCTATGGAGAAAATGATACCTTTAGAAACCATCGTTTTACAGATAAGGAGAATAACATGGGAATCCAAAATAAACCTTTATCAATAGTTTATTTCGATAATTATTTTACAAGTTTAGAACTTATTATATGTCTTCGAAGTGAATTTGGAATACTTTCTTTGGGAACTGCTAGGAAAGATAAGATTACGGGGTTACCCACTTAAATCTGATAAGAAAATGAAAAAAGATGGGCGACGTTCTTTTAACCAAAGAGTAGACAATGACAGTCGCATTGTCGTTGTAAAGTGGTACGATAACAAGTCTGTAACCTTATGTAGTTCTTGTGTAGCTTCCATTACAATGGCAACCATACAAAGATTCTCCAAAATGGAAAACAGGAAAATATACATTTCATGCAGATAGTTAATAGAACACTATAACAGTCATATGGGTGGTGTGGATTTGCCCGACATGTTAATTGCTCTATACAGGGTGGTCCTAAAGTAATTGTACAAAAAGAAACAGTAGATTCTATACTTTAAAATATTACGATTTAAGCCAAATTGGTTTTATAAAATGTTGATATTAAGAAAGATACAGGGTGTTAAAGTGCAAAATTAAAATTTTATTTTTCGCTATAACTTTCATGTTTATAAACATTTATGTATAAAAATTTACAACTGAGTACTTTTAAATATGAGAAATTCTAATTTGATGCACCCTTTGATGTAACTGATAGAGGGCGCCACTTATGCCACATATGTAGTATAAATTTGCACTTAACTTTTTTGCTCTTTAAGTTACTTGTATTTGGGATCAAAAATATTAAAGATACATTATTATAACAAAAAAAAGGTATACTTGTTAATAACTTTAAAACTCAACAGTTTTCGAGATAATCGCATTTTAAAAATCAGCTGCATAATTCTGATCTAAGGCAATTACTCCTGGCAACGATGAAAAAATAGACAAAAGTAGACAAAAGCATTAATACTTCTGAATTTTGGTATAAAATACATTTAACTAAAGTTAATAGTTAACGAAATATTAAATACAATAACAAAATTATCAGCAGGATAATTAACAATACGATTTGACAAAACAACAGAATAATAGAATTTTACATCAAACAATTTACGTTTTATGTTAAATTAAAGTCATAATCAAAATATTTTGTTTACAAACCAAATTAAGAAATAGTTAAACTAAATAACATAACTTTTTGTCAAACTAAGTGTTCGTATATGTCCACCATTTTTTTAAATTCATTTGTCAATATATTCCATAAAAGATCGTCTCATATTAAATAGCATTATTGGTTCTAATGAAACTGCTGCAGTATTTATTTCTTCCCATAGTTGGTTGAAAATGTTTATGGGATTCTTATAGACACGTTGATTTAATGCTCCCCATACACCAAAATCATGCGGATTAAATTCGGGGCTACGTGGTGGCTATAATGTATAATGGATGAATATATTATTTTGGATACATATCCAAATCCTATGCTATATTATGGAACTACATCTTATTTACCACAGAATTTAAATAATGTATTAAACTGTGATGTATCTCGTTCATTGGTTACTTATATACACACGGAATAACCTATCGATGACATTACTTATTTATATGATTACGTTACAGCTTACGAGTAACAAATGGACATTTCGAACAAATGGACTATTATGATTTACTAACGAACTAATATTCTGCTGAACTAAATTGCCTGTGTGTTTATTATATTTATAACAATATCGGTTATTAAGACAACGATGATGTCTTTGTAAAAATGCTGAGTCTTTCAGGTTAGATTTGTAGCAAAAGTATTATGAAACAGGACACATATGTATTATTCAATACCTGTGCTCTAGTTTCTATTTGTCCTAATAAAAATAGGTAAACAATTTACGTAATAAACAATAAGTATTCTTTTCGGATTTTTTATGAATTAAATAATTATATCAATATCTCATTACATTGCCAAGGAATATGACTACCACGACCAATCCAACGTTCAGAAAAGTTATATTTAAGTATGTTCTAACTGCCTTCTCTCTAGAATGTGGTGGTGTACCATCTTGCATAAACCACATCTTTTGGGTTTTTAGCATTTTACAATAGAGAAAAAGTAATACAACGCCATTATAAAAACTTAAGAAATAGCAAAGGGAAATTGTAAACATGATGACGGCCAACGTCTGAATACGGACACGGCACCTAAAGAAGAAGTTAAAATATCTTTTCTGCAATAAGACATTTAGCACCCACAACAAAGCATTTTATGATGTTACATTATCATCTTTGAGTTGTTTTAATAAGAATAAACTATGAATTATGCTTATCTACAGGTATTCAGTGCTTTACCGCACAAATATCAAACTAAGAATTATTGTGCAGTTGTCTTATAAAATGCATTTATCTGGAAAACGGTTGAATTTTCAGGTTACTAACAAGTATACCTTTTCTTTGTAAAAATAATGTATCTTTAATATTTTTTAACACAAATAGAGCTAACTTAAAGAGCAAAAAAGTTACGCGCAAATTTATGCCACACATGTGGCATATGTGGCGCCCTCTATTATTTACAATAAAGTAAGTATAAAATTATAATTTATCCTACTCAAAAGCATCCAACTGTAAATTTTTGTCCAAAAATATTTACAAACGTTAAAGTTATAGCGAAAAATAAAATTTTAAATTTCCACTTTAACACTCTGTATCTTTCTTAATATCAACATTTTATTAAAGCAAGTTGGCTTAAATCGTAATATTTTAAAGTGCAGAGTCTACGATTTCTGTTTGTACAATTACTTAAGGACCACCCTGTATAGAATACGCTTCAAAACTCATAGATGGTATATGGGCATTTTTTCTCAAATTATAGATATATCCATTAACAATGCTGGGCCGCTATATAAACGTGATGCAAGCATTCTACAAGAAGATAAAAAACAGTCATTCCTTTGAAACAATTTAGAATTAAACTTGCCAAAAGTCTATTGCAGGTTGACAAAATAAAAAGAGGTAAAGCCTAGACCCTAAGATGATATCAGATTAGATTATCTGGACCATTTTTCAGTATACGGTGCAATGGGCGGGTGCAGAAATTGCAAGAAGGGACAAACTGCCATATTGTAAAATTAGACTATGTTTAGTGCATAACAGAGGTTGTTTTATGGATGTACACATTAATAAATAAATATTTTTGATTAAATTTTGATAGTTCTTATTCATATTACTTGTCCTTTATAATTTGGCAATGTATGATATGCTATACAAACCTATTTTTCGGTCTATTTGGCGATGTATACTGTGGTATACAATCCAAATGTTTGGCATAGGTATGGCAAAATTAACCTTTTGCCAAGTTAAGGGTTAAATAACTGTCAAAATGTGTTGACCCCCAACTACACTAGCGCCGCCAAGCGGAAGCAACGGCCTACATACCTGCCATTGGACGGTAAGGAATTCATGGTGACTGGTGGCTGTGGAAATCTTTTCCTCGGTATTTTTTGCATTTAACTGTTAAATCTGTTACAAAATGCAAGAGAGTTGCTTTCAAGTATTAAAATAGAAGAGGACATTTTATTTGGAACAAATATTTTGTGGTGACAATAAATACCAATTATTTTAATTCGACAATATGCGAAAGAATAAGAAAAGTACCTAGATTCTTGAACAAAAAAAATTATTTAAAATAAAATGTATTTTTTTATTGGAAAACAGAGATTAATGCACCTGACAAGGCACCTTGGCGAGAAAGCAGAAATCATTGTGCTAAATATCAATCTCATTTGTATTACACCTGTATATGAAATTGAAAACAATAAGCACAACTGTGATATTTCAATGAAGTCATTAAATATTTAACCGCACATTAAAAACATCATTTACCAAGCTGGCTCGTTAAAACAGGTAAATTAATGCAAAATGACTAATTAATTCGCATCTCTGGCACAATCTTCATTATAATGAATGTGAGAATAGTTTGTATTGAACAACATTAGAGAATGGCTGGCGCATACATCAAAGTCTTCGTCGCTGACAATACAATCTATTAATCCTTGTCATGAACGACCGCTACTAATTTATTATCGCCGTCCTCGTCTCACGTCTCCATCGGTCTTTTTTCCCCCCGCACGAAACTACTGAATGGGAAACAATGTTAACAAAAACACGATAAACATCAATCAATTTTATCACAATAGAAACAATAAATAACCACTATTAATTTTCTTCTACGAATATATTAATCAAGGTAATAAAAATCCAACGTTCACTTCGTTCGGTTCTTTGATTCTCAGATTAAATTATGAAATACTACAATTGATATATTATGGTTGTTATCTATTTCAATCTTATATTTACTTCCGTAAGTTTTGCGTAATCGCAACAAAGAATCTGCAAATCAAACATACAATAATAATTCTGCAATATTACATTAAGTTTAAAGACATAATAATGATAAACATACACGGTGCATTTTTATTAAAATTAAAAAGTAGAACACGTCAAAGCACTATTGTACTAAAAAAAACAGTAGCGGCTCGTGACATTTGAGTTTGAGGGCGTAAAACCTAATACAATATTTTTTTCAAGCGAACTTTCGCGAACTACCAGCGGTTCATGTAAGGAGAATCTAACAATATTATCTGCGGCAATTGTATTTGGAGACAAAGCACCACCCTGTATTATATTTAAAGGAAAGTTCGTATGGGACTATAGTGTATTTTTATGTATGAGAGAGTAATAAAACAATAAATTATGTATGCAAATCCCTAAACTGTTGATACGGGTGACTCAATGAAAAACAGATATTTGTCAACAAGTTTACAGAAGTATATAGGAAAACAATTTTAAATTGAGTATGACCACCAGGTATAAAGGTTGGAGCAGAATAGAATACAATAGTTGTGAGGATTTACTAATCCCTAAATAAGGTTGCCAGTGTCGGAGTGATGGAGGTTAACAGGTACTAATGAATTTGCAAGAAATGTAAGATGTTTATTTTATTGGTTATATATAACCAATAAAAGTTTAATAAGTACCTACCTATTTGCAAAATAAAGTTTAATTCTTTAGATAAAATAAAACGTTTAATATTATCTGAAATGAGTGCATTCCACGAAGTAAGGGTTTCAACAATCAAACATTTAATTCTTTAATTCCAGGAATCTACGACAGTAATTGACTAGATAATTACCTTCTAAACTTATTCCACAGAAAATGTGATAGTGGGTTTTTCCATTTTGTAGGAAGGTCCAAGTGGCGTATTCAAAATTCTTAACAGTTCACTAAAAGTAGGTACTTCAGTTGCAAGGATGAAACAGTTACAAGTCAAAGGCACGCTTTTGTAAATAACTTATCTACTGGTTTAAACCCACCATCAGGAAAGGGACGCAGAGGCTGATAATAGTACACATTGGCAGTTCAGACGGTTTTGTTGAAGGTGGTTTATTAACTTTTGAATCAACTCGTACCGGTGACTACCATGAAGACATGAACGCTGATGTCTTTCAAGAATGGTTCGAACAAATGATAGATCTTCTTCCTAAGAACTGTGTAATAGTAATGGATAATGCAAGTTATCACTCCAGACTTATAGAAGGACTGCCCACAACCAAGTGGTTAAAAAAAGACTTGCAGAATTGGCTGAGTTCAAAAAATATTACGTACCATCCCGGATCTATAAGAAAGGAACTTTATTCGTTGTGTGCCCTTCATAAAGAAAAATTTAAAAAATACGAAATTGATGAAATTGCCAAAAATCGTGGAATGACAGTACTTAGATCCCCATCATATCATTGTGAATTAAACCCGATTGAACTGATATGGGCACAGATAAAGAGTGAAGTTTCAAGAAAAAATACCACTTTTAAAATTCATGATGTTAAACAGTTGTTTTTGGAGGCCGTAAATAATGTAAAACCTGAAAACTGGGAAAAGGCAGTAAATCACACTATTAAAGAAGAGGAAAAAATGTGGAAGCTGGACAATATTACTGATAAAATGATCGAGCCAGTTATTATAAATCTTGGTTCTGAAAGTTCATCTTCTGAATCTGATTTGGATTTGTAACAAGTAGCTGTAAGTTTTATATTAATATTTTTATTCATCTATTTAACATACCTTAGACGGTTTTAAAAACTCTTTTTCTCTTTTGTAATTTTTAAAAATAAAAAAAAATGTGAATTTTTTAAAACTCTTTTTAATGTAGGCCAGTCAGTTCTAATATAGTGTGTGATAAAAGAGGTCACTTTTGTTTACATACACATAACACTTTATAACACTAAAATAATTCATTTATTTTTTACAATTATTCAAAGTAATTTTTTAATTAATCTTGAGCACGCCCATGGAGTGGTCGGAGCTACCAGTTAAAATTATGCTAATTACTCTCTCGTTCATAAAAATAAACTATAATGGAGGGCAACACAGGGCCCAGATCATCTTGACATAGCATATGCAGGTACTCCAAACGGCTGAATGTAAACGGACGTTTTCGTTAATTTCTTAAAAAATACATTTTTGAATAATGTGGGCCAACCAAGGCCAATATTGTTGATATATGATGGTCACAGCACTCACATAAATACAAAAGTCATTAAATTAGCTAGTAAAAATGAGCACACATCGCATTTATTACAACCCTTAGATTTGTCAGTATTTAAATCCTTTAAGACTGGGTGGGACAAAATATTGGTGGTGTGGCAGCGAAAAAAACCAACAAATAGAAATGCCGAACGAAAGCGGGAATATTCCTATACAAAAATAACGTTATAGGAGAAGATTAATTTCATCCCAACGCCTATAAACGTTGGGAGGAGATGAATAACAAAACTGCGAATCAAGGTGACGAAAATATGAAAGCAAATCTAGAAGATTTACCGCCATCATTTTCGTTTGAAAATTTGCTTTTGAAACGGTCAAAAAAATGTCTCGTTTGTTACCGGTAAAGAAAACACAAGTAAATCCTTGTGCTGAGGTTATAACCAATAATGATTATTAAAAAAATTACAAGAGAAAGCAAACAATAGTATTGTAACAGTGTCCAGAACCAGTGGGATGAAGAATCAGCGAAAAATAAAATTTAGACGATGAAAACAGTAGAGTTCCAGTTCTAGTGACAAGTTGTCTGATATAGATCCACTATTAGATGATGATTCGTTAGATGATTTGGTTGAGGATATCCTAATGACGATATAGGAAACAATATTGAAAATGTAAAGAAAGATTTTTAGCCTGGAGAGTGGCTTATAGTGATAGTGCCATATACCGTAAAGAAATCTATGAAACACTATAGTGGGATTTGACAAGGAAAACAACAACCCAATTGTTAAATTCATGAAAAATAAAAATAACAATGATACATTTTACTGGCCAGTTAATGCTAATGTTAATTTTATTGACACTGACACTGTTTTCAGGAAAAATATTGTCATGATATTGCCAGATCCTATAGAACATAGAAGTGGAAAATCGTTCCAGTTCAGTATATCCTTAGATGGACTGAAATTCGTATGCTAGGAAATCTAGCTTTTATATTTTGTTTTTACCACAATAATAACTGACTTATATAAATAAATAATAATTAATATAGTATGATACGCAACACATATAAATACCAAATGCTATTCCCACTTGCCCCTCAGCCTGAGGCAAGTGGCTCAAAATGGAGCATGGAGCCATGGAGCAAAACGTCTTAAGTCAGAAAATTCGCTGTCAGACATAGTCAGATGTCATACTCTGCACAAAATAATTGCATGTCTCTATCATCTGTTGCAGTTTCTTTATTTTAAGGCGCGTCGACTTATTTTAGCGTATTTTATTTGTCGACTCCTAACAAGTTTCCTGATATAATAATAACTCTGAATATTTGCTTTTTACCTTTAATAATATTACTATACCTTTGACCAGTAGAAAGATCAGGCCGATTAAGTTTCGTAGGTAAGTATATGGACGGAGTCCACCTAATATATTTACTATTTGAATATATATATATATATATATATATATATATATATATATATATATATATATATATTGTGACGATTAGGGTTTATAGAAAATAATTTATAAGTTATATACTACATAATATTAGATATTTGGTTGTTTTAAATAAGTTATATACTAGAGAATTTAATAAAAATATATTTATGTGAGGGCATTTTTAATAAATTAGCATATAATAATTGTAAAAAGTTGTATTTTAATATTGTAAATATATATAAGTGAGCCATGTGCTTAGGCAACCAAAAATACTCTCGGAGATTGACAGATATTTATACTCTGAAGTGACGTTTAAGAATATTTACGAATATAAAGTGGGTTATAATAATATATTGTTTGAAATGTGTATTTTATTAAATTAGAATGTTAAGTTACTAATTTAATTATATATTCTGATCTGAAAAGCCTAAATGTAAACAAAATTATTAATAGAAAAGAATGGAATTCTCTGGATCTCCGGAGATGGCCATGTTTGCGAAATGGTTTGTTCCAGAAAATTCAGACAAGTATTTGATAGAACAAATTGGAACATGATCTATTACCAGATGGTTCTAGAAATCCAAAAACATATAAATACCCGTGATTTGGATTCAAGATGGCAGTTTTTAAGTTTTTAGTCTGAAGTCAAGCAGTTTTTAAGTTTTTAGTCTGAAGTCAAGCAGTTTTTAAGTTTTTTAGTCAGAAGTCAAGCAGTTTATTATGAAAGTTAGTTAGAGTCAGTGAATCAAGTACAAATAGTCCAATAGTTTAATATAGTGAGTTAAATGAAGATTAAAAATTATGCATATAATTTAATGCACATTTATAATTATACACAAATAATTATTGAAGATTAAAAAAGGTATATTGGAAGAAATTAAATTATATTATGGTTGGAGATTAGTATAAATCAACTTATAATAATTGGATATTGGTATATTGAAAAGAAGAATAAATATAAATGCTGTTTGCTGGTTTGGTTGGTGGTGTATAGATGCTGGTGAAGAAAAATATATCTTAAATTGGTAGAAGCTGATAATTGAAAAAAGTAATTTCACAAAAAACAAGGATAACTGAAGTACGAAGACATTCAGTGGTGATTAGAATCTATATACTTAGTGGAAAATAGTTCATTTAGGCATTCAGTGAAAGAAAGGTACAAAATTTTGTTAATATAATTTAGTTAGTGTCATAACAATTTCAATTTTGAAGATAGTTTGTTTAAATTTTAGATTGTCTATAGAATTTAATTAGTTTTATAAGAATATCAGTTTAAAGATAGTTTATTTTAAATTTACATTGACTAGGTTAGATATATATGTGTGTTTCATAATAGTTATAATAAAGATAATTTAAAAAAAAGTACTTACAAGCTAATTCTTTGAGAACCGCGATAAAAACCCTATATATTATTAAAAATACTCATTGCTCATCATTCAAACAAACAACACATCATAACAATTTGGCACCCAACGCGGTGGCTCTCTATTTAAAAGAATTAGTTTGGGAAGATAAGTGCTCTCATATAATTAAATTAATTATCAGTAGAAAGGAAAAATTATAGAATTTATTTTTAATTATATTTGAACAAGTAAAGTCTCAAAATGTCTCAAGGAAAGAAAGGTACAAGAAGCAAAAATAATGAAGAAGATGTGGAAGTAGAAACACAACCTATACAAGAGGAGAGTTTAGTTCAAGTTCCACAAGATACTGCAGAAATGAATCCAGAAAGAGAGGAAAATGTCAATATGGCAGCTTTGATGTCATTAATGATGCAGATGAACAAGACAATAGAAGAGAATTCAAAAGAAATCAAAGAAGACATAAAAAAATTGGAAGAGAATTCAAAAGAAGTGAAAGAAGACATGAAAAAAATGGAACAAAAATTGGAAGAGAATTATAGAAAATTAGAAAAGAAAATAGAAGATAATAATAATAAAATTGTAAAACAAATGGAAAAACAAATGGATAAAAAACTTGAAGCTTCAGAGAAAAAAGTAGCAAATGAAATAAAAATTATACGGAAGGACTACAAGAAAAGGATAGAAAATGAGAGGACAGAAGTAAAGAGGATTATTCAAGATAATAAAATAGATATAGAACAGAAAATAGAGTTACAGAAATGTAACTTAGAAGTAAAAATTAACGAAGACAGGAGAAACACAGAAGAAAAATTAGATGATATACAACAAAATATCCAAATAAATAATAATCAAATAAGAAATGTGGAACAGAGAATAGATGATATTTCACAAATGAGAGACATAGGTAGACCTTACTTAAATTTAACAAATGAGACTGGGATTAAATTCTCTGGTAATATAAAAAATTTGCATCCTAGAGTATACATAAATAGTTTAAAACATAAATTAAGATTTGTGAATAATATTAATGATATTAAAGATTATATTAGAGTGACATTAAATGACAATGCAGCAACTTGGTTTGCTAGTATTGAGAATGATTTAGATAATTTTCAAACATTTGAAAATAAATTTTTAAATTATTATTGGGGTGAACTAGAGCAAGCCAAGTTTAGAGAAATTCTATATTTTGGAAAGTATAATCAAAATTTAAAATCAAATATGGTAGATTATGCATTGAAATTGATAACAGTTGCAAAATATTTAGAACCACCACTTAGAGAGGATGAAACAGTCTTAAATGTATCTAGACATTTTGATGCTGATATTGTGCAAACCGTAACTGTACAAAATATTCAAACAATAGATAGTTTTATTAATTTTATTCAAAGAATACAAAGAGGCAATATGACAAGTAATAATAACAACAGAAAAAACAATAATAACTTTCAATATAATAATGATAATCAACAATATAGACAATCATATAATAGATATGGTGATAGTTTACAAAATTTTAATAATAATAACAGTAATTCCAAATAGACAGAACTTTAATAATAATACTAGTTATAATAGACAAAATTTTAATAATACTAATTATAATAGACAACATTTTAATAACAGTACTAATAATAATAGACAAGATTTTAACAATAGAAGAAATACAGAGCGACCTAACTATAACAGACAGGTAAATTGTGTTCGAAGGAATAGGAGCTGCGAAGACAGGGAACGAAATCGTACAAGGCAAGAAAATGTGAGTAGAAGTCATAGTAGGGAAAGACATAGTACATCAGATCCAAGTGGTCAGATACAATCTGACAATTCTAATAATCAAAATTTTGTGCAGTAAACTTTCTGAATTACAAGTTAGGCCATTGCTATTATAAAAAACCTTCTGAATTTATTTCTTTAGATGAAGAGAAAATTATTGAATCTATTAATTTAATTTATATAAATGCTTTGGCCAAAAATAAAATGATTAAGATTATGATAGATACTGGTTCAGAAAGTACTTTAGTCTCGGAGAATTTTATTTTTAATACATTAAAACTATCAGATATAATAAAGATTCCAAAAATTAAAATTATTGGTGCAAATAATAAGAAGTTGGGTGAAATTGATAAACTAGCCAATTTTAAAATTAATATTCTTAATAAAGAAATTAATATGCAAGGATTTATTGTCAAGGATTTATGTGTTGATATATTAATGGGAAATGATGAATTGGAAAAGAAGAAAGTAAAGATAGATTTTAAAAAAAAATGGTAACTTTGGAAGGGCAAATAATTAAATTTATGCAGAAAGATGAGGTGGAAGAAGGAATAAGAGTTGATAGGATATTATTAAAAGAAAATAATGATGTTTATGAAGAAGAAATGTATTTTGATGATAGGGAAATGTCCCAAAAGAATGTAAAGAATAATGGTAGTGAATATTTAAGGAATGGAAATTTTAAGCAGATGGATGCCTACGAGGCGGAGTGCGTAAAATTGGAAGCAAGGAATAATGAGTACATATTGAAGAATAATGTGATTTGTAAAGAAGAAGATATGATGAAAGTTTTAAATTGCCCTGAAGAATATAAATCAATAGTCATTTCCATATTGCAGCAACACAAGGGACTTGTCAATAAAGAAAATAGAATTGCACAAAATTATATCCATAGTATAAAAGTTAAAGAAGAAAAAGATTTTAAAACAAAATCATACCCAATACCATATAAATACAGAGAAGAAGTAAACAAAACAATTAATAATATGTTAGAAGATGGAATCATTGAGAAGGCAGATACACGTTTTATTAAACCCATAGTAGTAGTACGAAAAAGATCAGGTGAAATCAGGTTATGTTTGGATGCAAGGAATATTAACAAGATTACTGAAAAGCAATTTGAAGCACCAATGAGTATAGATGGAATATTAGGAAGAATTACAGGAATGTCATTTTTCACTAAAATCGATTTACAGCATAGTTTCTGGTTAATACCTCTAGAAAGAAAAAGTAGACAGTATACAGGATTTCAGATAGATGGAGTAGTATATCAATTCAAAGTAGTACCATTTGGACTTCAATCATCTTGCAGTGCTCTATGTAGATGTCTTCATGATATTTTGGATCAATATGAACATTTGTAATTCACTACATTGATGATATATTAATTTTTTCTAAAACGGCTGAAGATCATGAGAAACACCTAAAAATTATAATAAATAGATTAGACAAAGTTGGACTAAAAATAAATCAAGAAAAATGTACAATTTTTCAAAAAGAAGTCATATATCTAGGTTATAAACTTAACACTAAGGGAATCGAAATGGATCCAGAACGGACACAAGTCATTCAGGAATATAAAACACCACACAATTTAAGAACTTTAAGAGGATTTATTGGAATAATTAATTATTATAAAAGGATGATACCAGATCTAAGTATAAAAGAAATTCCATTACTTGAACTACTGAGAAAAGGTGTAAAATGGAGATGGGATCAGAGAAGAGAACTAGCATTCCAAGAAATTAAAAACATTTTTCTGTCAAACTTGAAAATATACTATCCTGACTACACACAGCCATTCATATTAAGAACAGATGCATCAATAGAGAGATTATCAGGGGTATTATTACAAATACATGATGGGGTCGAATACCCAATACAATTCATTTCAAGAATTACAAAGCCACATGAAAAGGGTTACTCAGTTTCAGAATTAGAACTAGCAAGTATAATACACTGTGTCACAAAATTAAGATTTTATTTGTTGGGTAATGAATTTACAATAGAAACAGATCACCAAGCTTTAACGTCTATATTAAATAACAAATATGGAAACAGTAGAATACATCGGTGGAGTCTAATACTTAGTGAATACTGCTTTGAAATCAAATACATTTCTGGAAAATCCAATATAGTGGCAGATGCTTTATCAAGGTTAGAAAATACATCACAAAAAGGGCAGCGAACAATAAAAATTGGATTAAATCAATTAGTAGAAAGTACAGGATTATATTCTAAAGAAGAAATTATAAGAGATCAGATCAATTTGAGTGAAAAACAAAAAGTCCTTAGGAAAGATGGAGTATATTATAAAATAATAAATGGCATAGAAGTATATGTAATAACTAGAACTTTAGCAAAGAAAATATTGAAAAATTTACATAACAATTATATGCATATTGGTTCAAGAAAGCTATGGATGCTATTTAGGGACAATTATTTTGCAAAGAATGACATAAGTATAGCAAAAGAAATTACTACCCAATGCCCAATATGTCAACTAAACAAAGAAAAGAATTTCAAAAACCAGAACACATATAAATCTAATGTTGTATATGAAAAACTAAATACAGTTTCCATGGATTTTATTTCAAATTTAGTTCTCAGTCCAACAGGAAAAAAGCATATACTAGTGATAGTTGATTTATATACAAAATTTATTAAACTATATCCCGGCTCCAGAACAAATGTTAAAACATTAAAATTATATATTAATCAATTTTTCGAAGAAATAGGACCATTTAGAAATTGCATAATAGATAATGCTACATATTTTAACAACCAAAAATTTCGGACATTTTGTGAGAAAAAGGGAATCAACATTCATTTTACAAGTATCAGACATCCTCAGGCAAATCCTGCAGAAAGATATATTAAAGAAGTTATAAAATATTTAAGGATACTGTGCCAAAACCAACATGAAACTTGGCAGCAACATATACCACAAGTAGAGTATTTTTTAAATAATACACATAATTTGAATACAGAAGAAGTACCAGAATATTTAATATTTGGCCATATAGGAAACAGAAAGTGGATTAGTGAATATAATCAGGATATGTTAGAACAAGTAATGCAGAAAGTGAATAACCGAATTAGGAGGAAAGCTGAAAAATATATCAGAAGACAAAATCGAAATATAAAAAAACCAATCACATTTCAAAAAGGAGACCTAGTGTTAATTCGTTCACTTAGAAAAAGTAATGTTAAAGAAAACCGTTGTAAGAAATTACAACCAATGTTTGAAGGTCCATATACAATTGAAAATCAGAAAGGACTAAATAGTTATGTGTTAATAGATGCAGAGAACAGACTAAGAGGCATATTTCATATCAACGACATTTTTCAATATCATGAAGAGATTGAATAATGATTTCTATACCTTTAACACAAATATAATAACACTAATAACTTGCTGATAGATCCATTTCATAGATAGATGGTAGATTTCTTTGTTGTGAATAAATTTGACATCATACTTGTTGAATTTTGTACATATGGAAATTGTTTGGTACCCTAAAAATCATAATTTGGGGTTAGATACAGAATTGATTGTGTAAATGTCTTTATAAAAAGTGTAAAACTTACCAATTTATATTGATGAAAGTTATTTTGAATGGAAATAATTCCTAGATTTTGTCTATAAATAAACATAACACAATATAGATTATATTTTGAATTAAGGTTATATTTTATTCTCTGATATATAAATAGCATTCATTGCTCCATTTGACATGACAGTTTGACCATAGAATAGCCGAACTGTGATCCGTTGTTCTCTGTTTTGACATAGACAGCGAACAGGGATGTATTTAACACACTTTAAATAATAAAAAAAATTGAATTATTAATTTATTAAATTTAATAAGGTATGAGAAAATTAATATTTAAAAAAATAATAAGTAAATTATTTATTTTAAATATTATTTTTGGGGTATTGTGACGATTAGGGTTTATAGAAAATAATTTATAAGTTATATACTACATAATATTAGATATTTGGTTGTTTTAAATAAGTTATATACTAGAGAATTTAATAAAAATATATTTATGTGAGGGCATTTTTAATAAATTAGCATATAATAATTGTAAAAAGTTGTATTTTAATATTGTAAATATATATAAGTGAGCCATGTGCTTAGGCAACCAAAAATACTCTCGGAGATTGACAGATATTTATACTCTGAAGTGACGTTTAAGAATATTTACGAATATAAAGTGGGTTATAATAATATATTGTTTGAAATGTGTATTTTATTAAATTAGAATGTTAAGTTACTAATTTAATTATATATTCTGATCTGAAAAGCCTAAATGTAAACAAAATTATTAATAGAAAAGAATGGAATTCTCTGGATCTCCGGAGATGGCCATGTTTGCGAAATGGTTTGTTCCAGAAAATTCAGACAAGTATTTGATAGAACAAATTGGAACATGATCTATTACCAGATGGTTCTAGAAATCCAAAAACATATAAATACCCGTGATTTGGATTCAAGATGGCAGTTTTTAAGTTTTTAGTCTGAAGTCAAGCAGTTTTTAAGTTTTTAGTCTGAAGTCAAGCAGTTTTTAAGTTTTTAAGTCAGAAGTCAAGCAGTTTATTATGAAAGTTAGTTAGAGTCAGTGAATCAAGTACAAATAGTCCAATAGTTTAATATAGTGAGTTAAATGAAGATTAAAAATTATGCATATAATTTAATGCACATTTATAATTATACACAAATAATTATTGAAGATTAAAAAAGGTATATTGGAAGAAATTAAATTATATTATGGTTGGAGATTAGTATAAATCAACTTATAATAATTGGATATTGGTATATTGAAAAGAAGAATAAATATAAATGCTGTTTGCTGGTTTGGTTGGTGGTGTATAGATGCTGGTGAAGAAAAATATATCTTAAATTGGTAGAAGCTGATAATTGAAAAAAGTAATTTCACAAAAAACAAGGATAACTGAAGTACGAAGACATTCAGTGGTGATTAGAATCTATATACTTAGTGGAAAATAGTTCATTTAGGCATTCAGTGAAAGAAAGGTACAAAATTTTGTTAATATAATTTAGTTAGTGTCATAACAATTTCAATTTTGAAGATAGTTTGTTTAAATTTTAGATTGTCTATAGAATTTAATTAGTTTTATAAGAATATCAGTTTAAAGATAGTTTATTTTAAATTTACATTGACTAGGTTAGATATATATGTGTGTTTCATAATAGTTATAATAAAGATAATTTAAAAAAAGTACTTACAAGCTAATTCTTTGAGAACCGCGATAAAAACCCTATATATTATTAAAAATACTCATTGCTCATCATTCAAACAAAAAACACATCATAACAATATATATATATATATATATATATATATATATATATATATATATATATATATATATATATATATATATGTTGTGTGTTGACCAAATTTATTTAATAATTAACTGTTAATATCTTTTCTTGGGTTTGGTCTCTGAACCTAAATATCTTTCCCTATCTCTTTTCTTTTCTAAGGTTTCTTAATTTTCTCTTTAAAGCCCAAAAAATTGAGTGGCGCCCTGTTTCTATCTTATCGTATCTTTGGTAATTTTACCCATCTATCTTTTTGTTTATGTCTGTATCTTTTCTAATATCTCTTACCCTATCTTTACTTATTTCGTCCGTTGGACCCATTTCCGGTTCCAAAAGCTAGTTTCTAACCCACGACTCGCTCTCCACCAACCATCTGGCTGCCGTTCGCAGTGTCTCCATTGGTGACCTTTCTAGCACCATCCAAAAAAGGTTTCCGAGGTTACAAGCTATGGTGCTATTCAGTGGGGAAACTCTTGCAATATGCCCTAACAATATTTAAATTGCAAAAAAAGCAATAAGAATAATTGCAAAAGTTAGCTACTTGGAATCTTGCAAACCGTTGTTTATTAAATATAAGATAATGCCCTTGCCAACATTATGGCTATACAGCGTTAATGTAGAAATACATAAAAACGCTGATACTTTAATTAAACACTCTGGCTTACATAACTATAGCACAAGAGGTGCAAATAACATCAGAACAGCTAACTATCGTTTGAGTAAATCACAAAAAAACTCAATTGACTATAATATATACAATGTCCTACCTAAGGATTTAAAACAACTTTCGATGAATAAATTTAAAGTAAGTCTGAAAAGATAGCTTTTGAGATTTGCTTTTTACTCTGTTAGTAGTAGTTGGCAGTAACGTGAACATGTATGTACTCAACATGTTGGTATATGTCTTATTTTGTGTATTTTATGTTTGCGTTATGTAATGCGCATTAATGTATTTTCATCTACTATTGTATTTTATGTATGTTATATAATATCTTTTTTACTTATACATACATATAATTGACTTGCTACAAACAAAAATGTACAATTTGTAAACGTAATTAAATAAATCTTGAATCTTGAAAATCTTGAATCATGTTTACGTCTAAAATTTTACAAACTTATCCACTGGACTGTACCTCTGCGAATAAAAGCGATCCCGTGTGACCATTTCCACAGTGATTACAGTACAACATAATAAATTAACCAATACAGAAAACCAGTAGCGAGAGATCACCCAATAAGACACAGTTCGTACAACTTGTAAACACTTTAACTATATAAGAGTGGATTGTATTTTGAGATCTGCATTTAAATTGCGTCTTCACGAACTGGCATCGTGACAAATACATTCTGGATTGCATCTTTCAGTTGCAGTGGGGGTTAAAAGGTCTAGGGCGTGTTGCGCGTAGGTGGTGCACACCTTCGTATCTGTTTACATAATAACTACAGATACAGGGTCGTCCAAGAAACATGCAGAACAGAACGTCGTATTTGGTCACTGTACAGTTATCTGTTTATTTATATATTAGCTGAGCCGGCAAACTTCGTAATGCCTTAGAATTAATAAATTTTCTGTTAAATTATTTGTTAGAGTTATATTTACTGTTTTATATTATCCACAAGGAAACTAAATTCTTGTACTTGGCTGTATACCATGTACCACAAAAATTGTATTTAAAAATTACTTTATAAAAGGTATAATAATAAAAACCATATCGGGCTACATCACAGAATAACTATTCCATTATCAGTGCTATTTGGATATACATGTTTGAAGCCACTAAAACCCTTTAACCACGAGTGTATCTCACGAGTTTTCACACCACCAAGCGCATCCCGTTACATAGTTCTAGTTGGTTCAGACTTCTAATTATCTCGACCCATGGTACAAAGAAAAGAAGCTCTTTTCTTTGTATCATGATCTCGACCTAGCCAACCTTAAGTGTAAATTGTAGGCTGGTAAGCAAGGCACACATATTCGTTTACATATCCGGTACACAGTCGATATATTTAAAGAAATGCAATGGATTAACTATTTGAATTATTAAGTTTGTCATCTTTCCTTATTATTTATTGCTAAAGTTGATCGTTCGTAAGAATGTAATACTTAGTGAATATGAGCAGCCAGTAATTCTTCTTTTTCCTCTTCCGTATTTCATTTGTAATATAATTATAGAAGAATTTAGCAACATTTTATTTTTGTAGATCATGATATTAGCTTTTTTTATATAAATGAATTGTTAAAAATAACATAAAGGCAAAAGAGGTGTTGATTTAAAAATATATTTTAAAATAAAATTTAAAACATTTACTAACAATTTATAATATAAAATAAACATAAAGGTATGTTTATTATAGTTTTCAACGAATAAATTTGTGTCAATATTGCGTTTTTTATTGCGTTTTGTTTTATTTAATTTTTTTTGAACCTATTCTCTACCCTTCCATTGTTGGATGTAGGTCTCCCCCAGTTCTCTCCATCTTTCCCTATCTTGAGCTGTTCTCTGTCATGTGGGACCTCCTTGTTTCCTGATGTCATCTTTCCACCTCATCTGCGGTCTGCCTCTTGATCTCTTTGCATTTTATGGACGCCACTTTTCGATGGCATTGTTCCATCCTTCGTCTTGGAGACGTTCATTTTGTCCAGCCCATTTCCATTTCAGTTTTGCTGCTTGTTCTATCGCGTCTACTGTCTTTGTTCTGGTTCTGATCCACTGGTTACGTTTTCTATCTTTAAGTGATATACCCAACATTTGTCTCTCCATCGCTCTTTGTGCCTTCCTTATCCTATCCAAGTAAATGTTCATGTCTGTGCTCCGTAGGTGAGCACCGGTATTATACAGGAGTTATATACCTTGCTTCGTAAGTATAGAGGGATTGTTTGATTTTTTAGAACGTAAGAAAGTTTGCCGAACGCTGCCCATCCCATTCTTACTCGTCTCGATATTTCGGCTATTTGATTTTCTCTGTTAGCTCTGATTGCTTGTCCTAGATATATATACTCATTTACCTGTTCTATTTTTTCTGTTTGTATTTTTATTGCCTCTTGGTCTTCAGTGTTTGTCATTACTTTTGTTTTGTTGAAGTTAATTTTTAGGCCTTTTTGCAGTGATTTTTCATGAAGTTCATTCAGCATTAATTCTAGTTCTTGTCGTTCCGAGCAGATCAGGAGTATATCATCCGCATATCTAAGGTGATTTAGGTACTTTCCATTAATACATATTCCTCTGTTTTCCCAATCTGTTGATTTTATTATATTTTCGAGGGTCAAGGTAAACAGTTTAGGTGAAATTATATCGCCTTGTCGGACTCCTCGTTTAACTTTTATATTATCCGTTATTAATTAGTCGTCCAGAATTATTACGGTCATGGTTGCGTTTTGGTAAATATCATGTATCAATTGTCGGTATCTTGAATCTATGCTACTATTGACCAGAGCTTCTTCCACCGCCCAGTGTTCAATGCTGTCGAAAGCCTTTTCATAATCTACGAATGCTAAGTACAGCGGAAGGTTGTATTCATTGGTTTTCTCAATAATTACAGGCTGTATAAAATGTGATTCAGACTAATTTTTTATTTTTAAAAATATTAGCAATAGCAATGACAAAAGAGAGGTTAACCTTTTTTAATTTTTTAAATTGTTAAAAAATAACTGTTAAGGGAGTATTTTGTACTATAGTGTCTTTTTTTTTCGTTCACGATAAAAGTTCAAAGTGCACACATCCTAATATATATTTTAATTGGAGTAGGCTGGAAGATCGTCCACCTAATACAGAAATAAAACGAATAATAAAAATAAGAGAAACATGAAAGACAACCTATAAACAAAACGAATTATTTAATGGTGACCAAAAGCATATAAGGGCAGAAGAAAACCTCAAATCAAATAGATCGATGACATGAAACAAATTTTTGGTCAAGAATGGCTGCAAGAAAAATAACCAACAAAAACGAATTTACAGATCTAAGAGAGGCATCCATGCGACATTATAAAATAGCTGTTGATAACGGTAAAAGCATTTAAAAGTAGAGCTGAAAGTACTACACTGATATGAACATGTTATTGATGTAGATACAAATACGTTTATATCTGTGTTAGCCTTACAAACAGCTGAATTCTTTTTACATACACGTTTATAAAACGATACTGTACATTCATGAGCTAGTTCCATGAGATGTACTCTGGAAAACAAATATAAACTAGTGAAATTTTATCATCGGTCCAAAAATTATTAAAAAATTTGGTTGCTGTGACGAAGTTGAAGAAGAAGAACAACTTCAGTTGTTTTTCTAGTAAGCTTTATAGTTAATGCATTAATGTGCATGAAATAAGATAACTTTTGTATCCTTACGTGTTCTATTACGTTCTACTTCCATTGTTTGCTCTAATATCCAGATTTATTAACAGTCTATCTGATTTTTCTTCTGTCCTCTCTGATACTCTAAGCCATGTTTTAAAAACAAATTTCCATTCTAAGTTGCTCAGTATGGCATCGTCTTTTGCCCTACATAAAATAGGTATGTACTATATAGGGCAAAAGTAATCAGCGTATTGGAAAAAGCTATAACTTACACAAATGGCACCAAATGTTAAGTTGGTTTTGATATTTCTGAAGTAAACAAATGCAGAATACAAATCGACAAGCCATGAATCGGTTTACTCCGCAAGAACGCGGAATAAATAAAAGTCGTTGGTTATGTTGAATCAACGTGAATTTAGTCGCAGTTTTCCTAGCCGTCCGACAGCAACTGGACAAACCGACAAACCTTGAAGATTTTGGGACAACACGAGATACTTTCCTCAGCCCCGGAGCAGCCGTTCTAGTAGCCGTAGATTAGTCAGAAGCCGACGAGCCCTATCCAGAATTATGTTGATTTGAAGATTTCAAGATATTCCCTTACAAATTGCAGACAGTGCATCAGCTGTTAGCTGATGAACTCCAAACGCGTCTAACCTACGCTGGAGCCATTCCGAAAAGGATGACGATTTTTTATCGACAATTATCATGAAAGATGAGGCTCATTTCCATCGAAAATTATCATGAACGATGAGGCACATTCCCATATTAGCGATTTAGTGAATAGACAAAATTATGATTTCTATGGTACCAAAAATTCGTGTATCACCCACGAAGAGTCATTAAATATGTTTAAAGTTACTGCATGGTGTGCTGGTTACACTGGAAGCGTTTTCTTTAAGTTTTCTTTAAGAACGCCGCAAGACAAATGACGACTGTGAACGACGAACGCTATAAAACCATGATTACCTAATTTTTTCTTCTTTAATTGGATAAATTGGAACTAAAGAACATGTGGTTCGAACAGAACGGTGCAACGGCTCAGACTGGTCGAGCCGTAACCGATACTCTGAAGGAAGCATTTCAAACCGCAGACTCTTGAAGCTCTTAAGGAGAATATTCGCCAGGAATGCGAGAACCGGTCGCTCGAAGTTCTGGCAAGAGTGATGGAAAGTGTCATAAAACGACGTATGCTCATTAACTCTTACGGCGACCACTTGGCAGATATCATTTTCTTCACTTGATAAAATAAATTCTAATGGATTTAATAAACAAATTTCACAATCAGAACCAAAGCTTTTCATTAAAAAAATTACATCAAAATAACATCAAGTGATTACTTTTTCCTCACCTTGTTATAATTTTCTATTTTTATTGGGAATTAACCGCATACACAACCCTGTGGCATTCCTCTTCTAATTTTAATTTCTTCATATGAGTGCTTATTTATTTATATTTTTGTTTAATTGTTTATGTTGTAATCTATGAAACAGACATTTATTACATACCCCTAGTACCTGATCTCCCTACAGAACTACAATAATCTGTTTATTCGTAGTTATCTCCAATATGTTGGGATAATGTTTCTATTTTATCTTCGCTATTTTAGCTTCGTTACTTTTAGAATTCATTGCTTCATTGCAATGATGATTATACTAGAGATATCCAGTTGGATATACAACTTTAATACAGTGCTGTCTCTCTTTGCCTACTGCATTATTATGTCGTTGCATATTTGTTTTATTTATCTGCCTCTGAGACCGATTTTTCACTTACCAGTTCTTTCAAGCGAATCTATTGCTTAGTAAGTTAAGAATTGTGTATACCGGTACTCATTTGGTAAATTTTTGACCATATCTGACTACTTAGTGTCCTCTACAGACCAATGCAGTGTCCGCGGTGTGGTACGTGGAGCCACAAATGAGAGTTAAATAGAGAACAGTTATCTAGAACCATCTCCGGTCTTTAGCACCTAATGAGGACATTCCTATAAAAGGTGCTATCTCTATAACTTTTAACAAACGTATAGCAGAACATAAAAGGGCTTTCAATAATATAAAAACAGATTCTGCGTACCCACTTCACCTTCTAGATCAGAATCATTCTTTTAATCACGAATTTTAAATTCTTCACGTCCAAAATAAAGGCCATAAGCTATCTTTATTAGAATCTATGGAAATTAACAAATTAAAGAATATAGACCTAATTCTGAATGACCAACTTGAGACAAACAGTTCTCCCCTCCTCAAACTATTTAGTTAAAGACTATAAAGTGTAAACACATACCAAAAATAGATCACTTAAGAAAGGCACGCTGCCGAAACCGGTGTAGTGATAATAGCTGGTAAGAATTTATAATAAATTTTGTGTAAGTTTAAAAAAATGGTCGAATCCATCACTTATTTCCTAAAACTTTGCATTCCCTGTGGTAATAGACATATTCTTAATTTCTCTAATATTTTGTATTCTTCACTTATAAAACAAACGGTATTTTTGCCAAATAATGTATGTCCACTTCATACAGTTTCTCTTGTATATCTTTACAGATCATAGTGATTCACAAATCACGTTTATCTTTGCCTATTTGTAGATTGTGGTGTTGGAGCTCCTCCCTGTATACCTGGTTTCCATAATACACACATCTATATGCGTTTTCCTATTATGTATGCTATTAGGATTCGGTTGTTTTCAAATTGAAGTAATATCTTTAAAGGGTCGAGTGTGTTAACTGCATTATGTCTTTGATGCATATCTAATACCTCATGAATTTGTCTACTGATGAAAGATCCAGATCCGGACAAAATGAATAAATATACATTTATACATACACTATGTAGATTCCCCAAAGTATATGATCTTTGTCCTCATATTTTTAAGTAATATGTAGCACTGTATTTTAACTTTGTAACTTTTTTATGTTAGGACGCATAGCATAAATGTACGGGAGGTTATGGGAATAAAATTAAATTGATTTTCTTTAACCAACATACCTTACAAAACTTTTCGATAAATATTATCTGTGTGGCAGATTCAAACTATATACAAAAGCAAAATAATACAGCCTTGGAAAGTATATACAGCGTGTTTACAAATACAAGTATTTGGGCGTTTATTTACATTGATAGTCATAATGATTATTCAATAGAATTTAAAATCAATATATCAAAATATGCACGTAGCTGATATATCAAAATGGAACAATCCTTTATCCTAAATATAAATCACGAGATTTTATAAATATCACGATAAAAAAATTGTTGACTATAAGGTTGTACGAAAGACTGCTAAAATGTCTTAAGACAACTATTAAAAGAGGCAGAGCTAGTTGACGAAATGCGAGAAAATGTAACGTTGGCAGAAGACGGATGTTTTGGCTGGGGCAACATCAGAGAATTGTTCAACTCACATCTAAAAAAAAACTAAACAAGATCCAATTAATTCTTTTTAAGAAAAATACAGTCAAATCTAGATATAGATCATATGTTTATATAATTACCAGATTTTCTTAGTATTGTTCTGAAGCTATTTTCTTGTGGCATGGTAAAGTAGTTACCAGATTTTCATCCCAATGAAAATGCTTCAGGAAGCCCAAGAATTCAACATGAACATATAGCATCAGCTAGTCGAATATATTATAGAATAGCGGTAAGGAATTTGGAAGTACATGTATGCCTCATAAAAGGAAGTAACTAAATTATGACCTATTTATTTATTTACAAAGCTCAACAGACCTTGCAGACCTAGGGCTAAAATAAAATTAATATAATATGTACTTATATATTACAAAACTGGGGTCACTTTATCAACTGGGGTGGCTTTATTACTCAACTATTCAACCAGACTACTATTCAACCAGATCATGGATGAAATAATAAAAAAAGTAAGAGCTAAAAAAGGATACCAAATGGGAGAAAAACAGCTTAAAACAATCTGTTAAACAGACGACGCAATAAGACTCTCTCAAAGTGATGATGATTTACAACGTATGCTGCACAAATTTAATATAACCGCCAGAAAATTTAACATGTTAATATCCCCAAAAAATACAAAATGCATGGGTATAACAGCAAATTTACTAAGATTGTAAAATTGGTAAATTGGAGCTGGAAGGTCAGGTAATAGAACAAGGGATGGAGTTTAAATATGTGAAACTGAAGTGGAAGATCAAATGAATAGATCAAACAGAGCCGCAGGTTGCCAAAATGAAACAATATGGAGAACAGAAACACGACCTGACACAGAGAGGACAAAAAGGATCTTAAAAATAGCAGAGAAAATTGATGGTAAGACACTATGGGACAGAGCTAGAAGTACAGATATACGACGTAGATGTAAGGTGGAGATCAAGAACTGGGTAAGAAATAAAAAAGTAGAATGGAACGATCATATAAGCCGAATGACAAGAAATAGTGTAGTAAAGACGGCAAGAGACGGTTCCCTAATAGGAAGACGATCAGTAGGAATACCATGAAAACGATGGAACTACAACTTACTGGAGGCACACTGAAAAACAGATAGAGTCATGTCTACATAAAACGAAGAAGAGAAGAAAAATATTCCACATACTTACCAGTATTATTTTTTCTGTACCCACTAAGAAACTGAATGCCTAAATGATTTTAAAGAATGAAATGAAGTTTGAACCAAGAGGAAAAAAAAATTCAAATATGGAAAACTGCAGAAGGAAAAGACCAATTAACACATACTGTAGATACAAGTTCAGTAACATGTGTACTGTTCTACAATTTACCAAACAAAGCACTGAAAACAGTTATTAAATAAAGATAGAATAAAAGATCCGGAAATATCTGGACCAAAAGTATACAATACAATAGTCACAATATATTGAAAAAAACTACTCAAGAAGATACTAGATTTGTGAAAAACGTGAAATTGATACTGTTTATTTAGGAAATATTCAAAATAGCTGGCTGTGAAAATTTTTGAAAAATTTTATTGTACAGGAAAAAACCATTGCCATAACTCAAAAGTTGCACCCCTTCTTGAGAGATGCAATAAATTAGATTAAGTCACAGGAAGCTAAACTTTTAAAAGCCCTTATCTCGAACATTTTAGGGTAATTAATGATTTTCCACAGATGTGTGGTTAATTGTAGACAAGTGGCTCCCTGAGTTGATAAAAAATATGAATATAGCCAATTTTAACGTCGGAAACTTATAGAAGAGAAAAAATAAAATAAGTAATTAAAATAAATATTAAATAAGGTCATGTGTTAAAGAATAATAAAAAATAAAATATTTAAGTAAATACTAATAAATAATTTTCCAAACAGATGCTAAATTCATCATTAATTCTATTTCAGTATTAAAAATAGATATAAAGAATACGTAATGAATCAATTAAGGTATATTAAATAGGTAAATGAAATATTAACCAGTGACGTTCGATTAATTTAAAAAAAAAAACACATAAACACGCTAGCAGCGCTACAGCACAATAACCGATCGTAGTTTTTTGTCGTGTAAATGTGGCAACAGTGAACGCGCGGAGCTCCAACTGGCTCAAACGATCATTTTATCCGGTGATGGATTATAGACAGGTAAACCGTCAGCGAAGTGATATATTACGCTAGGGTAATTGGCCTTTTATTCGACAACTGGTAATTTATATTCCCGGCGACGAGGATAAACAAAATTGCTTATTCTCTTCTTGTACGCCGTTTCAAAAATCATTAATGTTAAGTTTTTTGAAAACAATGGCCGATGAAGGAATAAAGAATTTTATTTTGTGTCTTGTCGGCGTTGGACAATAAAAAGGTTGGTAGCGTTTTGACAATGCGATTGTTTTTACTAACCAGTTTTTCAGACAATCGATGTTTTTTTCAGCGGTTGAATAAAATACGGTCAGAAGATTTATACTTTAATTTGGCAGTTTCAAAAAATTCGCTGTTTGTGGACGAACACTGTTCATGTGAAAAAAAAAAAAAGAGAAATGCGAATCTCTAGAACATACTCGTAAGCGTAAACAAAGAAACAGATGAAGATTAATTATTACGAATACAAAATGTTAAACAATATTTTTAATACAATTTCTAACTCCCTTTATGTACAATAATCACTTATCTTAAATATCTGGTGTATCAAAGGATTCAATTCTTAGGGTGCTATTTTCCCGTTATCGAGCTCTATAGTGTATTTTTATGTATGAGAGAGTAATAAAACAATAAATTATGTATGCAAATCCCTAAACTGTTGATACGGGTGACACAATGAAAAACAGATATTTGTCAACAAATTTACAGAAGTATATAGGAAAACAATTTTAAATTGAGTATGACCACCAGGTATAACGGTTGGAGCAGAATAGAATACAATAGTTGTGAGGGTTACTAATCCCTAAATAAGGTTGCCAGTGTCGGAGTGATGGAGGTTAACAGGTACTAATGAATTTGCAAGAAATGTAAGATGTTTATTTTATTGGTTATATATAACCAATAAAAGTTTAATAAGTACCTACCTATTTGCAAAATAAAGTTTAATTCTTTAGATAAAATAAAACGTTTTATTTTATCTGAAATGAGTGCATTCCACGAAGTAAGGGTTTCAACAATCAAACATTTAATTCTTTAATTCCAGGAATCTACGACAGTAATTGACTAGATAATTACCTTCTAAACTTATTCCACAGAAAATGTGATAGTGGGTTTTTTCCATTTTGTATATAGGAAGGTCCAAGTGGCGTATTCAAAATTCTTAACAGTTCACTAAAAGTAGGTACTTCAGTTGCAAGGTGCAGTTTATTGTGTATACTAGTGTTATGGAAAATTTGGAAGTGCCGTGTAAACGCCGAAAAATTGGTCCTCTAACAGTTAATGAAAAAACATTAATATTTAATTGTTTTAAATCATTTACAGACAAACGTTTATGTGAAAGTGTTGATGAGACCGTTGAGTTAGTTAGCAGTACACTTGGTGTTGGGAAATCTACGATTTACAGAGTTATTAAAGAAGAGAAATGTGGTAGTTTTCAAATGCCACGTAATGCTCCAGGGAAACCAAAATTTCAAATAGAATATCATTTTAAAGAAGGACTTCGACGGAAAGTGCATGAATTCTTCTTTAGACAAGAATTTCCAACATTGGATAAAGTTCTTGTCTCAGTTCGAGATGATAAGGATTACCCAGAAATGAGTCGAAGTACGTTATGGAAACTTTTAAAAGAAATAGGCTTCCGCTGGAAAAAGAATCCCAGAAAGTCTATTTTATTAGAAAGAAGCGATATTGTCATATGGAGAAGACATTTTCTAAGAACCATAAAGGAAATGAGAAACCAAAAAAGAAAAATATTTTATCTTGATGAAACATGGATCAACGAGGGTCATACACCAAATAAATTTTGGCAGGATGAAACTGTTACAAGTCAAAGGCACGCTTTTGTAAATAACTTATCTACTGGTTTAAACCCACCATCAGGAAAGGGACGCAGGCTGATAATAGTACACATTGGCAGTTCAGACGGTTTTGTTGAAGGTGGTTTATTAACTTTTGAATCAACTCGTACCGGTGACTACCATGAAGACATGAACGCTGATGTCTTTCAAGAATGGTTCGAACAAATGATAGATCTTCTTCCTAAGAACTGTGTAATAGTAATGGATAATGCAAGTTATCACTCCAGACTTATAGAAGGACTGCCCACAACCAAGTGGTTAAAAAAAGACTTGCAGAATTGGCTGAGTTCAAAAAATATTACGTACCATCCCGGATCTATAAGAAAGGAACTTTATTCGTTGTGTGCCCTTCATAAAGAAAAATTTAAAAAATACGAAATTGATGAAATTGCCAAAAATCGTGGAATGACAGTACTTAGATCCCCACCATATCATTGTGAATTAAACCCGATTGAACTGGTATGGGCACAGATAAAGAGTGAAGTTTCAAGAAAAAATACCACTTTTAAAATTCATGATGTTAAACAGTTGTTTTTGGAGGCCGTAAATAATGTAAAACTTGAAAACTGGGAAAAGGCAGTAAATCACACTATTAAAGAAGAGGAAAAAATGTGGAAGCTGGACAATATTACTGATAAAATGATCGAGCCAGTTATTATAAATCTTGGTTCTGAAAGTTCATCTTCTGAATCTGATTTGGATTTGTAACAAGTAGCTGTAAGTTTTATATTAATATTTTTATTCATCTATTTAACATACCTTAGACGGTTTTAAAAACTGTTTTTCTCTTTTGTAATTTTTAAAAATTAAAAAAAATGTGAATTTTTTAAAACCCTTTTTAATGTAGGCCAGTCAGTTCTAATATAGTGTGTGATAAAAGAGGTCACTTTTGTTTACATACACATAACACTTTATAACACTGAAATAATTCATTTATTTTTTACAATTATTCAAAGTAATTTTTCAATTAATCTTGAGCACGCCCATGGAGTGGTCGGAGCTACCAGTTAAAATTACGCTAATTACTCTCTCGTTCATAAAAATAAACTATAGGTGAAGTTGCATGTTAGAGTCTTTTCCAGAAATTTTCGAACACATGATATTCGGGGGAACCACCGATTTTTGTATGGTCTTATAAAGATGTTCAACAATAAGTAGCTGTTTGATGTTTTTTACTTTACCAATATTTTCAATTATTTCATTATATTATTATTTGACGATTTAAATTAGCACACTTATTTCCGAGCCCAAACATGATCATGATCAAACAGAAAGAGAATAGTTCAATGATGAGTGTAAAAAAGCCATACAGAAAAGAAATGAACATAAGAAATATATGGAAAGAAGAACCAGAGAAAGAAGATGCAGTTATGAAGATGCAAGAAGAAGGGCCGATAAAATATTCCGCACAGAGAAAAGAAAATATGAAAACGGTAATATAGAGACTGGATCATCTTAAGGGACGCTATATGCAACGGTGCGAAGGAAGTCATTGGTGACTACGAGAGGAAGAAGAAGAACGAATGGATGACAGATGAAATATTACACCTTATGGACAGAAGGAGGGAAAATAAGAATAATCCCGAACAATATAAAGAACTGGATAGAACAGTCAGCAGAAAGATAAAGAATCCAAAGAGAAATGGTTACAAGAAAAATGTCAAGAGATAGAAGAGCTATAACGAAGACACGATAGTTTTAATATGCATAAAAAAATCAAGGAGTTTACTTATACTTACAAGAAAAAACAGTTTGGTAGGTTAATATACGAGAACAACAAACTTATTGTAGATAAAGAAGAACAGTTACAGACTTGGGCAAATTACATAAAAGATTTGTTTACGGATTATCGTCATATTTCTACGAACACTCTTGATCTGAATGGACCAAAAATATTGAAAAGTGAGGTGATAAAAGCTATAGATCAAACGAAAGATGGGAAAGCAACAGGATGCGATGAAATACCAGTCGAATTTTTAAAAGTTTTTAACGAGAACAACCTGAATGTAGTATTAGAACTGTTTAATAAGATATACGATACTGGTCAAATTCCATCGGACTGGTTGAAATCTACATTTGTGTCCCTTCCCAAGAAATCGAATTCTAAGACGTGTAGTGAATATCGCCTTATAAGTTTAATGAGTCACACCCTTAAAGTATTTTTGCGTATTATCCATTTCAGAATACGAGCAAAATTAGAACACAGCATAAGTAAAACACAGTTCGGTTTTAGATGCGGTTTTGTCTTTTGTCAAAAATGTCTGGATCAACAGAAAGATGTTTACGCCTGTTTTATCGACTATGAGAAAGCATTCGATACTATCAAACATGACAAACTCATAGAACTATTACATCTTACAGTCATCATGTTACTTACATCATGTTTCGTAGAACAGTAGAGACGGCAGAAATATATTCACAATTAAAAACAGGGACAAAAGAGACCGGACTAGAAAAAAATATTCAAAAGTCAAAAAAACTAACACAGGCAAGAGCTAGGGGAAACAGACGCAGAGTTAAATTAGAGGACGATATAGAAACTGTAGAAAGTTTTACATATCTAGTAGTTACATTAAACACGGATGGAACAGAGGAATCAGAAATTCAATGAATAATAGTAAAAGGAAACAAAGCTTACTTTTTTACTTACAAAGTCCTAAGAAGATTATTTGGACCTATTAACGAAAACGGAGTATGGAGATCCAGGTAGAACCATGAACTTTACCAACTTTTTAAAGAGGCACCAATCTCAGAATTTCTTAAACTTCAGAGACTTGGGCTGGTCATGTTGTGAGAATGGAGACTGAAAGATTGCCAAAAAGAGCCCTATATAGTAAACCAAGGCGGAAGACCAAAAGGAAGGCCACGGAAAAGGTGGGAGGATGAAGTGGTAGCGGACGCGCAAAATTTGCTAGACGTGAGAGCCTGGAGAAAATCAGCGGGACCGGCAAGGTTGGAGGCATTGTTTGGAGGAGACTCGATTTGGGTTGTAGCAGCTTGTCGTAAGACAAGTAATCTAAAAACATTCAGAAATAAATAGAGGTATCTATCTTGAAAAGTCTTACGGTAGTGTCCCATCGAAGAATTTATTCAATGTACACGATTAATTAAAGAATCTATAAGGCATGCGTAAGGCCGATCATGACCTACGCAATAGAGACCAGAGCCGAAATCACAACAACGGACAGAATGTTAAGAACCACGAAAATGCGAACATTAAGAGCAATAGCCGGATATAGGTACTCTATATGAGTATGACCGTAAAAGTAATAAAGAAGTAAAAGAGATATGTGACATCCGACAAGAGATCGGAGAGACCATGTTAAAAGAATGCCAGACGATCGGTTAGTCAAAATTGGCAAAGAAAAACTTTCAAACCAACCGACCGTCTACGAAATGGTACGAAAGTTGGTCTTCATCGTCTCCACTGCTAATGTTAAACTATTAAAGAAAACACAGGATGTGGTACTTATATCGCCAGAATTATAGGACGAATATTATGAACAAATGCTGACAAAAGATTAAGCAGAATTTTAAAATTTGGCTTCGAAAAATATGATGAAGCACCACAAGATATTAAGAAACGCGTCAACGATATGAAAAATGGGAAGGCTCCAGGAACGGGGGGAGTACTCATAGAACCTCCAGAATGGAAAACTGCATATATTAGCAAGTTATACAAAAATAAAAGCCACAGAAAGGATTGTAAGAACTACCGAGGGCTTAGTGTAACCAACTCAATCTGTAGGTTTTATATGAAGATAAATAAAAGCCAAATTGAAGATGGTTGGGATGACGGCTTTCATACTAGTCGTTATGTAACGGTATGAAAGGCAGTTTGTTCTGTATAATAACAAACAAATTTCACCGATTTACATTAATGCTATGAGGGAGTTGACAAAAAAGATAAAGGTGACCAAAGGACTTAGCCAAGGCTGATGCATTACACTTACGCTCTTTAAGATCTATTTGTAGGGGGTTTCGGATATTTGAAAAAAAAATGTGAACCTATGGGTATTAAAATTGGAGCTCATAAACTGTACGCATTTTGCGGAAGACCAAGACTTGCAGAAGATCAGAATGGTATCCATTACATGCTGCGAAAACTAGATAAAGAATATTCTAAGTGAAGTTGATCAATTAATCCATCAAAAACAGAATATGTAGTAGTGGGAGGTGAAGGAAAACACTTAGAACTAAGAGGCACATAAATCAAAAATACTGATGGCTATAAATATCTCGATGTAAGCATTATAAACGATGATCGTTTGTAAAAGAAAAAGCTGTACAATAGAGTATACTGAATAGTATACTCTGGAATAATCAGATCACTCGAAACACAAAAAATAGGATGTATGAAAGTGTCATAAAAAGTATTACTACATAGGGTTCAGAGCTTTGGGAAATAAATAAAAAAGACGCATTCAAAATAAAAGCAATAAAAATGAGTTATTCGCGTAGATGTTGCCAAATCACTAGAAGAGATAAAATAAGGAATACTGAAATCAAAGAGCGTATGGGCATAGACAATGACATCCTGGAAACTATTGAATGCAAAAGGCTAAAATGGTACGGTTATGTCGAAAGGATGATTGACCAAAGAGAATGTTACAGTGCATTCTCACTAATCACAGGAAAAAGGGAAGGCGTAGAGACAAGAAGTAAATGGTGCAATGGAAGATAGGGGTCTACAAGCAGATGACTAGAAAGATCGCAAGCGTTGGAATCTAGGATGCGAGAAACGGCGACAGATGTAATAAACTCGTTTTATAAAAGACCTTAGATTATAAATGTAGACTGGACACTGTCTTAAGAACTCTAAATATAGATATGCTGAACGGATAGTGGTCCAGTTTATGCAAAATTGAGGAAAAGTTGCCATTAATGTCCTTTGTAATTGTGAAGTGCTTAGTCACATAAGCCGGGAATATAGCGCTAAAATAAATATCTGATGGCCTAACTTAAAGCCTTGTTGATTTAGTTAATTACATTTGGCGAATAATTATTATTTATACAGGGTGAGTTATGAGGAACTTTACATACTTCTACCATATGTAGAGTCCCTCAGGGAGCATATCATGTGGCCACTAAAAAATGCCAACTCCTCTTATTTATTAATTAACAGGGTGATTTGTGTAATTGACCATTTATTTCATTTTACTGTAGTGTTTATACGGCTCATTTGATTTTTTAAATTTTTGCATGATACAGTACACTACTATCAAGCATTCGACTGGTATTAGCTAAACTAAAAAATTCCAGGACTGGCTTTGGAAAAATTAATTTAGGGATTGGTATTAAATATTACACCCTATATAAATTTTTTTTAAAATGCAATAAGTGATTTTCAAACTACATAAATAGCCAATGAAAACGACATATGCGACAATGTTGTCGCACTTTTATTAAATTTTTAGTGAACGATCAAATCTTACCAAAAATAGAACAACCATAATGAAGTATCAAATTATAAGGTATTAATTTAAATAAATGTTATAAATTTCAAATATTTTAATTAAAATGAGTTCCTACAACATAATCTAATACGTAGAAAATTAACATCTTTACTGTCACTTTGTATTATCTCTACGATAGAATCAATTGTTTTTCAATTTTAAATTTTTACTCACAGATCGTATTGGGGCATTATTTTCGATAAATAATCAATTAAATTGATTAAAAAGTCAAACCTCTTGTATGTGTTAGTTTTTGTTGATTATAAATGATTAAAATTTTATGTCAAATAATAATACATTTCATCAACTGTACTAAATAAAAATAAATCTAAAAAAGTTTAAAATGAAGGTTGGCGTTGACCGTTTGACGTTTCTTGATATTTTATACCCATTGTCATTATTGTCATTATCAATTGTTATTTATGTGTACAAGAATACATATTTCTTCTGTCATATCTACGTTAAGTACATTGTGTTAGTTTTGGTAGAGCTTTTGTTACTTTCGTTCAAAATGCCACATCAGTTGTCGACCACAGAATATGCAGACATAATATTTGTTTATGGATTCTGTAATGGGAATGGTAGGGCTGCTAGTAGAGAATATCGCAGGAGATTTCCTAATCGTCGAACTCCCAGTCATCCAACATTTGGGTCAGTTTTTAATTATTTGCGAGAAAATGGCACTTTTCCTAGTGGAACAACAGAGCGACATGTAGATGAAGCGCAGGAAGATGACATTATGGACGCCGTTACTATGAATCCTACAATAAGCACTAGACAAGTAAGTCGAGAACTCAATGTTACTCAATCAAAAGTAAGTAGAGTCTTACAAAAAAATAATCTATACCCATATCACAGTCAAATGGTTCAGCGACTACATGCTGGAGATAAGATCGATAGGTTGGAATTTTGTAGATGGATTAACAATAATCGACCAACGCTATACAGGACACTATTTACAGATGAAGCCCAATTTACCAGAGACGGGATAAATAATTCACGAAATTCACATGTGTGGGCAAAAGAAAATCCCCATGCTATTCGAGAACGTCGTTCTCAGTTAAGGTTTTCGGTTAACGTGTGGATTGGTGTCATAAATAACCAATTAGTAGGTCCTCACTTTTTTGATGGTCCTTTAACAGGGCAGGTCTATTTGAACTTTCTACAAAATATTTTGCCGAATTTGCTTGCCAACGCGAACGTTGCTATCCGAGGGATTTATTTTCAGCATGATGGGACACCCCCACACTTTTTACTGGCAGTGAGACAACATCTCAATAATGTTTATGGCAACAGGTGGATAGGACGTGCAGGTCCTATTTCGTGGCCTTCAAGATCCCCTGATTTCAATCCCGTTGATTACCATAATTGGGGACGATTGAAGCAACTAGTTTACGCAGTGAATATTAATAACCGACAACAATTAATTGATAGAATTATACATTGTTGTAATACTATTAGAAACGATCCCCAGAGTATCCGTAATTCAATACGTCAATTAACAATTCGGCAACAAAAATGTGTACAGGCTGCAGGGTTCCATTTCGAAAATCTATTTTGAATTATTTTTATTTTGTTACCATTATTGTATCTTTTCCAGTTCTAATTTATGGGTTTATCATAACTATGTACATATTTTTAGTTTTTTTTTTTAAATTGTTCTTCGTTATTGTTAGTAGTTACTGTTTTTTGTTGTGCGGTGACTCAGTTTATCATTTCAATTAAAATATTTGAAATTTATAACATTTGTTTAAATTAATAATTTGATACTTCATTATGGTTGTTCTATTTTTGGTAAGATTTGATCGTTCACTAAAAATTTAATAAAAGTGCGACAACATTGTCGCATATGTCGTTTTCATTGGCTATTTATGTAGTTTGAAAATCACTTATTGCATTTTAAAAAAAATTATACAGGGTGTAATATTTAATACGAATCCCTAAATTAATTTTTCCAAAGCCAGTCCTGGAATTTTTTAGTTTAGCTAATACCAGTCGAATGCTTGATAGTAGTGTACTGTATCATGCAAAAATTTAAAAAATCAAATGAGCCGTATAAACACTACAGTAAAATGAAATAAATGGTCAATTACACAAATCACCCTGTTAATTAATAAAGAAGAGGAGTTGACATTTTTTAGTGGCCACATGATATGCTCCCTGAGGGACTCTACATATGGTAGAAGTATGTAAAGTTCCTCATGACTCACCCTGTATGTATATTATTTAAGCATACCTAAAGAAACATTTTACATTTACTTTCTCAAATTCCTCATCTAATTTAACCATAAAACAAAATAAAATTAATATTAATTACAATAAAATAACCAAAAAAATAACAAAAACAAGCTCACACATTTCTCGTCCAGCGATCCATTAGAACTTTGTCATGCAAAACATTTAATGTAGCGGGTTAGACCAGTTACTGCGGCAGCCATGCTTCACTTAACATGCGCGCCCATGTATCTCTTTCATGTTCTTCACCACTTCGCCTCGCCCCGGATCAATGAATGAATCAACACGTTTTTACCTGTGTTTAGGCTCTGGTGCCTCTTCAAGGATGGGGTTTGTGACTTGGGAAACGTCAATCTGTGTGTTGCCGCTATACTCGGGCTTATGTGGTGGCTACAAAGCAGTAGTGTCAGAAGGATTTCCTACCTTTGTGGGTGTCGGTTGGACCAAGCCCACTACTAAGTACAAGTTCCATTGGAAAAACGGTCCTTTTCAGATTGTTGGCCTTTTGTTTTGTTTGGTGTAAACGTGTGGAGGATAGCTGTGGCTATGTCCACACCTAGGATCAGGTATCGTTGTGCAATGAGATTGGGAAATTACAGAAAACCAATCTACCCCTATCCTTATGATTTGAATTGCGACTCTTAAGGATTGTGTGGGGTGCTCACTGTTTTGTGTTTGGTGTATGTGTGTGTTGTATAGGTATTGGTTGTGTGTTGTCGGTTTGTTTCCTGTTTTGGTGTTTGTATGTTTATTGGTTTGTGAGCTTGTGTGGTTGGTAAAGTGTCTGTGTGGGTAAATAATAAGTGTATGTATGAATGCTGAGTACAGAGTGTTTGTGTACAATGAATACACACAATGAATTGGACATTTGGTTTAAGTAGCGGTTTTTGTCACTTCTATTTTCAGGGAAGACGTTAAATATGATCATTGATGTGAAGTGGATTAAGGACTTCATGTCCGAGGATAGGTCGTTTGAGGGGATTTACTTGGGAGTGTGAACGGGTTGTGTTTGCTTTGGGCCATTTGGGAACATTTGCCGTGGGGCATGCAGTAGACCTGTGTTGTTACCCGTAATATGGATAGATAATAGATTTTTCAAGGCATTCGTTGCTGAGGTGTCCAATTTTGCAGTATCTCGAACAGTATTTAAGCTGAACCCCCGGGCCACTCACCTCTTACTGCTCTCTCACCGCTTATATACCTAACATAGTTTACCTAATGTTATTAACATCTTTTTCTTCACTCATTTCTTCTTCCTGTCGGTTTGGAATTTAGTATTTGTTTAAGTGCTCGATTTTAATCTACTCTAATTAGATGTTCCAAATGAAAATTATAATGCTTGAACACCTTAAGTAAAATTTACAGTTAACTGTCAAGTCAGGAAGGAATAAACATTTTATGCATCGCATTCAGGGTGTTCTTCATGAAGTGTGTTCTTTATAAAAGTGTTCACATTATGTGCAAATAATAATTGTGTTATATCCAAATATATTAAACCACTGAAAGATCAAGGTGTGAGATAAAGGTCTCGCGAAAGAGAGCCAAATACAGATAGTTTATGGTCTGAGTTCTAAATAATTTAGATAATAACCAATTTAGAATATTGAAATAGTTATAATTCAGTGATTGATTTTATAACAATTATATTCAAAATTATTTCAGTAAGGGCGTTTCTTAAAAATCTTCATTAAATCTGGAATTCAATTAGATATCAACTCTAAATTTCGCCTGATTTACTGCCCGCCATGGTAATAATCGCCATTCTACGGCAATGTCTTGCTACAGCTCCATTTGCAGCCTCTGATTTACGACCCTTAATAATTGCATGTGCTGTCGCAATTCAAATCCTGACGCTGAATCGGTCGACCGTTTGCTCGTAACTTGACAGTGCGTGAGCAAAATAATATATACCATCCATAACTCATAAATATTATATATGATCGTAAATTGATCAAGAAAGTCAGTCCGAGAGTTAATATGTTATATGTAGGTTGAGAAGACGTGAGTAAGGCCAGCGTCAGTGGCGTTAGCTATTAATTAAATATAAAAAATCATACCAAAGTATATTCAATATTGTGGACACTAAGTTTTCAAAATATGAATAGGTACGTTAAAATGACTATATTTTGCCTGGTTGCTGTTCGATGAAAAGGACCCGTAGTCCTTAGTAGCTCTTTTATAGTTTATTTTTATGAACGAGAGAGTAATTAGCATAATTTTAACTGGTAGCTCCGACCACTCCATGGGCGTGCTCAAGATTAATTGAAAAATTACTTTGAATAATTGTAAAAAATAAATGAATTATTTCAGTATTATAAAGTGTTATGTGTATGTAAACAAAAGTGACCTCTTTTATCACACACTATATTAGAACTGACTGGCCTACATTAAAAAGGGTTTTAAAAAATTCACATTTTTTTTAATTTTTAAAAATTACAAAAGAGAAAAAGAGTTTTTAAAACCGTCTAAGGTATGTTAAATAGATGAATAAAAATATTAATATAAAACTTACAGCTACTTGTTACAAATCCAAATCAGATTCAGAAGATGAACTTTCAGAACCAAGATTTATAATAACTGGCTCGATCATTTTATCAGTAATATTGTCCAGCTTCCACATTTTTTCCTCTTCTTTAATAGTGTGATTTCCTGCCTTTTCCCAGTTTTCAGGTTTTACATTATTTACGGCCTCCAAAAACAACTGTTTAACATCATGAATTTTAAAAGTGGTATTTTTTCTTGAAACTTCACTCTTTATCTGTGCCCATACCAGTTCAATCGGGTTTAATTCACAATGATATGGTGGGGATCTAAGTACTGTCATTCCACGATTTTTGGCAATTTCATCAATTTCGTATTTTTTAAATTTTTCTTTATGAAGGGCACACAACGAATAAAGTTCCTTTCTTATAGATCCGGGATGGTACGTAATATTTTTTGAACTCAGCCAATTCTGCAAGTCTTTTTTTAACCACTTGGTTGTGGGCAGTCCTTCTATAAGTCTGGATTGATAACTTGCATTATCCATTACTATTATACAGTTCTTAGGAAGAAGATCTATCATTTATTCGAACCATTCTTGAAAGACATCAGCGTTCATGTCTTCATGGTAGTCACCGGTACAAGTTGATTCAAAAGTTAATAAACCACCTTCAACAAAACCGTCTAAACTGCCAATGTGTACTATTATCAGCCTGCGTCCCTTTCCTGATGGTGGGTTTAAACCAGTAGATAAGTTATTTACAAAAGCGTGCCTTTGACTTGTAACAGTTTCATCCTGCCAAAATTTATTTCGTTGATCCCTCGTTGATCCATGTTTCATCAAGATAAAATATTTTTCTTTTTTGGTTTCTCATTTCCTTTATGGTTCTTAGAAAATGTCTTCTCCATATGACAATATCGCTTCTTTCTAATAAAATAGACTTTCTGGGATTCTTTTTCCAGCGGAAGCCAATTTCTTTTAAAAGTTACCATAACGTACTTCGACTCATTTCTGGGTAATCCTTATCATCTCGAACTGAGACAAGAACTTTATCCAATGTTGGAAATTCTTGTCTAAAGAAGAATTCATGCACTTTCCGTCGAAGTCCTTCTTTAAAATGATATTCTATTTGAAATTTTGGTTTCCCTGGGGCATTACGTGGCATTTGAAAACTACCACATTTCTCTTCTTTAATAACTCTGTAAATCGTAGATTTCCCAACACCAAGTGTACTGCTAACTAACTCAACGGTCTCATCAACACTTTCACATAAACGTTTGTCTGTAAATGATTTAAAACAATTAAATATTAATGTTTTTTCATTAACAGTTAGAGGACCAATTTTTCGGCGTTTACACGGCACTTCCAAATTTTCCATAACACTAGTATACACAATAAACTGCACCTTGCAACTGAAGTACCTACTTTTAGTGAACTGTTAAGAATTTTGAATACGCCACTTGGACCTTCCTATATACAAAATGGAAAAACCCACTAACACATTTTCTGTGGAATAAGTTTAGAAGGTAATTATCTAGTCAATTACTGTCGTAGATTCCTGGAATTAAAGAATTAAATGTTTGATTGTTGAAACGCTTACTTCGTGGAATGCACTCATTTCAGATAAAATAAAACGTTTTATTTTATCTAAAGAATTAAACTTTATTTTGCAAATAGGCAAAGAATTAAACTTTATTTTGCAAATAGATAAAATAAAACGTTTTATTTTATCTAAAGAATTAAACTTTATTTTGCAAATAGGTAGGTACTTATTAAACTTTTATTGGTTATATATAACCAATAAAATAAACATCTTACATTTCTTGCAAATTCATTAGTACCTGTTAACCTCCATCACTCCGACACTGGCAACCTTATTTAGGGATTAGTAAGCCTCACAACTATTGTATTCTATTCTGCTCCAACCTTTATACCTGGTGGTCATACTCAATTTAAAATTGTTTTCCTATATACTTCTGTAAACTTGTTGACAAATATCTGTTTTTCATTGAGTCACCCGTATCAACAGTTTAGGGATTTGAATACATAATTTATTGTTTTATTACTCTCTCATACATAAAAATACACTATAGGAATATGCTAAAGAAATAAACGTTGGGCGATTTTTGCCATTTTTTCCGATTCTTACGAGGTCAATAAAATTTATCACAATAAAATTTTAATTTTTAGAGCCCAGTTTCAAAACTTATTGCATAAAATGTAAATTTTTTGAGTTTTGGTAACAAATATGAAGTATTTGAAATATACCTAAAAAAAGCTGATTTTTCACTTTTACATTATAATCGATATAACACGTTTAAAACTTCTTTGCGATTGTACAGATACGTTTTTCGAAACTAGAGTGCAACAAATTTAAGTTTGGGATTGTGACGTAGTGTTTAGCGCCGGTGGGCGGACTGTTTCTACCAGTGGCAGGCGGAAACAGGTAAATTTAAAATAATTTTTCATAAGTATATTCAATTAAAGTGAAGAATGAATTTGATATTTTTTTTTTATTTAAACACAAAACCACATCAACCGCACAGGGTTATTAGTGGATATAACAAATACATGAAATATTACATTAAATAAAATTGAATAACTTGATGTCTTTTAAATAGCTTAACACTGTCGAAATTTTTTTGGTGAGAACTGTCTTGATATCATCATCTGTGAATCCGTGGAATCTTCTTTTTTCCTTGAACTGAGGACAATCAAGCAGGATGTGTTTCACAGTCAGTGGGTTAGAGCATGAAGATAGCTACTCCGCCACTGACCTGTTGTGCCCAAAATGAGTTTCTTGAAGACATAAGATCTTTGGGCATAATTCATTTATTAATAGTTTTAACTGTTCCAAATGGGTATAAAACCCATTAAGATTTCACTGTAAAATAAAGGAATTGGACATGTTAGAATTCTGCCTGAGATAATCGTTCATCTTTTTCTTCTGTGGAAGAGATATTATTGGGCTTTAGTTTCTTTTTTAATCTAGTTATATTATTTTTTAATTTTGAATTGTGGGTATAAACGTGAACAAAATTAAGGATCTCAATTAGCTCGGTAGTTTCATTCGACTAATCTTTTGAAATTATTTCAGGGTGTTTGGCATATATTATATTTTTTAGAAAGTCACATATTTCATTATAATTTAGGATAAACGGTGGTGATCTGTTTTCTATTTTGTCTTTAATTGACTCTAGTGAAAGTAAAAGTTCTTCGCGGGAGTTTCTGGTTGACTTTTTGACAATTTTTTGGTTTGCTTACTACAGGAGAAGTAAATATCTGTGAATCGGTCTGTGGGGTATTTTCGTTAGTGTCTGGAGAAGATGAGATGAACCTTTTTAGTTGATTAGGGACGTTTGTATTAATTGGATTTGGTGTTATTTCTACTGGAGTAGGATTTCTGATGTTTGAGGTTGATGATGTTGGAGTTTTTAAGGAAGATGTTTCACTTCTATTACTTATGGATCCTGTCAGGTTATTGTCAGTTTCCATAATTTGTTCTGTTTGGTTATTAAAGGATTTTATTGTAATTAATGTGTTTTGTACCAGTTCAATTGAACTGCTACATATTCACAGTTCTGCTCTACGGAATGGAAGCATGGACACTGACTGTTGCATCTATGAATCGGCTCGAAGCTTTCGAAATGTGGTGTTATAGGCGCATCTTACGTATATCCTGGGTTGACAGACTTACTAATGTGGAGGTCCTGCATAGAATGGGGAAAGAATGTGAAATTCTCATGACCGTCAAAACTAAACAGTTGGAATATCTAGGACATGTAATGAGAAATCAAGAACGTTACGGCCTTCTCCAGCTGATTCTCCAAGGGAAAGTAAATGGTAAGAGAGGACCGGGAAGAAGACGCATTTCCTGGCTTCAAAATTTACGAAAGTGGTATAACACGACTACCACTGAACTGTTCCGCGCTGCAATAAATAAAGTAAAGATAGCCGTGATGATCGCCAACATCCGGAACGGATAGGCACTTTAAGAAGAAGAAGAATGTGTTTTGAAAAGTTTCTGGGTGTGCACTAGCAGTGGATGAATTAGCCTTGTCAGAACTTTGTAGTTCTGTTTGGTTATTAGATGTATTTACTGTAGGTAATATGTTTTGAAAGGTTTCTGAGTATACATTAGAAGTAGTGGGGTTTGCTTGGTTAGAGCATTCAGCTTCTTGATGACCAATAGTCTTGCATTTTGTACAGTTAAATCCTTCTATAGAAAGGTATAAACGATAATTGGTATTATCATAAGAGATAATGAAAGAATCAGGAATAGATATATTGTCTAAAGGTGTAATAAATATTTGCCTTCTAAAACTCAAGACATGGTTGTATTCGCTTTCAGGCATACCTACTCTTAGAAAAGTCATTTTTGAGGCGGAGTTTATAGCCATCTGATGTAGTTCTTGTTCAATTAACGAGTTTGGAACAGTAAGACAAGCATTTGATATGACTAGTCTTTGAGCTGGAGAGACAAGTCTTCTTATTTCTACTTGAGTTTCTTTTATATTAACATATTTGTGGGAATGTAGTAGTGAATCGACTGCATTTTTAGATGATAGATATAGACATATTCTATTGTTGGCAATTCTGAAAGCGAAGGATACGTTACGTGGACCAACTAGTGAACCAACGGCGATGATATAGTCATGAACTTTACTTCCTTCAATACTGGAAAGTATTATAGCTTGTTCTTTTGTTGGATCTTTAAATGTGTTGACAACATTGGAATATGAGACGTGAGATGAAGTGTGAGTAGTAATCATAGTTTTATTCGAAGTCATGGTTGATTAATTATAAGTCCGGCCCTATCACCCGTTCGAAAACCGGTGTGGATTTTGACCCAAAACTGGATTTGTTTCTATTTCTTCGGAACGTTATAGGTTATATTAATATTAATATAAATACTATGAAGTGATTTTTGGTACTCACGTAACGTTTACTCGGTGGATTTGAAGGTAGCACTATAAAGATTTTCTCCAATAAGTTTACTACCTTTTTACTGACGAAGTTCACACACTACTTAGTTTTTAACCAGTTTTACTAAATGAAACTGTGAAAAATACTTTAATATTAATTAATATTGAGTATTGTTGAAAGAGTTCTAACTTAATATGTATTCTGACTTTGACATTCATTTGACATTTCTCAATAGACATTTTTCATAGTTTTTAATCATTATGAAGTTTATAGTCACGTGCACTCGATAAAATAAGGAGTAAAATATTAGGAGTACTTTAATAAATAACAAATTTCTCAATACTTACAATTTATTAAATTATCACGAAGGAGAGGTTTTAACATTACAAAAAAAAATAATTAAGTAGTTTGTTTTAACTAATTAAATAATAAATGTATTTATCTAAACAAGAATGCCTTAGTTATGATTCCTCGCATGATTCTAAGATCTCTATCTCTCTTCAAATTCAGGAATTTGAATCACTATCTTCATCCTCAGCAAGACTTTCTTCTGATGAACTAGTTGCCACTTTCCTTTCACCAAAGCCCATATTTTTTCGATGGGGTTTAACTCCGGATAATAGGGAGGCAAGCGAAGTACTTTATGTCTATGTTGATCAAACTTATAATATAATACATAAACAGGTAGAAAGGTAGTGGTTTATGGGCTTGTATAATTTTATATAACTCCGGTTTGCTTAGTGTTTGTTGAAAAGGAATACTTTTTTCCTGTAACCTCCTCCTCCTCAGTCCTAATCCCTTTTGTACGTGGTGACACCATCAGGCCTTTACAGTTTTTTCACGATTTCCTTCCATCCTTTCCTGTCCTGGGCTGGTTGTTCGGCTTCATGTAACCCTTGTTTAATCAATATTTTTGTTTGATCTACACAATGGCTTGGAGATCTTTCCCTAGGTCTCTTTCCTTCAACTCTACCCTCTATCAGTTTTTCCATCGTACCTGTTCTTCTAGCAACCACTTTACCATAATATCCCTTCGCCTAAATAATCATTGTACATTATTATTTTTACTAAATGTTTATCAAAAACTTAGTTTCGTAGGCAGTCGTTAATAAGCTTTTTACGAATTTTTTCTCAACAATAAAATTTGATTTATTATGAAACTTTAAAAGTAATTATGGCTTACATTACTGTTATTATTCTTAAAATTGACTTTTTAATTATAAACACGCACTTAATTTAAAAATTAACACAGCGTTAGGTACAAATCCAATCTCTCCTCCAGTATGAACAATAATCTGCCTTTTGTCCTTTGAAATCTGTTTCTTTAAAGTTTTTCCACTTTGATTTGCCCAGTGGTATGGTGGAGTATGGCTGCTATGTATATATGTTTCGTCGGTATAAATTATGGATGTACCATGAGATTGAAATTGAATTAGCTGTTTTAAATATTCTATTCGTTTTAAACGAATATCAGAACTTTCCATTATGACACACCTAGTGTCTCCGGTTATTCGCCACCTACAATTTGTTCCAGATGATTTGAAGACAATCTTTTCAAAAGTAAGGATGGTTTAATTGTGTTCTTATCTTTTTAGGAACCACATTGTTAAATAACTATTATTAATAATTGATCTAAACACATTAAATTACTTTATAATACACTAATTACTACTACCAAGCACTACTACTATACTAAGCACTAATCTAGAAAAAAATATTAAAATATCCAACACAATCAAATCAACAAGACAAGTCAAATACTCTCTGAGATTCGTTCTGATACATCCGTAATTCTCAGACTACGACACTGCCAAGCAGCACAGTGGTCGTTTCCATGGTAACACTAGCAAACACGATTCATTGCGCATCGTCGAGGTATGAGTCATATTCCCAAACTTAAGTTTGTTGCAGTATACCTAACTTCAGCTACAAATTCCACCTAATACCGTCTTCATGGAACCATATATCCTAACGTCAGATTTTTTGTAATGTGAAAGTTTTTGTGTTCTTTTTCGACGAGCAAACGTCATACTGGCTATGTTGCGTAGATACCTCCGGAATGTCCAATATTCCTTTTATACGACTTCTTATAGTTACTGGTAACATAATCATTTCTCGACGACGTTCAAGTTGCCGTGTAATGAGACTCATTACTAACGATTTCAAAAAGTTTCGGCGAGTAGTATGACTATTGTTATTTTTGTCAGCAACGATATGGCTATTTATTCCAGATATATTTCAGATATAAAAATTATGTTAGAGACCATCGGTAACTTTCTCGTGACACAGAGTAAATTCCTTTTAGCTCATCAACGGTATCAACACCTCCCTTTGTTGCACTGTAAAATGTAATCATTGTTGGCTTGTATGCATCGTCATTTTCTGGATCAATCTGTCTTTGTAATGCATTGTTGATAATAATGTAACTATTTTGTTTTCCTTGGAATTGTAGGAAAACAAAGTCATGTCTTCGGTGAAACCAAAAATGCTCGAAGTAACTTTACGCTCCTTTAACTTTGCGGTAAAAATCTCAGGAATTTATTTTTTCTTTTTGGGAATTGTGCCGTAACAGTTACTTTGTCTTTTTTTGTTAGTTTGTCGTCGATATTTTTAGCCGCAAATCTAAGGCTAAAGATATCGACGTAAACCAATTATCGAAAGTTACATTTCTTCCAGTTCCAGAAATTGGTTTAATTAATCTTTGTAAGACTGAAGAGGCGCTATTGTCATTTTTATAGGGCTCATCTGGTTGAGTTTCAACATACTGTCGCCAAGTGCTCGGTCAGAATGATCAATGAGCATCCTTGGCGCGCATCGCCCCGTTTTCCCTACCAAATCCAATTTTATCATTGGTCTCTTGGCTTCGAATCTTGTAAAATATTATGTATAAATATTAGTTGAATTCTAAGCCAAATGACAGTATAGTCTTCACCTCGGTCTCTCCTAGAGCCCTAAACTCTAGGGAGCCGATCAACGGGGCTCCGCCTCAGCTTCCTAACCTAAGACTCTGAGATTGTCTTTGTATTTTTCTACAAATCTGAGTTTTATTTCTACAACCACACACACACAGTAATGCCTTGGTAATAATTCAACACACGTCCAGCTCTACATTGGATAAGTGCCTAAGGTATATCGTATACTATACACGAATACCCTAGTGCAGAGCGTACAACGGAGTAGACAATTTCAGAGGTCTACTTCAGTAAAGACGACATGGCGCCCAATCATGGATTTATTTCCGAACCACGACCCAGGTCGATGCACACTTGGAAACACACAATTGACTTCAACATGGGTTGAAGTCAAGAGAACAGTGGGGAGAGCCACGGAGTGTTAGAAAGCTATACTGTAACACTCCGCCACCGAGCTCTGCAGCGATCCTGACGCCTTACGTGTGCTAGATGTCTCAACGAGCCAGCCTTCTTCGACGCTTGAAGCCTCGGAAGCTACCGAAAAGTCCCCCGGAGTAGCACCCAGTGCTTACCTGGTAACTGAAAGACACATAGGGGGCAAGCTACTACCGGCTGGTCGTAGCTATGGAAAACCTGATTGCAGAGAAAAAGACGAACCTGCTGAGGGAAATGGTACACCAACCACAGATGGAGTCCGCCACAGAGGGAGATGCAGTAACATCCGGCCCACAGGTTCAAGCTAAGTGCTGTGTGTTTTCAAAGACTTTTTAAATATTCTTTTGCTATACTTTATTCGTCGTATTTTACTTACCTTCACTCGTAATTTTTCATGATATTTTACTTAACTTAAACTTGTAATTTTTCTTGAATTTATTAATAAAATTTTTCACAGCCTCAGAGTCTCTTCCCAAGGAGGGGGGATGTCCTACCAAATCCAATTTTATCATTGGTCTTTTGGCTTGGAATCTTGTAAAATATTATGTATAAATATTAGTTGAATTCCAAGCCAAAGGACAGTACAGTCAATCAACGGGGCTCTGCCTCAGCTTCCTAACCTATGACTCTGAGGTTGTCTTTGTATTTTTCTACAAATCTGAGTTTTATTTCTACAACCACACACATTAGTTTTCATGTAAGAAATTTATGCCAAGTCTTGTTAATAATTCAACACACGTCCAGCTCTACATTGGATAAGTGCCTAGGGTATATCGTATACTATACACGAATACCCTAGTGCAGAGCGTACAACGGAGTAGACAATTTCAGAGGTCTACTTCAGTTAAGACGACAATACACCTCTAGATTATAGGTGTAATGTGACGTGGAATCAACAAGCGCTAATATTTTGATTCCATACTTTGTAGGTTTATTCGGTATATATTGCTGAAATCCACATTGGCCGCGAAAAGACTCAAGCATTTCATCAATTGTCACAAATCTACTTACAGCACAATTGGCTTTGGATCGCTCAACAAATCCATCCATTTATAGGAGATAGCTTATCGTACTCTTTCCGTTCCTCTCTATCATCAAGATTGTCAAAGCGAACCTCTCGCAACAAAAATTGAAATCGATTAATTCCCATTGTAAGACGAAAAATCTCTACGCCGGATCCGTCCTGTGCCCACAGATCTCTCAAATGTAGGTGTGATGACCGCAAGACTCCAGCAAAATATAGAAGGACAATACGTGCTTTAATTTCTTCCATATTTGTACTGGTGGCATCTATTTCTCAATATATTTGTTTGTGTGTTCAACGATTTCGCTGATGACGGAGTCTGGAAAAAACAATTGCCAAGGCCAAGCATCAATAATCGTTTTTAACCGTTTTTAAACGTGTCAATGTTAAATACATTTGTTTTTTCTAAGATTCGATGGAGCACAAAAAACTTGTCAATGTTGACTTACCTGGCCTACAAAAGCTTTATATTTGCCAAGGAGTTCTTTTACGTACGTTCTTAAACGGCCGTATGGGATGTTAGAGAATATTTTGTATATTATGTTCAGAAGTGTTATAACCCTTAATTTTTACATTCCAGCAAATCTCCCTTTTTGTGTAGTGGACATATGATTCCCGTACACCATTCCGCTGGTATTTGTTCTTCTTCCCAAATTTTGACTGTTATGCTGTTTACCTCCATGTTTGATGAGCTCTACACTCCTGGGGACTTGTTATTTTTGAGGTGTGTGATTGCGTCTCTCACTTCCTATTTATCTAGTAGCCAACAAAACAGATATTTTTCTAGATTGAAATCTCGAAATTCTCTACAAAACGAAGAAGAATGTGCCCTTGTCCCTGATCCTGTGAGAAATCTGCATTGTTTTGGGAGATCTGTTGCAAGACTATCGATTTTAGTCTTTTATTGCAGATGGTGAAGAAAATTTTGTTCGTATGGGAAATTAGTGATGCTGTATTTAGGATTAAATTTTTTGTATATAGGAACAGAAATGAGTCTACACGAGTAATTTGGCCAGTGTTCTACTTGGGATCACTACTGATCCCATTTCTTTAATGGTTTATTGAAATGTTACATGTTTTATTCCTTAATAACAAACAACCTTTAAAACAATTTTATTTTTTTGATGTGTTGGGAGGATAAGTATAAGCTTAAGTTTAAGTTTGTGCGGTCGCCATCCTTATCCCCGGCACGGATGGCGACGGCATTAGAAAGGGAGCAGTCCAATGTTGTGTGTCCAAAATCTACAATTTTTTTTAGCCTTCAAAAGGGTGAAGTTGCAACAATTATACTTTCCTTTAAGTTTTATATAGGGCGACGTCATTGCAGAGAATTTGCTGTTTCTCCATGCTTTTTCAGGATGCGACACAACATTAGTAGCTTACAAGATCGGCAAACTTAAATCCATCAAAATTTTACAGGATACAACTTAAATCCATCAATTTTGAGAAGTATACAATTATGCTTACTAAGATGCTTTTATTTTTATATGATATAAATACCAACTAATTTAGCTGTTCAACCTTTTATCTCATAAAATGTTTAAATATTCTTTATTATCACACAACTGATTTGTTTGTCTTTCACCAGATCATACATTCTGTTGTAGCTGTCAAGTCCATTTATATTTTAAATATAATTGATGGCGTGGTTATCAACTAATCATTGTTCATCATTTGAAGAACGATTATTATTTATTGAATAGAGTAAACAAATGTCTGTTGCAATAACCGCAAATAAACGGTTTACACTGAGTAAACGTTGTTTATGGCACGTTAGGTGTCATTCATTTATTTATTTACAGATTACGGAGTTAAAAGAGGATTGTAAATTAATTTAAGGGAGCCATTGTAACTGCTTGTACGATTAGTGTAGGTCATGTTTAACGAATTTTAACTATTCGATTTGTTTTTCGTCAATGCATAAAAATCTTGCCATATACACATACTGTACTTTTTTTATAATTATGTTTATTTACAATCTACATTGTTACTATTAAATAAATGTGTTACAGGTTTTGGGCGTGAAGGAGAGACATCCAATGATGTCTCCCCTTATTCTAATTTTGGTTTAGTTTTGATGTAGGTCTTGGGGCCACTTTCTACACTTTCTTCTTGGGGCCACAGGTCTTCTTGTGGCTGGACCATTGCTGAATAATTCCCTTACTAAGCTCATTTTCATGGCGAATGGTACATTCATTTTGTCACTCCGTGACTCGATGGATTTTTTCTCTGATGAAAGGAATCTTTAAGTCGTAGTAGTGATTACTTTTTTTTACATCTTTAAAGAGAAGGAAAATCTGCATACAGACACCTGTGACTCACACAGGTAGTGTTGGATTCCTAATACCCTAACGAAGCTGTGCCAGGGCGAGATGCCCAAGGGATTTAGATCTTTGACACTTCGTCCCGTCACCACTCCAAGACGGTCGGTGTCCGACTAAAAACCTCTCCTCTATCTCACCAGACATCACAATGGAAGGGCCATTCATCGAGGAAACCACACCCACACGAACCACCAAAGACTTTCAACCCCCTGCCTTAGCTAGGCTGCCATTTCTCTCGCGTCGCCGGTCTCTCACTCACTCCTATTTCGGCTTGCTACAGTCCGAACCCCATCGAGGTGCTACTCGCTTGTTTTAGAATTCTGTTGCGAGTTCTCTCTCCTCTCGTTCTCTTGAAAAGAGCAGCTCCCTGATAAATTTGTGTCCACCACCACTCATCTCTCATCATTTTCTCCACCATTTATCTCACGGAATCAAACATTTTGCAGTTACACTCTCTTAAAAACTTCTCTCCTTTATCCGCCCAACGCTCACACTACAACATCGTGCGTGTCACAGTATCCGAGAGACCACAGTAAAGGCACTGGTCGGACTGAGCCCTCCTAAACCTGAAAAGGTAGCTGCGGAAGCAGCCATGGCCTGTGAGCATTCGCGTCAGATAATAATCCAGCTGCCTATGCCCACAGTCCACCCAGCTTCAAAGGTTCGGGATTAGTGACTTCGTCCACTCCGCCACATCACGTGTTGCCTCCCACTCTTGCTGCCACTGATCGATTGAAACTAATCTCTCGGCCAGTCTTATCTCATTCATTTCTTGCTCTCCAATGTTCCGCCCCCTATGACTATAAATCCTGGCCCTTTCACCTGCGAGCACATGTAAAGGAACACAGCCGGTGATAACCCACAGAGCGGCAGCTGACACAGTCCTGTAGGCGCATGCTACCCGCAGCAGACTAGTTCTGTCTACGCGTACCATAAATCTCTTGATTGGTATTTCTACCGCCTCACTTCAGGCTGGGGGCGCGTAGAGGACGACAGACTGAACAACACCGTGAAGCGCCCTTCTCCTTTCGGATTTGGGTCCACTGATATTAGGCATTATTCTCCCCAGCGCAGAGCCATTCTCTGAATAGCTCTGTGGGTCACCCTTGTCAAATGGTCCCCCCCAATTCTCACCCTGGTGGAGATTAACTCCCAGATACTTGACGTACTTTTTGGGCGTCACTCTCGTTCCCGCGCTCTCAAATTCAACCCTATCTCTCTTTTGTAGTCTCTGAGTACTACAGCCTCCGTCTTTACGCGCACGCGTAATTCGAAGCAAGAATTTCTCCCTACCCCGTACCGCCCGTACCATTTTCGTCATTCTTTCCTTTCTTACTTATTCCTGTGGCACGTCTAACGTAAAAAATGTGTTTATATGGGATTCAGTTTGGGATTTAAATTGATCTTTGCATTTCTTTTTCCCATCTCTAAAAGGTCTATTACTGATTTCTTAAGCACCCATCACAGTAAAGCACAGTACAGTAAGGTAGCTTCTTCAAAACTTACTGTTGCTATGGGAAGGTTCGATATCTACTTAATACAAGACCTTTAAGCATGCCAGAGCTAAATAAAATATCCATAGCTTGTTTAACAGAGCTAAATATAGCAGGTCGGCTGAAATCCCAAGGTAAATATTATTCAATAAAAGTTAATATAATAAAGATCATAAACTCGTAGCATTTTTGAATTTCTTGATATATATTGAAATACCCTCGTATAAGTTAAAACACTGAAACATATTTTTAATCCTCTTTGCGTCGCCGAGTTGATATAAGCACATTTTATAGTTTGTTTTTATTTCACAGACGCATATTCCTCGGTATTCTTTGATCGTTAAGCCGCTCGATACTGCGTTTTAAATAAACATTCCCGTTTAGTGTTTATACCAAGTTAAGCGAAGGATTTTTAAGAATTTACCCACTCTCGCTGACGCGTTGTCAGTGACAACTGCTTCCAGCGTCTAGTCCGAATTTTCTTTCTTTGTAGTGAGACAACAATAACACAATAAAAAGTTTATAACCCCTTTTTTGAGTTTTATTTAAAAAGATATATTTTGCATTTATAATAATTATTTTAATAGTTACAACTAGTTGTTGTAATCGTTTGTTTGTCCATTTGTTTCAGGAGATTCATGTAAGTACCCCTTCGTTTCATTTTTGTAGTTGCCCCAATCCAACCCTCTTGCCATTCAAATTTCCACGACCCAGCTACTCTAAATAAACCCTGAGTGGCCGTTGGCAAAGTTTTGATTTGTTTTGCTTGCCCTATCTCCACCCCAATAATTTCTGTCCCCAATTTTTAACCCCCCATAATAATACCCTATGTGGTAGGCAAAATATTCGTTACAAACTTGGTATACTAAATAGTTTGTATACCTAACTATTTTCTCTCAAATGAGGTTTTTACTAATTTCCTTATAATCTTCATGTAAATTTTAATGTTAATATCAAAATTTATAAAACTGGTAGGAGGAATCTTCTTCACTCAGCTTTATTTCCGTCTCAAGAGATATAAAAAAATTGTTACGAAGAAGGAAATTAATCAAACATTATGTTTTCAAAAAATAACAACCATCTTCTAATGCCTTTTGTATCTGGTTTGGTTTGTGTTCTGAAATTTGTTTTTTCGAGGTCGCGGAATAATTTATCAGATGTCATGCCTATTTGTAGAGTCGTAACCGTCCGCCATTATTGAACTAGTTTTATGGCATCAGTTCCAAGCATGCGACTAAACGACTAAACGCCGACTCTAAAATTAACGCGTTTTCTTTGTTGTCGGACGGCGTTCGATCTTTTTAACGACAAGAAATATTGCACCATCAATCTTGGCGCTGCTAATTGTGCAGCTCGGGTCATTTGTTCCGAATCTTTCTGCAGGTTCGACTTGGCTGTTCGGCTGAAATCAAACCTACAAATCACTTCAACAACTTTTCGTTTTTCACTTCGCCAACGTGACGTTCATAAATGTCCCGAACTTTTAAGGTTTCTGATTGCACTAATAACGAATGGGATTTGGTATAGGCCAATACACACTTCTTTACTGTCGAAAAATACATAATGTTTATATAGAAAAAGGACGATTCAACATTGAAAATTACATTAGAGAAAATTTCAAGTCTAGGGGGCGAAATGACAGAACCAATTGCATAAGAAACGTGTGTAAGACAGGAGTGGACTTTTTAAGTTCTCTTCTATTCAATTTGATAATAAATGGGACTACAAAGAAAGAAAAAAAGAGAAAAAGTAGATGCAGATGAATTAATTATGGTAGAAAACGAAGACGTTTTCCAGAAAATACTGCACCAATTTTTTAACATTGCTTCAAAGTAAGACATATAAATATCCATAAAAAACTAGTAATTACACAAAACCTATTCATTCCAAATTGAAGACAAGATAATTTAGCAGGCGCTAGATGTTGATCATCTAAGAATTATAGTATCCACTAACTTAAAAATAGAAAAACAGGTAAAACAACAAATAGCTAAAGCAAATAAACTATCTAGATGTTTGGGAAGCTCTATTTGGAGAAATAAGTTTTTATAAACTGAAATGAAAACCAGAATGTGTACAACTGCGATCAGAGCGATATCATCCAATCATCCTACTGAGTACGAAATAAAGATGTAAGGGATATGTGCAAAATCGAAGGAATAAATGAGTGAATCAAGAAATAAAGTAGTGAATGCAGCCAATATATAAATATAATGACAGAGAACAGAATAGAAAAAATAGCGATAAACCTGCAACCGAGGAATAGCCCGAAGAATGAATAGGTATTTATGTCTATATAGAAAGAAAGAAAAAGATAAAGGTATTAGGAAAAAAGATATTTAAATAAAGATTTTATTTAAAAGAAAACTAAAATATGACAATTAGCTGATTCATAAAACTTATATTTACTTATAACTTTTTTAATTTTTCATGAAAGCAAATCTTTGTATATTAATGAAAAATGATTATTTTACCTAGAAAAATTTTACAAAACTACCTTGCTTCACTGGCTGTGTATTTTGTTTTAAGTTATTTAGAAAGTTTATTACTTTGGAATTGGATACAAATCAAACACACTGTCCCACACAAAGTGCTGATCTGGGATGACCTATGGAAACACAAAATGAACAAATCTTGAATTGGGCTTCAGATTATCCTGGATGACATATTTTACTTAATTTTCACTTAATACCATGTATACCTCTTAAAATTTCAAAACCCTCGCACGTTACACAGCATACAACAAATCGGAGATTAACTAACTCACTAAACAAAGACTGCCAAATAGCATTTTCAGCCTCTCCTAACTGCTACTACACTTTACACCATTTTTCGACGACAAAAGACAAATAACGAATAACAATAACGAATTTTAAGAAAATCCGGACCCAAAAGAATGAAACCAACTGCTACCACGGTTCATCGAAGAGTGATCAAGATATCATCCTCTCAAATCATTCTCTTCCCCGTATCAGCGGAAAGATTCCTGTTTATTTTCTGTAACTATCTTATAGGCGGAATCATGATCAAACGAAATAGCAATTTGTGTTATTATTAACAGATTAAAATTGTTTATATTATTAATCTTGTCGACGCAAAAAGATTAAAAATCTTTTTCGGTGTTTGAATATATACGGGGTGAAACGAAATACTACAATCTTATGCGAATAATAAAAAAATGGCAAAAATCGCGCCACGTCTACTTATTTAACAGCTTTATAGAAACTGAGTTCATTTGTGACAAAATACAAAAATTGCATAAGAAAGCTTCACTCTTCCTCTTTAAAACCCATCTTGATTTTTGTTGATAGGACACTTGGATCAAAAAATATTGAATTATTACGTCGAGCTGATACAAATTTTATTCAAAACAGACATTCAAAATCACCGATCGCTTCAATCGAGATTTCTGGAAGAACGGTTCATTCTACACAAACAATGATAATAAACGTTTTTGTTCAAAATTATCTTAGCTACATTTTTTAGTTGAAATATTTTTTTTGTATGTAAATTTTCAATGATTCAATACTATAGTTTCTTCTCATGATATAAAGTGGAATAACCCTTTTTCTAATAGCCATAAACGACATCCTTCAACAATGCTCACAGATTGTTAAAGGAAGATTATACGCTGATGACTTAGTTTTACTTGCCAAAGGAAAAAACCCTACATCTATTCAAAAACATTTACAACAAACAATTATTCAGTTAGAATCATGGTCTAGGACTATCGGATTACAATTTTTATCGACAAAATTAAATGTATTTTATTCACACGAAAACATAACACTCTAACTCCACGTCTGAAGCTATATAATGAAACCCTCAGTTTCACAAATAATATCAGATTTTTAGGTATGGTTTTCGACCAAAAGCTCTACTGGAAAAAACATACAGAACTTAAAAAATCATGCCAAGCAGGATTAAATTTTATGAAAACTATTTCCAGCAAAAACTGGGGAGCAGATCAAAATACACTATTCCATGTATATAAATCTTGAGTTAGATCCAAACTCGACTATGGTGCGATAGTTTATTCATCAAGCAAAGTATCAGTATTGAAACCCTTAGAAACTGTTCAAAACACAGCTCTACGAATAGCTACAGGTGCGTTTCGAACGATACCAGTTGAAAGTTTACAATGCTTAACAGGAGAACCACCCCTAAGTTTACAATGCAAATACCTTTCTCTCTCATATGGTTCTAAAATAGCTAGTAATAAAGAACACCCTACTTATACCAATACGTTTACAGATCGATTTCAAGACACTTTCTCTACAACAAGACTAGATCCACCATTTTACGAAAGAGTTAGAAGAAACCTTCATGACCTACATCTTGAATTTCCTGAAATTCTCCCAACAAATTTCCTAACTTCTCCACCTTGGTTAATACCAATTCCCAAGATTAATACTAACCTTAGAATATAAATAAAAAAAGTGAGACTATAACAGACATGATCAAACAATCATTCTTAATAGAAATGGAAACTTATAAAAATCACTATAAGATATACACTGACGCATCCAAATCTTCAGACGGTGTTGGTGCAGCCATCCTCACACCCAATGCATCCTTAAAATTTAAATTCAATTCCATTACTTCGTCATACACTGCAGAGTTGTTTGCAATATTACAAGCACTTATCCACATAAAAGAGTCGAAACAGTCAACGTCTCTCATAATAACCGATTCACTAAGCTCACTTCACACTATCCAACTTTTATATACCAATAATCCAATTGCCTTACATATCCAATCAGAAATAGAGATTCTAAATAATAATAAGATCACTGTTGACTTCATGTTTGTTCCATCACATTCAAGTCTACAAGGAAATGAAGAAGCAGATGAACTAGCCCGCTTAGCATCCTTCAGCCAGGACTCCATTCTTATTAATTAAGTTTCTTTGGATGATTTCAAGTCACAAATAAAATATAAAGTGTTAAGTGCGTGGCAAAATAAGTGGAGTGCATCAAAAAATAAACTAAAGGAAATCAAGCAATCAGTGAAACCGTCGGTCCAACCCACAGCAAACAGACACGACCAAGTGAGAATAACACGTTTGCGACTAATAGGACACAGTAACTTTACACATAAACACCTCTTTACGCGAACCGGCGAACTGTGCCGCCAATGTGTGAAAATTGTCAAGTAACACTCTCCGTGAAGTATATACTAACTCAGTGTAAAACATATGAAGCAGCAAGAAAGAAGCACACTATCCCAAATAATATAAAAGAAGCCTTAGGAAAAAACATGAACATTAAAAACACAATAAGTTATCGTAAAGACTGAGGACTGTATCAATTATTGTAATTTTCTCTAACTTTTCATGTATTATTTTTTTTAGGTCGATAATAACCCTTGTGGTTACAGCGTAAATAAATAAAAATAAAAAAAAATTGGAATTACTAACGAGAGTCATAACCGAAATCTCAAAATAAACTTATTTTAAACTGAAATTGTGGTTAATTCGGATTAAAGCTAATAAAATGTCACATGGAAGTAGCTTCAAAGCAATATACGTAAAGATGGTGACAAAAATTATAAATTTATGAATTTTTAATTCAAAATTATCTAAAATTTCTGTTTAGAAATAATATTATGTTAGAAATGGTCAATTTTCTACTCTTCAATTACCTATGTCAAACGTTTTCAAAACAAGAAATATCATTAAAAACCGTTCTACTCCCCTTTTAAACACTCTCAGGCAAAAAAAAATAATAAAATAGGTGGTTTAACCTTTCACAATACATCCACTTCCCTAATCTCTACTTCTCATCTTCAAACATGTCACAAACTATTATTAAAAAACCGTCGGTCGTTGTATATAAAAGAAAACAACTGGAGAATGACATCCCGGTCGGCGTATTATTTCGTGTGACAGGATGACATCCCAGTGGGGACGTAGAGCACAAATTCGAGACACTATTAAGAAGGAGCTGCACCCGTTACGTACATGTTACTATAAGTTGGTATTAGATTATTTAAAAAGATAATAAATTAGAAGTTATACAGTCAGGAAGAAAACGTATTTTCAGTTCTTTTGAATTTACTTTATCATTTTTTTTTTGTTTAATTTATATTCGTTTAAAGGTTGCTGAAGCCATATAATCAAATAATTACGAATTAATTATAAAAAACTTGGCCACAAATTGGTCGCATTGCTCCTGTAGTGACCCTTTCCCAAGTTAACATGCTCCTTTTCTAACTTGGCTGCACCGTACTAAAGACGACCAATAGTCAGAAATAGCTATATACCTTGCAAATGCCTTCCATCGATATGGCTTTTTTGGTTTCCTGATTTGTGCGACATGGCATTACATTTTACTTTTATTATTTACCCGCATTATCCTTTTCCATTTGTTTTAAACGTTTGGCATTCCTCTTCCCAGGTGACTGTAGCTTCCTCAGTGGTAATTGTTTGCCCTGGAAACCATCAGGGTCTTCTAACTCTATATATGTATATATACTTCTAGCTCTGCCCCATAGTGTCTTACCAATCAATTTTTCTAACGATTTTCATCTCTTTTGATTTCTTTCCCCCTATTTTTATTTCTCTATGTTGTTTCCTTCAGTTAACCTGTACTTCCACTTCTGACTCGAGCTTTCCATATTTAGATAGTGTAATACTTAGATATTTAATCTACATCTCTTGTTCTATCCAGTTTCCATTGATCTCGTTCATTCAGAAGGTACTCTTCTATTCCTCTCGCCTTTATATCCTTGTCGACTCCTTTTCTCCAGCTTAATTTTGATCTGTCCTTCTACTTGTACATAAGAATGTGTTTGTGGTATTAGTAGCTATTCTGACCTTTCTTTCGTCAGCAGTTTTTCAGAGTGTTCGTCCCATTTACGTAGGATAATAGGATAGATGATATCTTTAGTCTTTTTGAGCTTTCAGTACGTCTGCTACCTAACAGGTAAGTGTTAATTTTGAAGCAATTTTTCTCGCATCATTCGTTTTTCTTTTTGATTATTGCCCTTCGTACCTCTCTTTGGCTGTTTGGTATTCGTGTTTACTTTGATCCGTTTTTATGTTCAGAAATGTGTTGTAATCATCACGTTTTATTTTAATTTTGTCTTGGATTTCTTTATCCCACCAATAGGGCTTTCTTTGTGCTTGCTTTTTATACTTGACCAAACCCTTCTTCTGCTGCGCCGTTTAAACATTCCTTTATATAGTTGTATTGGTCCTCTACACTATATTATTTTAGTTTTCACTATAAGTTTTTCATGTAGTCGTTTTTCGTCGTGCGGGGAGAACCTGGCAAAGATCTACAAAGAACAACTTAGATTATATTCAATAGACTACGTAGGCAACTTGGAGTAGCCATCAAAGCTGCAAACAACGAAACATTCGAACATTGCATTACAAACCTTACTGCAAATGACCAGACGTTATGTAAGGCGACTTAGAAGCTTAGGAAACCATACACAACTATCCCTCCCATCCGTAAACCAAATGCCGAATGGGCCTGTTCCAGCAAAGAAAAAGCGGACGTCTTTGTTGAACATCTTACAAACTTATTTCAAACAGCAGATCCTGATGAAGAAGTAGAAGAAATAATTAGAGCAGCATGTCAAATGTCCCTCCCAATTAAAAGTTTTACTTCTATAGAAATCAAGAAAAAAATAAACAAACTCAACTCACGAAAGGCCCCAGGTTATGATTTAATCTCGGCACAAGTACTAAAACAACTTCCTAGCAAAACCATTACTTTGCTAACAGTTATATTTAATCGCATGCTAAGCTTATTATACTTTCCAAAAATATGACAATTTGCTGAAGTCATTATGATCCTCAAGCCAGGAAAAGGGCCCAATAAAGTAACATCGTATCGACCCATCAGTCTACTTCCAACCGTAAGCAAAGCTTTTGAAAGATTGCTGCTGCAAAGGATATACGCAGATGATGAATTCTTAACATTACTTCCAAAACATTAGTTTGGTTTTCGGCAAAATCACTCTACTACCCAACAAGTCCATCGAATGATAAATGAAATATATAATGAAATATATACAACTTAACTATTTAATGTCTAACATCTTAAGCTTTTTTACATTTATACCATTGACTGCTACATGTCTTTTTGAGGTAAAATGTTTGTATTAATCTCTCTATGGATATTTGGTGTTTCATATTATTCTTTTTAGATGAACTGATGATGCTTTCTGATTAGATAGCGAAACGTCTTGAAATAAATAGATGAAGTAGCCTCATTCTTTGTCTTCCTTCTCCACCTTTTGACCGAAAAACCCACCACTCTTCGAGTGATCCTTAATTTATTATATATATATATATATATATATATATATATATATATATTATATATATATATATATATATATATATTAAAAGTCTTGAAGAAAAGAACGCTTTTGAAATCTCGCAAGCGTTTGACAAAGTCTGGCACAGAGGTCTGCTTTACAAAGTAAAAATAGTACTATCCAGTAACTATTTCCTCCTACTTAAATCCTACATATCAAATAGATATTTCTTTGTAAAATTCAAAGACCAATAAGCCAACCTCTGTCCTATCAACTCCGGAGTCCCGCAGGGTAGTGTTCTAGGGCCGCTGATTTTCTCGCTCTACACAGCCGATATACCAGAGACTAATAATACTACAATCGCTTTCTTTGCTCTCGACGTAGCAATACTAGCTGTAAATGAAGATCCCATACAAGCCTCACAAAACCTGCAACATCATTTGAACATACTCAGTGATTGGTATAAGAAATGGAGAACAAAAGTAAATAAAACAAAATCAACTCAAATAACATTTACCAACCGTTACAACATAATCTTCAACAATTCAAACTTTTCTACGTCCTTCACGAGATAAGACCCTACGGGATACTTGTGTTTTCTTCGTCAACCATTTATCGACTGTTATGTTTTTTGCTAATGGCGTTTAAAAAAAGGGTCGGTGTACTTCTCTGTAGTTAGCGGCTGGTTATACTTACTTAAGCCATAAGAATTAAGCTTATGAATAGATAAATATTTAAGTGAATGTTTTTGTAAAAAATTTGAACAAGTAATGATAATGGTAAACGAAGAAAGAAAATAACCGACTTAATGCTCTTAAGTTAAAGAAGTAGAAGTCGATTAAGAATATCCTGGAGAAATAAAGTAGATGAAGTCACTATGAAAAGAGTTATTAGAGAAGGTGAATGGAACGACAAAGGTAAATGGAAGTGAAAATAAACCGGCAACAATGACTAATCCATATAAAGAGGATAAATGGGACAAAATATATAAGACACATATAACTACAGACTGTATAGAAGAAGAGTAGGTAAGCTTGGAGCAAAATTTAAAGACCAAATGAAATACAAATTTAAGAACGTTAGGAGTGTGAAACTGGAAATCTAAGACAACGACTAAAAAGGACCGAAAACTGATCCTGGAACTAGTCAAGAGCCACAATAGGTTGTAGAGCTAAGGTATTGATAATCTATATATGTATATACATATATGGATCTAAAATGTTGTTTATTTTCGTTTTCTCTACTAATCTCCTAACAAAGTTTTCTCTAGTGGCCCGCCCTCCTCATTTGGGAACTGTTTGTAGATAGCTTTGTCCTACCATCTCATATATTTGTTCTTCTAGTTTGAGTATTTGCATATAATTTTACTCTGTGTACTTATACATTCGTTCTATTGTATCATATCCCGATACCCTTCACATATTTCAATTATTAGACTACCATATTTGCCTGTTTCTTTACTTCCTCTATATACGATATCTCCCAGGTAAAAATACTTTTATATACACATAGTTATAGATAATTGGAAATTATTGTATATTGGGAGTATTTTTCAGGGAGTTATCATTTATCTAGTGGAATAAATAATTATCAAAATCTGTCTACCCCATTAAAAAGTAATTTTCAATAGTAATTATTTTTTTAAATATTTTAATTTTCTATCGCGGTTTTAACCACCACCTCTATTCTGAGTTCCCATCGCAATGGCCCTTGTGTAATCCTTTCAATACGACCCATACACTCCTCAGGTTGGTTTTCGTGTGACGTTGCCGACACAACAGTCGAGAGCTGTCATATTAGATTACCACGGTCGACAGCTCGTAGTTATGTTCAGTAACAAGACAAGCAACCCAACCCGTACAAAGATTGCGTGTTGAGTGGAGGATCCGGCTTGTTAGAGCCAGGACAGGACTAAGAAAGTGTTCAACGACTGACCTATTGTCAGTTTGAAGCGAAAGCCGGAAATAGGAAAAAAAATAACTGTATAGAGATATTTTGTGTTGTGATGAGACTTTTATAAGCCCGTCTATATATACATTACAATAACTAAAATACTGTAAAACCCTTTCTTCAAATTATTCGGTTTCCAGCTAGTTTCATTTAGAGAAACATATATTGCTTTTGTTTTTGAAGTGTGAATTGGAGGCCACCATCGACTAACCATTCTTCGATACGTTATTGTTTATTGGATTTGATTATCAATCTTTGTTAGGTTTTTTTCTCCTGCAGAATATTACCGAAGATCTTCTTAGTCTAAACTAGCTTTTATAGGGTTTTTAATTTTAGAGTTAATTTAGTTTATGAACTATGAACTTACTACAGACGTTTCGATGTCAATGGTATAGTTGGAACATATTTCTAAGATGTAAATTGGAGCTGGAAGGTCAGATAACCGAACAAGTGATGGAGTTTAAATATCTAGGCATCACATTATGTAGCTACGGAAAGCTCGAAACCTAAGTGGAAGATCAAGTAAATAGAGCAAACAGAGCCTCAGGCTGCCTAAATGAAACAATATGGAGAAATAAAAATATCGGGAAAGAAATGAAAGGCAGAATTTACAAAACAGTCATCATACCAATAATGACATACGCGGCAGAAACAAGACCTGACACAGAGAGGACAAAAAGGATGTTAGAAATAGCAGAGATGAAAACACTTAGAAAAATTGATAGTAAGACACTATGGGACAGAGCTAGAAGTACAGATATACGACGTAGATGCAAGGTGGAGAACATCAAGAACTGAGTAAGAAAAATAAGAGTAGAATGGAATGATCATATAAGCCAAATGACAACAGATAGAGTAGTAAATATGGCAAGAGACGGTTCTCCAATAGAAAGACGATCATTAGGAAGGAAGACCACGAAAACAATGGAACGACAACTTACTGGAGGCACATTGAAAAACAGACAGAGTCATGTCTATATAAGAAGAAGAAGAAGAAAACCTAAAGTTTTACTATAGGGGGTTGAAAATTGGGGATAGAAATTACGTGGCTAGAAATGGAGTAAGCAAAACAAAACGAAACGTTTGCGAACGGCTACTCAGGGTTTTTTTTTTGAGAGCTGGATCGTGGCTAAGTTGAATGACAAAGGGACTGGAATGGGGTAGCTACTAAAATGAAACACAAGGGGTTCTTACGTGAGTCTCCTGGACAAACAAAACACAAAAAGGTTCTCAAGCTATTTAAAATAAGGACGCCGCTTTGAAGACTCTTCCTGCTGGATGAAAGAAAAGGCTCTTTCTTCAAATCATAAATGTGTTGCTTGTGTGAGTCCATTTCAAATAGGTAAAAGAAATAAATTAGACTTACTCACCATCAATTTAATTTTACTACCCAAAACGACCGGTTTTGCTTTCTAAAATTTGCAAAGCTTCTTCAGGTCAAACGGTACAAAGTAAAATAAATGCTGAAATTATAAAAAGCCCATATTAGGGTGCTGTCTTATAAAGATATAGATCAAAAAGTTATAGTAATTATGCCAATATTACATGTCTGTGTTTATTAATGTGCATAAAATTGATTTAGCAGACAAAGTAACAACCCACAAATTGGTAAGAGATAATCTACTAAATTGTAATAAATTAGAAATAAACAAAATATTACTTACATGCTGGTACAAGAATTTTTATATAATGATTGGTGATACATAGTTCAAACTATCCTGTATTGCTGATAAGCAATCTTCGGTCAATGTTGTAACTGTCTGACAATTAACGAGGAAGTTTCTTGAGGGGAGAGATGTTAACAGATGATATAGGAGTAAGGTATATGTGATTTCTTTCTTCATAAAACACAAAAAGGGGTTATAAACTTTTTTTAAAAGAAATAAACAAAATGGTTTAGGGAAAAAATTAAATATTTATTGTTATCTCACTACAAACAGTTACAAAATATAAATAATAATAAAATACAAAATATCAAAAACAAACTTACTATTTTACTATGGGTTTACAAACTCTTGAAGTTGGAGATACTATAAGGACTTACAATTGTTACTGGGCGACAATTTGTAACGGAAAAAATTAGAAATGAAAAATAGTTTTTGAAATGGAACTATGCATAGAGATCTTAAAAAAAAAACAAAACAAAAACAAGATCTCACTTATGATTAAGTATGTACCAAATGTCAAAAATAAAGCTAGCTGTCAGATATCAATACTAAATTCTAAACTTTGGGAATAATTAATATGACAGCTAGGCCACACCCTAACATTTACAATTTTAATTATTACAATTTTTTAACCTGTTATAAAAGCAATTATTGATTGCAAATGTCTATTTTTACTTTAAAAGTTCAACAAAAAAAAGTTACCTGGATTTCACTAAATGTTAATTTTATTTGTTTCTGAGATTGGAACTGGACTTACACTACAAACGCAAACAAAAGCATCTCCAAACTGCAAATATAGTCTGAAATGGTTTAGGACAAACAAAATAAGGCTAAAAGTTGGGCACTGGACGCAAACTTTGAAATTCAGCTTCTTAAAAAACTGGAATACATGTGGGTATCTTTCAAATTTGTTGGAAATGGCGCAAATCTCTTAGGTGAGAGACGGCATAAAAAACAAAAACAGTGATTACTCTTTCAAAACCGACACATTACATTGAGTATAATTCACATTTTTCAACAAATTTGCCGGCTTCTTTCAAACTACACACGCCGTGTGTTGTCTCAACAAAATCTCTGCCAAACCTCACTTAAATTTACTTACTGCACAATTAACTGCCACAATACTATACATTTTCCCATAAAAAGGGACGAAAAACAAAAAGATTTACGAATTTGAAGAAAAATTCAGACTCCAATAAAACTAAACGCCTTTAACAGCGGCCGGCCTTGCCGAGAGTGATGTAATTATCTTTAAAATTCATTCATCCAACTCGGTATAAACAAAACATATACAGTTAAATTCCTATTTATTTGAAATGCAGAATATCCCAACAGCGGCTCTCGATTAAAAGAGGAAATACACATCTTTGATATATTAACAAACTATAAAATGTGTTTATATCAACTCCAGCGATGCAAAAATATTGAATATACCTTTTCGGTTTTTTGACTTATACAAGGTGATTTGAAATGCTACAAGACGACTTTGAGACAGAAGACGAGCTCCAAAAATTAACACCCATCTTCGAGACTCTCCGAGACAGAAGACGAGCTCCAAAGATTAACACACATCTTCAATACAACAGCCAAGAAATACAATATGATAATATCAACAGAAAAACCAAATGTATGACACCATCTAAATACCCACTACGATATAAAATCGAAATTGATGGGAAAATAATAAAGCAGGAAGCAAGGTTTAGATATCTGGGAATAGATATAACTAGTTACGGATATGTTTAAAAGAAGAACTGCGACAACAAAGCTTAACAGCAAGTAAAGCGGCGGGATTTCTTAATGACACAATCTGGATGAACAAACACCTAAGACAAGACACAAAAACAAGAATCTATAAAGCAGTAATTAGACCTATATTAACATACACGGCGTAGACAAGACCTGACATCTAAAATGAGACGACTACTAGAAACAACAGAGATGGAAATACTTCGATGAATATAAGGGAAAAGTCTGTTGGATAGGGAGAGAAGCGCAAACATAACAACAGCATGCAATGTAGAAGACATAAATGGATGGGTGACAAAACGAAAACAGGAGTGGAACGAACACATTAATAGAATGGCAGAGGATAGGATAGTACGAATAGCATGAGATAAGTCACCAAATGGACGAAGAAGTATTGGCAGACCAAGACGAACAAAAAGATGGTGCTATAATTTAAAAAATTTAGGAGGCAATATTGAAGAAGAAACAGGCTTTAAAGCCTACATACAAGAAGGAACAAGAAGAAGAAGAGTTCTATATTTGTGTTTCTTTAAGTTTTGAATTAACGATAGCGCTTTTAGGAATGCGAACAGCTCAGTTATAAATATGGTGGTGTTTGATTGTTATTTGTAGTTTGTGGATAGTTCTTTTGAAGATATTGCTGCACCAGTTCTATTTTCGTTTTTTTACGCATAGGTGTATACGTTGTAAGTATTGCCATATGTGTTTGCAAGTCTGTAGAACTCTTGTTTTATGTAAGTTAGACTGACATCGGTAAGAGAGAGAGAGAGGTGGCAATTGATGGAAGATAAACTGAAGATCTCATAATCAACAATATAAATTAGATGAAAACAACTTCGATGGTATAGTCACTTCGGCAATGCATTTTGCCAAGAAAAATTTAAATGTGCGTGCGTAGAATAGATAGCTATGAAAAATAAGATAATATTTCTGTTAAATTATGGTTTTTGATAATTAACTAGTGAAAGGGCATATTAAGATGAGGACAGAAAAATTAAAACTTGTAATTAGTTTTTGTCTCATCCTATCTTTTATGTAAAGCAATTGGATTAAAATATCGTGAACATGAGCAATCTCTTCCCGTGAAGCTACGAACCGTCACATAAATTAAATCCACCGCCACGCCGACTGTGTCTGCCTATAATTTATATGCTTATTAATACGTTATATAAATTGATGTTACAATGTTGACGTGAATGCGGAGCTCGATGACAGTGGCGGCAGCAAGTTAGTATCCAGTGGTGCCAGTCCGTATCTGACACTTGAGTGGCAGCGCGGTGCGCCATATCCCGACTGCCTATGGTATGGCTCGAATTGCGCGAGGACAGATGGCTCTTTGCTACTTTGAGCTGCCATGCTTACGGTAGACCGGTCTCTAGGGTGACATTAATATAGAAATATGTTGTCCGAATGGTGGTACACTCTATTAGCAGCTAATAAAGATATTATAGGAATATATACCAGAAGAAGCTGACATAAGCTATAAACTAAGTAATATTAAAAAGAGATAATTGTTCCATAATAAAAACACCAACAATATCTTTCTTCAATAATTTATGAATTTTATTATTTGGCAAAATTAAAGAAGAACACATACTTGGGAACACGAATAACAGAAAATGTATGTATGTACAGCGTTAACAGGCCTTTTAGGCCCATTGCTGGATGGATAATTTCCATCGTTTTCTATTCTTAACTAACAGCTTCCAATCTCTGATTCCCATCTCTCTAACATCTTCCATTACTGCATCTCTCCATTTCTTTCTTGGTCTTTTGTTTATTAAGACCTCTCCTCCATATTTTATGTTCTCTGCCACAATGCCGCTCTCCCCGGGACTTTTTTGGTTTTTCATATCTTTTATTATTTCTTCAATTTCTTCTCTTGTGGGCTTTGGTATTTCCTCTATTACTATTTGAGGTCTAGGAACATAACAATTTTCTTCAGTAGTCACTTCGTCATTTAGTATCTCTTCGAAATATTCTTTCCACCTTTCACATATTTGGTCTTCATCCACTATCAGGTTTCCTTGCTTATCTTTTACATTCATCGTTCTTCCCTGCTACCCAGTTTTAATGTATTTTACTTCTTTATAAAAAATTTTTATTTAATTTTTCTTGTAATTTTCTTCAATGCGCTTAATTTTATTCTCCATATACTTTCGTTTCTGCTCCCTTAGGATTCTCTTTACTTTTTTTCGTTGTACGGCATACCTTTCTAGGTCGTCTTGTTTTTGCGAACGTAAACTTTTTAATCTCAAATCTGATCTTTTTTTTAACTCTGCTCTGCATTCGTCATTGAACCAGTGGTTTTTTCTAAATCTTTTTGCTCTTGGTATGTTCTTCGACGTAGCTTCCTTTATAGTGTTTGTCATTTTCAAGAACTTTTGTTGTATGTTACTCACAGTAGTACTATCTTGTTTGGCGTAGGTTTCTTATAACAGAATAACAGAAAATAACGATAAATATTACGCATACAGTGTCCTATGCCATGCAGTCGAAACGCGGCTCTTAATCGAAAGGCGAATAATTATTATAGAAAGATTCTAAAGATCTCATCGGTGGACCACGTTACGAACGTCGAAGTGTTAAGCAAAAAGTGTAAAAGTAAAATAAGTTGAAGGGACAATAAAAAACTAAAACTGCAACATCTCGGATATTTAATGCGTGGAGAAAAATATATATTATACAAATGTCAATTGCCCAAATTTGCTTATAATAGTCGGACAATTTTCAATTAAAGATGACTAATCTACAAATTGAATCAAATGGTAACGGCAACGGTTTTTATTGTGTATGCTTCGCCCATGTAAATAAGTGAAAAAGTAAGATAGTCCCATAAAATTTGCCCCCGTAACAATATAAATTGGTGCGATTCACGAGTATATAGTGAGACAAGTTCATTGAATAGTTTGAAACATCGGTAAACCTATCAATATTTTGCTGATCTATATATATTTACGTTCTTAGAAAGAATGGGAATGAGAGAAATATGATATTTTTGTTTATTCGTTCCACATTATATATGTGCATAGGCGTAGTGTGTTCTATTTCTTGGGAATATATTTATTAAATAGACTTTATTATTAAATTTAAAATAGATTTGAGGTAAGTAAAGTAAATTTGAGGCAAGTTTATTCTTTATATAGTATTAACACATTAACGGCCGCTCAATATACAAAGAGAAATTTGACAATTAATTTATTAGATTGGATTAAAAACACATAAATTAAGGCTAATTTACAACCAAAAAGATTTTTTTCTCATTTTCAAGGAAAACAGTACAATTTTTAATAAAGGGACATATTGTATCTTAAATGTAAATTAAATTTTAAGGTGAAAATTTTCGAAACATTCGGGGTGTAGATACGTTCTACACCTTTTAGATAAATAAATAGTATTACTTTTGCACATTCTACATTCTTGTACTATCGTCTCTTTTTGTAATGTTGCCAATATTGTCGAATCTGGTTTCATCTGGTAAAGCAAATTTAGATTGACGTCCACTGATATAACGGTTTCTTCACTTTTATAAACTATAAATATAAATCTATGTCGGCTCATGCGTTCTCTTATAATGTGCACTTCTTTATATTCATCCTTTGACCAATGCATATCAACTTGAAGCAAAGTGTGAACCGGATAATATACATATGCTAATATATTTTTTTAAATCTATGTTATTCATTTCAAAATCGTGACGGTTATTCTGCGATGCATAAATATTTGTAAAATATAGAATGCTCTCAATTACTTTTTTATCAAAAAAGAGTGAAAAAACTTTAATATATGACTTGCCTCCATGGTTGGCTTATATATTGTCTAATTATCAATCAGACTGATGTTGAATCACTACTGAGCATGAAGGAGTATCTGTTGTTACAACTTGAGACAAATTTGGATTTACTATTTTTGCCCGGTTTTTTCTTTGGACGTTTTATCTGTGGTTCAGAGGAATATCATAATCAGAATCGTCAGAATTAATCTCTTCTTCACAAATAATATTATCATCAATGTCTTCTACATCAGAAACTTTCTAATCTCATCTCGGCGGCAAATAAACCACATTAAGAGAGTCAGCATTTTCACAATCTGAGTCTTCTTCTAACAAAGCTATTAACTTTTTAGTAGTTAGTGCCATCTTCATTTCATATTTCGAGAATTTACTAAAATAAACAAATGCACTACTATATACACGCATCCACATGATAATAGTTTAGCTTACTTCATTTTAATTTATATGAATTTCATAATATATTTTTATATTTATATAAACAAATAATCACAATGAAATTTTCAAATTAAGTTAAAAAAAAACAAATATAACGTTTGCAGCACACAGCAATTCTATAAATAGAGAATGATGTGTAATGACAAGATCGTATGTTAAAATTTCAGATTGTTTAGTCTAATAAAAAAATAAGTATTTTCCAACGTTTTCTGATTTTTGAAGTTCTGTATTAGGTACTCTCTAATAAAAATAAAATTTTACCTTAATTTGTTAGACAACTATAAGATACCTGTCAAAAGACACATGATAAATTAATAAATATATCTGTCTTAGATTTAATTTTTACGTAATTACGTGTTTAAATTAATTATGTGTTTAAATAAATAATTAAAATTTTTTTGGTACGCCTCTGCAAAATTGATAAGTGGGATATGATTTCGTTGAAAAGTTATCGTTAAGGGCTTTGTTAAGTGCGATGTTGCCAAGTAATCACCTTCAATTAAAAATTGTTTTAATATATAAACAAATTAATTTACAATTTTTGTAAGAAAATTGCAACTTCAAACTGGTATAACTTTAACACCAATGAAGATAAAGTAATTTAATAAATTTTGTTGATAAGTATATAAATTAAGCTTTTTATTGAGACTTTGTAAAGCTCATTTGCAATTGTAGAAGTCGAGTTACAATCGAAAAAGCTTCGAAAAATACTTATTTTGCAACCATTTTGCACTAATTTTACAATATCCTCGATCCATAATTATTGGAATAAAGGTTAGTAAACGTCATTTTTTTTTTCAAACAAAAAATTTTTTTAAATATTTTTTTATGTCTTTTAGTCTACGAGCTAGAGCCCTATAAACAATTAAATTGTTTAAAACAATTGTTTGACCACTTGGAATGAAATCCACCACCGAGATTCGTAATCAGCTGCCAAAAATACATTAAAAAAATCTAAACGGACCCATCAGAATTGAAAAGGACACGGTGATCTAGCTGGCTCCTAGACTATGACTCGCGCTCCGCTTATTAGAATACGTTTATTCCCAAAGTATGTGTTACAAATCGTTGATTGTGAATTATTATATATGTAAAATCAAAATATTAGGTTATAAAAAATCTCAAAATGTCATAAAGTATTTCCCACCTTTAAACACATTAATACATGATAATGTAAAATCCATTTTAAAATGAAACTGTTAACATCAATTTACAATTAAACAAAACAATAGATTTCAGAGTTTTTTTAAAGTAAAAAATAGTTATTAGTGTCTGTCTTTGTATTTGTCGCTCTATATTACAGATGCCATCTTTTTGCTGTAGTAACTGGTCTAGAAGTAATCGTCAGAAATGGCATGAGATGCGGTTACATGAGGTGCTTAGTTCATCACCCTGGAAAACCGCTCCTTTGTCCTGCTGTCAGCGTGTCGTAGCATTGACACTCGCATTCAACAAGCTGTTCGGCCGCTTAAATCGCCGACCCCCGCCTTTGTCAAATATAAAACATGTAATCCACCATGAATTATAAATAGAGGTAGAGGGGTTGTAATGATAGCCGTCGGGGATTAGGGTGATTTATCTTGAGTATTTGTAAACGGAGATTATATCGGTTTTCTTTCTCCCCGGCTCTTGTTTGGGAGTTCTTTGTTGTGTGCCGGTCGGGGTTGACTGACGAGCCCCGATTCAATGTGCCATTACATGCTGACTTATTTCGGATTGGAAGGTGACGATTAATTGGATTTTGCCTTAGTTTCGTTTATTTTTGCCGTTAGTTCGTTACTTTCTTCTTGGAATTCGTGTGATACTTCAAACATTGCCGCGGTAGCTAAAGCAAAGTCCTATAATCCTTGGATTACATCCATTGCAAAATCCCATAACCGTTGGTGGCATGTGAAAAGAGTTTTTATACAATAACCTCTGCAGCTTAACAAACAGTGAGGAATTATTAACTGAGAGCGGTATACATCAAATTAAAATCGGTTAACATAATAAACGATTAAAATAACTATTAACATTACTAAACGTTGGTGGTTAAAACAGATATTTCATAATATTAAAGATGTAATCATAGTCACAAGTCGCCAATCAAGTGAAATAAAGCATGTGGACGAAAAAAGAAATTGTAAAAAATATGGAGACTTTTCTGAACTGTAAGAGGTATCCTTATACCAATCAAATACATGGTTTCCTTATTTTTCTCTCTCTGTAAGCAATTCTGATTGTTCGTTGGCAGATATTTATACCTCTATGGAAGGTAGACTTCTTTAGTAGTCACTTTCATAAAGTTTTAATTCTTATGTATCCCGGGTGCCTTTTGCAACTGCGTGTTCGTTGTTTTTTTATTACTTCGCCTTGAGGGATATCAATGAAACTTTTAATCAATCTATTTAAAGTTAATACCTAAATGCTACAAATTACATAGGCAATAAAAAAGAGTTTTAATCCAAAACAGAAATATATACCTTAAACACACGGTCAAGGTACCTGTATATCTTCTCTATACATTGATCTATATATAAGCCAATCAGAAATAAACAAGAAAAAGAGTAACATAAACATGGATTACTTTATAAATAAAAACAGTTTTTTGTACATATAAATCGACTTACAAATTACAATGGCAAAGGTTTGTTATTTGTACAGATAGAGTACAAAGTGCTCGTTACAGATAGATCGTTTACAAAATTTACAACACGTTTTGGTGTCTCCCTTTGCAAAGAAGATGTTGCTCTAAGCTCAAAACAGCTACCTACCTACATGTTTTGTACGTCCAGAAGTGTCTTTTGGTAAGACATAAATAACAGGTTTAAAAGGAACAGAATTAGATCTCAATACAAAGTTATCTACAATAAATCCTTTGAAAAGCTTTTATTTAGAAGTTTTTAAACATTTTTGGATAAGAAATCGAAACGTCAAAACATATAGTTTTAATTACAATAATTATTTTGGTTTGTTGTAAAGGATTCTTATCGCAAGCGGCGAGTATTTGATTTTAATTTAAAATAGAAAAACTGTAGTTGCTTCACACTATATTTTAGTCCCAATATTTCTAACAGTACAAACATATTTATACCAAAGTAGTACTTTGTATGCCTAACATTTTTCTCAGCCCTGTAGAGAACTGTCGGTGGTCGCGTCATTGTGTCGGAGTCGAAAGACCGCCAGTAATTACTGGGGCTGCCACTCAAACCGCACGCTAGCATTATATCGATTAGTCTATTAAACACTTAGCTTCATTTATCAAAGTCATGTCTGCCTTACCATTACTGTCGGAGTGTCCGACGTTTCGCTCTCTATATTACTTACCCCATAAAATCTGATTTCTGAAATTTATGACTCCAGTCGACGGCTCTACTCTGTTTATATGAAGGCGAACGCGAACGTAGCCAAAGCCAACTAAATAATTGCCGAGCCGAGAAAACAAATAATAGAGGACTTTTACGAAGAAGGAATTATTACGGTTTAACGGCTTTTTTGGTTAATTTGTAGATTTACTAGTCGGCTATTTCGCCTGCTTTTTAAATTATAATTAAGTGGCTTTAAGGTTGCTTTACACTATTATTATAGCTCGGTTTCCCCCAACGGTTTACTTTTATTTTTTGATTGCATTTTACAACAAACACATTTTTATATATTTCAAACTTCTAATTTTACTCTTGTGAAATTAAAGTACCATTTAACAGTGCATTTCAAGAATTTGTTACGTTCCAAATTTAAAGTAGAAACTCTTACCTCTATTTTCAAAAATTCTAAACAATTCTAGACGTCTAAAATCGGTTGCCTATTATATTATAAGCAAGGTGGCGAACATAACATTAGTAGTTTTCAAATAGGGGTAATGTCTGGCAAATTGTTCTGAAGTTAAGGGAAAATGTCCTCTTTTTGTGAAGAAGCTAATTTAGATCGTTCTTTCTAAAGTTATCTTGGAAGAATTGGGATCACAAAATTTAAATGTTTGAATCTCGGTATTATTCGGTGACCTCCGTGTGTCAAGTTGTCAAGTGTTCGGGAAGACGACGAAAAGGAAGTGATTCTAGGTTTGACAGTGATACCGAAAAGTTCGGGCTAGTTTAAAAACAACATTTTGTTTTTTTTTGCTGCTGTTTTATGTGGGATCTTGACTAGTACGAACCGTGTGAATATTCAAGGGGATTTGCTGCCTTCGTGGAATGGTTTTTTTGGAATATCCACAATTTCTCCAAATAGCCGACTACGTTTCGGTCCAATTTGGGATATTTCAAACCCCTAATATGGCTAAGAAGAGTGAGTGTTAGAACATTTCGTTTTTAATTAATTAAAAAGTTGTAGTTATTTTTTTATCCCATCTGTAAAAAGCTAATTCATATTTTCATAAGTTGTCATACATTCAAGTTCAAAGACAAGTCTTTTTTTATTGCTCTATTATCACCAAAAGGCAGATAAACCAAGTGTTAAAATCAATATATTTATTTCCAAATAATTATTTTAGACACGTATGGTAATTAGTGTTTTCTTGCTTCAGAGTTCTTCTTCTTTTTCTGTCTGGCTGTAATTTTCAACTTTTCAACATTGTTATACAAGTCTATGTACATCGACAATCGTATTTTTGGAGTTCCTCCGAAGTCGCAGTGGATTTTGCGAATGGTATTTTTGGATTGAAGACACGCTGAACTTTAACTACGATCCCACGCGGTGAAGTATATGAATGTGATGGAAAATTCGAGGTATGGATCGATAATTATTTTTGTCGAAAGATTTATTGAGATAGATTTTTTTTTATATTATTTTCTGCGCACGTACTTGAGTGTTCTATTTGGGTTAATTATTTTTTTTTTGTTGGTATTGAACCACACACCCCTTTGGTATTGAACCACACCCTTACCCATTGGTAAGTTTTATTGTGTGTTCATTGAATAGTATTTTGGAGAAGCAACCATTTATATACTCTTGAGACAACGCAAAAAAATAGTTTAAATGATTATTTATTTACAAATTTAACAACGATAGGATGACCAGACAAGGTGCGTAAAGAAGAAGAGGAAGACGAAATAATGTTGTTATGATCAGTAACAATTAAAAAAAGTAAAAAAAATTCGATTGTTCGTCGAAATACTATTATCAAAATGGTCCTAATCGCGTTCTCAAACGATTATACGTGACAGCACTTGTTTTGAAAGATGGCGGACGAAATAGGATATCGTTCTATCGATAAGTTCTATAAGGAAGAAATGCTTCAGATATCTCTATATTACAGTATTTTTGGCAACAATAAAGTTCTACCAGTCTTTACTGATACATGGGCTACTGACATTGTACTAGAATGTGATTTAGCTACAAATAATATTGAAGTAAGCTACAGTAATTCTATTGAAATGTGTTTAGCTACGCTAAACCAAACTGGAGAAACGTAAAAACACCTGAGGCGACTGAGAGTAACTGGAACCACTTGTTACCATTTATTTACAATATAGTAAAAATAAAAACCCAAATCGGCAATTTAAAGTTAACCAATTGTATAATTTCAATTTTAAAGGAAATACTGCAACAATACATGGGAAAAAGTATAAATCAGTTGCTTTAAAAATGTATGAAAAAATAACTCAAAGTAAAGTTGAACTTTTGGGAATTCTTATCTCATATGATGTACCATTTCTGGCACTAAATGTCATGGAATTATTTCGGGAAAATGTTGTGTAGAAATAATGTGCCCTCTGGCAGGCAAAACAAAATCTGTGCAATCAATTTTACGTGACCTTAAATATTTATGCATAATTCAGGAAAATAATATTACTTTAAAGAAAAACTATATTTATTATGGACAAGTACTATCGCAAATGTTACCGGACTACAAATATGTCATTTTGTAGTGTTTGGTCCATTCGATAAGTCCACATTTATTATCAAGGTATCATTTGACGTAGAATTTATACAAAACATGTTAAAAGTTTTCGTAGGCGTATATTGTTTATGTAAAGATTGTTTTATTTCTTATAGGTACTTTTACTTGGAAAAAGTATTTACACTTCACTACACTCACACCTGTTAATTTAGATATATACCAATATAAATTAATATTTATTATTACTAAGTATTGGTACAGAAAGGTTAACAATAGTTGAAATAATATTTATAACAGAGTCCATATAAGGAACTAGGAATAAATTAAGTCATGTTTAAAGAATTTTAAAGATTTTTAGCCGTTGTATAGTTCGGTCAATGTTTACTCTTGCTGAAGCAATTTTAGCAGTGCAAAGAGTATCTTGCATTGATAATTGTTCTCTTTTTCCCAAATATGGCGGTCTTATTAATTCGATTTTCTTTTCAATGTATTCATTTTCTATCAAAAAGCCCTTATCTACCATTATAGCATCCTCATTTGATGTCAATTTGTCCAATAATCTTGATTGAATAAAAATTTCTTTGTCTAAGATATGGCCACCATAAACATGACATACAAATGTAATTAAACCAGATGGTGCTATTCGATTCATAACTTTTAATGTGTGGTCCCCTTTGTAGTAAGAATAAGTCATTACACGACACTTGAGACACTTGCTTTTTTGTAAAAGTAATTCTGTGCAGTCCAAAATAATTCTTTTTTGGGAAATTTCTTAAAACTAACAGGTATCCTAGTTTGAATCCCTTCTTTTCCTGGCCAGGGGATTTCAGGTTTTAATACTTTAGAAAGGACTTCCACCGTTATCTGAAAATAATTTCTACATGTGATTGCCGAGACACCAAATATAACAGAAAGGCAAAAAAAAGTAAGGTCAGTTTTTAACTTAGCAAACACTAGAATAATACGTTGTTTTAGCTGAAGCAATAATGGTTTCGAATTTTTGTTTTCCAACAAACTAGCAGCTTCACAAATTTTTTCCATCAAATTTAGAGTAAGTTTTCCAGTGACTGCATTTAAATCGCGATTTGTTTGTATCAAATCATAAGTTACCAAAGTAACTTTTTTGCCTTCACTTAATACAGATGAGGTCACTTGGATAGCCTTCTCTTCTGTGCTGATTTTCAGTAAGTAATCCGGCTGTATCTCTGGAGTATTTCGGATATCTTCTAAAACTGCACTAATCGCTGTGCCTGTGTTAATTTCGATTTCATATTTCGTATTTGTTGACGTTGTTGGCTCTGAGTCAATCATTAAATCTTTTAAAATAGATACTGTACTAGATAGATGCCTTTGTTTTGCTCGTTTTGATCTTTCTTCTCGAGATGATCTTTGTGAACAGGACAACACTTTGTTCAAAGATCAAACAGTTAGATTCTCAGATGGAATGGAATCTTTTTTTCAAAATCGATTACCAGTCCTCACATCTAAAAAATAAAACATTTCAATGATTAAGAAAGAGCCAGGCTCTTAAGAACCTGAGCCTGTGCCTGATTAAGAGACTATATTACCTAAATAAATTTCCTATCAAATATGATTTATCTGGAAAAAAGTAATCCGATTTCTTAAAGTGTCGGCTGTATACATTTATGAATTTTGTCACAGGTTTTGTCACAGGTTTTGCAACACGAAGAGCTACTTGCCAGTTTTTTCGTAATTTCTCGTCCTTTGGAAAGTAGTGGAGATGTATATCTTTCGTACATCGAGCAGAACATTGTGGCACTGAACAACATTTGTTACTTTTCTTCTTATCGCTCATTATTTTAAAAAGTTAATGAAATTTGTACCAGTTTTAAATTCTAATGTATTCCAATTTTTGGCAGTAGATGGCAGCAACACGAATACGAGAAGAGATAAATGTACCTGCCAATCTTAAAGCGTTTTATGCACTACAGAGAATCGAAAGATTTATACATAATATTTTGGGTTCATCTCTCATACGCCGAAAGTTCGGGGATATCCAAAATTTCAATGTTTTCAAATAGCAATAAACTTTTTTCTTTTTCTAAAAAAATAACCTTTTATTTGAATGATATCGATAGGCCGTGACGTTTCCATAAAGAGCAATATTCAACCATCACTTTGTCGGTAACCTGTGTATGATGTACAGCTTGGAAATATTAATCGGCAAATATGCATTTCGCCGGAAGCGCGATCATTGGCAGATCATCGTTTCCTGGCGTACATAGTTGACAAATTAATCCATTCTGATTTAGTGATTTGCATTCACCTCGAGGCAACGTCTATTTTGTATTAATAAATTCCATAATTTAAATGCATTTTCATTGATATGATGTGATGATTCGTTCCTGTGCAATCATGGCAATGGGTGAACGTCAAAAACACACCGTTCAGGGTTTGCTTTTATGCTGTAATTGATAGGGGTTGTTGTATAACGCCGACGTCGCTCCATAAACACTGTTTTTCACAAAGCGTAAAGAATGTCGACAGCGTGTCTCTCTAGAACACATTTAATTTTCTTTCAAAACTTTTGTGTATGGTGGAATAAATTCATATTTTTCTATAACTATGTGCATATGTTACATTTCAGACAAAGCAACAGGCAAGAATACGTATATGGAACTTAAATAACATGCTAAATAAATAGATCTGTCAATAAACAACAAAAGGACTAAAATTATACAACAAAGTCGATCGGAGAGAGCAACACGACTCCACCTGACAGTTGACCACTTAGAAAATATCTATTTAGGAGTCAACATCCGCAAAGGACAACATTGACGATGCAGAGCGTAGCAGAACAATTATTCCACCCAATATTTAGCTATGAACCAGAGATATTACGAGAATTACGAGACATACATTCTTTCTTCTTTCTTCTTCTTCTTTAAGTCCCTCTTCTTTAAGAAGGTTGGCTATCATTACAACTATCTTCACCTTTGATACTGCTGCTCTAAGCAGCTCAACAGAGTTACAATTGTACCATTGTCTTAAATTGTTTAGCCAGGATATACATCTTCGGTCTATGCTTCTTCTGTCCAGTATCTTTTCCTGTAGAATGATCTGCAGCAACACATATCTCTTACCTCTCATGACATGACCCAGATAATGCACCTTTCTTATTTTAATATCTCCTTTTCCTTGTTCATTCTTTTTAAAACGTCTTTATTTGTCATTGACTCAACTTATTTTTAAAATTTTTCTATAAGCCCATATCTCAAACGCTTCTATTCTGTTACTTATACCCTTTTTTAGCGACCAAGCCTCCATTCCATATAATAATAGATACAGTATTCGTACTTTGAGTTGTAAACTCAGATCATTGCTACAAAGTTCTTTTCTCATATTATTGAATCTTGATCGGCATTTTCCTCTACGTGATTTGATCTCCTGTGTATAATCCTTGTTTTTGGTTACAATTGTTCCTAAGTAAGTATATATGTCTGCCTTTTAAACGAGTTCGTCCCTAATCCATATCAGAATCTGCAATTTTTTAACCGACTCTGCGATTACTTACGTAGTCATCAGTATCTGATGTTATTTATAGGTTCTCCATTGACTTTAATTCCACTTAATGTTTCCTTTAATGATTTCAAAACTATCTCTTCTGAATATAGGTTATAGTTCGTTACCACCCTTTACAGATGCAACTTGAATAAAGTAAATGTTTGATATTATTCTAATATCTTTTATATCCAGATTTATATCTTGAAGTAGCTGTAGGAGGCGATTATGTAGAACTTTGTCAAATGCCTTGTTGTAATCAAAAAAACAGATATAATGAGGTTGGTTAACATCCATACATCTTTGAGCCAATGTATTAAGGGCAAACAAGGCCTTTCTTGTAGTAGTTTTCTGGATACAGGTCCATTAATTTAATAGTTAATGCTGGTATCTCGTCAGAACCTGTAAATTTTTTATATTTTGCTAATTTTAGTGCATGCATGACTTTTTTTGTTATACTGGTTCCAGTTTCTCTACTGTTGTATAGTATTGTTTCCTGTTTGGCTCTTATCTTTAAATAATTCCTGTGTGTATTGTTTATATCTTTCTATTTTCTTGTTGTATATATGCAATATCTTTGGGTATAAATTAAGTGTAAATAAGGCATTTAACACTCATTAAGATACTACTTCTTTATACATTTGGCAAATATTTTCACTCACAATTCTATTAAACAGACCTGTACTGAGCTTTTCGGTAAAATTCTTCGTTTGGTAAAGTATTTTTTGCAGATCCATTTGACGTCCTTTTTGTGCAGTTATATTTCATTATACTTGTCTCGAGTACATCTTATTTTTAAAAAAGTTTTTATTTTCTTCGATATACTCCGTCACAATCCTCGACTACTAATATCAACAGCCAGCCGACATGTTCCATTACTTTAGTACAGCACTTGAAAAGACAAATAATTCTAGCGGAAACTAAGATTTTGATAATTCGAATCAAGATCCTGGCTTTGATGCAGATGATGGATTGGGTTTCAAACACAAAAAGTTGGCTAGGTTATTTCCTAAAAACATTTTTTCTGATGAAGAAGACGAGGATAAACAACTGTTAACTCCTGCCGATAAAAACGAGAAAGAGGAACAAGCTCCTGTTCCTTCTCAATTTTGTTGTGTGGTCCAAGAAAAACGTCCCCAATCTCCTTATGGAAGAACTCAATGCTTTCTTGAGAATACTTAAAGACATGGGATTTCATAGCCCTGCAACAATAAGGTCATACTGGACCAGCAATGAAAACCTCCATGTTGAACGTATGATTAAAAGGTTCCTGAAAGTTTTGAGATTTTTGCATCTAAACAATAATGAAAATATGCCCCAACCAAAAACTGAAGAGTTTGATACGCTTTACAAACTTAGAGCACTCATAAACCATCTTTCAGAGACCCTCCAAAATGCTTTTACGCCATATACACACCTATCTATTGACGAAAGCATGTGTGCTTTCAAAGGACGTACATCACTAAAACAGTACATACTAATGAAACCAATGAAAAGAGACTTCAAAATAAGGTCGTTAACAAGTGCTTAACCGGTATAACTTATAAATTTTCAAATCAGTACATGCTAATGAAACCAATAAAAAGAGACTTCAAAATTTGGGCGTTAACATGTACTTAACTGGGATAACTTATAAATTTTCAAATATTTCAAGGAAAAGCCACTGAATCAACGTCCGATGTGTTAGAAGAACGTGTTGTTTTATAACTTACGTCGAAATATCAAACTCGTGGTTATTGCGTATACTTTGATAGTTTTTTCACCACAATACCACTGATGCAAAAAATACTGGAAAAGAAAACTTTTGCTCCTTAAGGCAAATAAGAAAATATTTTCTAAAACAAATATTATGTGTTGATAAAGAACTTTTCCAAAATCAGTCAGATCTGGTTCATCATCATCCAACCTTCATTTATCACGTCCACTGCTGGACATAGGCCTCCCTTAAACTCCTCCATTCTTTGCGATTTTGTGCTCTTTGTTGCCAATTTTTCGTGATACTCCTGATGTCGTCAGCCCAACGTGTAGGTGGTTTTCCTCTACTACGTTTGTCTGCTCTTGGCATCCAATGTGTAATTTTGCTCGAATTTGGATAGTTCTGGTGAAATATCTGTGTATAAGTGGAAGGACAGATGCATAAAATGTGTTAGTGTTGTCTGTAATCAACATAATTTTCAAGAAAAAACTCATGTTTTAAGAACAAACAAAACTGGATATACGGATCAAGTACCATGTCCTCAGGTAAAAGCCGATTATAGCATATACATGTGTGGGTAAAAAAATTTTACTACCTTTTAGACGCAGCAATAGTAAACAGCTATATTTTATACAAGGAGACTCTGATAAAGACTCAAGTGTTAAGCCTATGACTGCATTTTAGCTCCGCAGTGAACTAGCTGATAATTTCATTAGCACTTTTACTTTCAGAAAAAGTCTTAGATAGAAAGTTCTTAGATAATAAATTTAAAATATTCCTGTTTTTAGTTTTTCTTATATTGTCATAATAAATTATTTTTTTTTATAAATTGTTGTACTTGTTTTTGCCGGTCGGTATATATGGAAGCGAAACGTGGACGATAACAAAGGCAAACGAAGAGAGACTATGTGTTTGGGAAAGAAAAATCCTAAGGAAGATCTTTGGCCCTGTACTGGATGAAGCATCAGAACAATATAGGATAAGAACTAACAAAGAGCTCGAAGAACTTTACCCAGACGCCAACATCATAAAAGAAATAAAGTCCAGAAGACTCCAATGGGCAGGACACCTCAGAAGGCATTCTGACGAACTAACAGTAAGACTGGTGTGGGAGGAAGACCCAACTGGAAGGAGACCACGCGGACGCCCTCGTCTCCGGTGGCAAGATAATATAGCAGGAGACCTAACCACTATGGGCGTGGAAATTTGGATGGAGGTTGCTGAAGACAGAAAACAGTGGAGGCATGTTGTTGAGTAAGTAAGTAAGTAAGCTATATATACCATTGCCCAGTAAGTATTAGTTGTTACACTGGTAGCTATCTGTACCAGACTTTCCAGCTCTTCAGACAAAGCAAACACTGCTTGTCTTGTTAATGATGCATAAGCTATTCAAAAGTATATTTTTACAAAAACAAATAGTTCTGCTCGTTAAAGCGTTAAGCTACAATAATTCATTAATGACTTTCTTCCTAAGGACTTTGGAGTATATTAGATATTCGCCCGTAAATGTAAGAGACGTGCTTGAGACACTATTCAGTGATGGTATTATTATTTAGTAGATGTTTTAATAATTTGGTCTAATCTTATATAGTTGTTCTACACATATATGTTTCATTTATAAGGAAAGAAAATGTACTGCGATAAACAACACTTATTTTTTTCCTTCTTACCTTGTTCCTAGCTCTACATGTTGTCGTTGATCCCCCTAAATTTGTCATTTGTCAGTCTAAATAAATATTAAATAACTAGTTTTCAAGCACAATGAGTAAATATCATAAATTATATCGCGAACAACGCAAAACGTAAGATGTACAATGTAAGATTTCGCATTGTGATAATAATCATCGGTTGTCTGCGGTTTCGACGGTTAACCACTATCCGAACTGTTTGCCGGAGCAGGTCTTGTCTGCAAGGCCAAGCTGCGGTACCCACCCCATTAAGAAGATAATAACAGCTCCAGAATATATCCCTATAATTGCCACACTCGCTGAACTTAATCCGCTTCTAAACACGATATTGCATGCTTGGATATTACCGCACAATCTGCTCCGGGGGGTATAATGGTGTATGAACCTTCCTGCGCTTAGGCTGACTTCCTGCGATTTTTACTATTTATAAAAATGTTGATATAGTAATTGCATTATTTCAATTGTTTTTTAGACGCTCACTTTCAGATAGCAACTTAATATTCTGTGTAAATATGTTTTTTAATGACTACTTCAGAAAGTTTTCTTATGCATCAGTTGGTGATTAATAAATTGAGTATATTAATAATTACTTCAAGTTAGATGTGAATCCGTCTTGTCTCTTCATAAAATAATTAGGAGAAACTTAAAATTGTTTACTGTGTATTTACAGATATTAAAGTATGATCAAACTAGTGAGAATGAAATGTTGCAACGAAAAGTATAGAGCTATAGAAGAAATTCACACAGTTCGTAGTATTGTTGTCACAATGCGGAATGAAGTGACATTCAAGGTTTGATTTTGACAATATAAAGTTAAGCCATTTACTAGTTTTATTGAGAATAAGCTACAATTTTACTTTAAAATAAGTTTATTATTAAAAGGAGATCAATTTTTGTCCTATGGAACTTCAAATTCTGATTATTCTTGGTGTTTTGCATTTTTAATATGTGCTATAAACGTTTGTGTGTGAGAGAGTGTTTTGTGTTGCATATGTATTGCGTACGATTGAAGGCGATGTGTCTCAGAGATTCTTAATTCAATATTGTTAGTATATTCTTGTTGTTGATTTCTTCTTTCAGTATTGGCAACAAAAGCCTGCTACATTCTGCTAATGGATTTGCTACACATTTTTCTTCATTGAGTAGGATGAGGACTGCTTCTTTGGTTTTTTCTGTTTTAAGTCTGTTTCTTTCATGATTATTGATGCATGTTTCCATTGTACTCTGTGTTTGTTGTCCCAGACATGTTTGCATATCTGTGATATATCAAAGTCACTGGTAATATAAGAGTTTTAAGTGACACCATCAAGTCCTAATAACACGTCTCAGATTAGGACACACTTCTACAACACATGAATACTTGTTGAAGACAGAATAGGAACCACTGTGTTTTGTTTGTGAATGTAAAGTGACAGTGAAGGACATTTAGATTGACTGTCCAATATACTTGCGAAACAAACAGTCAATTTCTAGACTCACTCGTCAGACTCTTTAACAATATTTATAACAGCGGGGAGTTTCCTGAAGACTGGCTAGAGTCAACTTTTGTTGCCATACCGAAAAAACCAAAAGCAAAGTCTTGTGATCAACATCGGATGATAAGTCTAATTAACCACATTTCGAAGGCATACACCAAGGTTATTTACAACAGAATAAGCAAAAAATGCGAGGATAACATTGGAGATTCGCAGTTTGGGTTTCGGAATTCTCTTGGGACAAGAGAAGCACTTTTTAGTCTACAGGTACTCATCCAGCGCTGCAGAGATATGAACAAAGACGTGTACATATGCTTTATAGACTACGCAAAAGCATTCGATAACGTAAAGCACGAAAAGATAATTGAAGTTCTCCATAAGATCGGAGTCGACTACAGAGACATTCGAACAATAGCGAGTCTCTATTGGGGCCAAACAGCTAAAGTGAAAGTAGGATCTACATTGACCAATAAAATTGAGATCAAGAAAGGTGTACAGGGCTGTATCTTGTCTCCCATTATCTTTAATATATACTCAGAAGAAGTATTTAAGACAGCGCTGGAGGAAAGCACAGAAGGCATAAAGATAAATGGAGAAATCATTAATAACATAAGGTATGCTGATGACACTGTGATTCTAGCAAGTAGCATGGAGGAACTGAGTTGCCTAATGAGTAAGATACAAAAAACAAGTGCACAATACGGACTCAGACTAAATATCACAAAAACCAAATGGATGTTAGTAAGCAAAACCCAACAACCACCACAGCAACTGATATTAGACAATGAAAGAATTGAACACGTGGATTCGTACATCTACTTGGGAACAACAGTTAACTCAAATTGGGATCAAGCAAAGGAAATACGTATAAGAGTAGAAAAGGCAAGAGCATCGTTCACTAGCATGAAGCAAATTTTCACCTCTAAAAGCCTCACCCTACCTCTCAAAATTCGACTTCTGAAATGTTATGTATTCCCGGTTTTGTTATATGGAATGGAGGCGTGGACAATGACCAAAACAATGATGAAAAAAGTAGAGGCCTTCGAAATGTGGGCTTACCGACGTATATTACGTATATCCTGGACTGAGCACGTGACCAACGAAGAGGTACTACGCCGGATAGGTAAAGAGAGAGAGGTAGGAATAAGTATAAAGAAAAGAAAGTTGGAATACTTGGGTCACGTTATGAGACATAATAAATATAGAGTACTACAACTGATCATTCAAGGGAAAATAGACAGCAGAAGGGGTCCAGGGAGGAGAAGACACTCGTGGCTCCAAAACTTGCGGCAATGGTTCGGATTGTCATCTGCTGAACTATTCAGATCTGCCGTAAACAAAGTCAGAATAGCCATGTTGATTGCCAACGTTCGGAACGGACAAGGCACATGAAGAAGAAGTCCAATATACTCAGTTGAAAGACTATATCACCACATTTCAAAAACATTAAAAGAACTTCTAGGAGAATCTATAAGAATAAGATACCACAAATCATATGTCACGGACCGAAACGCCAGATAGCTAGGTGCACTTACTTCAGCACAAAGAGGATCGATCCATTATGACAATAGTGGTTTGCATGAATGCTGCTGGATATTTTGTGCCAACGTTTATTATTTTTCGCAGAAAAAATATGAGTGCTCAGCTAATGAAAGGCTTTCCGTCAGGATCAGGGTGGATTTAAATAAATCTCTTCAAAGAGTGGTTCAAGCACTTTATTCAAAAACCAACCCTACTCCTGAATCGAAGGTTTTACTGATTGTAGATGGACACTATACTAACACTCGTAATATTTATATAATAGACATCGCTAGAAAAAAAAAATGTGAGCATCGTTTCTTTACTTCCACATTCTTCTTCTTCTCATTGCACCGTCTTCTTTCCAAGGTTGGCGATCTTAATGGCAATTGTAGTTTTGGAAACTGCTGCGCGAAAGATCTCTGCGGATGAGCGGTCGAACCATCTCCTCAGGTCTTTCAGCCACGAATTCTGGCGTCTTCCTACTGATCTTTTGCCCTGTACTTTTCCTTCCAGTAAGTTCCTTTTACTTAAAGTAATTCATATCTTTCGCCTCTCAACACATGACCCAAGTATTGTATTTTCCTCTCTTTGATTATTGTTAGTAATTCTTTTTGATTACACATGCGACGAAGTACCTCAACATTAGTAACTCTTTGTACCCATGGAATCCTCAACATTCATCTGTATATATACATCTTAAAGGCATCTATTCTTTTTTCTATTTCAGAGTCCATTGTCCAACTTTCACAGCCATACAGTAAGACAGAAACTTCACACTTACAGTATGTGGACAGTACTTCCACATACAATTCGCAAACTGCAGCCGTTAGACAAGACTTTTATGAGGCTGTGAAAAACGTACTGCAACTGCAGGAGAAAATACGCATATCAATTAGAAATAATAACAGACGAATGTTAAATGTTAAATATACAGTCAGAACCATTTGAAACAACTCAAGGAGTTAGACAAGCGGGAAGTCTCAGCCCAGTGCTATTCATAAATGTAATAGATGAGATAGTGAAAGAATGTAAGAAAACATTCAAGAAATACTGCATCGGTTGGAACAGAATGCAAATGATAAATGCTGAGATGTGTATATTTCCAGACGACATAGTATTAATTGCGGAAACTGCAGAAAAACTGAAATACAACTTAGAGAAATGGAACCTAGAAGCAAGCACATACAACTTAAACGTAAACAAAGAGAATACTCAGATAATGCAAATATCAAGGAAACAAGAGACGGAAGATCAAATAGACGTAATGATAGACCAACAAAAAATAATACAGACAAATTCATACAAATACTTAGGAACAGTAACCAACAACAAAGGAGACATCGAGGACGATCTTAACAATAGAATGGAAAACACAGGAAAACTATTCCAAGTACTAAATAGAGGATTCCTTAATAACAAAGAAATATCAACAAAGACCAAGATGAGAATATACAAAACAATACATAGACCTACAGTGACATATGGAGCAGAAAATTGGATATTAAACAAAAGACAAAGACATCAAAGCAGAATTCAGGCAGCAGAGATGAAATACCTCAGAAGAACGATAGGAGTAAAAAGAACTGATAGAATCAAAAATGAAGAAATAACAGAAAGACTCAAAATCAAACCGATACTCGAGTCAATCAAGGAGAAAAAATTGGCATGGTTCGGACATCTAACCCAGATGGACAATAATAGACAAGTAAAAAGAGTGTGAGACGGCAAACCAATAGGGAAGAACAGAAGAGGAAGACCCATTAAAGAATGGAACAGTGACATCTCGCAAATACTGCAGAGTAAGGGTAAGACTTGGCAGGAAGCAACACAGATGGCATCCAATAGGAAGGAATGGAGAAAGTTCGTTAAGAGCTAGGACACCTCAGAAGACTGTCAAATATTGTAATTTAATGAATTGTATTTTAAACGGCCCAACACCGAAAGGTACAAACGGGTCTACTGATTAAGTAAGTAAGTAAGTATTTTGTATCGCCAAAACAAAATGGTATTCCATAATTGGTGACTTTCCTCTAAATTGAATGCAGAAATGACCAGACAAGACAAAGAGATAAAATTACGATTATTCAATTATTACCTATCAAACTTCAGCAAAAAACATTTCAAAATAAAACAGTAGAACATTACGTAACTCGAGAAAAGTGTACTAAAATCAAAACATTTACATGTACATGTACATGTACATGTTTTGATAAAAGTTCTGTTAGGAAACTATAAACTATTTTGTGGCCGACCCTGCGTTAGGTCGTAATTTTCGCAATGGCGAAATATGGATATGGCACGTAACAGGAAATGACAAATGTTAGTAGATGTGTAAATTAAATGAATACTGTAAATCAGAGAGCCGCGTTACATTAAACTCAATTACCAAATAAAGTGATCGATATAAATGAGTGAATTCTCGGTACACCAAAGCAGTAATTTACCGGTATTTGCACGCTTACATTTTAGCTCCGAGATTTATAGAGAACAATATATCAACTCAAAGTACCAATTTACTGAGTTGTAAAGCACGAGTCGATGTTATTAAAAGCCCTATACAATCAATAGCTCAAATGGCATCATTAATTTTCTTGGCTCGGTAACTTCTTTACGGGCTGTATTGCAATACGAAACCTTAACTGTCAGCCCGAAATGAAATATGCGACTTTTGCTTTCTTCTCTTTAATGAAATATTGAAATATATTGCATGTTCGTGCCTCTGCTGCACCATGTCACTTACAAATATATACAATGTGGATGTGCCAGACAAAACATTGCAGCGTTTGTGAGTTTACTTCGCCTTAACGCTATTTAAGAAAGTCTAAAACAAAGCCGTTGAATTTGTAACGCAGAAAAAAGGTTTAACAAATAACAATTTACATGTACGTATAGAGTTTCTTTAAAATGTATTTAAAAATATTGAAGGTGACAACGTGCCAGAAGCATGGAAAAAGAGCCTGAATGAACAAGACACGCTATTTAAACGGAAGGCAAAACTCAAAACAAATTGTTGCTATTGGACAAAAAATATAGGTACGTGAAAATACACGAAAAATAATGGGTAACTTGTAGTCTTTACATTTCTAAAAAATATAAACAATATAATATCTGATGTAAGAATTGAATTTTAGTCGCTTTAAAAAGCTCATCTAAATAATTTAAACAGGCCATGAAATCACTTCTACAGCTCGGTAATAGAGTAGCCACCATGCTCAATGACGTGATAAGGGGTTTCATGCCAAAATTTGATTAGACCTGCATTTTTAGCAAATATTTTTGTGAAAAATAAGTAAAAAGAGCATTTAACACACAACACAGCAACTATTACGAATAATATTTCTAGAGTGTGTCAATTTTAAAACTTACAACGGGCTATATCTCACGAACAAAAGCTCATATCGAAAAATGCTTGAAACCGTTTCTAGGATAGTAAGGGGGAACTAAAATGACATAAAAGAGAACTCACCCCATCAACCCCCTAGGCCCCACCCACCACAACCAAAAAGTTTAAACTGCAAACCCCTACTTGTGATACATCATTAAAAAGACTATAAAAGATGCTATCCAATGGTGTAAATAATAATTTTACAGGGTGAAGCTATAATTGTGAAACTTTGGCTTAAATGGAAAATTTAATTTATAGAGGTTTTTGTTGAACTACAAATTTGTTAAAAATGACAATTAAGTAAATGTTCAAAGTGGGTCCCGTTGTTTTGTAAATAATAATACAGCCTATTTTCAAATTTTGCACGAACTTTGGCAAATGTTGTTCTAGTAATAGCGTGACATGCTTACGTAATTTTTTCTTGCAATTCCCCAAGTGTCGCAGGTTGAGTTTTATAAACAACTGACTTGAGGTAACCCTATAAAAAAAAGTCAGGTGGCGGTAAGTCTGGTGACCTCGGTGGCCACTAAATAAGACTCCTCCTTTTAATCCATTTGTTCGGATAATTAGTATCCAATCAGTGCCTAACTGGAGCTGCATAGTGAGAAGGTACTCCATCTTGTGGGAAGTGCAGTAAATCTTCGTCTAGAGCTAGGTTGCCTTGATCGTCCCTTTGGTTCTCTAATTCATGCACAATTAAAGGATCGATGATGTTTTCCAGCATACCGAGGTAAATGTCGCCACTTAAATTGCCTGGTATGAACAAGGGGCCAATTATAGCATCACCTAATATTCCTGCCCAAACGGTCAGTTTTTCAAGATATTGAGTGTGACTTTCTCTGAATCGATGCGGGTTCGCATCACTCCAGTATTGACAGTTTTGTTTATTTACATTACTATTTATAAGTACATTACTACATAAAAGTACATTCATCAGTGAAACAAATATTTTTTAACATTCTCGGTTCAACGCGAATTCTTTCAGTCATGAGTTCACAAAACTCAATTCGTCGGTCTGGATCATCATCGCCTAGTTCTTGAAGAATTTGTGTTTTGTACCGGTGAAACTTATGTAATTTCAACACATTTCTAACCGACTCATGTGAAAGTTCTGTCATTGCAGATACTTGACGTGTTGATGCAGTAGGCTCTATTGCAAAATTTCCATGGACCTCAATTTGGGATGCTGTATTCAGTAATCTTGGGACATCCCTTTTTTTTACTTTTCACTGATCCTGTTTCCCTAAACTTTTCAACTAAATCGCGAAAGTACAAGTGACTTTTTTGTCCGTATGCCTTTTATGAAATATTTGAGCTGTTCGTAAATAACACTGGTTTTGGGAGGCAAATATGAGAATGATCTCCACGTGTTCAGGTATACTGTAAACCATCGTGACAACTACAGCTGAATGACAGTACCGATCGTACAAATGATGAAAATTAATGACATTTAAATTCCCAAATAAACCAAAAATTGTTGAATCTGACAGAACCCAAAAAAAAACAGATGTTTTCAACTTGTTTTTCAAAAACGGCAAATATACTCCATTCCACGAATATACGACTGTTTTAAATTCGGTTTAAGGTATCGACTTAAATGGTCCAATGTGCTGAATTGTACAATAGTAAATTCTCCCCATTTTTAAAATACTGTTATGGCAAATATAAACCTCAGATTTAAATATGAAGTCATGATATAAATATAGAGTTGATAGTTTATAGAATAGTTGTAATTCAGATTTTGAATTATATAATTACTATCATTGAATTTAGTATTGTAAACAAGTTAGTTTTTGAATTAAATGATTTAAACGAAGTGTAACAATACTTAACTGATTAAATAGTGTACTTTATTTAGTCGAATATTCAATTAGTATTAAAAAAAAAAACAAAAAAACTTACTTATTCTCTTATTCTCCCAATCTCCTAAAACTATCATCAACCATCAGATTCACAGCCATAATCACTGTCGTCGCTATCCTTATTCGGATGGTAAATTATAACAGGATTAACTGCTTCGATGCGACCTTCACGGATCCACCATTCTTCAATTAAGTCTTCACATTTTTTTACACTTTTTCCTGAAATGTCAGAAGTGGCAATATCCAATGCTTGTTGCCATGTTTCCAAGACTGTCTCGTCACTGTAACCCTTGTATCCAATATGGTTATCATAATATGTTTTGCATATCCCCCAAATGTATTCAATTGGATTGAATTGGCAATGATAGGGCGGTAGTCTTAACACACGATGTCCAAAGCTATGTATAATTTCGTCTACTATATATATGTTTGGTTGTGCATGACTTTTAGCTAACGTTAGTAATTGAGGCTTAAAACAGTATTGAGGAAATGCAATATTTTTATTCGTTAACCATTCTTTTATTTTATCTACGGTCCAGCATTATCCAGTACTATAACGGATGGTTCATGTAAACTTGGCAACAGTTTTTCTTTCAACCATTTCACAAACATCTCCGTATTCATATTGTCATGATAATCGGCTGATTTTGATTTTGATGAAAACACAAGATCTGCTCCCTCAATAAAACCATGTTTTCCACCTGCATGCACTATAATATGTCTCTTTCCCTCGTTATCGATGTGTTTTACGGATTTTATGCTCTCGTCCTGCCAAATTCGTTTGATACCGCCTTTAGCAAAAATCCATGTTTCGTCTAAATAAACGAAGGAAGAACATTCTTGTTTAAATTTGTTATAATTTCTTAAAAATTCTATTCTTTTGTGAACGACACTAGCTCTTTCACACAAAGCCTTTCTATTGTCTTCCTTTTTGAACTTAAAACCAATCTGTCTTAAAACTCTCCAGAGACTTGTTCTGGAAATTTCAAATATATTTCTGTCTTTATTTTTGTATCACTGAATCTAAAGAAACATGTTCTTTCTTTTCGCGCGTTTTATATATTGTCTCACGGATTTCAAATTTGCAACCTTCGGGAAGATCTATAGTCTTTGGTTGTCGGCGAGATTTATATTGTGCGACATTTTGTTCACTTTGTCCACTTTTTTTTGCTTTTTGCAAAACCGACTTTAGTTTTGTTTCACTAATACAGAGTGCATCACACACACGTTTATGTACGGACTGAACAGGTCGCAAAGGGCCCCCGTTTGTTTTCTCAGCAGTAAAATAAGAAAGTACATTAAATATAAAGTTGTCTACATCTAAAACACGTCTCGGCATTTTTGGCTTCAATAAACAAGTACACTACATTAAACTCTCTCTTAACGGACACCTCTCTTCACCGGAAACCTCTATACGGACGGTTTTTAAAACTAAAATCAGTCGGCGATATATGCAACTCTATGTAAATTTTCGTTACTTCTTAATATCTGTAACGACTCGGTACTTTAACTATCAATAGCCGGTATGTTATACCCGTTACTTTCGGAACGTTTAGAGTACATCCACTCAAAGCAAACAAATATTTAAAACTCTTCTTCTTCATGTGCCTTGTCCGTTCCGAACGTTGGCAATCAACATGGCTATGTTTACGGCAGATCTGAATAGTTCAGCAGATGACAATCCGAACCATTGCCGCAAGTTTTGGAGCCACGAGTGTCTTCTCCTCCCTGGATCCCTTCTGCTGTCTATTTTCCCTTGAACGATCAGTTGTAGTACTCTATATTTAAAACTAAAAAAGTGAAATATTATATAGATTCTTTTTCTGGTTTCTGAACCATCGTTCTGCCAATTTCTTTTCATTTATATTAAAAAGAGTACATTTATTTTTATTACAGTTGTAGTACCTAATACAGTAATAAAATAGTGTAATATCAAAGAAACCCGGCACGCCTTTTTGGTGTATACATTTCACCGAAATCCAACCCAAATGTCTGATGAACACATTTGCGTAAAAATGAGCGTTTGGTAAAAATTTTTGTTAGTTTCGGATTAAATTTCACAATAAATTTTGCGTCTATCTGAACATCTATTAACTGAAATAATTTTAGTTCAGATGTCATACTAACAGTAGACCCTTTTTATTGGAATAACAATTAGACCAATTTACTTTCATACTTCTACTTGCACAGTAAAATATTCGTTGTCGCAATAATCCCAAACAGTCGTATATTCGTGGAATGGAGTATAATTAAGTTTTTATTTAACAAAAAAAATTTTGACGGGCACTTATCATTAAAAATAATAGTCATCATATATGGTAATTATACTGGGTCATCAACAGAATCAACAAAAACATCATTAGATTTTCCATTTAAGCCAAAGTTTCACAATTATTGCTTCATCCTGTATATTTATTATTTATACCATTGGATAGCATTTTTATAGTCTTTTCAGTGATGTATCACAAGTAGGGGTTTGCAATTTAAACTTTTTTGGTTGTGGCGGGTGGGACCTAGGGGGTTGATGGGAGTGAGTTCTCTTTCATATCATTTTAATTCTCCCTCTTACTATCCTAGAAACGGTTTCAAGCATTTTTCGATATCAGCTTTTGTTACTAAGATATAGACCATTGTAAGTTTTAAAATTGACACATTGTATATGAATGTAATAGTGAACAATACAAAATTGTTTGTAATGAAAATTACAATTTAACTGCTGTTTCTACGTTCATTCCAGAAAGTATTTTCAAAAAAGATTGTTAAAGTAAAAATTGTGCGAATAGTATAACCAGAAGGTGGAATGTTTTAAAAAATGACAGTTGCCTAACTTGACCTTGAACTGTAATCTATTTCTGTTAGTTTTTGCAAGAAATGTGAGTTTTTAATAAATGTAACAATCTTTGCTATACTGGTCGCACTTTTCTAATAAGCTTTTTTGAAAACGATTTTCAGCATTAAACAATACATACAAACCTTGATTTTCACCTTTTTATCACCAACTCATATTTTTTAATTGTGAAATTAGTGTGACCGAGTTATTAGTGTCACAGAGTTAGTTGCCACACTTTTCCCAAACGGCTTGACCGATTTTTAGGAAATTTTATATGTATATTCGGTTAAATATACTACTCTGAAGTTTCTTCCAGGAAAGTTGTTTTCATTCAAATCCATTGACACAGTTATAAATCAGAATGACGTAGTCCAGGTGTCATCTAATGGCGAACCGCGGTCCGCATCTGGACCGTGAGCTTGTTTTTGCGGACCGCCGTTAAATTCAACATAGAGTAATAACATTATAGTGTAAAATTATAACCAAATCTAAATATAGAAATATCTTTACATTTTTCTCTGGTCTTTACTACCTACTGTCGTTATCTCTCTTTAAAGCTTGTCATTTTCGTACGCTACCTCGACAGAACCAATGAAAAAATTATTAAAGAACTTTTGACTATTTTGCCAATGTCAGAAACTACTACAGGAGAGGATTTACACAAGGCTGTGGTGAACTCTTTTGGCAAGGATAGTTTGGATTTAAAACAAGTTATTTAGATCACTACGGATGTCGCTGCAGCGATGGTTGGGTGAAGAAAAGACTTGGTTCAGCGACTAAGTAGCGATCTTATGTGCAATGGAAATCTAATATCGTATCATTGTATTATTCATCAATGTGTGTTGTGTTGTAGTTTAAATCCAAATCTTCACAGTAAAATGTAAACCGTCATGAAAATAGTGAACTTTATACGTGCAAAATCATCTTTGAGGCATCGACAATTCAAATCATTCCTAGAAGACACTAATGCTCAGTTTGACGATTTGCTTCTTCATATCAACTTGGGATGACTGAGCAAAGGTTTAGTGGTTGAAAGATTCTTTGCAATACTTATACAAGAAAAAGAATAAGACAATATAACAGAATTTCTGTCCATTATTGACAATGAAGCTGCAAATGGCCATTTGGGCTTCCTCTTGGACACAAAAAACATTGCAACTATCGCATTTTTGGCTGATATCTTCAGACATATAAACTTCTTGAATTTAAAACCACAATACAAGGGAAAACTTGTTTGTGAACTTCTGTCGGATATTAGAAGTTTTTCTAAAAAGATTGAAGGATATTAAGGCAGAACTTTTACATTTTCTTCCCCTTAAATCCGTTTGTGATAGTAATAAAGATATTGATGTTACTTGTGACTTATTAAGCAACAGTTTTTCACTCAAGCCTAATGGTGTACGGACCAGCGAAACAACAGACGTTTTTAAGAGTAACAAAGCTGCCCTTTAGATGAAAAAGATCCAGTATGAGGAAGAATCCGTTTTAAACACAAGTTCAGGAACGCTTCCAGGCTTCCAGGAAAGCTTTTCAGAAAAACTGTGTACTATGTTTGGCTCAACTTATGTGTGCGAAGCCACATTATCAAAAATGAACTTTATTAAAAATCGGTACAGATCTCGGTTGACAGATGAAGATCTCAGCTCCCTAATGAGAATCAGTTCCATCAACCTTACTCCAAATGTCAGACATGTTTTACAAAATAAAAATGTCATTTTTCTCACTAACAGTTTAATTCTGTAACGAGTTTTACCTTTATTTTTATACTTATTGTAATCATTAATTTTGAATTTAATTACTAATTACTGAACTAATTTAAAATTTGTTATGTGCGTTATTTTATATCCCCTTCTTCTCTACGTATAAAATAAGAGTACTTTTCATCTGAGCATTTAATTAAAATAGTTTTCAGATTTATAAAGCTTAGAACAAACATCCATCTTGCATTGAAACTAATGTAGGAAAGATAACATGTTAATTACCATTTTGTACCACTTTGTACCATTTTGTATAAAATTCTAACTTTTAAAATATTTTCAGTAATAATTTACAATACTGCTGTAATACACATGTAAAAATCTTAAACAATTTATATTTCATTTACTGTACCAGCGGAGTATTCAACTGTAGAGTGGCAAAAGAACAATGAGATATTAGTTTGCTTTTCCATACCTATATAGATTTTTTATTCGCTGTAAAATGTACAGAACTGCAGTTGTAAAGTAAATAAACGCTATTTAATGTAAGCTATTACTAACATTTCAATGTTTAAATATATACATATATAGATATGTTCCATAAAATTGTTGAACACTATAGTTGTAGAAAGAATACAACCAGAAATAGTAGCATTAAACAATATTTTAATAATTTTGTTTTAAGATACAAATATTTCAAATTACCCTGCAAAAAATTATTAAATAAAGACGGGAGAAAAAACAATATAATAGCTTTATAATCATCTTTTTCCTTGAGTTTATTTCATACCCTTCCCTAAACGAGGTGGTATAGTTGCCTGGTTTGGACTACGTAACCAGGATGATCTCCTGAGTGTGGGTTACAACTATGGAGAGTTTCTGGGCAACCCTCCCCCCAGTTACGCCACTGCATGGTTTAGTGCTGAGTGTCCTGCCGCGAAAGTTTAGTAGGTTTTCGAAACGGACCCTCAGTGAATATAATTGGTGATCCCTGGCGTAGTCAACTATCCTATAGAGTGAATATCCTACAAAGTTAACTATCCGATAAAGTGAACATAATATCCTACAGATTTTTAAATTTATTGAAATCGCCAGTATTCCCACCTAACAATTTACAGTTAAAAATAAGATCAGTTGTCATTATGCTGCGTAACATTAATCAATCTCGACTGTGCAATTAAACTAGAATGACTGTAAAAAGGCTTATAAATAATGTCATTGCAACAACGATCTACCTATCTATCTATCTAATTAGCCTTCTTCGGTCCATCTTTGGACATAGGCCTCCCCAATCCTTTTCCATTCTTCTCTGTCTGTCGCTAGAGTCATCCATCCAACTAGACCCCACGTGCTTCTTGATATCATCTGCCCATCTCATTTGGTACCTTCCTCTGCTTCGTTTATATTCCCACGGTCTCCAACTTATGCGAATTTTATTCCATCAGTCTTCTTTTTTTCTTATATTGTGTCCGGCAAATCTCCATTTCAATTTTGCAACTTCTTATCTAATATCCCTCACTTTTGTTTTCTCTCTTATCCATTTGTTTCTCTTTTTATCTATTAGTCTTATGTGCAACATTTGTCTTTATATTGCTGTTTGGATTTTTATGATTTTTTCCATGTTTGCTTTTGTAAATCGTTGCACGTTTGGGAACCATAAGTGAGAACAGGGAGTACGTATTGATTGTATACTTTGGTCTTAAGATGCTGTGAATATCTTTTGTTTTTAAGAATGTAGCTTAGTTTGCCAAATGCCATCTATGCCAGCTTAACTCGTCTTTTTATCTCTGCTGTTTGGTTTTCTTTATTAAGTGTTATAGTTTGACGCAGATATATATAATCCTGAACTTGTTCTATTTCATCTTGTCCGATCCTCATTGTGCTGTCTTTATCTGTATTTGTTATGATTTTGATCTTGCTGTAATTCATATTAAGGCCTATCTTTCCAGCTTCTACATCCAGTTCTTTCATCATTTCAAATAGTTCTTTTTTTTATCGGTTATCAATGCGATGTCATCAGCGTACCTTAGATGGTACAAGCGTTGTCCACAAATTTTTATACCTTTTTCTTCCCATTCTAATCTTTTAAAAATATCTTCAGAACCTGATTGAAAAGTTTTGGTGATATTGTGTCACCCTGTCTCACGCCTCTATATTTGTATTGATTTTGTTCCTTAATATACTTTAATTGTTGTTTTGGCTTTTTTATATTTATTGGCTATTAGTTCCGTATATCTGTAGTCAATTCTGCTGTTAATCAAAGAACTTTTCACTTCCCAATGTTCGATTCTGTCGAAAGCCTTTTCGAAATCTATGAACACTATATATAGAGGAATGTGGTATTCATTTGCTCGTTCTATAAGTATACTTTTCATACTTAGTAAATGGTCACTTGTGCTGAATCTCTTTCTAAAACCAGCTTGTTCTTTTGACTGGTATCCGTCGAATTTTGTCGTCAATCTATTGGTTAAAATTTTTGTTAGAAGTTTATACATTACATTGAGGGGTGTTATAGGACGGTAGTTTTTTAGTAGGTAGTTAGCAACAACGATCATCAAAAAACATACAAAGGAGAGGATGTCTTGATTCCACATATAATAATGATTTCAATGAACGTTCCAAGACCGAAGTAACCTGCTTCCACCTAAACAACAATCTGGCGTTAAGAACCCTTAACGTTCACTTTGATAACACACGACTCAACTACAATGAACATCCAAAAAATCGGGACGTGGCCTTGGATAGAACGTTAAGCTTTAGAGAACATTTAAGTACAGTTGCCCAGAAGCTAAAAACCATAAATAACATAATTCAAAAGCTCTGCGGCACAAGATACGGCATCCACACTCAGGTCTTTGGGCTTGGCTTTATTCCGTAGCTGAATACTGCGCGCCAATATAGATCAACAGTGCTCAGGTTAAAAAGATAGATGTCTAGCTAAATAACACCATGAGAATGATCGACGTAGTAATCAAATCTACACCAACACATTGGCTACCAGTGCTGAGGGACATTCCACCACCACATCTTCGCCGACTCAATCTAGTTACCAAAGAATATAACAAGATCCTTAACAACACGGTGCTGCCGATTCATAACTATATAGAAGATGCAACCAAAAGTCGACTGCGCTCCAAAAAGTCTCCAATACAAACTGCAGAATCAGCCGCAGCCATAGAATTCAACATCACCAAATGGATCCATGAATGGTCGGCAGCTCCACCAAATACAGCCATACCTTGCGACACGGAGACACCTCCTGGATTTGACCTACTACGTAAGACTTGGTGCAGACTTAACCGCATCAGAACTCAACATGGTCGCTCAACACAAATGAGACAAGCTACCATCACCGTCACGCAGCTGCGGCGAGGTCTAATCTATCAAGTACATAACGGAGGAGTGCCACCAGCGAGCCTGCGAGGGCAGTTCTCAAGACTTTTTGCCTATAAACTGGGCATAATTTAGGTATTTTTATATCGAGTCAATTTTAACGTTTATTGTAATGATTATTGTAATATTTTAGATGTGTCAAAATGCCATACGCTAAATAAAAAAATAAAAAATTCAATGAACGTACCATTTGATTTTAAACGTTTACAATTTCCCGTGCTTTTGGCTTCTGCAATGACAATAAAAAAATCACAAAGCTAACCGTTTGAAGTTTGCGGAATTTACTTAAAGTTTCAATTTTTCGCGCATGGGCAAAACTTTTTTCATGCATAATGTGTTGGTTTTATTTTCTGTTAATTTTTTAGACACCTTATTTAATTCTAAGGCATTACGAAGTTAGCCCGGTCAGCTAGTTTAAAATAAGTTATGGGTTCGACAGTCACTTGATAGAAATTCATTTTATCTAACAATAAAACACTGAAAACCTTTGCTTTTGTCTTCAACTGAATAAGTTGAGGAGGGTTGAACTGTTTGTCTCCAGTTGGTCATTCAGAATTATATCTGTATTTTTTAATTTATTAATTTCCATAGATTCGAATAAAGATGAAAGTGCGTACGTAGAATCTGTTTTTCTATATTTTTGTTGAAAGTTCTACCAGTTTGACCAATGTAAGTTTTTGGACAGTCGCCAAATTTAAGTTTGTACACACCACTGTGTAAGTGCTTTACTATGTTTTATTCCATGTTCCTATTTTTATATTTGTGTTTACCTAAACGTATCCTCTTTTGTACTTATTTAATAGTCAATGGCAGATTTTCCTTTAACGATCTTTAAAGAAACTTTTTTAATTTCTTTCATTCCAAACCTATACATTTGCTTTATTATGGAAGTGAAAGTCATTAATATTTCTATATTCATGCCAATTTTCATATGAATGAAGTTCTAATAGTCGTCAGTCACATAGCTAATTTCTACGACAGGACAAAAATCAATTACCAGTTGACTGGAGACCAAAAAAACTACCACGTTCTAGCGGTGATTGCTTCGAATATAAAAATAAGTGAAGAGAGGGCTTTGAAATAGGACTAATTTGCATTCTATTCATTGCCAGCTGCTCGGAAATTTTAATAAGGACTCCTAAAAAGCATATCTATTAGCAGAGGGATCGCAAAGGACATGTCTGAAGCCACTTCACACCGTCAGGCCACAATGAGTAATAATAGGCCAGTCGTCACCGGCATTGCTATGATAAAAATTGACGTTCAAATACAGAGAATGGTTCTTTGTTAAGAATTCCAATGAATAATGGCTATTTGTACCGTGGATTAGAAGATTGTAGTGACGTGTTTATTGTTTTTAATATCCTTTTGTTACAATTTACTCTGATTTTGGTTTTTGGTCCTAACAGAGTACGTAAGTAAAGTCGAAACGTTAATTAAAATAATTTGTTTCACAATTTGTGGTTTATCCTCAACAAGGTATTTACAAAAATGAGATGACACAAAGAAACAATCTCAGGTTACCATCATAGCACTTTGTTAACTGCATTACGAAAAAGTAATTTTAGTACATTTCTAGTGTTTTTGTTGTAACATCTTTTCATATTCCTATTCCTATTCCATATCCTATTCATCAAATTTTTCTCATCCCATCTCCAACCATGTCTTTTTCTAAAGTCTTTGGTTTGGTCAAAGTTTTTTTTATCTAAAGGAAATATAATGAATTGATATAAATTAATTTTTTTAAATTTTTGTTATCAACAAAACAGGTTATTAAAGATACAAAGTTTTTTTGTCTCGTATGTTTTATACAAAATTATGGAATTTGAAAGTAGATTTTTGGGAAGTGAGTTTTTTGTTTTGAATGGAAAAGAGAGTTGAACGGCTAAAAAGAAATTATGGAAGGGATTGGCAGATTGGAGGAAATGTTTAGAAGTCGAAAGGATAGGTATCTGCTGTTTGACTTTAAGCGAGAGAACATCGAATCCAGGAGAAGAAATATAGTGCCAGTATTTTTTTTTAACGGTGAAAGAGACTTTTAATTTAAGAGAAATCATCTAAATCAAAGTGAGAATAGTGCTACCATTTAAATCCTGAGTTGGAAAATTGACAGAAAAATTGCAGTATTTGTAAGTACAAACAAATTAATATTCCTGTAGAGATTCATAGCACAGAGAGTTTGGTAGTCAAGATTCATAGCAAAGGAGATAAAAACGTTTATAACAACGCTTTTGATCGATAGTCCTGTTTTTATAAGCAGAACCAGGGAAGGAGTTTTCGCTAGGGAGCTAATTAAACTTCATCGTTTTATTAAAGTAAAGAGGGAAATTGTTGAGATGAAACAATTCATTGAACGAAACTTGTATGATTTCCTTGTATTAATTTTAATTGTAAAAGCTATATAATTTAGGGAAACATTTATTTCTAAGGGATATGTTTATTTGTATGAAAATGTTCAATATATGTGGTTTGCTGCTGGTGCTTGAAGTGAATTTTCACCAGCAAGAAATGTTACTACTTGACTTGACAATGGCAAGTGCGACCAAAAAATAAGTTTTTAGTAATAATTTAGGCCAGAAAAAATTGCTCATTGATCAGGTTGTTTGATCAGATTGTAATCTTCTTAAGTAATTTATTGCAAAAACCATTCTAGGCGCAGTTAAAAAAAAAAACTTATTAAGTCCAAATCTTAGAGAGCTTATCGTCTGAAAAATCTCAGCACAGCAGTTTGGTTTCTACGAAACATGTCCAACTTTAGAACTAGGTCATACGATTATTAAAACATTTACAAAACACTCGAAAAAAGAGTTTTTGCACTCTGCGTTTTTAAATGTAGAATAATAATTTTATCGTACATGGCATAACGGCCTTCTGTATAAATTTTAAATTCATCCTCTCTCGTACGTTTTTATCTATTATTAAAATCATACTTTACAGATTGACACTCTCAAGTCAGATTCCATATGGAAATTTCCCATTCTTCTCCTATAAAATACGAAAGCTGGACTAAGGACAAGGAAGTATCCTTGGTCTAGCTATGGAAATCTTTAAAAATATGTATTAAAAAAAGCGGATCAGGATATGTAAAGCATAGGATGCGATCTGGAAGTACAGAGATAAGGGATTAGATGACCAGAAACAAAAAGAAAACTCAGAAAGTCAAAAATAATTATCCAGCTAGATTCAAAAATGCCTTTTTGGGAAGAGAAACACAGTCTATCCGAGTAAAACAATGATTATCCGTATATTTCAGTCTCTGTTCGGTTAATAGATGCCATTTGTCAGCACCGATTGGGTTAGTCTTTTTTGTTCTCTGGCGTATGTTTTTTAATCTTGTATATAATTTTCAGCTAAAAGTCTCTCAGGCTTTAGAACCTGAGAGAATGGTTTGGATGCAGCTCAAAACAACTATTTAGAGCTAATGCCTCAGAAATTAAAATAGCTATGATGATTGCCAACCTCCGTAGCGGAGATGGCACCTAAAGAAGAAGAAGAAGTCTCAATGTATATTGCTTTAAATTTTTGTATAATCCTGTATATCCTTCTATGAACCTAGCCGACAATCTCTTCTTCTTCAGCCTTAAGTAATCCAACTTTGGACATAGGCCTCCCCCAAATCAATCCAGTTTTTTTTTTATTTTGGGCCACTTGCTTCCAATTTTGTCCTCCGATCTTCTTAATGTCATCAGCCCATCTCATTTGTGGTCTTCCTCTGCTTCTCTTTCCTAACCATGGCCTTCACTGTTGTATTTATCCTCCATCTTTTACCCTTTAGTCGGGCATTGCGTCCTGCGAAGCTCCATTTTAATTTGGCAGCATGTTCTCCTGCGTCTTTTACTTTGGTTTTGCTTCTAATCCATTTGTTTGTTTTTTTGTCTATAAGTCTCACCCCGAGCATTGATCTTTCCATCGTTCTTTGTGCTTTTACTATTTTATCCATATTAGACTTGGTGAGTGTCCACGTCTGTGAACCATACGTGAGTATAAGGAGGATACACTGATCGTAAATTCTGGTTTTCAAATATTGTTCTATTTTAGGGCTTTTCAAGATCCAACTCAGTTTTCCAAATCCTGCCCATGCTAACCTTATTCTTCTGGTAATTTCGGCAGTTTGATTTTCTTTGTTAACTTTTATTATCTTTCCCAGGTTGATGTATTCGCTTACTGTTTCTAAATTTATGTCGTTCAACGTTATTTCTCTAATGTTCGGTATATTTGTCATTATTTTTGTTTTTTAAGTTCATTTTAAGACCTACTTTTTCCGAAGCTTGAAATAGTTGCGTCATCATGGTCTGTAGTTCTTCGAAACTTGTAGCGAATATTACAATGTCATCAGCGTATCTCAAATGACTCAGTTTTCTTCCATTAACATTTATTCCTTTATCCACCCAGTTAATGTCTTTGAACACGTCTTCCAGTCCAAGTGTGAATTCGATGATTGGTATAGCTTTGGTTTTCGCATCTATTTGTATTTTCATTGTAGCTTTCTTGTAAATATTATGTATAAGCATTCTGTATCGGGAGTCTATCCTGCAGTTGTTCATAGTTCTCTATTGCCCAAAGTTCTATGGAGTCGAATGCCTTTTCATAATCAACGAAGCCAATGTACAAGTTCAAGTGATATTTATTGGCTTCCTCTATTAGCGTTCTGAATGTAAGAAGATGATCCGCTGTACTGTAACGCTTTCGGAATCCTTTCTGCTCTACCGGTTGATAGCTATCGAGCTTCGATAGTTATTAACCTGTTAGTTATTACTCTCATAGAAAGTTTGTACATTTGGGACAGCAGAGAGATTGGCCTCTAGTTCTTTAGATCCCCCTGTCCCCCTTTTTGAAGAGAAGTATTGCCAAACTTTCATTCCAATCATCTGGAACTTCTCCTCTGTGAAGACATTCGTTGAAAAAAAATTTCAATTCTTCGAGAATAATTTCACTCCCCTCCTTCAACATTTCTACAAGTATTGCATCTGGGCCCGGAGCCTTGTTGTTCTTTAGTTGTGCCATAGCTTGTTTTACTTCGAAGGATTCTATGTTAGGGAGTATTTCTGAGTTGACTTTCGTTATCTTCCTCTTTAGATCTTCATTTGCAGTGTTATCTGGGTTCTTGTTTGAGGAATATAAATCACGATATAATGTTTAAGTAACTTTTAGGATTTCGTTGTTTTCTCTTATTTCTTTTTCATCGTTATCCTTCAATGAGATTATTATAGGCTTTCCTAAGTTTAATCTTAAGCATTTCAGGCCTCGGTTCTTTTCTATTATTTTTTCTACCTTGTTTTCATTATAGATCCTTAAATCTTCCTTTACTCCCTTCTTTATTTGTTTATTTAATTCTTTGAAACCATTGGTGTTTTTCTTTCTTTCGCTTAGAAATGTACGTCTCTTTTCTATCAACCGTTTTGTTTCATCACTTATTCTGTCTTCTTTATGTTTCGTTTTCTTTGCAACAGTCAGTCCTGCTTTCAAGAGCTTTCATTGCATTTATTTATTAACTCTGTTCATGTCGGAGTATTCTTGTTGATAATGTTCTACAAATTCTTTTCTTAAGACTTCTCTGTACTCATCTTCCTTTTGTCGTATTTTAGTTTGATCTATCTGATTACAATAATTATGTGGTCTGGTTCTACTGGTTTTCGTCTGTTTAATAAGAATCCTTGCTCTTAAAAGGCAATGATCGCTGCCAGTTGTGAATCGATTGAGAGCAGTTATATCTTCAAAATTGTCTTTGTTCCCACACAAGAAGTAATCGATCTCGTTTTTCGTCCTTTTTATCGGGAGATATTCACGTCCATTTTCGGTTTGCTGCTTTCTTGAAGTATGTGTTCATGGCATATAAATTTTGTTGTTCTAAGAAGTTATATAATTTCTCTTTCATTTTGTGTGCCATAACCATACATCCCTATTTTAGTTTTGGTGTTTTCTTCTTTTTTACCTAATTTTGCGTTGAAATCTCTCATAATGATGGTATACTTTGTATCATTTTCTTCTAATGATGTTAGCCGACAATCTCTGTTTGTATAAAAAGTCAGTAGAATCATTTTGAAAAGTATTTAAATGACTTTGTACCAAAACCAGTATTTTTTTTCTGTTGTAGGGTTGTCTAAGCATTGGTCTTGATGATGGCGTGGTATTAGCAATGCTTTTACTAGAACATGATCTGATCCACAGATTGTTCCCCTGTATACTCTATCATCTACGTGTTAATGAGTGACTGTTTAAGAGTTACATAGTCGATTAGAGTTTTTTGTTTAAGAAACGCATTAATTATTAGTGCATAACTCATAAAAATAAGTTGTTTTGATATAAGAATAGCTAAGATGCTTGGTCTCGATTTTGTACGCAAATTGCCATGTTTTGGGTTGAAAATTACTAGGGTTGTGTTGTACCCTTGTCATATATAATACAATATTTATCTGTTTTTAACATCTTGAAATGCTCGTGCTTATCATAAGAGCATATAAATGCCTAACGAATTTCAGATTTATCTGAAATATTTTTTAAATACAAATATTATATTTTTTATTTAAGATTTTCTTCATAATATACTATTTACTGATATTACTGCTTTTGTCTTCTGTATTTTATAATCTGCTACTTCGGAGTTTTCTTTCTACACACTACTTCGTTTGTAATATATAAACTTGTTACGTCATTATACTAAAATTCATGCATTTACTGGGCTGTATCTATTAGATTGGGGTTTGCAAAGGACATGTCTTCCAGCACTTCACACCGTCAAGCCACAATGAAAAATAAGTGGTGGGAACCGTACGTCACCCTGACAACCATTGTATTCTTTTTAAAAGGGTGAAGATTACTGGAGCGCACGTGATGTTGTCCCATACGTTATCGGGAGGGCTAATCATGTTTTTAGGCCTTTCATGTATGTATGTACACCGGTTAAAAGTTGTTAGTATTGAAATTCAAGGAGGTAATTGGATAGTATCCGGAGAGATATTATCGTGTGGTATAAGGGTAAAATTGATTTATTGTGATGTTCATGAGAATATCACAAAAGAGTTTGGTACTATTTTAATGTTTGTTTGAGATTATTAGTTAGAAAATATCTATTCGATCTAACCTACGTATTTTTCTTTTGGTTTTTAACTAATATTATCTCAGATATTGTATATTATAGTGATATTATGTGTACAACAATTATATAATATACAGTGGATCCCGTGGTGGTCGCGGTAAGGACTTAAGGAAAAAAGTCATTACAATAATAATATCAATTTTATGTTCCCCCTCATCTCTTTTGTAGCATTTGAAAATTCTTTGGATATGTATTGAAATCCCCTCGTATTTGTTAAAATATCAAAGAATATTTTGCTGTATTTCATTTCCCATTCGTACGTATTAAAACACCTCATTCTTTCAATTCATCTTTACGTCGTCGAAGTTAATGTAAACCATTTTAAAGTTTGTTTATATCACGGACGCAAATTCTTTGATATTTTTCTTTGATCGAAACCGCTAAATATTCTGCGTTTCAAATAAACATCCATTGAGATTGAGATCGCTGAGAAGTTTTTGCCGGCAAGAGAATTGTTCACTCTCGTTAAAGCGGCTGTGGGCTAGAGTCGCTTATAGTGTTAGTCAAAAATGTTTCTTCGAAGTTGTATTGTTTCCTGTTTTGTTCCTTGTCATGGAAATGTAGTATGCAGTAGCAGTTAAGTGTTTGATATTGAACAGTTTTACAGCAGTTTTTGTTGCCGTTGTGCTGTGCCTGTTCCAGTCTTTAAATGAGACGAGTTTTCAAGGTTTGTGTTCCAGCCGGTGCTGGCTTCCGTCCTCATCTTCTTATTCCTGGTCTTCATCCCGGATCTGCCTCCAGTATAATTCCAGCATGATTCCAGTTCCCGACCCCAGACATGCAGAGTGAAATTTAGTGAAATTTAAGGTAACTTTTTGTGTTAAGTTTTACCGTAAAAGTCAAGATAGACATATTTTTTTTTTAAATCATAATTGCTTTCATTATTTAAAATGATAATTTTTTATTTGCCACAGTTTATAGTCCAGTAACATTTGTAAGTTTTTGTAGCATCTCCCGAGTTTGCAAATGAATACATGTAAGTTTTTCTTTGCTATTTTTATATTTACTTTTGTGACTGTCTTTATATATTATCTGTATTTTTGAAACTGTTTGTGGTGAGACACAATAAATGTTTAATTTTTTGTAAACCATTTTGTTTGTTTATCTTGACTAACTCTCTAACCCTTTTTTTAGTTTCATTTGAAAAGATATATTTTTTATGTTTAATAATTATTTCAATAGTTACAACTAGCTGTTGTAATGGTTATAAATTTGGCACCTCGAAGCGGCGGCCTTTTTAAATTGCTAGAGGTATTTCCTGTTTCCTTTTGTTTTGTTTGTCTCAAGAAATTCACGTTAGTACCCCCTTAATTCGTTTTTTGTAGTTGCCCCAATCCGACCCCTTGTCATTTACTTATCCACGACCCCAGCTCTCCTAACAAACCCTGAGTGCCGTCCGCATAAGTTTCGATTTGTTTTGCTTGCCCTATCTTCGCCCCCAGTAATTTCTATCCCCAATCTTCTACCCCTTATAATCTTACCCTATGGTAGGCAAAATAAATAAAAAGTAAACCTTCTATGATTTTCTATTATTTACTTTTTAACTTTTTGTAATTATTTTTTCTACTACTTTTGCCCTAAATTATCATTTTTTTAGTTCAAAGGAAGGTTCTTTCCAAGCTGGAATACTTCGATCATATTATGAGACCTAAGACTATGTGGCCTAAAAAATATAAACTTTTACATCCGATCATTTAAGGAAAGATCCAAGGTAAACGTGGTTTTGGTAGAAGAACAACATCATGGCTGAAACTCTAAGAAAATGGTATGGAAAATTATTATTTAGAGCTGCTGTCAACTGAAACTCAATTCAAAGCTTGAATCTTTTCGGGAGAAATGTGCTCTTTTCGCCAATATATTCCGAATAGGCCAGCCAAGTATGACCTCAAAACATTGGTAGATGCTAGATGTTTCTACACATAAAACATTAAGGTTTATGTCGATTATTAGCCCGAGGGACTTGTTCAGCAGAGAAACGCAGATGAAGACATCGTTATTCGTCAAATTGAGCCAGTAAGTAAAACAGGTCGTAATATAAGCTTTAATAACTGGTTTACCAGTTACAACCTTATGATACGCCTCTTCTCTAAACACCGATTGACTTCAGTGGGAACTGTTCGAAAAAACAAGAAGGAATTGCCGCCACGTCTACTTTTTACAAAAGATCGAAGTGTGCCATCTAGGATTTTGGTTTCCAGAATGACGTTAATAGACGAGCAACAAGAAATAATACTTCATAACGAAAGACTACCTTGTTCACTACGTAAACTTACCACCTGTAAGAATGTGCCTGTTGACTGTGAAGAAAAACTTAAGAAACGACTTGCACGCAACATGTAAAGATTGCAAGAACGGACCAGCCGCAGGTAATGCTACCGATTAATTTGATATTGTTATTCATTTGTTTATTTAAAAATTTACTTTTTTATTAAAGAAAACAATCATACAATTTTCAATATAATTTTGGAGCTACGGCATTTCAGACAGTTGGATCTACCAGACCCCACCAAACCTAAGTCGCTAGAATTAAGTACCAGACTAATATTTGTTACGAACAGTAATGGAAACATCCCCGTAACGATGTAAAAATAACTTTAAGTTGACCTCTAAAGATACAACCAGCGATTATCAAATCTGTCATAACATAACAACTGGTAGAAAAATATGATTGCTAACAGAAATTTAAAAATAATATGGTCAGCACAAAAAGTGTCAACATAAAGATTCCATATGGTAATTATTATGTAGCTACTTAAGCTAATGTAATTATCACTACACATTTTTATTTGTTAAATATCGAATATCACCACTTCTCACTTACATTTTGCAATTAAATTTTGTATTTGACTTCCAACATGGTAGGCAATAATAGGTGAAAATGGGTTTGCCTCAATCAATATTTACTTAAGCAATGACATGCAGGTAAAAATCAGGTGGGTGGAATTGTTAAATATTTACCAACATGTAAATCGAAGTAATTTGATACAAAAAAGATGATATATTACAATAACGAAATAATCAATAAACATGCACACTATATTATTAGCATAAACGGACATTCAAGCTATTATAAAAGTGATAGAATACACCAAAATGCTGAAAAATGTAGAAAGGAAGTGGATTGAGGAAAGGACAACTACGATTAAGATCTACAAAAATTAAACAATTTACATTTTTTTGTAGAGATCTTCTCTTTTATTAGTTAATTTGCAATTTTTTGGAACTTAAGTAAAATTTTTTGCATATGCTCATTTATATTTCGATCAATTGTTATTTGGTTTTATATTTACCTAATCGTTTCTGGTTTTCTGAATTTTAAGTTACTGCAGTTTTATCTCAAATACACGATTTAGCTTTATCACCGCAAGTTTTTTTTATTACCTTTGGCAAAGTACATCTGCGATCTGTAGATACAGTGTGTCCTTTTTCTTAGTTGTCTTTTTTCAGAGAATAGATTTAAGGATCGTATAGTGCGCTGCCTTTGTTTATTCTAACCCGTATTTTTCACAAAAAATATCAGCTTGATAGAAAAGATGGTGGGTTATAAACAACCATAGTGAAGTTGGTTTTACCACGCGTTGGACCAGGTCCATTATTCGAGCAGGGAATTTTTATGTTCTACTAAAAATGTAATTCTCTATCATCGACCTAGTGTTATGATGATTTCTGCTAGTATGAAATACGTATAAGTGAATATACAGAGGCACTATACGTGAAATCAAATATTATCTGTCATGTCTTTTATTTCGGTATACTCTTTATGAAGACAAGAAACCAATTCGCCAAAGATTTTTGCTTAAATGAGGAGATATGTTGTGGGATGCAACTTTTAGCATATCACTGTTACATCTTTTAGCATTGGCTAGTTTGCCTTACAAATTTATAGAAGGCACAGATTAAAGCAAAAATCTGAATTTTGTTTCGTCAATAGACATTTTTGGATTTCTACTTTCGAGATTTTGAGGAGAAAACTAAGATAATGACATCAACACCCAACAATAGAGCCAGAAACATCGGCCACCAATTCACGTATGATAACTCTACCTTTGAAGTGGTGGACAAATTCACATAATTAGGCTCCCTGATCACCAAGGAGAACGTCATGAGGGAAGAAATCAAGCGAAGAATAATCCTAGCAAACAAATGCTATTTTGGACTGAGTAGACATATGAGAAGCAGCAAGTCAAAAATTTAAGTCAAAAAACAAAAATAATCATATACAAAACCCTTATACAACCAGTGTTGACATATGGGTCGGAGACATGGACCATTTTCAAGGCAGATGAAAATCTCCTGATTATATTTGAACGAAGGATCCTGAGAAGACTATTCGGTGGCATCTGTGAAAATGGTGTTTGGAGAAGGAGGTACAACTACGAGATATATGACAGATATAAACATATATCTGGTGGTAAAGACGTAGTATCCTTTATAAAAATAGGAAGACTAAGATGGGCAGGACATCGGGCAAGATCACAGCAGAACAACCCTCCTAGAAGAATCCTCATGTCACAACCTGCGGGAAGTAGAAGTAGGGGTAGGCGAAAACTCAGATGGAGGGATGGTGTAGATGAGGATAGTAGACAAATAGGCGCAGCAAACTGGTAACAGTTGGCAATGAATAGAACTGACTGGCGTAATAGACTTGGGAAGATCGAGGCTCTTTTATAGGGCTGTAGCACCAATGATGATGATGATGATGATGACTATTGAGATTTATTATCAGATGTCGCTATAGCGTCCAAATCGAATCCATTCTATTGTTGCTTCTTTTGACGGAAAATATTTGTTTTCGCATTTAGGGCTTCTGTACCAGTGGCTCTGATGATTTCTGCCAGGATGAAATACGTATAAGCGAACATACAGAGACACTATAGGTGAAATCAAATCTTAACTGTTCTTTCGTTTACTGACGACTTATAACTTAACAGTTAGGGATTGTAATGCAGCCACAACCGATTATTTTATGTGGCATGAAGGTATCTGGTATCAATTTGTTAGAACAGTTCGTGGTACGAAGTCGTTTCGAGTTCATGGATTAACACAAACAAATTTTTTTTTCATTTTTTAAGTTTTTAAATGACGTTTTAGTTAAAAAAACTACACGTAATGAAGGGATTAAAATCAATTCGTTAACAATAAGATGGATTTCATACGAAGAACCATTTGGAGTTATTAAAATTAAATTTAGTCATAAATTCACTCAAAAATAGAAAGTCACCAGGACCAGACGGAATAACCAACAAGCGTCTAAAAGAAGGAGAAGGAGAAAATGTTCAAGAAAGACCCCAACAATTATAGACGTATAAATCTACTGAACACCGCACGTAAGTTTACTACAAAAGTCCTAACCAACAAAATCAATAAACTAACAACTTTATTATATGAACAACAAGGATTTAGATCCAGAAGATCCTGCGTAGACGCCGTATTTGTACTAAGACAAATCACAAAAAAAAGGCAATCGAGTACAATAAACTAACATATCTATGTTTTATAGATCTAACAAAGGCTTTCGATCGCATCCAAGTTGAAGACGTCTTACACCTACTGTATAAAAGAAACATACCAATCAATATTATACAAACCATCGAAAACATCTACTTCGATAATCGAATACAGGCAAAGATAAATGGAAAACTAACACAGTGTATACCAGTACAAAGCGGAGTCAGACAGACTTACTCGTTAAGCTTCCTTCTCTTTAATATAATAATGGCCGAAATAATACAAGCAGTACGTAAAGATTATGGTTACAGAATGGGAAACAAAGAAATCCAAATATTGTGTTATGCAGACGGCGCCACAATAATCGCCGAGACAGAAGACGAGCTCCAAAGATTAACACACATCTTCAATACAACAGCCAAGAAATACAATATAAATATCAGCAGAAAAAAACAAATGTATGACAACATCTAAAGACCCACTACCATGTAAAATCGAAATTGATGGGATAATAATAAAGCAGGAAGCAAAGTTTAGATATCTAGGAGTAGATATAATTGATTCCGGAGATGTTGAAGAAGAAGTACAAAAACAAAGCTTAAAAGCCAGTAAAGTGGCGGGATTCCTTAATGACACAATCTGGAAGAACAAACACCTAAGACAAGAGACAAAAACAAGAATCTATAAAGCAGCAATTATACCTATATTAACATACACGGTGGAGACAAGACCTGACACATCTAAAACGAGACGACTGCTAGAAACAACAGAGATAAAAATACTCCGACGAATATCAGGGAAAAGTCTGTTGGATAGGGAGAGAAGCAAAAACATAAAAAGAGCATGTAATATAAAAGACATAAATGGATGGGTGACAAAACGGAAACAGGAGTGGAACGAACACATTAGTAGAATGGCAGAGGATAGGATAGTACGAATAGCACGAGATAAGTCACCATATGGACGAAGAACTATTGGTAGACCAAGAAAAGGATGGTGCGATAATTTAAACAATTTAGGAGGCTAATATTGAAGAAGAAACAGGCTTTAAAGCTTATATACAAGAAGGATGACGAAGAAGGAGAAAATTTAGTCTAAATTAAAATGAAGACCTTGGATTTAAGAAGAAGTAAAAGAGGAAGACCAGCAAATGTTATCAATTTAAATCTACTAGAATGTTATGACAATCCATTGCCAATTAATCCTAAGAAAAAAGCTGTTTTGTTAAGTTTGTTATCATTGATGCATGAAGACTGTCACCAGTTTTACCAAAGTCTTGGAACGTCTAATCAAGCAGCCGAAATCGAGTATTGCTATTTTTCTGATGATAGTAATAATAAATTATTATTTGTAAACATTGGTACTAATTAGTTTTACCTTTTATACTATTTACTGGAACGATTTATCAATACAATACATATTTGTTTTCTTAAGTTTGCAAATAAATTTGTAATTTTTTATCATATCTCCATACTTTGATATGTCTTACTTAAAGTAACAAAAAATATGGCAAAAGCTGATATGTTTTTCCCTCTCCAATTTTCCCGCTTAGATTTTTTCCCTTCTAAGTAATAAATTTTATTTGTAACTATAAGCTTTACATAATAATATAATGCTTTCCTATATATTTGTCTAATACCATTTAGTTCACATCTTCTAGTGCTACAATTTTATATAAACCGGACAAATTGTTTTTATCATTTGCCAGCAAAAAGCAATTTGGACATATCAACTTTTGCCATAACGCCACAGAATGTACGACATAAATACAGTATAGCCCAAAATAAACATTAAACTTGTAATTATTTTATTGTTTTAAAAAATACATACTTTATAACATGTTCCTAAATGAGCTCCTGCTCTTTCAAGACAGACTTCATACCGATATTCCAGATTTATCGTAATGTTATGGAATAAAGGTTATCTCAAGTCCGCGAAGAAGGCTCTAACGGCATTCTTTAACTCATTGATGATTTGTGGTGCCCGTTTAAAAACGGCAGTTGTAGCCATGCTCAAATGTATGCGTCTGGAGATGTTAAGTCTGGAGAATGTGCAGGATAGGGGAAGCCAGTAAATCATGAAATGAATTTGTTTGGAAAATATCCCTGAAGGAATTGACGAACTGCGACAGCAGTATGGCAAGTTGCCCCATCCTGCTGGATAAATTGGTCTCGAAATGTCAAATTACGTGCACGACAAAATTGACGTAGATCAGGGATAAAGCGTGTTAAAATTTATATATACCTCTGTTTATTGTGACTGGCCTACCATTTTTTCGATAAAGTATGGAACAATGATTCCGTGTCCAGAAACTGCACACCAGACACTCACTTTTGCGCTGTGTAAAGGAACTTCTTGAACTTCATCTAGTCTGGCAAAGCCCAGAAATCGATTTGTGCGACGATTTACATGGCCTAAGAAATGAAAATGTGCTTCGTCTGAAAACCATACATTTTTCAAAAATTCAGGATTTCCATACTGTAATGCAAGAATTCTGGCACAATATTCCACTCTACTGTGATAATCCCTGGGATGTAATTGTTGATGTACCTGAATCACATACGAAAAGCACCCAGCTCTTTCAGAATTCTTTGCAAGGAAGCTCGTTTTAAGCCAAGATGCAACGCTCTTCTTGTCTGGCTGGCTTTCGGATTTTCCAAGATTCGCTCAAAAACACGTTCATGGTTATCGTTGTTGTTAACTCTCCTGGAACGCCCTGAGGTTCCTTTTCGTTGTCACAATACATTACCCGCCTTTCTTAACTTTTCAATAACCTTCAAAATTACAGAATTTCTTGGAGAACGTTTATTAAACTGTTGTGTGAATTGATCACACATGTATTGCAGACTTGCACTATTACGTCGGCCGATTCCGTATAAGCGAAAATAATGCTCCATAAGAAACACTTTCTCCCCTGTACTTAACACCATTTTTAACAATTAGGCGTTAATAATTAATTGTTTAAGGATTACTTGACAGGTCTATACTAGTTAATTTGAATATGACAGCGCGCACAAAGAGACATCTATATTTCAGTTTCAGTACTGTTTATTTTGGGCAATACTATAAAAGGAAGTAAAATTATTTTGAGTTCAATTTGCTTGTGTAATTAGTAAAACAATTACTCTAAGGTTTGACTCACTACAACCAATCTTAAACAGATCCCGACTTTAGTATATTTTGAATTTGTAAATTGGGTTTCCCATATGTTTTTTAAAAGAACTATCAGTTTAATGGTGAATAACTTTTGAAAACTCAAAAAAATCATTTGCAACTCAATAGCATCTGGAAGCCGCTCCTGATAAATCAGTCTATCTATTACATTGTTTTGAGTTTACTTAGCTAAATCTATACTGTTAAGTTGTCAAAAGCTTTAATATATGGCCGAATAAAAACGTATAAAGCTAAAACTATATTGTCTTTCCCCTGTCGTCGTTTTTAATATAAACCGTAGAATTACTGGTCATAAATTTCAATTTTAATTTTGTTTTATTCCAAATCCCATAGATCAAATAGATGATGGTTTATCGTATTTGTTAATTTCAGCCGTACTGGCCAATTACAACAATTAATAATTATTACGCATTTATTATTCAAAATTATAAAAGTAATATCTCAATATAACCGAAGCAATAAATGTAAAATTGTATAAAATTTATTTTGGCGAATTGATTATTATTTATGTTGTTTAGCTTTTGTAATGCCAATATAATTATTCGGGATGCATAAATTATGGAAAAGCCAACTGCGATACTAAAAATTATAATAATTATTCGTTTCATAATAATTCCAATTAACACGGAACATTTTTCTTTGGCCTAATTTGTTATTATTTCAACGTATGGTCTCTCTCACAAAATAATTTTAGTAGTGTTTTACATTTTATCCTTTATAAATATTTCAATATTCACTGACTACTAACCATATTCACACAACAAACATACATTATACAGTATGTCTAAGTAAGTTAGAACTATTTGGAAAATTATTTATTAATTATTATATTAACTTTAAGAAAAAAAAGTTATTCATCATAAAAAGTTCCGCGTAGTCTTAAAAGCTAGTGCTACTGTTAATGTTGATACTCTTAGGAAAGAATTCACACAGATTTATTTAAAATTTATAAGCCCAGTCTCGAGAGGCACGTCCTTTATGATAGTTGTAACGATGATCAGATATAGCTGACTATTGGTCGTATTGGTAGCCCTGCCTTATTAACCTTGAGTAAACAGTAAAGGTCTGGGCATTTTGACTAATTTTCTCGTGTAGTAAGCTGGATTGTTGTTCCTTTGAACCATACGCCGTAGTGTTGCCCAAATACAAGAACAAGACGTAGATAGTCTTGGTCTTGGTCTTGCGCCAATACACCTGGTCTTGGTCTTGGCCTTGGTCTTGGTATTGCTCTCCCGGTCTTGGTCTTGGTCTTGCAGCAAAAGTCTCCAAGAATCACCAATAATTAATACAAAGAAATACAGTTCACTGAACATACGATTTATATAAATAAAAATACAACACAAATTAAATTACAGAACAGTGCACAATAGCTTTTGACATTGCTGTTATTTTATATTAATTACTAAGAATTAATACAAAGTAACCATCTGGCTGAGCCATCTTCTAATGATGCTTTAGAAAATTATCTCTCAGCAGGTACTGAAGTTGCAGGTATTGAAAGAAGATCACGGGTCATCTTCGATAAAGTCGGATATTCTGTCTAATGCGTCCTCCACCACTCTAAAATGTCTTTCTGGCTGGGTTTACTTAAGTTTACTTTCTGGGTTTACTTAGGTACTTCTCCAACTTGTCAATAACTAAGCCTTGATCACAAGATCCAGATGAAGTCGAGGAGCATGCATACAGTTTCTCAAAGTCTATTAAGTCTTCATCTTCATCATATTCGCATACTTCCTTTTCATTTCTTGGTGATTTTAGAGATTTATTCACTGAGTGTAGAGTTTTATATTCTCATTCAATTTGCGCAGGCTTTCTGTTTTAATTTGCTTCCCCCATAATGTCATGTCAAAAGACTGAGCTTTATGCCTTCAGTCTAAAATTAAAGAGATACAATAAATCCAGTTGCTCTTCTTATAATGTTTAAGCATTTTGTCGCGAGCTGCTTGAAAATCCAGAATGATCCTTTTATCCACTTCAGATCGATTTAGGTTTCTCATCTAATTGTTTTACGATCGATTCAATTTTATCGACCAAGAGATTGAATGATACAATGACTAGAGTTAGAATTAGTCTACAGAAAACTTTCAATAAAAAAACGGTATTCAGTTTATGCTCAGTCATTCAAGGAAGTCAACGAACTGGTGTCAAAGATCAAATGATGACATTGTCCTGTCCCAATGATGGTTTGGTGGGGAGTGTCCAATGACGGCATCATTTCTTTACATTTTTTTGAAACAGCGGCGAGAAATTATCAGCGGGGCATTTTAATAAATATACTGGAGCTTGTAAACCACACATGTTCCAAAATAGACCATGGATATTCCAATAGGATTCTGCACCTGCGCATAAGACGAAAACAACTCAACAGTGGCTTGAAAATCATATACCCGAATTTATTAGTAGTGCACATTGGCTATCAGCCAGCTCAAACCTTAATCTACTTGACTACTAGTTGTAGTTATTTTTAGTGGACATGGTCTGTATAAGACGTCACCATAATCAAGAGTCATTGAAACAAGCTCTGGGAGAAGTTGTGGACAATGTGCCTATGGATGTCGTCCGTACAGCAATCGATGAATGGCCTAACAGACTACAGCGCTGTATTCAGGCAAATAGCGGCAATTCTAAATAACTTTTTTGTAGTTCAATATTTTAGTAATAAATTGTGAACAATTTTTTTAAATCAACTCTTTAATTTTTTTAGTTAAATACCTTGTATCTATATTAATGGCAAGACTAGATATATAATATATACCTGCTAGGTATATATGCTAGGTATATAATATATACCTAGTCTTGCCATAAATATTACCATATCCCGGCAAAAATGACTGATATTTTGTGAAAAAACTCATTAACTTCGCCGATCGAATCAAATTCATTATATCTTTCTATTTTAAAAGTCACTACTTGCTGAATGTGTTACTAATAAAATCCACAAGGAAAATAATTCCTGTAGCTGGCTGTATACCACGTATAATAAAAGAGGTTAGTCTTTGTATGTGGGTATATTTTATTTTATAAAAACCCTTAAAAGGGCAACATTACAAGCACGAACGTTTTCGGAACAACTGTTCCATCATCAGGTTAAAATACAGGTTACCATGCCTGAGCCACCAAAATATTTGGGTAAAAACCCTTTAAAATGAAAAATGTTACCAAAGATTGTACATGATGTTGATAATATTATGTGATGTTTAATATTTTAATTAGATTTTACTTCAGGTAACATACACCCATGCTAAAGTGAGTTCCAGTGTCCGGAGAGTAAACCTCTTCCTCTGGAGTTGCCAGCCGTAGTCCGTTTGAAGAGGTTTACTCTCCGGACACTGGAACTCACTTAAGCATGGATGTATGTTACCTGAAGTAAAATCTAATTAAAATATTAAACATCACATAATATTATCAACATCATGTACAATCTTTGGTAACATTTTTCATTTTAAAGGGTTTTTACCCAAATATTTTGGTGGCTCAGGCATGGTAACCTGTATTTTAACCTGATGATGGAACAGTTGTTCCGAAAACGTTCGTGCTTGTAATGTTGCCCTTTTAAGGGTTTTTATAAAATAAAATATACCCACATACAAAGACTAACCTCTTGTGTTACTAATAGGCTATTTTGTGTGTTAAAAAATCACTAACCCGTTAATACAGAAAATTTTAAGCAGCCAAAAATACCTAAGTGACTTCGTAACTTTTTACATACGAATAAATTGTAGAGATATGTATTAAAACTCATTAATGACACTTAGCGAAGTCATTTTACACTTTTATTCTGTAATACGAATTTAGGAAAATAATCACATACGATATTTTTATTAAATATAGTATACTTGTATTAAATACAGTATATTTGTATAAAGCAAATGTTGAGTTAATTTAAATGAAAATATTTGAAACAATTTTTGTTCTTTACAAAACATAAATGTACATTACATTTTTTACAAAAAAACATGCGTTTTCCCTTTACACCCAACATTTTTGCATCTAGATGCTTCCTTTTTTTCTCATACTCGGGTAAATGATCAATTTTATCCATCCATATTTCCTACAATGGTCTAATTTTCACTCTGGGTCGTTTTGGAGTGTGGGAAGAATTCTCATTTGACATTTTGGGACGACCAAGGCTTCTTTTTATTGGTTTTCCCACTTTAATTAGCGCCCTGCTCTCTTTTATATTCTAGCCAACTATTGGCACAAGCAAAATCAAAGGCATGAAAGATTAAACGCAATGTCCATGTTTTTGACTTGATAAAGATTCTATAATATGACAATAGTTGATCTAGTAAATCTACATCTCCCATCGATTTATTATATAATTGAATCGCTTTTGGTCTCTGAATCGTTATTTTTTCTTTTGCTTCTTATCCCATCCTTCTACTAAGTCTTCTTTTCCTTTTTCAGCAAAATTCGAACCTACAAGCACAGACTTATTATCTTGCTACTTGTCTAAAACCACAGTCACTTCTTCGCTATATCCCCGTTGTTTTTTTTAATTGTTTATTTGTTGTGAGTGGAGGTTTCTGGAATCTGTCAATTTTTATAGTTCCAGCAGAGTATATATTTTTCTTTTAGAGTTCTTCTAAAAAGCTCTAAAAAGATAAAGATATTTTTCTTCCGGAATATCTTAGGCCAGATGCAGAACAACTGATAAAGCTAAACCAAACTCGTTGATTAACTCTTTTAGAATTTCCGTTGTTGAACCTTGGTAAATTATAAAGTCATACGCAATTCCACTTTCTCCACACAGAACAAAAATTTTAATGCCCCATGGAGATGGCTTATTTTTTATTGGATGGAGTCTTCCCGTGAACAGTACAAACTGCTCATCCACACACAAGTTGGTTTCTTTTTGTAACTCAGTACAACGTTTTCGTATACTCTCAAAAATGGTCTCACTTTGTACAACCGTTAGGTTTCTCTAGATTGTTAAGACAACATTACAATACTTATAAGCTGAAAAAATCTGTCTCTACTCATAACATTGCGAACGACATTTATACTAAATACCTTATTCCAATACATTCTGATTCTTGGAAAAGATAAACATCCCACAAAAAAAGTATGAGGAAAATATTTTAAAAAGTAATTTATAGGATCCTTTGTTCCTTCTGTACCTGATGTTTCTAATTTTATTGTTACAGCTTTTGAATGACATTTCCTTGTACTAAACTTGCCTTTGTTCCATCTCATTTCTAGTTTTGGTTTGTCCTTTTTTTTTGTAGATGATTTTAAATTCTTCTGTAAAAATACCAAAGGTTAGAATGTTGTGTAGATGACGAAGAAGAGGAATTTTTTTAATATTCTTTTTATTATAACTTATTACGATGTAATAAATATAATAATATGTAATAATTATATTATATGTAATAAATAATTATAACCAAAGCTCATTATTGTTGTTTATGCAAAAAATCACTAACTGATACAAGCAAGCATGCAAGCAAATTAATTAAACCCAGCTTGTGAGACATGTTCGCCGCTAAGAATTACGTTCGGATGTAACAATTCATTGGAACGAGGTTTATTAACTCGAGTAAAAACAGGAGTCACTCCACCGCGCTTCAATGCTCCAGACCATCCCTTTTCCCCCTATAGCACTCTGATGTGCGATAGGGGCACAACTATCAGCCAAATGCTCTTCATGTGGGACTCCTGAGAATAGAACTCCAACAAGGTTTCCTAACCGAATTCAAAACTCAGGACAGCGCATTGTCGCTGTAATCCTGTTATCTTACTGTGGCTTATCCGCGAACTAAAATTGCTTACTTGGGCCTCAAGTCTCCGCTCTGAGCTAGGCTCAGTTCGGCGACTTGGTGCTCAAGGGGTTGGGCCCTACGTGCCCGGGTTTTTAATGGTTTTTGTTATTATTATTTTTTGGCTTGCGCCGGTTTTTGTTAGTAGTTTTTTGAGTTTTTTTGGTGGCCGAAGCCGTTTTTTGTGTGTTTTTTGAATTTTTTTTGTAGGATGCCTGAAACATAAAATCAGATCATAATTATCTACTTAAAATTAACTGGGTCCACGCTGTACGTTGCGATTTCCACGAGTTTTTTGAGCTACGAACTATCTTCTTGATGCGTTGTTTTTGTTGTATTTTGTAGCGTTTTCTCTCTGGTGTTTTGTTTTCTCTCTGGTGTATTTACTGATTTTCTCTCTATTACGTTTGGTTTTATTCTACTATTTGTTGTTTGGGTCTCTTGTGCTTCCATCTGTAGAAAGCATCGTACCTCATGATCTCTAGCAATATGTGACTAGGATGGTTCTCGATCTCCGCGAACTTTGTCCTTGCTTTTTCCTTCATTATATCAGTCACTCTAATTTGTTGTAATTCTCTGAAGAGGAATCTTTCTGCAACGTATCTCGGTACGTTGACTGCTTCTCTTGGGCTGCTGTTATGTGCCGCTTGTATTTGCATTGCGAGAGATAGGAAGAATTATACTATTTATTAATCTTATTTTGGTTTTTATTCTGAGTTTGTTTTTTCTTCCTGCTAGGCCTCTTATTGATGCTCTGGCCATGTTGGCTTTTTGTATTGTAGCGTCTACATGTTTACTAAAAGTTAAGCCTTTGTCTATGATTACTCCGAGGTATTTTGCTTCGCTTTTCCACTCGATGGGATTGTCTTGCACAGTCACCTGTTCTTCTGGTTGTTGGTGCCTCTTTTTGAAAACCATTGCCTGTGCCTTTTCGGATTTTATAGCGATTTTCCATTTTAAACTCCATTCTTCTATGTCATCTAGTGCTGTTTGTAAGTTGTTTACCGCTATGTCTAGTTTTCTGTGTTTGGCCGCTATCGCTGTGTCGTCGGCATAGAGGCTTAGTAATGTACCTGGTGTTCTAGGTATATCTGCTGTGTATATCGTGTACAGTAAAGGTGACAGTACCGCTCCCTATGGCACTCCAGCCTCCGGGTTCCCTAGTTCGGATAGGACTTGTTCTATTCGAACTCTAAAACTACGATTGCTCAAGCACGAAAAGATTAGTCTTGTCATTGCTCCGCTGTAGCCGTATCTTCTCATTTTGTAGATCAGTCCTTTATGCCAGACTTTGTCGAAAGCTTTGCTTACATCTAGGAAGGCAGCTCCTGTGTATTGTTTATGATTAAATCCAGCTGCTATGTACTCTGTTAATCTGAGTACTTGTTAACTGATACTATTGCACAAAATACATAGCGCAGTATCTTCAAAGTATCAGTAACTTTGACAACAGATTAATAAATGTAAAGGTAGTAAATACACCTTAAACTAGTTTGTGCCGGAAAATTTGAAACACCTGATTTATAGTGAAGATTTTATCTTTAACTTCAAATATCTCCATAACAATACAATGTTAGTTAGTGACTTCTCGTTGGGATATGAAGAATATACTATGTGACAACTCGACAATGGTTACGGACGGAGTCCAATTTTTATTAATATAGATTACAAACAAATAACTATAAAAAAAGTCTATTACTCCTCAAACACCTTTAATGTGCCATGTGTCAAACGTAATCAAGTACCGTTTAATACATTCATTTCAACAATAAATTTCTGCATAATAATTACTTATTATGTGGGCCTTGCATTGGAAAAATTTACATAAAAATGTATGCATAATATTTGCAGTTTGGGTTGTTGATGCATCATAGTAATTGGCAGGCCCGTTCCTAGGGTAGTGAGTGCCTGCGTGCAGGATTTTTTGTGCGCCCCCATATTATGTTTTTAAGATACCTATATCATAACATGTTCTTGTGATATGATTGAAAATACGATATGAATGTAAAAAGAAAAATAAAACGAACCATATTTGTAAAAAGATTTTATTTTCAAAATTAAATGAAGAAAAAAGGTCATTTTAAAACAATATTATTATGTAAGTTAACAGTAAGAAAGAAAACACTCAATTTGTAAATTAATAAGGCATTCTGCAATATAACATGAAACAATAACGGAAAGGAGATACTCTCAATGCAAAAAAACTTTATTAAATAATACATATATACCAAGTGAAAAATAATTAAATAACAAATATTGGAATTACAACATGACACGTCGTGCTTTCACAGATGCAAGCTCATTAATCATTTCATTGTGATCAATGGCTTCACAAATTTTATTTTCAATTTAAATGACTGCCACATCTGATAGCCTTTCTTGGCACATTGACATTCTTAAATAATTTTTCATGAGCTTTAGCTTTGAAACACTCCTTTCGCTAGATGCCACCGAATTGGAAGGGTCAGGAATATTCTCAAGGCTATAAATAGATTTGGAAACAAGGATTGTAAATTTTTCTTTGTTACATAATTTAAAATATCTATGGGCGAATCCGAAAATTTGCTAGAGTCTGTGAGTGGGTTAAGAACTATGACAGAATTTCATTATGCAAATCAAGACCATAAATATCTTTGCATACGTGTCCTTCATGTTGAATTTGTAAAGCTAAATCCAAATCCATACATGATCTTTTAATTAGATCAAAATCTAGATTTTGAAAATTACCCAAAAATCCAAATAAATCGTGGCACTTATATTCCCCCAAAGCGTCTTTGTAGGGATTGAATTGTTGTGTCCAAAGTTTGAAAATAAAAACTGATCTTAAATTTTTGTTTTGGATCGAATACTGTTTCATCGGTACCTTCATACGAAAATTGAAGCGTCTTTCTTTGTCTTAATAATGGAAATGTTTGCTCTACATCACTTTTTTCTGCTTCTGCTATCAGAAAGAATCATTCATGAAAATCTCGAAATGTTTGTCTGACCTTTTTTCAGTGAAATAAATAATAAGATTTTTTATTTCTGTCTGGCATTCATTTAAAGTTGTATTTGGATTCTGGACCATTTTACTTACTATATTAACTTTTGGTAACACATCATACCAAATTATAATAGAAAAAATGAATTTGAACGTTTTAATTTTGTCTAATAGTGACCTTGCTGAATGTTTCGTGTTCATATCTCTTGAATTATCTTCCACCAAATCATGTAAACTTTTACAAATTACAAATTTGACTCTGCTTTCCCATCGTGTTTCACTTACTGATTTTAAAGTTAAGTTTGGTACATTCCTTTTTAAACTGTCCCATCTACAGGGTGAAGCAGAAAAAAAATTTAACAACTCCTGAATAATTGAAAAAAAACCTACAGTCTCATACGAAATTTTAGCTGCATCATTGACACTTAAATTAAAAGTGTGAGCTGAACAAGGTAAAAACATTGCTCTTGGATTAATTTTTAGAATTTGAGCTTGAAGACCCACATGCCTGCCAGACATATTTGCCCCATTGTCGTAATCCTGACCTCTCATGTCATCAAGGTTTTTTTTTTAATTTTAATAATATTTCTTCTTTTAAAAAATTGAAGAGCCCTTCTCCTTAGAATTTTAAAACTTTGAAAAAACCCAGAAAGTGCTCTCTAATTTCGACTTCATATGGAGAACAATAAATATACGCGGCGAGCGGCATTAGACGGCGCGTCGTGTGTTGCCACTAATAAAATTGTAGGATGGTAATTTAATTAGTAATTTTGGTATTATAATAGGGAATAGCAATCGGATGAAGTGATTGCTTTAGCGCTTAACGGGGAAATACTGAACACTGACTTTTTTTGTTTTAGAAGTGAGAATATTTTTGTAATGGTAACCAAATATTTGGCGCCCCTAAAATTTAGCGCCTGCGTGCGGGGCATTCATTGCATATTCGCCAGGAACGGCCCTGGTAATTGGTATAATTTTCATTAATTGTTAGTCAACTGCATCAATGAACTCACTCCATTTTAGTGTTTATAATATATTACCGAGTACGATAGAGCTACAGATTTTAAATTTAATACCAAGGAGAATAAAAAACAGAAAAATGTCCATTTATATAAAAAATCGTACAAAAACAAGTTCGGTTATTCTTTTGTGGCTTATTTTTACGGGTTTCTACATCATCCATTCAAATTTTAGTCCGTTGAAATTTATTTTAGAGAGCGATATTATCCAATTTACTGCGTGACGAACATCACTGCGCCCGAAATAAATTTATCAATTCAGAGGAAAATGATAACAGGCTTTTTATTATATAATTTATTTCTCGGATGTTGTGAACCGTCGAGTGATATTTCGCGAGTAATTCTGCGACATGTTCCAAACACAAATTTAATATTTCCACATGTGGTGGAAGCAACTGCGTCGGTTTATCTTCATTAACCGAGAAAGGACACATCGTAGCCGTTATTCAGCCAGTAAATGGCCGAGAAATCAGAGCACCAGCCAGGGTTTTAATTTTTAACTTGAATGTGCTCCTGACATTTACTGCCACCCGGTTCGTTCACTTTTTACGGCTCACTAAAACAAATGTGTTATGTGCTGGGGAAGGAGAAGTAATTGCTGAAATACTACGCTGTGTCCCTTTTTCAATTAGATTAAAACAGTCCAGCCGTAGTCTCTACTTAACATTACCTGCTAGATACTTTATTTCAGATTTGCCAAACAATTAAAGTAAATATTTAGGATATCAAAAAGAAAAAACAATAAACTTGGCATAATACAACATTTGGTTTATTAATCATCAACCTTGGATTTGTTCTATTTACTTATGTCAATTATAGAAGTATACATTTTTAATTTACATATGATTAAACAATTTAATGTTTTTATTGGGAATAAGCCACAATTTTACGTTAAAATAAGGTTATTTTAACGTTACGATTTCCTCTTCGGAAATCGTTCTCAAAATATAAAACATTGATAAAATAAAACATATTTTGTTTTTGTTACTTGGTAAAATAACTTTCTAATAATTTAATTTTGTAATATACACTCGCGCTCATAAAATCCGGGTCACCTTAAAAATCGCCGTTATTTCATTTTTAACGAGCTTTATCGTAAATAATAATAACACAAATACAAACTAATGCATGTTTCTGAGAATTGTTGTCAGCTTAGCGGTTTCCTTTGTAACAAAGAATTTCAATAATGCCGATTGCGCGGAAAACTGTACACTTCCCAAAATGAACGGTACCTGTAACTGCCGCTTGTTTTAAATGTCTCATTTGTGCGTCGACTTTCTGTTCAAACGCAACAAACAAACGTTTATTATTGCCGCCATTAGTGTTTATTAGTGCCATTATTAGTGTTTATTATTATTTATTTTTGCCAAAAATGCCTTGACTTGTTGAAACGGCACGCATTGTTGCGTTTGTGGAAGACGGTCACACTCAACGGCAAGTCGCAAGAACTGTTGGCGTAAGCCTTTCTACGGTCCAACGAGTGCTTCAACGCTTTCAGGGGACTAGTTTGTTAACCAGACGACCTGACTCTGGACGAAGAAGAACGACCACGGCACGAGATGACCGTTTTCTTGTGTTTCAGGCTTTACGAAACCGGACCTCAACTGCGGTTATGCATCGAAATTGTCTACAGGAAGTACGAAATTGCAATGTTAGCGTTGCAACAGTCAGGAGAAGACTTCGTTCTTCTGGACTATCTTCTCGGGTAGTGGCTACAGGACCGTCACTTGGTCGGGCGCATCGAGTTGCACGACTAGCTTTTGCTCGATAATACGCGCATTCAGGAATTAATGATTGGAGCAAAGTGTTATTCTCAGATGAATCCCGTTTCTGCCTAACTGGATCCAATGGACCTGTAAGAGTTTGGAGGAGAACCGGTGAACGATTTTCACAAGCTTGCATTGCTCCAAGAATGCCATTTGGTAGAGGCTCGGTCATGGCTTGGGGAGGTGTATCTTCCAACTTCCGTACAGAGTTACCCTTCATCGAAAATGGGTCCTTAACTGCACGAAGGTACATTAAAGAGATTCTGGAAGAACATGTTATGCCCACCATGGCAGGGCTTGGAGAAGACGCCGTTTTTATGCAGGACAACGCACAACTGCACGTTGCCAGGATCAGTATGCAATACTTGGACAAGGTTAGAATTACGAGGTTACCCTGGCCAGCTAGGTCTCCGCACCTGAATCCCATCAAACATCTCTGGGACGATTTGAAAAAACGTATTCAAACCCTTACACCTCCTCCTAACAACGTATCGGAGCTTAAGGATCTGTTAGTGGGATTGTGGAATAACATACCTCAACATGTAATCCGGAGAAAAATTGAGAATATCCCCCGTCGTCTGCAAGAGGTTATTAGAGCAAGGGGAGACAATACACGATATTAGTCAATGAAATTCCACTGATGTTTTACCACGTTCTGTATTTTTCATTTTTTCTTTCGTATGTCTGTTTCAACAATTTGGTTTGTTTTCTCCTTTTTCAATAAAAACAATGAAAAAACCGTTTTTTTTTTCAAAACAAACATTGATGACAAATAAAAAATACATTAGCTTAAAAAAAAGGTTATTACTGCACCAGATGCAAAAATATTCAAGAAACTTGAAATTTTCAAGGTGACCCGGATTTTATGATCGCGAGTGTATATTATTATATATTCATATTGACAATTCAGACATATACAGTCAACTCCCGTTTATCCGTATGGTTGAGTGGCACGGTTGTCGCGGAAAACGAGAATCGCGGATAAGCCGTAACTGCAAGTCAAATACATAAACCCAAAAAAATAAAAATGTAGTTTCAATATGTACTTACATTTTTACACTTTTTGAAAGCAGTCTGTCACTTGGTTCTGCTTCTTTGATTGGAAAACTTGTTTCTTTATTCTACATTGCGCTTTACGTAGCATCATCAGTTTTTCAGAGAGTAAGGCGTCGTTCTGGTTCTTTAGGTATTTTATTCATAGTCCATGCGTTCTAGGAATGAAAGCGCATTGTCACTTTCGTGTGGCGCCACTGTGACTACAACTTGTCTTTTCTTGAGCTGTGTTGCACTAAAGAATTCATCGTAGCAGTGTGCAATTTATTTAAGTCTATAATATCGTTAAATTATTGATTAAAACAATGAGCAAAGTTTTTGCAAGTGACTTTATAGACATTAGTAGTAATGGTTTCTTCTTCTTCCTTTTCATGTGCCATCTCCTCTAAGAAGGCTCGCAACCATCATGGCAATTCGCACTTTCGATACCGATACTCTAAAGAGGTCAGCAGAAGTGCAGTTAAACCAAGCTCTGAAATTGTTTAACCAGGAGATGCGTCTTCTTCGCGACTCCTTCTACCCTGTATTCTTCCTTGCATTATTAATTGCAACAAGTTATAACGCTCGCCCCTCATGACATGTCCCAGATATGTCATGGTTTAGAGAACCCTAAACAAGAAAACACAAAAAAACGGAAAAAAACTGGACGGAGGAATGAGGTTCGTAAAAGGCTACGACTATAGAGTCACGTAACAGGGCCAGACTGTAAGTGCAAAAGATATCGTTGTTTTGAAATTGTATCACTTGACGCTAGACAGTCAATAATACGTAGTTTTAATTTTGCTTAACTCAGAAGATACACAGAATTTATACCTATGTGGTCTTATTACAGTTTTACAAATTAAGCAACGGAGGTCAAGAAAAGATTTGACCGACCCAGAAAAATTCCATGATTCAACATATGTTTACAGAGTTCGATTTAAAAATGCCGACGAAGTTACTACTGACGTACCTATCTGCGCTAAAGCTTCTCTGTCCGTTCATGGAATCAAAAGAAAGAAGTTTGAGTTATTGGAAAGATCTTTGAAATTAACTGGAGAGGCAACCTACAAACAAAGGGGTAAACACGCTAATCGCCTTCATAAGCTATCGGAAGCTGTTACTGCTGCTGTGATGGAACACATATCTTCCTTTAAAGGAAGAGAATCCCATTATAGCTTAAAGAATTCTTCTAAAGTGTACCTATCTGAGGAATTAAAGGTTAAAAAAATGTGGCAGATGTACATGGAAATGTACAAAGAGGCCCCCATTTCTTACGAATCTTACAGAACTTTATTTACAAATAAGTTTAATATTTCATTCGGGTACCCCCGAACAGATAGTTGCAGTACGTGTGATGAATACGTTGCAAAGCTAAAATCACTCGAGAAAGAAAAAGCTAACTTGCCCCCCTTACTGCAAGCGAATCAATTCTTGTTCTGGCAAACTAAGCAAACTTAATAAAATGAAAGCAGAAGCTTTTTACAAGAAAAAACGGCAAATGAAAACCAATGAAAAAATCGAAAGCATTTGCATTGACTACCAAAAAAACTTGCCAGTGCCTAACATTTCAACATTGATTACAAATATTACAAAAGACAATTATCTGTATTTACGTTCAACATACACGTACTAGCCTCCAATAAAAGTGTTTTTTATACATACCCACAGACAATAGGGAAAAAGGCGCAGACGATGTGTCTTCTCTTCTTCACCATTTCGTCCATAATTTCCTTGATCCTTCAGTTGAAGAGTTGTTTATGTTCGCAGATTCTTGTGGGGGCCAAAATAAAAACTATACAGTTGCAAGATTTCTGTATCATCTTATTCACATAGAGAAGAGACTTGAGACCATACATATGATTTTTCCAATGAGGGTGCATTCATACATGGAAACAGATAAAAATATGGAGATTATAAATCAAAAATCAAGAGTTGAATTCAAAAAAAACAAGAAAGACAAAAACCGTTTCCTTTTGATGTGATTGAAGTTGAGCAAAATATGCTGAAATCCTGGACTCAGTATTTTGATAACAAATTCTTTAAAAAATGTCCATTTCAAACAAAACCTATAAAAGTTTTGAAAATTGGACAAAAATCTCCCCATTTGATTTTTCATCGTCCAACGTACTATGGAAATTTCGTTTCAAATACAGTGATTAAAAAGGGCAAAAAAAAACAAAGGACACTCCAGTTACCTTTAGCATCTCATCAGCAGCTGCTACCTCTTTCTGGAGAAAAATTTGAAGAAGATGTAGTGTCTCTTAGTGCATTTTGTTCCAAAGAAGCTCAGCAGTATTTTGAATCTTTACCACATCAGTAAATAAGTATTCTTCTTATTAATTTACCAAGTCAAACATAACAAAATATTGTGATCATTTTTTTACCTTCTCTAGGATCTGCTGTAGTTAGTTCGTTTGTCTATAGATTAAATAAAAATACTATTTACTGTTCGAGGTATATTTTGATGATTAACTATAAAAATATAAAATACGATTGACTATAACCTGTCACAAAACCATTGGAAGTCATAACTGCGAATATATCTCAAAATATTCAAACATACGAGCACCGAGATATAAATTATGTAATAAAAGGCTGTTATCATTTTCGTGTGAATTGGCATATATTTTACATTTATGATTCCATTCGGTCAGGTTTAATGGAATTTCATTCATTTTTCATCGCGAAGCGCATTGAAATTAAAGATTCATTAATGTCTGATGGGACACATCCGAATATTCGACGAAATTCTGTATTTAGCTTCTGTTCAATCTAGATATTTATATTTTATGATGTGTTAAAAAAATACTCTAAATTGAAAGGTTTATAAAATTTTTAAACGAAAGATTTACAATTCTGACAACTGTTTAAGTGCTTTTTTTAAATATGTATTTTGAAAATATACATTTAACACCAGAAAGTTAAATCTGAAGCTATTATACGAGTATATATAGTAAAGACAAACAAAGAGCATCATTTTATAACGAGTCGATATAACTTTAGTCATCTCGAGACCTTGGGCAACACAGTGTGCTATGGAGAGGTTTTCCGGAACATTAAAAAGATCCTGCTAAACTTATGTGGTCACGCCGAATCTATCATACTTTCTTTCTTCGTAATTTAACATAAACTCATTAAAAGTTGGTCGTCGATGATCTTGGATCTTATGTTAGAGGAATCGTGCTTCTTCTCGAAGATTATTGTAGACACCAGAAACAATTAAATATCTATAGAAAAATCCTACACGGTATTGCACCAGATATGTAGGCAATAAAAGTTAACATGTCCACTTCTTCAACTGATCAAAATATGAAGACATTTAGCGATCTTATCTCCAATATTCGGACAAGTTTTAAAATTAATTTCAACTTACATAATATTTTTGTAGACTTCACTAACTAATTTTTAACTGAATTAAAACTTATCACTTTATTTTATCTTGGTTTAACTTTATTCGTAGTACTGCACTACATTATCCCATCCTTATTACGGGATACGTGCTCAATTGCAACAAAACAAACTAAAAACTGGCCAAACCTGAGCAGGACTCCATCGCACTCTGTCAATATTCCAGTCCCCGAAGACAAAATTCGGACCTCTACAGTGAAAGCAACTGTTTCCCACGGCGCTCCCCCAAGAAGCAAAATCATCACACAAAAATCGTTCCCTCGTCAGCATAAGCGGAAAGATTCTTGTTTATGTTCTGCGTAAATCTCTAGGCTGAACCGAGATCAAACGAAAGAGCAATTTATTTATTATCAACAGATTCCAAAATGTTTACATTATCAATCTTAGAGATGCAAAATAATTAAGAATCTTTTTCGGTTTTTATGGTATACGGGGTAAAACGAAAATGCTAGAATGTATGTATTTATGAAAGATTAAATTTGATTGGGTGTATACAAAATTATCGTCTGTTTGTTTCATGAAGGGAAATAAAATAAAATTTTTAGCTACAGCTTATAGTTATACTATAGCCTATAATATGATACACAGGATACTATGATCAATACTATAATATGATCAAATTCCCACATGACGCAATTTGTTTGTATTCTCAAGTAAAGTTGCCAATTATCGGAATATAATTTCACTAAAAGGAATAAAACTACGTGATTACAATTTACAAGTCTTAAGCTGTGGTGGCATGTCGAATTATATTGCACATGTTGCTATAATCGAGCGGTTTTTTCTTGCTCTGTGAAGGTTTGTAGCTGTGAAGCAAAACAATTACAATACAATGACCTTCGAATTATAAAAAATCTATATTATAAACAGCAGGCACGCATACGTATTAATGAACACACATCAGAAGAGTTCGAAATTAAAGCAGGAGTGCGACAGGGGCATGTATTGTCACCACTACTGTTCAATGCCTACTCAAGAAATTATGAAAAGAGCTGAAATTATGAAAGGGAGAAACAGCTGGAATATAGATCAATGGAACATTAATTAACAACATTAGATATGCGGAAGATAATGATGAAAGCCTGACAATTAACGGTAAAACTTTAGAACAAGTTGAAAACTACATTTATCTTTACACAATAATTAATCACACAAACGATTACCCCAAACAAATCAAAGTTCGAATAGAGAAAGCACGAACAATCTTCAATAAAATGAAAAAGGCACTTTATGCAAGAGAACTGAAATTAGACTTGCAAGTTGGGCTGACAAGGTGTTATATTTTCTCGACTCTGCTTTACGGGATAGAAGCATGGACACTTAACGAGTCAACTACTAAAAAGTTGGAAGCTTTTCAACTGTGGGTGTATAGAAAAATCCTAAAGATATCATGGACCAAGCTTGTAACAAACAACGAAGGAACGAAGTCATGAGAAGAGTCAACAAAAGAATGGAAATATTGGAAACCATCAAGACACGAAAGCTGCAATACCTGGGACATGTTATGCGTAATGATAGATACAACACACTTCAAATAATTATACAAGGGAAAATCCAGGGCAAGAGAAGTCTAGGAAGGAAAAGAATATCATGGTAGCGTAACTTGAGGGAATGGTATGGATGTACATCAATCGAACTATTCAGATCGGCAGCATCTAGGATCAGAATAGCCATGAATAGACGTCCGTCGCGGAGATGGCACGTAAAGAAGAAAGTTTGTAACATGTGCCGCAATAGTGATTAAAAAATTATGATTATTAGAAGCAGACTTAGAAAGTCTTTTGTTAGAGAGTGATGATGAGTATCCTAATATAATAATGTATTTGCATATATTTGTATTCTGACACTTTTCTTATCTATACTTCTCAAACTCAAACTAAAAATGACAAAAGGTAAAAATTAATGCGTTACTTCTAATAATAATAATAATAATAATAATAATAATAATATAATAATAATAATAATAACCTGTGGGAGTTTTTGTCAGTTCTTCTATCAGGCGCGGCCCCCTGCGAATGGGGGATGCTCTCTGGGTATTCTTAGAACCGATACCCAGAGGGTAGCAGGGATACCTGCCGTGGAACAAAAACTGACACCTGGCAGTAGGTATAAAATGCACACCCATGAAAATGGAGATTAATGATTTATGTTTAGGGTCGCTGCCTGGGGATCGCCAGGGCACGTCTGGAGCCGGCGCTGGACGTGACAGCATGCGGGACGTCGGTGGCAGGGTGTTGAGGAGGCGGGCCCCTGTCATACAATCAGCTACAGCCCAACAACAAGAAGAACCACAAATGAGCCAAACAACAACAAGAGCTCCACCCGCTGAAGGTGCTGCGCTGGAACATCAGCCGGCGCTCACTCAAGCGGGACGACCGAGGCAGCGCATGAAATGGACTGTGTCCATAAACGAAAATATTTTGCGCTTTTATTATAAGGTGACAAACCTCGGTCAAGAAACGATCGGCTATCGACAACAACTGTATGCCGAATTTTGCAGGGAATACCCAGAAATTCAAGTATCTGAACAAAGAGTAGCAGACCAATACCGGGTAATTTTAAGAAACAATCTTATCCCAGAGACTAGACGCGACATTATCAGAAGCGAAATTGAACGGGAGATCCATAACCAAGAGCAAGTTGCAGACCAAGTCCCTAATGAAGTCCCCAACGAGCAGATTTCTGAGCTTCTCGTACAAGAAACTCAACCTAATAATACACAGCAGGACAATAACGAGTTGCACGATAGTCTGGTAAACGAGATGGCACGCGCTGTACAAGAGTTTAGTGGAACAAACCCACTTAGCAGACCACCGCTACCAAAAATAAACTCTTCTAAGAAACTAGGAGCGCTGTTACAAATTGTGAATACTGAAGTCCTACCCAATTATATCACAGAAGCCCACACATTAGAATATTTGCATATGCTGATTTACTGTGCAGCAACAGCAATTGCTAATGTTATGGGCATTAAGATCAGAACACGACGGGGTACCAACATCGGAAGGACTGGTAACAGAATAGCACCCTGGGAAAAACGACTGCTGGGGAAGATTGAATTACTGCGTAGGGACATTGGACAAATAACAGAATACATAAGAGGAGTAAGAAGTAGAAAAATCATCAAAAGAGCTGAAGAAATATTGTTTAACACTCTAAGACACTCACGACATGATCCAGAAAACAACACACCTCAACAATGCCTGGACACATTAAAACAAAAACTATCTGTTTACTCAGGCCGCCTGAGGAGGTACAAGGTTAGTAACCACCGGAAATGCGACAACATACTTTTTGAGCACGCAGAGAAGGCTTTCTATAGGAAACTTAATTCCACTGTAGAAAATGCAAATAATAAATCCTACCCAAGCCAAGAAGAAATTCATAAGTTTTGGGGAAACCAACTTTCGACGCCAGCTACTCATAATAACAATGCTGGATGGATTGAACAAACGACGAACAACTGTCAACACTACAGTAATATTCCTTATGAACCTTTCACCACTGAAGAAGTCTCGAACATTATCAAAGAGCTTCATAACTGGAAATCTCCTGGACCAGACGGAGTTCAAAACTTCTGGCTAAAGAAGTTTTGGAGTGTTCATGAGCTTTTAACAGTATTTATTAATAATATTATTTCTAATTCACAGGAAATACCATCATTTCTTACTCAGGGAACCACTTATCTAATACCGAAGGATCAAAGTAATACCCAAGATCCAGCAAAGTACCGCCCAATTACTTGTCTTCCAACTTTGTACAAATTGGTCACATCCTGTGTGGCCCGGCGTATCTACCAACATTGTGCTCTGAACAATATCATAGAGCCTCAACAGAAAGGATGCGCTAAGGGCTCCATGGGCTGCAAAGAACAACTTATTATCGACTCAGTCATTTCTAACCAGGCATACACCAAAAAAAGAAACCTTTTTACTGCCTTCATTGACTACAAGAAGGCTTTTGATTCAGTGCCGCATGAATGGCTTATAGATATATTGAAAATATATAAAGTCGATGATAATCTCGTGACCTTTTTGAAGAATATAATGGCAGAGTGGAAGACTAAAATTCACCTTCAAATACCGGGTGAAATTAATATCGAAACTGAAAATATCCCTATTAACCGGGGGCTTTTCCAGGGGGACTCGTTGAGTCCACTTTGGTTCTGCCTAGCAATGAACCCACTATCTCAGCTGCTGAACTCTACTGACTCAGGTTTTAGCATCAAAAATAACAACACTGTTGTAGCGAAGCTTAATCATCTGTTGTATATGGATGATTTAAAACTAATGGCTTCCACTCGAAACCACCTAGATGAGATGCTAAAAACTGTAGAAAATTTCTCAAATGATATCAGTATGAATTTTGGACTAGACAAGTGCCGTATACTAAATATAGTCAGAGGAAAGATTCAGCCCGGAGGTTTCGATATGCAAGATGGCCAAAACATCGAGGCAATGGGTGAAAATGATATGTACAAATATCTCGGAGTAAAACAAGCGCGGAAAATTGACCATAAACAAATGAAAACTGAACTAACTTCGGAGTTCGTACGAAGAGTAAGACAACTAAATCGGTCATATCTTAATAGTAAAAATTTGTTTAAGGCATTAAATACGTACGCTTGTTCCGCGCTGAGCTACTCATTTGGTATTATAAAGTGGTCAAAAACAGATATAGAGGATCTTCAGCGGAAAGTAAGAACACTTCTCACAAAGGCGCAAAAACATCACCCACGCAGTGCAGTAGAGAGAACAACATTACCGCGGTATCAAGGGGGAAGAGGACTTATGGATATAGGTGAGCAATTGGATAAACAAATTGCTAATTTAAGAACTTATTTTCAGGTACAGGCTGAGACATCTACTTTACATCGAGCAATTTGCGCAGTAGATGATACGACGCCGCTTAAACTGAGGGAACAAGAAATGCGCATAAACCACCTGACTAAACAAGACAAAATGCGCACCTGGATGAGTAAACCTCTGCATGGGCGACATCTCAATGAGATCAGCCAAGAATATGTCGACAATACAGCGTCGAACTATTGGTTGACATCAGGAAAGATGTTTCCCGAGACTGAGGGTTTCCTACTTGCCATTCAGGATCAGGTTATTCCAACTACGAATTACCTGAAATATATTGTTAAAGATCCTCAAGTCCAAAATGACAAATGCCGATATGGATGCCAAGCCCAAGAAACCATCCAACATCTTACCGGTGGCTGCCAGGCATTTGTCGGTACTGATTATAAAGAACGCCATGACTCAGTAGGAAAGATTATCCACCAAGAACTAGCTGAAAAACTGGGACTTCTCCAAACCGACCATCTTCCTTATTATCAATACGTCCCTGATAGAATGCTTGAAAATGACAACTACAAGCTATACTGGGACCGCACTGTGCTTACAGACCAACCAGTGGCCCATAATAGACCCGATCTCATACTAGTTAATAAAATTACTAAGCAAACAACACTTATTGATGTGGCGATACCCAACACCAATAATTTACGTGTTAAATACAACGAAAAGATCGCCAAGTACAGAGATCTAGAAATACAAATCAGGAGACAATGGAGAATGGAAAGTACCCAGACGATACCTATTATTCTTTCTACCACTGGAGTCATCCCAAAGAGCCTCCTAGAAAACATAAAAAAGCTGGGTCTAAATGAACATCTATATAAGATTATGCAGAAAGCTGTGTTACTTTCGACGTCCAGATGCGTACGAAAATTTTTGGGAGATACACCGACATACCCAGTCACCTAGGACTCGATAACATGGAAAGAGTCCCACCAGAGCTCAATCCTTTTGATACCGTAGGTATCTGTGAATTTTCCCCTTAGAGGGAGTGTGAGCCGTATGGCTAAATCTGGAATAATAATAATAATAATAATAATAGCGTTTATTGTCCAACAGAATCCATTTATAGGACAAAATACAATATTAAAGTTAAATGATATATTAATAATTCATAAGTACTAACTAAATAACACATTTTACGAATATTTTACCTTAACTTCTGCCTAAGAATTTATTATTTTATAAATTCAGTTACTACAAAAAACAAAAAATGTGTATGGGCCAAACCTTCAAAATGCTTACGTCCAATAAATTGTTGGTGAAACATAAGGTTGTACTTTTTCTGCACACTGTGTCAAATCAAATCTAAAAATAAAAAGGAAGTACTTAAAAATCAATTAGTAACAAACTAGTTGGGGCGTTTTTACACTAACGAATTAAAATAAAAATACTGGTGGGATGATACTTTTAGTACCGCCTTTATTATTGGTTTCGTCTATTACTATAGTTAGCAAGTTAGCAATATAAAACTGACATGAATTTATGGTTTTAAACAACTGATAATCACTCTAATGATCTAACACTGTGTTGGATCTAAAGGTGAAGGCGGTCTATATTAACCATCCACGTCAAAACGAAGACAACTTATACGAAAACAGCCTGTTTTAGTATCAACAAATCGTTGGTTTGGAATAACACAAGTTCTGTGTGCGGATACCATTTTGAGTTACAGGCGATCAAACTTTTAATGTTATACAATTATTTTCTTGTTGATACTGCACGAAGATTACATTAGTGTGAATTACTAGAAAAAAATAAGCTAACATATGTACTATTTTGCTTACATATATAATAAACAGAACAAACAAAAAAAAATAGTATAAAAACGCAGTTAGAACTGTATTTCTAAATCTCAATGCTTTCCAGTTATTTAACATAGATCTTCCACATGCACCCTTGTTTTATAAATGAGATTGGAATTATATATCACTTGTTAAGAAAGGAGAAAATAATACTAATAATTATATTAAAAAAATGTTTATTTCCTATGATATCATCATACGAGATGGAAACGAAATAAGTATTATCTACTTAATGTATAATATAATTCATTATATTTGAAAATGAAACATTTTATTTTAAAGAATTCAGAAACGCTCAAAAATATTGTTTATCAATATCGGGTATACTCATATTCACCATTTTTTCAATTGCTTTCACCTTATCTTTAGAGAGCTCATTTTTTGGCGGTAAGAGCATTGGTATATTATTGAAAACAGAGCATTGTTCTCTCCGATTAGTAATAATGCTATGTCCAGAAGCTTTTCTGCCACGGGTTTCACAGTTGTAACTGCTTTTGCTAAATTTTGTGTAAATTTAATTGATACCACCTTGGGAAATAAAATTTTTTTAAAAGCCAAATTTTTGGAACAGATTTTATAGTCTTGAAAATCGTGAACTTTAATTGCAAAATAATATAAGGATGTCTTTTATTCGCAGACTTCAAAATTGCGTATAAATGAAAGTGGTGAATAAAATTCCAATTTTTCCATATATCTTTCAATGTTCATATCTTGAATTGCTAGATGTCCTGGTGTAGAAAACTTCATTGTAAGACTTTCTAATTCCGGATGCTATCTCAGTGCTTCCATAACAGAAAATAAAATAAATAAGTTACGATCCTGAGATATACAAGAATCACTCCTTGTGACTAGATTAGTGATATTATTATCTTCCAAAACTCTATCCAAAATTTTATGAAAAGTACTAGCCAGCACGTTGCCAGTCCTTCCTTGTTTTTCTTCTGTCTATATGGCACAATAAACAGTTTTTGTTACAGAGTAATATGCAGTCAAGTTATAGATGTTTAATTTTTGTAAATAAAAGAAATTACCAACTTCCGATCTTGGACATGTTATCACATTTTGTAATTCAAAACTAAGAATAGGTGTTCCGTTTTTCCTATCAGTATTTCTTTCTAGCCTCATACTATTTTTCATTTCAATGTGTTCTTCAAACTTCCGGTGTTCCGAGATGTCAAAAGTTTGTCACGACTTTTAAGTTTGTAGTCTTCACATTTTACATAACGGTCCTTTTTAGGGATATGAAAACCATAATTGAACTCATTGTTGAACACAGATCGGTAATAGGATAATTTAACTGGATTTTTTCCTAGTTCTTCACACCACTTCAAGTACAAGTCGTATAATTTGCTACACTTAAACTGGCTTTCAAAAATTTCAGTTTAGTCGTTTGTCGGCAATAATGAGATTTAATTATAGGAAATAAGTTAATAATAAACAAACAGCTAGCAGGAAATCTAAAAACTGTTCAATCAGTATCCACTAGAGTTACATATGCCACGTTCAAAATAAATACTAGATCTAAACTACTAGAAATAATCTAAAAGTTATCCAAGTCTATGCTCCAACAACAGAATATACAGACGAGGAGATCGAAGTCTTTTATGATGATTTAAGCACAGCCATCACAAACAACCGTACATATTTCACAGTTATATGTGGAGACCTTAACGCCAAAATAGGAACAAAACTGGATCCAGCAGAAACTGCTCTTGGAAATTTTGGAAGTCAGGGACGGAACGACCGTGGCGACACTCTTTTAAACTTCCTACTAGAGAAAAACCTATTCCTAATGAACAGTTACTACTAAAAGAAACCTCACCGCAGATGGACGTGGAAAAGCCCAGATGAGAAGACAACAAACGAGATCGATTACTTTATCACTGATAAAAGATACATATTTACAGATGTGACAGTGCTAAATAAATTTGCGAAATCAAGCGACCATCGTATGGTGAGAGCCACCATTCTGTTAAATACCAACTATGAATGACACAATATGATAAAAAAGAAGCAAATAAACATATGGACACATCCAAACAAGAACAAAATTTTGAAGATCATATCGGTAAATTCCTTCAAGAAAAATCATCAACAAATTATATTAACATCCTAAATGACATAATAGTAGAAGCAATAACAGAAGCTCAAAAGAAATGCTGCCCAAAAAGCTTGAAGGAAAAAAATTAGTCTGGAAACACAGAAAAAAATGGAACAAAGAAGAATACTAAAAAGCGACGAAAACTTAGTAACGACGATATAAATAAAATGAACAAGGAAGTATCAAGAGAAATCAGAAAATACCTAAAAAAATACAAAGATGAGAAAATCATCAAAACCATTGAGGAAAATAAGAGTATGAAAATAATGAGACGCAAACTCACAAATGGAAATAAACAAATAGTCAAACTCAAGGATAGAAATGACAACATCACATCAAACAGAGAACATTTGTTACAAATTGTGGAATCATTTTATGAGACATTATATAGCAACCAATCGACTCTAGATATAGTTGAATATCAGCAGAGGAAGGTTCAAAATCAGGGTTTCTAAGATATCCCAGAAATCTCCTTGGACGAAATTTACAAGTCTCTAAAACAGAAGAACAATAACAAAGCTCCGGGGGAGGACGGTGTCGTCACGGAAGCGATAAAGATAGGAGGCTCAGTACTGATAGCCAAAATTCAAAAGCTCTTTAATCTATGCCTATGGAATCAAAATATCCCAACAAAGTGGAATAATTCAATAACTGTACTCTTACACAAGAAGGGAGATATAGCAGACCTGGAAAGATACAGACCAATCAGTTTCCTTAACCATCTTTATAAATTATACACCCGAATAATAACGAACAGATTAGAGACAACGCTGGATTTCTACCAACTTCGGGAACAAGCCGGTTTCCGCCCTAATTATGGCACAAGCGATCACCTGCAGTGCCTAAAAACCCTGATAGAAAAAACTAACGAATATAACCGTCCCTTGGCATTGATATTTGTAGATTTTAAAAAGGCGTTTGATACAGTGGAACTACCGTCCATCTTAAGAGCACTACAACATTGCAGGGTCGACCACAGATATTGTAATATAGTTAAAAATATATATGAAAATGCCACAAAAACCATAAGTCTACATTCAGCAACTAATAAAATAAAGATAAAAAGGGGAGTCAGGCAAGGTGATACCATGTCACCAAAGCTGTTCATTACCGTTCTTGAGTATGCATTTAAAAGACTAACATTGCAACAGAGAGGAATATCCATCGATGGAAAAGGATTAAACCATTTACGTTTTGCGGACGATATCGTGCTTCTGTCAGATAATCTGGGAGAGATCAAAGACATGCTCCAAGAACTAAATGACATACTATAAGAAACTGGGCTGGAGATAAATTTCGAGAAAACCAAAATGATGACCAATATGGTTCCCAGCGAAGAGATACCGATCAATAACAGCAAGGTAGAATTAATAGATAAATACACATACTTGGGTCATGAAATTAGAATAACCAGAGACAACCAAACCTGGGAGCTAAATAGACGAATCACTTTGGGATGGGCGGCATATGGAAGGATGAGAGACATTTTTAAAACAAATACCCCAATTCACCTGAAAAGGAAGGCATTTAACCAATGCATCTTACCAGTCTTGATCTACGGAGCAGAGACCCTAACTTTAACGAAAGCTACTGCCGAAAAACTGAGGGTAACACAAAGGCGAATGGAGAGATCAATGCTGGGCCTGACCTTGAAAGATCGCGTGAGAAATGAGGAGATACGCCGACGAACTGGCGCAGACGATATTATACTGCGAATCAATAAACAAAAGTGGAGGTGGGTTGGACATATTGCTAGAATCGAAGACGGAAGATGGACGAAGAGATTATTGGAGAGGAGACCAAGAGCCGACAAGCGAAGTCGAGGCAGACCACCCACCCGATGGACCGACGACCTAAGGAGAATAGAAACAAACTGGATTGCAGCAGCTAGAGATAGAGAGAACTGGAGACGTTTGGAGGAGGCCTATATCCAACAATGGATGTGAAAATGGGGCTAGATGATGATGATGGATGATGAAATAAGTTAATATGTGTTTTAACGCCTTCTCTTTTATCGTCAGATATCGATCTACTACTATATTTTACCTCTCCTATCTTTCTTAGGCGTGGATCCTTCTTCATGGGCCGTATATATTAGTTTTTGTGACATACCTAATGTTAATGAAAAACTATTTGTTGTATTTTTTACTTTATTGTTTACTTAATTAGACTTTACTGTAATAAATAAAACTTATTTTGTAAAATTATATTCATTTTTCTTACCCCTGGTAAAAGATGGATTAAAGAATGTTAATACACATACTTAGTAGATTATTCACAAAATATTCAGTTAATATGTTTTAATTATATCACTGTATTTCTAAACGGGATAGTAAAAGAAATCATAAAGATAAAGAGATTTAAAACAATACTTTTTTGTTTTTTATTTATTTATATCTTGTCTTTTGCACTAAACAGATATACATTTTGGGCCTTTGAAACAAATATAATAAATTATAAGAAACACAAATTTTCTTACCCTACCCTCGTATCATAATATAAAATTCAACAAGAGCGTGAATCTTTTTTGGCTAGAGCACAATGCAGTCCAAGGTTTAGTCGATACATTTATCACTTTAAATGGGAAACTGTTACATGCTTCAGATCATTTTGTACCCAAAAATGACACTGTATCAGCATCATATATTTCCTCGAAAAAATTTATCGCTCTTACTCCACAACAAATGGAATCATAATTCATTTAGCAGAAACTTATCGCCGTAGCATTTTCAAATTTTCCGCCACATATCCCGCATTAAGATTTAGATAGGCGTCCACGTTTATGGCACACAGAAAAGAAAAGAAGACGTTAAATTATGGAGTGTAAAAATAAGCGATATGTGGCCTGATCCTTTTATTGCTTTCCAAGCTGTAAATTATCCTGCTAGAGAAGCGGAGACGTGCAGAAAAGAATTACGGCGGAAAATAAGAGATGTTCGGGAGGTTAAAAACACTTGAGGGAGAACTTTCTGGAAAATCTATCTCTATTTCGCATCTAACAATGTATGTGTTTTTTATTCAATCGAATAACTTTTCCATATTTTTACTTCGATGTTCGACTGAACTAAATTATTTTTGTAACTGCTTTGATTCATGTTCAGAAATTTCTGTTATGGAATATTGATTTTAGAATAAATATTTTTGTTCACTACCTAAAATAAATACCTAGTAAATCTTACTTAAATATTACTGAATTCCATCGACATATCTCAAAAATGATGAATTTAAATATGTTGTTACAAGCTTGTTTTAAAAAATTACTGATTTCTTGAGCTTTTAAGGGGTGACTAACATTGTCCTGCACAGAAACACGCTAGGTACCACACTGTGGAAGGAGTATTATAAACTTAAGGGACCTATCAGACACGTTTCTAAAACGGGCTGTCACTAATAAGTTAAGTAGGTACAGCGCTTTCTCTATATTTCAATAACATGATCAAGGAAAAGTGTTACCTAAACGATATAAGAAAAACTCTTCTTTCCAGCAAGTACCTTTTCTATATTCTTCACAATGTTTATTTTTCAAACAACAAACTTTTTTGTCACTAAATAAAGACTAGGATAATTTTTTGAATATACTCTGTATATTTGTGACTTTACGGATCAGCCTTTACATGCCTTATCAGCCCTTTTTGGGTGTGCTGCAACGGACTTAAGAATTTTTCAGCACCAAAGTGTCACAGTACTTTTTACCATCTAGGAAACAAGAAATCTCATACCCATGTGATGTATAATATATATATATATATATATATATATATATATATATATATATATATATATTTATATATATATATATATATATATATATATATACACATATATCTTAGATTAATAAAACGACTTAAGAATAATTTATTAAATTACCTAGTTGTTTATCAAATTTTATTAGGACAATTAGAAACAAAAGCACACATTGTATAACGTGCGTGTTGGTTATAAAAACACATTCGCTGCAGCAAGTGGAACCTAGCAAGCTAAGCACAATAATGTTAACAATTTCCCAAGTAACTGGCGATTAGTCACGGACTGTATCACGGACAGTAAAGTTATCTGGTGTAAATAATAGTAAATAAATATGTAGTATGCGAACTAAACAACCTAAAAATCACCAACGGTTTCTTCAGACATAAAAAATATTCACATATATACATGGACGCAAGAAACACGAAAGCTGAAATCGATAATCGACTACGTAATAGTCAAACAAGATACCACAACAAAGATAAAAGATGTGAGAGTCAGAAGAGGAGCAGAAAGTGGAACTGACCTTAAACTACTGACAGCAAAAATGGGCATTAATTGGAAACATAACAAGACTCCCTCTACAGAAGAACCGTTGAACACTATAAGAGAAAAACAATACAATATAGAACTACTCCAAGAACAATCAATAAGAGAACTATACAAACAACGTCTAGACCAAAAATTAATAGAATTCAGATACGGCAACATCGAAGAAATACACGAGCATATTACGAAATAAATGAACCAACAAAAAACAGAATAATTGAAGAAAAAAACAACTATACAGAAAATGGCTGACTGCAAACAACGATGAAGTTTTTAAAGAATATAGAGAAAAAGAAAGAGAGAAGTGAAAAAACAAATTATTCTTATTTCCCTAATTCTGTTCTATTTCTCAGTCTAGTCTTACTTTGTCTATCTTAATATTCTTTTTCTTTCTTTTTCTTTGCTTATTATATCTGTTGTAGTTGTTTCTAAAAGACGAGAACGAAACGTCTACGTGATTGGTTATAAAAGACTCCGATTAATTTATCCTCGTCGAAGCAAGCTATACGTTGATGTTGAAATAATATTGTAGACTGCAAGTTTAAGTATTTTTATTTTATTCGAGAACAGTTAATTTTACTAACACTTTTATTTTACAATTTTTCTTGAAATAAACTAAGTTTAAATGACTACTGTGATATGTCGAGTATGTACATTCTTATAATTCTTATAATCGACTATTAATAAATCTTTTAGTGAGAATAACAAGACAAAAAACACAGGTGTGTGGTTCGAAGTGTTCTTGGTGACTATAAAAACAATTTTAACCTAACTTACTGATGCATAAGATTAGCACTTTGGGTATTATGTAAATAATATATAACAAAAAGGTCTGATTTATGCATACATGTGTGTATGGGGAAGTGTTTTTTATACAGATAAAATAGTTTTAATATTGTATCGGATAGGTACCAGAGATATTATGTAAATAATATTTTTGTATATATGAAAAGGTCTAAGGTAATAAAAATTTGAGAGATTTATGAGGTAATAAAAAAAGGCATTTAAAAAACAACTCGAATTTTTTTGTGGTAATTATATTGTAAAGAAATATAGTATAGACGCGTACACTGTACTACTAAGATATACGTTAGCGCCGTATTAAGATATGTTACAGGCTATAACAGTACCTACCATTGATTCATTTTTACTGGAGTGTAAGCATATTCTACCGTAATTCGTATACGCACAAAATCAATTAAGTTAAAAAATGCAATATTAATATATATCAAAAATTAGCTGTGGCAACTGACTTACGAACGAGAAAGAAGAATAACCCGGAATTTGAAATGTTCTCGTTCTACTTAAATTGTAGATAAATTAAAATATTAATAATAGTTTCGCCGTTATGTATTTCCTTGATGTCCATATCGAATCGCGTAGACATAAATTTCATAACGACCCAATTAATTGTATGGGTTTTCACAACACCATATCAATAACAATTTTTCTCGGATCACACAACTAATATATCAAAACCGACCGACTCATTAATGAAGTTGTACATTCATTTTCTACAATAATTTATATCATTTAAGAATATTTATTAATTCAGAACTGAAGGATAATCAATCAAGTAATAAATAATCGACTTATGTATGAGCAATAAAAATAATTGTTCACTTAATTTATGCCTCTGTTTTGATCGAGGTCACCATAGTCGTGATAAAAATGTCATAGACAATAAATTTATATGAACATCGAACACGAGGATTTATTGGTAATTTTAAAATGTCATCTGTTGAAAAAATATCATTTAATTAATTAGGGGTCACGTTCAGTTGGTGTCTTAATTAAAAAATCTAATAGAACTTTGATAAAAGCTGTCTAATTTTTTATATAAAAATAAAATATGAATTCTACAGGTACCAAAATTTAATGAATTATTAAGAAAACATGTCAATAAATATTATTCTTATTATACAGCGTCAATAGGCGAGAATCCTACCTTGTATTAAATGTATTAAAGATTTTAAATACTAGTGAAAGACAGAGTTTTATATCGGCAATCATGCGGCGGTACCTCGTATACGGTCATTTACGAAGGAGCTCATACATGAGGAGCAACTGAGCAAAACGTATATCCAAAATATATGATTTTGAGTTATCGACAAAAAACTAATTAAATTAAACCTAGTTAAAAGTAAACATTTTATTGACTATACAACTTTATTAATAACATTATTTTTGACAAAAAGTTGGAGTTGTTTTCAATTTCATAGTTTGCAATTTTTAAAGCTTTTTGTTGGATTTATCTCACTTTGCTTAAACACTGTCTGGGTTTATAGACTTTTGCTCCATATGAATGGATTTATTTTGTTTTGCTTAACCGTTGGTTGGATTTATGTCATTTTGCTAAATAAGTAAATACCTAAATGTCGAAAATAAAACACCAGTATACGAAAATACTATTATTTATTTATAAAAGAAAGCTTCTCAAATATGTAGGCCTGTATCATCTTCTAGACGATCACATTCACATTCCTTTTCCATTTCATCGCCTACATTAGCGGTGTCATCTTCTTGGTTTTCTAGAATGTCCTTATACCATTTTTTAAGGTCTTCTTATTTTTTCCACGTATTTTTTTTCTTTTAGTGGTCTTCCTAATCCCGCGGCTTCTGGTCTAAACTGTGAGTCTTTTTTACCATTCGTAAGCAACGTTTTGGGAATTTCAGAGGTACTTTTAAACCAAGTAATGGTTATCGGTGAATGATGATTTTTCTTTTAACATGTGATATTCCATTAATGTTTCTTAAATATAATTGCAATTGTTTAATATCATACAGAATCCATTCAGATAAAAGAGTTTTTACAGCTCCAAAAGAGCTATAAATTTCTTCATATTCTTCTTTTGTCTTTAAAGAAACACATTTTTTTAATGCTTTTTCAACGCACCCAAATAATCTGTCAGATTGTAAGAAGCTGTGATCTCTAACAAGGAATGTAAGATGAATTTCAGTTAAGTTTTCAGGCGATTTTTTCTGCAGCCAATAGTAGAGGGCATGGATAACATGGGCGTTTTTATTTTGCCCTCCACATCCGTCACAAAATAAATGAACTTTTTGTTTATTTCAAGATTCATTGAATAAAGCAGATGATACTTTAATCGATCCTCGTCCAGCATTATCTTCTGTCCATGTGTAGAATACGGGACTTTTAGCGTGCATGTCGACAAAGCATAAAATGTAAAAATTCATTGAGCATAAAAAGCATCATTAATACTTCGTGGAAGGGGCTGCGGTGTCACTTCTCTTACTAACTTATAAAAAGCGTTGTGTCTTTTATTATGAATTCTGTCCTGTAAGATCAAGTCGCTTTTTTTCTTGTCATCCTTTGCTATTTTTATTTTGTGCTTTGATCGAAAACAGAGAACAGCAATCAGATGTAGGGAAGAAAATCCGATATTGAATTGAATTTTGAATTCTAAAAATATTGGCTTTTAAAAATCACGTTATTGGACCTATTAGACATTCAAGAAATAAATTGGATTTATTTCTTGAAGGAAATCTTAATAGAACATCCTATTTAAATTTGTTAAAAAGACATTATTGATCCGCTGATCACTGACTTATTGGAATTTGATAATAATCTTTTAGAGGATGACTTTCCAAGAGGAAGGGACACCCCCACATTATGATATGCGCGTAAGACAATTTTTAATCAACGTTTTCCATGGCGTTGGATTTGCAGAAGTGGCCGGCCGGATCACCGGATCTTTCGCCTTTGGATTTTTTTGTAGGGATACCTAAAATCAAAAATATACGCCACTCCGCCTTGCACGGTTACGACAAAGAATTGTGGCAGAATGCTAATTATTGACACCGGAGGTATTTGAAAATGTAGAGGCTTTGAAAATAGACTGTATTATTGTATGGAGGTCGCAGGAGGTCATTTCGAACATATAATTGGTTAATTTAATGAAATTTTATGTTTTTTGTTATTACTGATGTTCAACCAATAAATTAGTTAAATCCAAAATTATCTTCAAAGTTATTCCGTAAATTAAAAAAAAAATAGAGTGTCGTATAGAGACAATTTTTTTGTTTGTTTATTAAAATATTAAATTGATAAGTGTTTCTCTCTTCGACAAGAACTCATTACAATTTTTTATTTTGACGTAACGGTTTCATATATTAATGATTATTACATTCCCAAAATATTTTAACAGCGGTATACCTCAGCTAACAAGACGACAATGTCTGTTGTTTGACATTATTAATCACTTCCATTTTCGCAGTGAACACTGGCTCAGTTAACGTATGATTCCTGCCATCTAGCCCGACGTGCTCACTGAATCAGCAAGTTATATGATCGCTTTTCTAGCACAGCATAGAAATCGTATGCAGGCATAAAGTACTTCAACGCTGCCTAGATTTATGGGTGCTTTTATCAGCATACTATCCTCCCTTAACGATGTCCGTCAGGACGAACCGTTCAGTTTACATGATGAATGATGCCATGTTGCCGCAACACTCGCCGCCGAAGAAGTAGTAGGGGGAAGATGTACGGGGTGTATCATCTATCTTCAGGCAAATTAAATTATATTAAGCTTATCATTTACGATACAGGTATTAATATGTGATTTATTCGTAATAAATTAAGACATTGATTCTCTCAAAAACAACAAAATTGTATAAAACACTTTCTACTGCTACTATAAAGCAATCCACACTGCTTCTCATACTTAAATCACTTGTTTTTTAAGGGTGACTGAAATATATACTTATCATCATGGTATAGCTAGCTATACCATGATGGGGCTATAACTGGAGCTAGCAGACACACCTCTAAGTAGGAAGTGTGAACGAGAAGACGAAACTGTAGAGCATGTCCTATGTGAATGCTCGAAGTTATCGTTAATACGAGAGTAAGCGTTCGGCGAGTCCTGGCCCACACCTGCCCATATAAGGGAGATGTCTCCTGGTGACTTGTCCATCTTACTAGAAATGGCAGGATGGACAATGAGCTAAGGGCAACCGCTCCCTGGGAGGATGCACAATGGGTCAATTGTGGCCTTAGTGCTGTGGAACGTAACTCGCCGTCCCTACTCTACATGATCATCATGGTATATATACCAAAATCATTTCACACCTCATGTTACTGCATTCAACTTTGGTATGAATTGATGTCCACCTATACTCTATCAATTTGACCTTCCTCACATCAGATAAATTCTACCAATTCTAGTGGGGAAATTAGATAAGATTATTATGTGGTTCTTTAATGGATTTATTATATCTATAGTAGGCCATTGCCGATTTTCTATGTTCTCCAATCATTTTAAAAATGGTAAGTACATCCTAGATATTTTTTTTTCTGCTCCTTTAATAGTAACATGTTTTCCTATTTCTGCGTCTTATATTCGTATTTTGCTATAATTTCTAATATAATATCGTTATGATATCCAAGCAGAGTAGGCGGGTGAAGTGCACAAACTACAAATATGGAAGTTGGACAATGTCTCACAAACAAAAAACTGAATAAGTCAAGTCAAGTCAAGTCAAATTTATTGATCACATGCGACATTATACAAAGTACATGTATGAGACAAGTCAAAGTTACATTTTACAAAGTTATCTTAAAAGTATATAAATTAATAAACACGATAAAACATACTTAAAAGTTATTTTTAGAATATGGCTCTAGCTCACAAATGTATTGATGTACACACCTCCGAAAGTTTGGCTGATGTAAATTCATTCGTATATCTATTGGTAATTTGTTAAAGAAACTTATGGCTGCATAGTGTGTGCTACTTTCCAACAAAACAGAACGATGTTGTGGAAGCATAAAGTGATTGTCTCTGAATCTTGTTGAATAAACATGGTTAAATTGAAATTTATTAAATTCATAAATTTTGCTATGTAAATACATTATACACGAAAATATATACAGACCAGGAATTGTAAGAATATTGTTTTGTCTAAAGATGCCTCTACAAGAATCTCTAAATTTCATTTTATACATTATCCTAATAGCTCTTTTCTGAAGTACGAATATCTGCTCTAACTCAGAGGAATAGAGACCTTTGAAATGTATGCATCCGGTTCTCCAGCGTATGAGTTAATATAAAAAACTATTATACATAACTAAAGAAAGAAAAGTACAGTACTTCGATCATCTACTCGTAATAGAATATCGATCATCGACTCGTGATAGAGTAGAATACAGAATAGTAGAAGGTAAAAGGTCAATAGAAAGACGCCACAGTTCATGCTTAAAGTAGGCGGTTTGATTGCTTACTTGTATAAATCTTTCGTGCTTCAGTTTCCAGAACTACAACTGCCATTTGGATTACCAACCTCTAAATGAAGATAGCGTAATGAACAACAAATTTCCGTTTCTCTCAATTTTTTTGATTCAGCGATTTAAGTCAGTCTGTTTATTTGGTGTACTTATCTTTGACTTTGGCTATATGGGTACAATGACACTGACCTGTCGCATACTTGTTTCTTCTTCCTCAGTTTTTCCCTTTTGCAGTGGTCGCTATTCCTTAGTCTTTTTCACCACTTATTTCTATCCATAGAGTCTTCTTCTTCGAAACCTTTCTCTCTCTCAAGTTTTCTGCCACACAGTCTTCCGTCGGTTTTCCTCTACATCTCTTTCCATAAACTTCTAACAACTTTATCCTTCGTCCCACATAGGGGACGAACAAACTATTGCTATTGTCTTTCTTCTTGAATATTTTTTGAGACTGTATTCACCCCGGTTTTTTCTCTAATGAAGTCGATTCCGATCCTGTTTATTCTAGACGTACCCAACATCTACCGCAATATTTTCATTTTAGCTCTCCATCTTCTTTTCCTGAATCCTCTTTATTAAGATTCAGATAGTTTCCGCTGGATTCGTACTCTACATTTAACTTGTTCAAAGGTTAGTTTTGTTAAATTTACCAACTGCTTTGGTACTACTAGTTCTTTCATTGCTCTGAACTGAATATTTTTCTAATTCTTACAAAGTCGTAGGCTGCCTTATAGTCAATAAACATGTAGTAAGTATCTACGCCATATTCCAGTGTTTTTCTGCAATTTTTCTCAGGGTTGCAATCTGATGAGTTGTTGGTTTACTACCTCTGAAACCAGCCTGATATTTTTCTATTATGTGTTTTACTTGTGGTATTATACGGTAGCATAGTATAATTAAGAATATTTTATACGCTGAATTAAGAAGCGTAATGCCTCTGTGGTTACAAACTGCCGAAGTGGATACAAACTGCCTACAATAGAGAGACGTGGAAGAAGAAAGAGGAGGCCTATGTCCAAAATTGGACAGCAAGGGCTGTATAGATAAAGATAGAATGCCTCTGTGGTTAGAGCATTCAAAGATATTTCGTTTTTTGTGTATGGTGCAAAGTATGTTAATATTTCAATTACTGGGGAGGAATCTCTATGTCAATAATTCTTTTATGAGCTTCTGTAGTACCGTGGTCACCTTACATATATAGATCAGCTAGATGATTATCTATTCTGGGTGATTTGTTTCTTGATATCTTTTAATTGCGCCTTTAACTTTAAGAATCGTTGGTGGATCCTTTTCCCTCTCGTTCCGCTTATCTCATATCTTTTGTCTTACAAGTTTTCTTCTTCTTCCTTTATATTAAGTATCCAGTTAAAGTCTTTCACTCACTGATTCAATACATCTTTCCTTGGTGTTAATAGGTCACCATTCAGACTTCTGCATTGATTTGTAGTTGCTTTGCATTATTTTCTGTTGATGAAAAGTTTCTTATAGAATGCTCTGAATTTTCTCTCTCTGTTAAGGTTTTATATATATTTAAGTTCCTTATTTAAGTATCTTTTTCTGGTCATTCTTTACAGCTGTTCTAGTTTGTAGGGTAAGTATTTTTCTGTAGGCTTCATTTTTTTTGTTACATTCTTTAAATTCATCATTCATCGTCAAACCAATGATTTTTTACGGGCACAAATTTTGTTCCTATTTCATATTTTGCCGCTGCCTTAATATCTTCCTTTATTCTGGTTCAGTAGGAATCTATATCTTTCTGGCCTTTTTCCTTTACATTTTAATTCTTAAGATTTTGTTGGTGATGCTTTTCAAGTATTGTTCTGCAACTATTGCATCTATCAGCTGTTGCACATTCCATTTTTTCTAGCCATTTTATTTTTTTTTGCTGACGTTAAAAATTCTGGCCCTAAATGTTGAAAACACTACGCAATGATCTGAGTCTATGTTTGCGCCTCTATTAACATAATCTTATTATCTGGAAGTGAAGCAGAATATCTTCAAAAACTTTTGAGGAAAAACTGTTCATGAGACAAGGTAAAGGGTCTTAGACAGGCAATTAAATTCACCAAATGCTACAGTCTGGGACAATACTCTACATAATTTTAGGCTGAATTCATTGAGATATGGGTATAGGGTGTAAAAAATAAATAACTTTATACCTTATAACGTTATAAACTTTATAACTTATTGCCAGGTGGCAATATTGACATACGACATCAACACCAGAAAAAACTGTAAGGATCTTTTTAGCAAATTAGTATAAGATAATAAAGTGTGTCGAAAATGTGGGCTGAGGGAGTCTTAGTAAACAAACTAGCAGAGTAACTAACAATGCAACATTGCAGAAAAATCTTTGAAACCCCAAAACATTCTGTGGCCACAAGAAAGATGCTGCTCTAATTTAAATTATTAAAAGCGGCTGAAAAAGTTGTTATAACAAAAAATGAAAAGTAAATCACAGACAAATCCAGATGAATAAATAATTAACAACATTAAGATAAGGTCATTATAGAAGACCTTGCAAACGCTCTACCGAAGTATGATCTAAAAGTAGTAATATGCGACTTTAACGCAATAATTGGAAGAGAAAATATCTACAAAAATATCACGAAAGATAAAGTAAACCCGAAACATCAAATGAAAACGGCACGCTGCGCTAATACATTTTGCATACTGCAAGTCAAATAGATCATCATCCACAAGGAAACTAAATTCCTGTATAATTATAGTTATTTAGTTAGTTATTATAGTTAGCTGCATACCATGTATTACAAAAAAATGTATTTAAAAATTCCTTTATAAAAGGTATAATAATAAAAACCCTATCGGGCTACATCACAGAACGTTTTCGGAATAACTATTCCATCATCAGTGCTATCTGGATGTAAATGTTTAGAGCCACTAAATACATGGGTAAAACCCTTTAAATGTTATATGATTAACTTTAAGTTATATTTTGGATAATTAAAATTTAGGATGTTTAAGTTAAAATAACTATAAAAAGTAAAAGAAGAAGAGGAACTAACCGACCCTATTGAAGCTGGCAATGGGACAAGACAGGGAGAATCCCTGAGTCATCTATTGTTCAACCTGATTATGGATGAAATAATAAAAAAAGTAAGAACTAAGCAAGGATACCAAATGGGAGAAAAACAACTTAAAATAATCTGCTATGCAGACGACGCAATACTACTCTCTCAAAGTGAAGATAATTTACAACGTATGCTGCACCAATTTGATATAACCGCCAGAAAATTGAACATATTAATTTCCCCAAAAAAGACACAATGCATGGTTACAACAGCAAATTTATTAAGAAGTAAATTGGAGGTGGAAGGTCAGATAATAGAGCAAACAGAGCCGCAGGCTGCCTGAATAAAACAATATGGAGAAATAAAAATATCGGGAAAGAAATGAAAGGCAGAATTTACAAACATACAGAGAGGACAAAAATGATGTTAGAAACAGCAGAGATAAAAGTACTTAGAAAAATTGATGGTAAGACACTATGGAGCAGAGCTAGCAGTACAGATATACGTCGTAGATGCAAGGTGAAGAACATCAAGAACTAGGTAAGAAATAGAAGAATAGAATGGAACGATCATATAAGCCGAATAACAACAAATAGAGTAGTAAAGACGGCAAGAGACGATTCCCCAATAGGAAGCGATCAGTAGGAAGACCACGAAAACGATGGAACGACAACTTACTGGAGGCACATTGAAAAACAGACAGAGTCATGTCTATATAAAAAGAAGAAGAAGAAGAAGAAGAAATTACAATAGGAATTAATTACATGGCAACATGGCAACATGGCATTGAATTTACTAGTCCTTAGACGAAGTGTCTGAGGACTTGTTGATAGCAAGTCTTTCATTCAACTCTTTCAGTTGCTTATCAAGAAGTCAAAGTCAATAAAGCTAAGGGTCCTTGAATCGCATGCTGTTGTCGAAGTAAAGATAGGCACGCTAATAGGTGTCTTAACAAGAAAACTAGAGAGGTAGACAGAATACTTTGATGAACCCAGAAGAAAATACCAATAAAATATAATCACAAACCAGACCGGAACAAAGCAATAATAAGGCTGAAATAACCGAACCATCAGATCAGCAGAGAGAGGAAATATTAAAGCACCTGAAGACTTTATGATTTAAAATAGACTTTATAAACACCATTTAGATATCTTATCTCTTATTTAAAGTTTAAAATTAAAAAATTGGGCTAGTTTTTATTCTGTAATTAGTTTCAAAGACATATAATCAGCTGCTGAAGTTATAAGTTCTTCTTGACACCAATTATAGTTTCTCATTGTAAGTATAAACATTCTAAAACATACCACCCGAATAAAAAACAATATTCTTTGAGTCACCCCGTAAGCAAAGTATAGAAAGAAATATACGAGGCTTTTCATACTACATTTCAGCAATTTACGAGCCACTTTCCGTCTAGATATAGAAAATGTAAATCGCTAGCCAGTGAACAATGAAAAAGTTCGAGATTTATGGTTGTGTGGAAACAATGAATTTATTCGACATGTGTTCTGGAAATGTCGGATATATGATGACTTGTGAATTATTTATTTGACAGGAGGAAGCAGTTAGCACTACTCAGGTGAAATATATGTCGGCTGCTTCAGGTTTAATTACTTATCCCGCTTAAACTGCATATCGATAGTTTAAGGGGCTGTAAATGACATTTTCGTTTGCATTTATTCTGATGAATTTGTATTCAATTTAACAATTAAAAAATTTATAATGATTACAAAAAAATTAATGGATTACATTTATATGCGGAAGGAAGAATGTTGTCGCTTTGAAGTTTGTGTCCATCCTTCTTCTTCATTAAGTGCCGTCTCCCGATCGGAGGTTGGATATCATCATCACTATCTTTACTCTATCTACTGCTGCTCTGAAGAGTTCTATAGAACTGAATTCAAACCAGTCCCTTAAATTCTTCAACCATGGCACTCTCCTTCTTCCAGTACTTCTTCCTCTTATCTTTCCCTGTATTATCAGCCCTAGTAGTTCATATCGCTGTCCCCTCATTACGTGTAGTAATGCGTTCTTGTTAAGAGGGAGTTCTTTAAGTGAGGATTATTCTGTTTTAGGGGATAGTTGGTGCAATTTGAGAAAGAGAGAATCACTTTTCGTTGGGTAGTCTAAGAGATTCGTTGGGTAGTCTAAGATGAGAGTCTTTGTAGTGTGTTGACCACATTCATTTAATAATTAACTGTTAATATATTTTCTATATATATGTTAGCTATACGACTGACTGTCAGATAAAAAGAGGAACGACTGGGTAAGATCCAAAACAAAAGTCGAGGACATAGCAACAAAAATTGCCAAACTTAAATGGAGCTTCGCGGGCCACACTGCTAGACAAAAAGACCAACGTTGGAATACTACAATACAACATTGGAGACCTAACTAAAGTAAACGACCAACAGGAAGACCACAGATGAGATGGGTTGATGATATTAAAAGAATAGCCGGAACAAATTGGAAATATGTTGCTCAGGATAGAGACCGATGGAAGGAGTTGGGAGAGGCCTATGTCTAAACATGGACGACAGAAGGCTAAGAAGAATATATTTTCTTGTATTTGTACCCAGAACCTAATGATCTCTCCTTGTCTCTTTTTGTTTCTAAGGTTTCTTAATTTTCCCCTTGTAACACCAAAAAGTTAAGTGGCGCCCTTTTTATTATCTTTCTTATCTTAATTTTACTCTCTCTTGTTATCTATCTCTCTGTCTTTTCTAATCTATCTTATCTTGTCTTATCTTTACTATTTCTTCTGCTGGATCCATTCCCAGTTCCAAAAGCTAGTTTCGAACCCCCGACTCGCTCTCGACCAACCATCTAGCTGCCGTTCGCAGTGTCTCCACTGGTGATCTTCCTAACATCATCCAAAAAAGGTTTCCGAGGTAACAGTATTAAAGAAACTCTTCATCTGCAATCAGATAGAATGGTTAAAAGTCATAATAAAACTGTTTGTCAACACCTTTTAATGTTTATCGCTGGTAATCAAAAGATTATATAACAATCCCAATCTATACAAGTCCCGAACATAAAGCAACCGTTCGTTCTCCATCGATGATGATCACCAACAGAGAAATACAGTTTTCTAAAGATCTAATTTTTAGAAGATTGCCTCCCTGCTAAGAAGAGCGTTCATCTCTGATGTACATCGAAAATTTGAAAGAAAAATTGGAAAAAATCTCTACGAATTTTCTTGTAATTAATTTAAGCTTTAAAGTGATAAAGCCAAGTCCAGGCTCGACATGTATGTTACTGGTACAGTTTCAACTGTACTGTACAACTTTCGAAAGAGGTGACCCATATGGTTATAAAATCCCACACATAAAAAAGGACTCTGTCCGAAACTTCAACGAAACTGGGACAGCGCATACGCTGTCCTGCAGAAAATAAGCGATCTGATCTACAAAATATTTGCGTGACTATATGTATAATATAAATTGATAAGGTAATAAAATGCAACAGGTTACAACATTTTTCTACCAAAGTAGGTCAACATTTGGATTTTTTTTGGATTTGAATTTGTTTAATTTTATTTTTGAGTCCATTCAATATCTTCTTTTCTCCCTCTGTCCACTCTCTGTCTTCCAAATAAAGTAAAATATTATAGTACAGTTATTTCTTTTTTTTAACAGTGTAACTAACTTGCGTTGACTTTGATGTATGTTAGCGAAAATTTCCTCGAACGGTTTTTCCATGCGAAATAGCCGCAATCTCAGATCCGCATATAACATACACATAGACACACACATATAAACCAGGATTCATTGAAGAGCAGCGAGCGGCAAGGACCGTACGTAATTAAAATAATCCTTGTGCCGTTTAGCAGCTTCATTAGTGGGAGACCCCGGCGAGTTTCGGAGCAGGCCCGGCGGGTTACTTATACCCGACCGACGTAATTAATTCCCACTGAGCACCATAGAGCCCTTTTGTCATAAAAGGCTTTGAACAGTTACTCCCAGCCGCTGTAATTTGCTGTTAGAGGTCAATTCTCAACAAGAAACACACAATTCAATGTGGCGAGAGTGATGCGTCCGAATCAGAGCTCATTATTGCCACCCAACTGGAACAAATTCGATGATTACTGGGCATACCTGTCGGGGAACATTCGCTGTCAGAATGTGCATTGTTGGTTGGTTGGTTTATAGAGTCCGTCGTTAAATGTGACGGGTGTACTGAAACGTTGTTGTTGTTGCTGTTGTTTTGTTTGAACTCAATTTAGATATGCTTCTAAACGTATGAAGGAAATAGTTTAATTGTGTTTTTACATAAATACAGGTGTGCCATGAAATGATGTATATAATATTAAAAACAGGTAGAAACAAAAATATACCTTAATATATACTACTTTAATAAAACCACTCATTACAATATCTCTATTAATTTCTTAATTTCAAGTCAAGTCAGTGTTTTATTTTTAGTGTTTTTATTTCCATTTTTTTCTAAATTCGCATATTCAAAACAAATTGCTCTCGATCTAAAGCTAAAGCTGTTCTTAATAATGAATAGGTGTTCATGCCTAAACGAGCATTTTTCTTCGACCTGTACCTTTTTTTCTTCCACTTTTTCTTTCACTGTGAGTCATTTCTGTTTTTTTTTACAATGTTTAGGAGCTATCTCTCAGCCCTCGTCCTTCTTAGCATATCATTGTTGGTCACGTGATATATCCAAGAGATCCTCAGCATCCTTTGAAAACCCCACATTTCAAAGGTTTGTATCCGCTTCATATTTGTGATTTTAAGGGTCCATGTTTCCACTCCGTTTAACAGTATGTAATAAATGAATGTCTTTTTAAATCGGTATCGGATATCCATCGGCAAAGTGTTTTAAAAGTTGAAATGCTCGAGTTTTGTATTATATTCTTAAGGTCTCAACATATTTGCAGCCATAATTTTAGGATCAACATATACAAAAGATTTAAAAATTAAAAATTTTCAATATAAAGACCAAATTTTAGGCTAAAAACTGAAAGGTAGATCTTTTATATCAAATATAATCATATTTAATGTGAAATGCATACATAAAGAAAAACATATTAACGGGACTGTTACAAAAATTATGATTACATTGAAAAAAATAACATTGTCAATCTATAATATAAAAATGGATCGCAAAATGTGTTGGTAAGCGCATAACTCAACAACGCATGGACCAATCTTAACAATTATTTTTTTAAAATGTTCCTTGGTTTTTACGGCGAGAATAATTTCCGGGAAACCCCTAAAACAGCCCTTTTCTTTTTCCCATACAAATATTTTCTAACTAAATTCCTATTTAACTATTCATGAGAGACACCCTACTATTCTTCATTTAGCTGTGCATTTAGAAAATGGACAAAGAGTATATTTTACAGCTCACAACGCAGTACAAAGAGCTGCTCAACCACCATCTACCACATTAACCAGTTTTTTTGAGATATGCCAAAACGATGCTTTTGCTCAAACATTGTTATATTTTGAAATACCAAAATATTATACTTGGAATCAATCCTCAAGGAGATTTATACGACGGAAACAAGGAAAACCAGTTCCAGCTTACCCAGATTCTACCGATACGATTGGTCGAATTTATTCAGTACATCCAAGAAATGATGAATCTTTTTATTTACGACTGCTATTAGTCAATGTACGTGGCCCAACATCATTCCAACATTTACGAACTGTTGATGGTGATTTGTGTGGATCATACAGAGAAGCCTGCCAAAGTTTGCAATTGCTAGAAAATGACGCTCATTTGGATCAAACTCTCAATGATGCTGTAATATCATCATAAGCTCATCAAATACGAACATTGTTTGGAACAAAGCCAAATGATTTGTGGATCAAGTACAAAGATAATATGTGTGATGATATTTTGTATCAAATACGGATTAGAAGGGGAAATCCAAATATACAAATAAGCGAAGAAATTTACAATGAAGCATTGATTTCAATTTAGGACATGTGCTTGATGATGTCAAACAAACTATTATTTCAATTAGGCCTGACCGCGCCCAGTCGTAACGAATGAAAATGAAAGTAACAAATGATAAAACAGGAGGGATTTACTTCTTAGATGCACCTGGTGGTACAGGAAAAACTTTTTTGATTTAATTGATATTAGCAACAATTCGCTCACAAAATAAAATTACACTTGCACTCGCTTCGTCGGGAATCGCAGCAACTTTGCTTGAAGGTGGACGAACAGCCCATTCAGCACTAAAATTGCCATTAAACATGCAAATCAACGAAACTTCAACCTGCAACATTTCGAAGAACTCTGCAATGGCAAAGGTTTTGCAGCAATGTGAATTGATTGTTTGGAATGAATGCTCGATGGCACATAAAATATCTTTGGAGGCTTTAGATAGAACCTTACAAGATCTACGGAGCAATCATAACCCATTTGGTGGTGGAATGATTTTATTAGCAGGAGATTTTCGTCAAACATTGCCAGTGATTCCACAATCAACGCCAGCTGACGAACTAAATGCATGTTTAAAGTCCTCCAATTTGTGGAAACATGTCAAGGTATTACACTTAAGCAAGAATATGCGTGTCGAGTTGCAAAATGACCAATCTGGAGACATATTCTCTAAACAACTCATTGACATTGGTTATGGCAAATTTCCTATAGACATCTTGACTGGTTGCATTAACTTTCCTCAAAGTTTTTGTCAGTTAACTCGATCAAAAGATGAACTTATTCAAAAGGTGTTTCTAGATGTTGCTCAAAATTACAGAAACCATGATTGGTTTAGCGAACGGGCTATATTGGCTGCAAAAACATAGATGTAAATGAATATTAAATTTCAAAATTTAAGAACAAATTACAGGCGAATTGAGGATATATAAATCAGTTGATTCGGCTACTAACCAAGATGATGTCGTCAACTATCTGCCTGAATTTTTAAACTAGCTGGATTTACCAGGATTGCCACCTCACAATCTTCAATTAAAGGTTGGATCGGTAGTTATAATGTTGAGAAATATCAACCAACCGCGTCAACTACGCATCCCAATGATTCCGACTGATGTACCATTTGAATTTAAACGACTACAGTTTCCATTGCGGCTTGCTTTTACTCTGACCATAAATAAGGGGCAATCATTAGGTGTTTGTGGTATTAATCTAGAAAACCCATGTTTCTCACATGGTCAATTGTATGTTGCCCGTTACCGTGTTGGAAAACCATCAGATTTGTTTGTATATTCACCGGGTAACCAAACAAAAAACATTGTATATCATAAAGCACTACAATAAAAATAAAACAGATTTTTGTTAATAATTATGATTCACTTGATTTACAATAAAGCGATTACTGAAAATGCTTATATACGATTTATTTCATTATTCTTTATTACATCGGTTATTAACCCTATGTTAATAATAATAATAATAATAAATAATTAATTATCTCTATGTTTTGTCATTGAAGCACCCACTTTATAAATATTTGTCACCTTTAGGTTCCCACTATCCCTTTAGATTATATTTCAATCAGGTTTGAACCTTAAGTTCCCCTCTTAGTTTGAAGCCCTCTGGCAGACATCCCAGTCAGAGTTTTTAGTGGGTCCAAAAGGGTGGCCAAACTTTGTGGAAGCGAAGATACTTAGGTCACCCGAGCTGACCCTCACACACTGCCCTATCATCATGGTGACGAGAGGTTTGTTCAGGAGATTTAAAGAAATAAACTGCCACATTCCAAATCTATTTGACAGAACGAAGTCTGTCGGGTCCGCTAGTATTCTATAAAAACAAAAATTAGTTTATTAGATCTGTCTATAACACCTTGAAATTCTGATACTGTTCTATGAATCCTCACAAGGAACATTTAACGGATGCCTGCCTAGTACGTCACTGGTTAAATGAATCTTTCCGATTGACCAACACCATACCGAGAACTCATCAGCTATTAACGCTCTTTTAATGTGCTAATTACATTATGTTCTTTGTTAAAATATGTTTCACGTACTCCTTCTAATTAATGCTTTTTACAAGTGATGAATACCTCCAAGATCGGCCGGCCGATAATTAACTCAACTATTTTATTAAAGAGAGGGTCTTAAACGGACATGGAATGGACGGCACATGGTCGTTCGTTCGACTGGGTGGTATTTTGACAAAATAAGGACCAATGTCATGACATTTTTACGCATTACTGAATAATATGAACTGAAAATTACTAAAAATACTGAAATACTGAAAATTAGCTTGTAATCTATCTATATAAAAGGCTATGATGACAAGTCACACCGTTTGTCCGGTAAGGTAACAACGCCACCTAGGAAAAAAATCCGAACTACCAACATTTGACATTTCAATCATATTTTGTTCTTGAAACAATACGTTTAATTAATAATACTGTATTAATTACATATTAATATAATTATTAATTCATTTTAATAATATTTTTAACGTAGATTTCATTACAAAATAATTTAAAGCTTTATGTTAGTTTAGATTTAAAATCCTAACGCCGTCTGAACAAAGAAATCTGAACTACTGACATTTCAACCTATAAGTCAATCATATTTTGTTTTTGAAACGATACGTTTAATTAATAATACAAAAAATAATAATTACATCCATCCACCCATTAATAATATTATCATCTACATATACGAATTTGGTTTTCGGAAAAATCACCCCACTACCCAACAAGTCCATCGAATAACAAATGAAATATCAAAAAGTATTGAACAAAAAAATACTGCGACGCTATATTATAATCAAAATAAATAGAGTTATTAGGGTCTGGATACACTATTGGATACGTTACTGGATACATTGCCTCGTTGAACTATACAGGGTGTCCCATAATTAATTGGACATTAGCTAATGGGTGATAGCTGACATCAAAATAAAGCGTTTGAGCTCAAATTGCTTAGGCAAAATGTTGCTAGTTTTCGTTCTACAGGGTGATTCATTAATATTTTTTTTATATTATTTTTAGGGATATTTGGTATCTTGCTATTATTTAGTATGCTTAATATGAAAATGATATTAGTTTTACCAATGACACGAGGTGGCGCCACCTACTATAACATTGGTTCATTAATGGGGCCATAATTTTTTTTCTCGCCCTGTATAAACATTCTAGGAAAAAAACATGAAATAACATTCAATTCTACACAAAAAAGGTATTCTTGTTCCGTTTTCGAAATAGACGTATTTTTTAGAGACGTGCATAAAATAAAAAAAATTTACAAAAACTTATGTAAATTCAAACATTATTTAAAAGGTCTTAAATAAAAGTGAATATTAAATGTATTAGTAGTAAATAATTTTTGCAAACAAAATGCATATGATTGAAACAATTATTTTTATTAAACCTTTGACTCATTAACAAATTTTAAAAAAATCAGAAATTAAATTAAACAATGAAGTGAATATAAAACAATTAACAAAGTGAATAATTCAAAAAGAAACGAAAAAAAAATAAAATAAGTATTCAAAATGTGCACCATTAGATAAACTACATAATCTAAATCTTTTGTGTAAGTTTTGTCTTATTTTAAATAATGAGTTTTTTTGGGCCCTAATTACGTTAACTCCCTCTACAATATTTTGCCATAACTCTTGACGGTTATTTATTTTTTTTATAAACAAGTGACTTTAGGTAGCCCCACAAGTGAAAGTCTAGGGGATTTAGTTCGGGACTGCGTGCTGGCCATGGGTATACACTACCTCTACTAATCCACCTTTGAGGATAAATTTCATCTATATAATTTCTAACTTCTAGGCTATAATGTGGTGGTGCACCATCATGCATGTACCAAGAGTTCCGTCTCAAATTTAGAGGTATGTCTTCTAAAAGAGTTGGTAAATCTTTTCTCAAAAAATTTAGATACGTTACTCCGTCAAGCCTAGTTGGTAATTCGAATGGTCCTACAATACAATCCCCAAATATGCCACACCAGATATTTATGGAAAACTCTTGTTGAAAATGATGTTCTTAAAATGCATGAGGATTTTCTGTCGCGTAGGTATGGCTATTGCGCCAGTTAAATACACCCCTTCTAGTAAATGTGGCTTCATCGGCAAATACAATTTTATTATAAAACATTGGATCGTCTAAATGCCGCCCCATCATAAACTGACTAAATCGGAGCCTTGCTGGAAAATCCTGTGGTAAAAGATTCTGTACTGGAGTAAAACGATACGGATACAGATTTTCTGTCCGTATTATTCTTAACACCGTAGATTTGCTTATACCAGTGGCCGCAGAAACAAGCCTTGTACTGGTTTCTGGATCTTCTGCAACACGCACAACAATTTCATCCTCCATATTCGCATCAATTACTCTCGGTCTTCCAGCATTCCTGTTTTTGGGATGAAATGACCCTGTTTCGCCTAATCTGTCGAACAATGATCTAATAGTTTTATGGTTTGGTTGCCTTCTATTGGGATAAAGTTCGAAATAGAGTTCAGCTGCTTTACGAGAACAAAAATTTTCCTGGGCATACAAACAGATCATATCGCGCATTTCTACATTAGAAAATTCACTATAACGTGGCATTTTTCCTTTATCTTGAGTGGTTTATAAAAAACTTAATAGCACTTTGACAAATAATGACTCGTACTGCACTTTGACAACTAATAATAAATAAATTCGTAGTTACCTTTGACAACTAATAATAAATAAATTCGTAGTTACGTCTTGACGTTGCCATTAAGTTCAAAGCATTCTTGCAAAAAATTAAATAGAGACATGCATCATTAACAAAATACGTTTATTTCGAAAACGGTGTACTTTTTTTTATGTGAAAGAAGACTAGGTACCTTTTTTGTGTAGAATTGAATGTTAGTTGATGTTTTTGAAGTTATACTTCTTTAGGTGCAATTGGGAAAAATGTTGAGACTGAATTTTTATAAAAATGTGCTAGTTGCTAAATCTTTGAATTTACGTATGTATCAGTGCAAATAAAGTGTGAAAAAAATATATTTTATAATTTTTGTGTCTTTGAATTTGTCTTCGTCGGATATAGGATAATAGATGTTAAAATATGATGATAAGAAGATTAAAAGGCAATATTAATATTATTTGTAGATATAATCTGTCAAAATAATTCACTTTAGTATGAATTTTAAGGCCATAGCACACTGGCTACACCAGTTGTCGCTCGAAAACGGGAGTCAAGCAGTGTCTACCGGGGTCATACTTTGGATGAGTGACCGCTTAGGAACATAACATGTGATGGTATTGCCTTGCTTACTTTTTTTTATTTTCGGTATTATTTAAGAAAATTTTTAGGAAACTTGTAAGTATTAAAATTAGTTTAATATTTAAATTAAACACATATAAACTGTTTAAAATATATTAATTTCGTTGAAGTCATATAATAGAAGTATAACTTCTTACCTCCGTACAAAGTACACACATATTCTTTTTTAATAATAGACTCGCACTGCACTTTGACAACAAATAGTAAACAAATTCGTACTTACGCCATGACTTTGCCATTAAGTTCACAGCATACCTATGTACCTGCTTGTTTTGAGAAAAACAAAATACGTTTATTTCGAAAACGGTGTACTTTTTTGATTTGAAACAAGAATACCTTTTTTGTGTAGAATTAAATGTTATTTCATGTTTTTCTTCCTAGAATGTTTATACAGGGCGGACAAAAAAATTATGGCCCCATTAATGAACAAATGTTACAGTAGGTGGCGCCACCTAGTGTCAATGGTAAAACTAATATCATTTTATTATTAAGCATACTAAATAATAGCAAGATACCAAATTTCAATTAAATCGGTTGAATAGTTTTCAATATATCCATAAAAATAATATAAAAAAATATTAATGAATCTCCCTGTAGAACGAAAACTAGCAACATTTTTTCTAAGCAATTTGAGCTCAAACGCTTTATTTTGATGTCAGCTATCACCCATTAGCTAATGTCTAATTAATTATGGGACACCCTGTATTTTGACTTGGGAAAGATTGACAAATATATTGAACTTGTGATGTATCTCGTTTATTAGTTATTTATATACACACGGAATCGAGTATCGATGACATTACTTAATATATTAATTAAAGCTTACGAATATCTATAATTAAGTCTCGAATAAAGGGACTATTATGATTTACTAACATTTACCAACCACCGCAATACATGCCCCCTGTAAAATTGTCCATTTCTACAGGGGGGCATGTATTGTGGTGGTTGGCAAATGTTATTTAAGTTGATTTTGTTTATTTTTGTTAGCCATTTTGTGTACCGATGACTGAGTATATCCAGATAATCTTGCAGGTCTTGTGAAGCTTCTATGGGATGTAAAAATGGACAATGTAAGAATACCAACCAGAAAGACCATCTTTTAAGTTTGATTTAAATACTGTTAGTAATCTTGCTGTCAAATGCTGCCCATGCTAAGGAACATCTACTTAAATCAGCCTTTTATTTATTTAGATACAACTATACTCCTGGGTTGTATCTAAATAAATAAAATTATATAAATAGAAACAACCTTGTCTTAATCTGCTAACTGCAATATCAATAAATATTTCCCTCTAATTATCGTATTTAACTTTTCTCATCATACATTTATACAAAAATGTCGATTATTATTTAATCACTCATTAATATACCTGTTCTGTTTGCACAAAACTTTCTCGAACTATTATTCATATACTAAATTTTTAATCAACTCTCCTCAATTCATTAAGCCTTCTAATACCAGCCATAACTATTAATACTTTATTTCATTACTAACAGTAGCTTCAATTTGCCGTTCAAAAGCAATTATTAAAGTTTTTGCATCTTTATTTGTTATTAACTGGTCTCTATTTATGAGGTAATTCTTAATATAAACATACACTACCCGATAAAACTTGAATGAACAATTTTTATAAACCAAATCCAATGCTTTATTGGAAATTATCTTTTATGGCAAGAAGAGACATTTTGAGGGTTTCTCAAATTGAATGTAATAATGAAGCCATGTTTTTATATTCAATTTAGGAGATTATTACTAACTCCAGCTGGGGTAGCTAACTGGTTGTATTGAGTAACTAAGCAGGTTGTATTACTATGATTGCCAATCCCAAGCTCAGACAAAAGAGAAGGGTTTCAGGTGATGCTAATAACTTACTTGTGGTAAAAAGGATTTTAATCACAGAACTATCGGGGGAGCCTCGAAGAACGAACTGATCACCGATCACAAAATGGCACAAAAACGAAAACGAATATGGAAACACAATATACTAAAATTTGGAAGCTGGTACCTCACATCCTGGAATACCAAAAACTAAGAAATTATTCAAGAACTGGAACACCATAAAAGATATATACACCTTATAACAAACTCAGAAGAAAGGTAAAGGGAACATAAGATACCAAAATCATATGCTCTATAGAGGAGTAGGAAAAGATGCTAGAGCTCAAGCAGGAATAGCAATACTACTTCACAAAAAAAAATTGAAAACAGCATTAAAGGAGTTCAATATGTAAACTAGAATATATTGCAGATCACAATAAATGTTGCCCAAGGAAAGATCCATTTTATAAATTTCTATACACCTGATATGATGATATCAGGTGATAAGCAGAAGTATGATACTTATAGAATGTAAATTTGTTTAAACCGGTTTAAGTCACATATTACTATAGAATTATATATGCATTCAAATTAATTGATACGATTATACCCAATATGACTCAAAGAGAAATCACTCATGACAAATTTCAATTTAAAAATAGGAAATACCACCATACCAGGAATTATGCAGAGATTCAATAAGAACAAACAAATGAAAAGGGAGAAAAGCTGATAAACCAGTACGCCAATAATGAATTACGGATAAACAATATATACTGCGACCACAAGCCACTACATAAATAGACATTGTAACAAACCAACCCCTGACACTGCGCCTCTGGAGGGCGAGCCGTAAGATTATCTTCAAACCCCAACATGTGGCATTTCGAGAGTTCTGTAAGATGTACTAGTGACCTGAATGGTCTGACCGTTTTGTATACATTTTTAGTTTTACAGATGTGAATAGAACACAAAAAGACAGTATTCACTCAATAGAACCGTTTTCGAACCTTTTGCAGAGTCTTCGTAATACCAAAGTGTTCACCTCATGCACCATCATGCAACTGACGCAATACTTCTGACACTTTACTTTTAGGTACATTCAACTGAAGCTTAGTTTCTGTACCATCATCGTTTTCAAAGGTTCTATACAGAAGATCATCTTTCAGTACTAGGCAATTCCATTGCTCCAGTAACACTTGACTTCTGGATTACATGCACTAATGTCTTTCCAAGAAGGTCTTTCACTTCGACGCATCCAATCCAATACTCTTTTTATACACCATCTGCTTGAGCGTCTTGTAGATGTTGAGGCTGCCATTGATAATTAATGACGGTAGTTCGTCTCACGGGGCAAAATCGTTCTTCTAATTCAAGACAATGATTACGATTTGCACTGTATGGCCGTCTTGACTGAGCATCAGCATTTGAATGACTTTTTCCAGCCCAGTGTTCGATCTGTTCTAGCTTTCTGACTGTTGTATTATTTTCTTGCCATTTACGACGAATGTGACCTACGTCGTTACGTATCTGGGTTCACGTCTCGTCGGCATCATGTTACGAACTACTTTCCGTACGATTTCCTCCAGACGTTTATCGTTTTGTACGTCGCTCTCTTCAGAGATTCATACTCCATAACTCCGTCAAGCTCGACTAGCTGTCTCGTGTTCCAACGCAATGGCGAGCGATTCATCTAAAACTTTCGGTCTTGTTAGTCGTAAAGCTTTCTGTGGTTCACTGTCTCTCTGTCTCTCAACCCCTTGATAAAGGTATCTACAGTAATTTCTTTCAATATGTTGTCTGGTACCTCTGGATAGGCCAACAGCGCTATACGAGCAACATCTGCTTCAAATTCTTGCAAACTCTTACTTGCTCGTTGGATTCTACTTCTTATGGCAATTTTAATCGCATATGATGTGTCGTTTCGTCTCTAGGTGATTCTTTTTTTCACTACCGGATCTAAGGCTACTGTACTAACTGGTGGTAGCACTTTTGTATTGGTTATCATGCACTCTAACTTTTTGATTTTCTCTTCTACTTTATCGAATGTTTTAGAGACTTCTTCAAACTTCTCACTGTTCTGAATACATACTTCGTCGAATCTTCTAGACATATTTTCGAATTTCTCGTCGTTTTGTCTAGCCGTTTCTTTAATAATTTGAGAAGTTTCATCGAATCTTTCATCATTTTTTTAGAAGTTCCTTTAATCATTTGCGAGACGATTTCAAATTTACTATCATTTTTTTAGAAGTTTCTTGTTAAGAACATTCTTCAGTCGTTCTTGGAGGATCTTCTTGGACCCGCTGCAGTCTTCATCGCGTTCTTCTAGTGCTCACGCAACTGTTTTACTGAAACTTCTACTAGCAGCATCTTTGGTCAGGCACACACGTACTTTTAAAATGTTCTTTTTTTTACAAAGATCACTATCGAGTTACACGGCCATTCTCGACGAACAACACTTTTCACAAGTTCAAAAGTCTTTTTTTTATTTAGCAATCACTGCTGAATTTATTTCTAAATCTAATACCGGACACCAACAGTAGCGAGATTAAATAAAACGAGCGGTTCGAATTTATATAAATATATTTATTTATAAGTTTACATCACGATTATCTCTTATCAACTAAACTTAACTCCTAGAAGGTAGGCTTATATATAAAACTCACTATGTACTAGAACATTCTGGAGTAGCCCACCTCTAATTCGTCTCATCGCTTGTCGGGTCAAACTTTCTAGCGGTCGACAGTTCCCGTCGCATCTAGAAGGACAGATCATTCTCGTCCCGGCCTGCAACCGTTATATGGGCTAAGTAGAATGTATGTTTGTAACATACCAATATGGATTGTAAAGAAAAACTTGTACTAGCAAAAGGAAATAAAAACCGCAATAAAAAAATTGAAAACTGGAAAATCTCAAGGAGAAGACGTCATCACGGCGGAAGCACTTAAAGAAATGGGAGACATAGGAATTGAAGTAATGTTCAAACTGTGTAATGAAATCTGGAACCCAGGACAATGGCCAGATGATTGGTGTAAGCTCACTTTCATACCTATTTATAAGAAAGGCTCACCAACTGACTGTAATAACTACCGCACTATAGCCTTGATCTCCCACGCAAGTAAAGTTCTGCTAACTATAATTAACGAGAGATTAAAATCAATACTTCTACCACAGATCCCACAAGAACAATGTGGATTTGACCCTGGAAGAGGCACACGAGAACAAATTCTCAATCTCAGACAAATTACAGAAAAATCTAGAGAGTTTCTTTCTCTAATTTATCTTCGTCGATAATGTAAAGTGGCATAAAATGTGGGGAATACTGAGAGAAATGGGTAAGAGTCAACAACATATACTCCGATAATTTTAAGCTAAAAGCCGGTGTTCGTCAAGGATGTATTATCTCTCCCACGGTATTCAATATATAAAGCGAACACATCATGCGCATTGTATTCGACGGATGGCAAGGAAGAAAATCAGTCAGATGCCGAAAAATCAGCACTCTCCGCTATGCTGACGACACTTTATTACTAGCATCATCAACAAATGACCTTGAATACATCATGAACACACTAGATACTATTAGTCGTGAATATGGACTTAAAATTAATGTACAGGAGACCAAGGTAATGATAATCGATTGAATTAGAAATAACCAGCAGGAAATACGAAACGTAGTGGGGTTTGAAGTGGTAAGCCGTTTCAATTACTTAGGTTCTGTTATCACAAACAATGGTGGATGCAAAGACGAGATACGTCGATGCCTTACAATGGCCAGATCAGCAACGGTCAAACTTACTAAAATCTGGAAAGATACTGACATAACCAGGAACAGGAAACGGACGGACGCTTATCTTTCCTATCGCTACCTATGCGTCAGAAACTTGGACATCTATCTTTTTGTTTATTTCTGTATCTTTTCTAATCTATATCTTATCCTGTCCTATCCTTACTTATTTCGTCCATTGGACCCATTCCCGGTTCCAAAAGCTAGTTTCGAACCCACGACTCACTCTCCGCCAACCATCTGGCTGCCGTCCGCAGTGTCTCCATTGGTGAAAAAGGTGTCCGAGGTTACAACATACCATACGACACAAATTTCGCTAATAATATTTCATGCTTGATGCGGAGAATCACAAAAAAAATGATTAAAATAATTTTTTCTCAATAAAAATGTACAAATTATTTGTAGATGAGTGTAGAGAAACGGAATTCTAATATTTATGAGTTTGCTATTAATGGCTTCGCTTAACTGCAAGACTTTATATTTTTAATTTAAAAGAAACGACTATGACTTTCGCTTTAAGTAGTAATTTAAGCTAATTGATGAAAACTGTTTACACAGTATTATTATGGGTAGTAAAACTAAAATTGAAATATTTGTAATTAAAATTAAAAACAAAATGTAGATAACTTTTAATGTGCTTGTACTGTTTATTATAAAGTAAGATGGATACATGGGAAAGAAAATATTAAATAATATATGCAGAATCTACCAAAAGAGTCCACCATGATATTTGGCAATATTTATTAGATTCCGTAACAATGCTGAAACGTTTTTTTTTAATTTTCCTTAAGACTAATACTAATCGTGCTATACTTTGATACGTGACTTATGATAAAAAGAAAGTCAGTTCCTATTTTTTCAGGGAGAAACTGAACGGAAACAACCCCCTAAGTACCACCCTAATTAAAATTAGTCGTTGGCTTCGTTTAATCTTCTTGATTTATGTATTATTAATACATTCTAGAAGTTTGACCGACTTGAAGTAATTAACTTAAAAAAAATGGAGTTAAAATCAAATAACGATTTTTTGAAATTTTATAAAAAAATGTCCTTTTCTTCAAAATAAGCATTAGAGACGAAAAAAAAAGTTAATACATTGAACGTCAAAAAAGTGGCACCCTATAAATTTTCGAAAATAAAAATTCGTTTGTTTCATATTGCGTTTCAATTTAAATATTTATTGCGATCATGATGTATGCTTATTTTTGTCAGTTTTGACGTTTATGTTGTTGTTTTCTTAAGTCGCTGTTTATCTTCTAAGTTGAAAATATTAAATTAAACAGTAATTTAGCTTTTCACACGTGGATTTCGACTAAGTGAATAATTAAGATGCAGTATTCATAATAAAACAAATAAAAGAAAAAGCTATAGAGTTCGGCATGCCAGCATATATTTGCTTCATTGATCTGACGAAGGCGTTTGACAGGGTTCGCTTGGGAGACATCCTAAATATATTAATAGAAAATAAAACGCCGACCAACATAACAAAGATAGTCCATAACCTAAATAACAACAATGTAACCAAAGTTAGAGCAGGAGACCAATTCACTGAAAAAATTCTAAAACCGGGAGGAATTAGACAAGGCGACAGTTTAAGCCCCTTCTTGTTTAACCTACTCATGGGCAAAATTATAAACAAAGTAACATTTCTCCATGTTCAAGCAAATGGAACGAGAGGATAACATGGGAATTAATATAAATGGGGAAGATCTGAACCACCTAAGATTTGCCGATGACTTCGTTTTAATATCTGATAGAGTTGATAAAGCTACAAAAATGCTGCACACGCTCTATAAAGTGTCAAAAACAATTGGTCTTAAAATTAACGCCTCAAAGATAAAATTTATGACCAACCTTGTAGTCAGCGGTAAAATTCTGATTGAGAGCCATAGCATCGATTAAGTAATAGCTTACAAATATCTAGGGCATGAGATTCGCTTAGGTCGAGATAATCAGACAACTGAAATACAAAGGAGGATAGGTCTCATATGGGCTGCCTTTGGTAGATTGAATAACATTTTCAAGTCTGTTATCCCAGTTTATTTAAAAAGAAAGGTTTTTAACCAGAGCGTTTTACCGGTTCTTACGTATGGTGCAGAAACACCAACTCTGACAAAAAGAACAATAGATAAAATAAGAGTTACACAACGCGCTAGGGAAAGACCAATATTAGGTATTACCATCAGAAATAAAGTACCAAACCTAGAAATAAGAAGAAGAACAGGAGTCACAGATGCAGTTGAAAAAATAGCCATGGCTAAATGGGCTTGGGCCGGACATGTTGCCAGATTAACGGATGATACATGGACCAGAAAGATTCTGGAATGGCGACCAAGGCAAGAGGCATATCTAAGCAGATGACGACCACCGACTAGATAGACGGATGATATCAAGCGCTTCACCACAAACTGGATGCATGAAGCACCAGATAGAAATAGGTGGAAAATTTTACGGGAGGCCTACGTTCAGGACAAATATAGGCTAATTGATGATGATGATGAACATCTCTCAATCTCGGATACAGAATGGGCAACAAAAGAATTGGTGTGGTGTGTTACGCATATGATGCAGCAATTATTGCCGAATCAGAAGATAATCTTCAGAGACAGCTCTTTCCAGTTACCAGCTGAAGTCCGTTTGAAGAGGTTTACTCTCCGGACACTGGAACTCACTTAAGCATGGGTGTATGTTACCTGAAGTAAAATTTAATTAAAATATTAAACATCATATAATATTATCAACATCATCTACAATCTTTGGTAACACAATACACTTTAAAGGGTTTTTACCCAAATATTTTGGTGGCTCAGGCATGGTAACCTGTATTTTAACCTGATGATGGAACAGTTGTTCCGAAAACGTTCGTGTTTTTAATGTTGCCCTTTTAAGGGTTTTTATAAAATATACCCACATACAAAGATTAACCTCTTTTTGTGATACGTGGTATACAGCCAGCTGCAGGAATTATTTTCCTTGTGGATTTAGCTCTTTCAGTTCTTTAAAATAATTCGCCAACTAAATATGACCATTTCTACCAACAAAACTAAATGTATGACAATAGCAAAAGATCCGCTCAGATGTAAGTTAGTGGTTGAGAACAACCTTATAGAACAGGTGATGCAATTCAGATAACTGGGCATAGATATATCAAGCAGACACGATCCAGTAAAGGACCTAAAGAGTCAGATCAACAAAGCATCCGCATTATCGGGATGTCTGCGGGAGATAGTCTGGTCAAATCCGTATATGCGCACAGATAGTAAAATTAGAATCTACAATACTTGCATACGACCGATCATGACATATGGCATAGAAGTGCGCGAAGATACCAACAAAACGTAACAGATGCTAAGGGTTGCCAAAATCAAAACCCTAAGAACAATGGTGGGCAAAACAAGAAGAGACTGCAAAATTCAAGATATTTTAAGATGAGGAAGGCAGCGTAAAAGGATGTGGTACAGTCATGTAAGATGAATGGATGAGAACAGACTCCCAAAAATTGCCCTAGAAAACAACCCGCCCGGTTCAAGACTTCCCGGAGGACCACCTAAAAGATGGAGGGATAGTTGGCAATCTAACTCCCAGGAAATTAACCAAAGGCAGCTTCAGAATTAAACAGATTGAAAGATCTCCAAGAAGTAGAAGAAGAAGAAGAATTAAGATACGGTGTTATCTACAATAGATGTTGCTCGAATTATTGTATTGCTACAAGACGGAAGAAGTCAAGTTTATGTATGCGAAACTTTAGATATTCCGAGAACTACAGTACGGAGAGCTTTCCATCGCTTTATAGAGACTGGTACATCATACTCACGTCGACCTTGTTCCGGTCGTAGTAGAGTTACCTCGTAAAGAGATGATCATTTTATTGTGATGCAACTTTTAAGAAATTGCCTGTAGGAATCGATTGATTTTTGCCCGCCAACATCAACACTGGAATATACAGAATTGGAGCCGAATTCTCTTTACTGCTGAATCGTGGTTCTGTTTGAAGTCTGGCAATACCCTAGAGAGGGTTTTAAAATGGAGAAATAGAAGATATGCTTAACCCTAGAACACTCTTATACGTAAAAATTACGTATCATTGCGAAAACTCGCTAATTACTGTCAAACGCGTCAACTCTCCCAATCCAAGTACTAGCAGTGCCTCGAGTAGGCTATTGGTAATATTTTTCGCCAATACGAACTTAACTTATTTTCATCAATGGCCTCTAGAATGCTCACCGGTATATAGAGGATCTTTTGGTAGAAGCAATAGTTCCATTTGGTCCATTTATTGCGGATAATTTCGTCTTTATGCATAATAATGCACGGCCGCACACGAAGAATCGTAACAAATTACTTGGGGGAAGTAGGAATTAATACTCTAGAATGGCCAGCCTGCAGCCCTAATCTGAATATCATCGAACATCTTTGGGATGAACTTCATCGTAGGCTTAGAAGTCAACCAGGCCAGTTAGAAAGTTTTGCAGAACTTCGAAACATGCTTCGTGAAGAATATGAATGTATTCATCAAGTTTTTATTTAAAATTTGTTCCTTTCCCTTCCAAATCGTATACATGATATTAGACAATTTTGTTTAAGTTCACTCGTAATTTTTATTGTTTGTAATTAGGTTTGATATTACCCTATTTTCTTTTATAGCCTTCTAATTCAATAAATTATGCTAAGGAATCAAGCAGTAATGGCAATCTCTTGTTTTAAAAATGGAAGATGTTTGCGAAAATTTTTTGTACGGTAAACATTTAGTAAGTTAATGACAATTAAAAATTGTATCTACTAATATGCAAAAACTACCTTTATCAATACTATTGCATCGGTGAGTTTCAGTTATATTTTTTTGTAACATTTACATAATTTTAGGTTTGTCCGAAAAATTCGCAAGGTTTTGTCCTATTTTAAGCTTCGTTTCCTGGACTATTTATAACAACCGAAACAGAAACAAAAATCCTCTGTATAATACAGTAAAAATAACGGGAATGAATGACAGCAAATTAATTGTCAACGAAATGTTGTGTAAAAAGCATCCATTCGAATTGCCTATATTTTCAATACATACAAATCGACACGTCAATATATTCAAGAAAAATGTCCCATATAACGTCCCCGTCACGGTATATCGTATACTCGATGTGCACACTATTGGCAATATATTGGATCAGGCGAATGAGACCATAAATCAGCCGACAGAACATAAACTCTCAATATTTGCCGGCTCGAACGATGTTTCACTAGAAATACCCCAAAGTGCAGAGGTGGTTTTCCACATTTGTTCGGCCATTAATCGGCCCTAGCACGAGATAGGTGATTTATCTGAGCTGTCACGACCGGAAGTAACCCCGTGCTCTACAAGCGATCCCCACTAATCTCCCGCCACGTCTTCACGACTTCCCGCTATACATCACTCTTATCGTGTGCTAATCCTCCAGGACCAACGTTATATATTCCCTGTTAACGTCCTTGCTGTCTATGGAATAATTAAATCTATTAGTCACTTCTGTTTGAAGGCAGTTCTGCTCGACACTAATCGATTAAGATTTTTGATGTCGAGATGAATTATGTGACAACCGGATCGGGGAATAATTTATTGCCTCCATTATGAAAACAACTGGGATTTTACCCATATGCTGATCAATTATGAACAGAGGCTTTTACGCATAAAGATTGCTTACTAACAGAATGCATAATTCATTTTATTTTTGCAACACGCGCTAGCTATACTGTTTTCAGAAATTACGGTTGTACCTGCTTGCTTTCTATTCTTCTTCTTTGCAATGGTGACTTTCTAAGTTGTCTAGATATCCGATTGTCACACCATCCGTTTCTCTAAGCTTTTACCTAGTTTTTTGATTTACCTAGTTTTACGTCTAATTCCCCAGGGTTGTCGTAAAATTTCATCCGGAAGTTTTCTGTTGTAATATATCTAGAAGATATCTTGTACATCTGAGTCTTCCTATTTTTACAAGAAATATTATGTTTTTTCCACCTGATAAGTATTTTCTTTTATTATATACTTCATAGTTATTCTTCGTTTTATGTAGACATGACTCTGTTTTTTTTAATGTGCCTCCATTAAGTTGTCGTTCTCGTGGTCTTCCTACTGGTCTTCCTACATGGTCTTCTTATTGGGGAACCGTCTCTTTCCGTCTTTACTACTCTATTTTTATTGTCATTCAGCATATATGATCGTTCCATTCTACTCTTCCATTTCTTTCCCAGTTCTTGATGTTCTACACCTTGCATCTACATCGTATATCTGTACTTCTAGCTCTGTCCCATAGTATGTTACCATAACTTTTCTAAGTGTTTTCATCTCTGCTGTTTCTAACATCCTTTTTGTCCTCTACGTGTCAGGTCATGTTTCTGCCGCGTATGTCATTATTGATCTGATAACGTTTTTGTAAATTCTGTGGCGAAAAAGCCGATAAAAGTAGATAGTAAATAGCTGACCACGTTGCTCAAGTCAGAAGATTCTTTGTTCAGAATATCGATGATTGAAAAGTGCCGATCAAAGACAGATAGATAAACGATACATTAAATAAAAGTTTGACAAAAGAAAAACAAGAAACACTAAAAACAGCTAAACAGCAAAACAAAGTGGACTTCAATGAATTTTAATCTGAAACTTATAAAAGAACTCAAGATTAAGTAAACTAAACCAACATTTCTCTCAAAGACATCAGAAAAACACGTTAGAAAACATATTTACCCCTAAGCTGTAAGAAGGGTTACATTTTCGATAAGATACTTGAAAAGATTTATGTTGTCTCTAAAAGAATAAAATAATATTTCACATTAAAAAAATTATATTTATTAAACTTTCAAATTTAAATAAATATGGATTTATTAAGAGCTCAAAAAAAATAAACAATAAAAATTGTCAATAATCTTATAATTAAATCAGACTGAAGACTTTAAATAAATGAAGTAAACTTCATACCCTAATTAATTTAAATAAATCACTTGGTATATTATCTGACATTTCAGCTCCAATTTACATTTGTTATACTTTATTCTGTATACTTTATAGTTGCATCTGTTATTCTAGATAACACTGTTATGTATATTTCACAAAATATTTACTTCATAATCCTTCCTGGAACGACGAGTAAATGGACTTTATTTGCTTTTGGAGGTGATTCTTAGTTTAGAATCTTTATTTCAGATATTTAATACTGTTTTTTTATCTGTTTTGTAACAGAAAAAACCTACTCAGCTCAAAATAACACTTGATTGCTACAATTATCGTCTATTTATATCTTTTCTTTAAAAGAGTCTCAGAATCATTGTTATCAAGAGACTCTAAATATGCAAATAGCTCTAATTGTCGATGGTGAAGGTATGACCAATATTTCTGGCTTTTTTTTAATAAGAATTGCATGTACTTCCGTTTTCTTCCTATTTATTTACCACATTTTCTAAGGCAATTGGAAAAATAGTAAGCATTTCTTTTTATTTACGTGTTGTACGGAAAGTTGAGTCCAGCTCATCTGCGTGGGCCATAATTTGCGAAGATTTATTTAATTAATCCTCTGATCTTTAGTTTGAATTGTAGGGCTACAACTATTATGGTGATTAAATGTTGGTAATAGATGTTAGAGGCAGTTTGGGTGTTCGATGCTCTATTGCAACAAAACTCTCAACAATGTCGACTAATTTCGACGAATAACTCCAAAGTTCTAGAGATAGGATCCAACTTTACCAAAAATTTCACTTTCACGACCCAGAAAGCTCAGTGTCCCTAAAAAACTCTTCTTCTTCTTAACATGCCATACACCAAAGTGCGTAGGCGACTATCTCATTACTAGAATTCTGTTCTTGGCGGCGTGACACAGCTCGCCTGTATTGTGTATTCCTGTCCATTCTTTAATATTCCTTAACCAGGATAATTTTTTTGTGGCCGGCTCCTCTCCTACCTTCGATCTTCCCTTGTAGGATTAACTGTGGTATTTCATATTTTGCTCCTCTCAATATGTGCCCAAGGTAACTAATCTTGCATTTTTTAATTAATTCAAAGAGTTCTCTTTCCACGCCGGCTCTCTTAAGGACATCATCGTTTCGAACTCTATCCACCCAAGGTATGCGCATCATTCTTCTCAATGACCACATTTCAAATGCTTCAAGTTTGTTGATAGATTTTTTTTTCAAAGTCCACGTTTCCATGCCATAAAGCAAAATGAACCATATGTAGCACTTGACCATTCTGTAGCGTATTTCGAAATTTAGGTTTTGATTACATAGGAGCGGTCTGAATTTCACAAAAGCTTGTCTTGCCATTTGTATTCGGGTTTTTATCTCTTGTTGTGGATCCGATTAGTCATTGATTGTGGTGCCAAGGTATTTAAAAGTTTTCACGCGTTTTATGCGATCGTCACCTATGCATACTATCGGGTTTTCTGGAGGGTTTCTGCTAATGACCATATATTTCGTTTTCAAAATGTTGATTTTGAGGCCATATTTTTTACCTATGCTATTCACCCTATCAAGTAATAACTGCTGATCTTCCAAATTATCATTTATAATCACTGTGTCGTCCGCATAGCGTAGGTTGCTAATTGGTATGTCGTTCACCTTAATGCCTAATTCCGTGGCTTCTAATGCTTCCGCAAATATATTTTCAACATATAAATGAAAAAGCATCGGAGAGAGTATGCAGCCTTGGCGGACACCTTTCCGGATTTCAAATTCATCCGTATATTGGTCTTGATCAATCCTCACCTTTGCCATTTGGTTTCAGTATAGATTCTGAATAATTCTGATCTCCTTCTGGTCAATGTTGGCCCTATGTAGTAGTTCCATCATGATATCATGTTTAACATTGTCAAATGCCTTCTCGTAGTCGATGAAGGTGAGGTAGACATATTTTCGTTGATCTAAACAGTTTTGTATTAAGGTGTTCAAACATAAAATTGCCTCTCTTGTTCCTAGTCCTCCCTTAAAACCGAATTGTGTTGACCCGCTAAGTTCTTCTAGTATCTTGTACATTCTTGAGTGTAAGAGTTTCAGCAAGTGACTCATTAAACTGATTAAGCGGTGTTCATTGCATTTTGTGGCATTAGCTGTTTTTGGGATCATCACAAAGGATGACTGCAGCCATTCTCGCGGAATGTAACCAGTATCATAAATTATATTGAACAGCTTTACCAAGATTTCGATATTCTCCTCATCTAGTAGTTTTATTGCTTCTATATTAATTTCATCTGGACCTGTTGCTTTATGCATCTTTGTGGTTCTAACTGCATATTCTAAAAAATCCTAAAAAACTGGTACACTCCAATTTCACCACCAGGACGTGTGTCCACTCGCCGGTCCTCTTCTCCTTCCAATTTCCCTTGTATAACCAATCGCAATAACTGAGATTAAATAACTATTATACAAGTTATATTATGCACTACAGATACATAATGCAGATACAAGTTGTATCTGCTATGTATAAGCTTTCCGCCAACACCTGATAGATCTTTTTTTGACCCTTGCATACCCAGTGTATAATCGAACCTACTCCTAATAACAGTAACTAAGTTCTGCTGAAGCTGCCTTATTGTGTCTAATATATTTAGCCTGTAGGACCCTAATTGAAGTCGCCTCTCTGCTTGATTATTTTACATTTTTATTCAGAGACTCAGAACACTCACTCATTTCTGAGTCAGTCGCGACAGTGCGTCCATACCATGAGGAGGTTATAATTCCCCATATTTGGCTAAATCTCTCTTTCTAAATTATCGCTTTTTTTCGGAAACCGTCAGTTATAAACCGGTCGTACTGCAGCCAATTGGCTTATAGTACAATTCCAGAATTCTGGAACTGATATATTGTACAGATCTAATGTATTGATACCATATGCTTTTGGAATTATTTAACAGTCTCAAAAAGTATGCTGCCTACGATCTCATAGACATGCAAGATATCATTGACTGTTTCAAACTCTCTGTTACAAAGTTTACAGCTTAACTTTTTTTGAAACGTCTACTTTAGGTCTGTATCTGGGTAACGTACAAAAAGAAGTCATCATCCATACAATATCTCTAACAGTGATGTCACTGTGTCCTGATATAACTATTACGTTGCTCAGATTTTTTCGCAGTCTATGACAACTCGCAGTCTATAAGCACACAACGAATATTGTGAGGTAAGGAATTTAAAGAAAATCCTCTCAAAAGCTATTAGGAAAGACATAAGGAACTTTAATACTAAAGAAACGACTAATACGATAGAACAAAACAAAATCCTAAAAGTTCTAAAACGAAAATTGAAAACGGGAACGAGGAATATTTGTAAGTTAAAAAATAAACAACAAGAGATCCTGAAAATCATCAAAGAGTACTACAAATCCGAAGCGAAAATTAAATCTGGGTTTAAAGGTATGAAGAACAACAAATGACCTGGTGAAGACCGCATTGTAAGTAAAATATTAAAACTAGAAGGCGGATGTGCCATAATTCCTGCCTCTTTGAAGGAATTGCACCAGAAAATAGAATATGATAATATTGCATATAAAAGGAAATTGGAAACTACAAACCTATTAGCTTGTTATCTCATTTATATAAGCTCTTTATGAGAATAGTTACTAACAGACTGGGACCTAAGCTAGATTTTCATCAACTACTAGAGGAAGCCGGGTTTAGGAATGACTTTGCAAGGAATGACCACCTACAACTAATATAATCCTTGATAGAGAAAGTTATGTAGTACAACAAGCCATTAATATTAATATTTGTAGATTTTGAGAAAACATTTGACTCAGTCTATCATAACTCGATGTTCAGAGCTCTTACAGAGTTCAGTATTGACGACAAACACGTTTTCATTAAAGAAGGGTAATTACTATTTAACTGGGAATAAGCCACAATTAAAGGTTAAAATACGTTTATTGACGTTTCAATTTCCACTTCGGAAATCGTTCTCAAAATACCGAATTTTGAGAACGATTTCCGAAGTGGAAATTGAAACGTCAATAAACGTATTTTAACCTTTAATTGTGGCTTATTCCCAGTTAAATAGTAATTAATTTAAAATGCCACAAGAAAATAGCTTCAGAACAATATAAAGAAGGGTATTAAGTAAGGAGACACCATCTCTTCTAAAAAAATCACTGCTTTATTACAGAGTGCTATGAAAAACAATAATTAGGAAAATATTGGAGTCAAAATAAATGGGGAGTAAAAACAATAATTGGGAAAGTATTGGAGTCAACATAAATGGAGAGTTTCTGAACAATTCGAGGTTTGAAGATGACAGAGTCCTAATTGCAGACCGGTAGATTATTCCTGCCAACTTCTTCAAAACCTTCAGAGCTCTTGTGCACTTAAAAAGAAAGGTCTTTGATCAAACTTCCAGTTTTAACGTATGGAGCAGAAACATTGAGTCTTACCAGAAAAGTAATCAATAAAATACAAGTAGTACAGAGATAGACTAAAATGGAAATGGGCAGGACACATAGCCAGAATGACAGATGGGCGATGGACAAAGAGGTTATTGGAATGGAGGCCAAGGGAAGACAAGAGAGGCGTCGGTCGACCACCTACAAGATGGACTGACGATTTAAGAAGACTCGATAAAAACTGGATGAGAGCGGCGCAAGGTAGACGGGGTTGGAAACATGAGGAAGAGGCCTATGTTCAGCAGTGGACTCTTGAGGCTGGATGATGATGAGTACAGAGATAGACACGATCACAACGCCGCAAATAGAGAGACCATGTCGGCAGAATGGACCCAATAATAAACTCTATACAAAAAGACCACTAGAAAGACTCCCAATGAGGTGGCTGGACCTCAATAACACAAGAGCTGAGATGATCGAATAAATAGGACAATGTTCTATCAGAAGAAGAAGAATCAGTTTTTTATCCGTCTATGTATATACAAATATATATTTAGAGGAATGCAACAATGTTGAAAATCGATATTTAGAGTAGTAGTTGTTAAATAAGGTTTTAATTGGCAGTGAAATCGGTAAGAGTTGAATATAAAGCTTCAGAAGCAATCAAACGAAGAATATAATAATAATCAAAGTAAGATCTGGCAGCCCCACTTACTTTATATGCGTCTCTGACCGTATAATAAAATTAACAACCCGAAGTCGATCTTAATCTCTAGCTATGGTCAATAATTAGTCGTATTTTATTGAGAGAATATGAAAACAGTGTTTTTAGTGAACTTTTATTGCTACCGAACGCCACACGAACCTGGAGTTTTATCGAATCCGAAATTTACGACCTTAAGAGAGATACATACTGATTACTGATTAAACCCCGGATCCTACATGCAACTTGGCGCAGGTAACTCTTTATGGACGTCGTAAATGCCATAAACGCCATAAAATCGCAACGAGCTGGGGATATAAAATACATCACATGGGTGCAATGGCGCTGCATCGACATTTTTTATATCATAAGCTGGGAATTTATTTCCGAAATCGTCTAATGTCCGAGTATATGCTGAGGACTAAAATTCTCTAGCTACTACACACAGAAAACAGTATATATTTATCAAATATATTAAATTTTTAACTTTTTTTCCATTTTGCTTCCTTTGGTATATTTAAGTAGAACTTAAGTAGCTTATATTTTTGCAAATAAACCTTAATAAACTCAATTAAAATAACATACTTTTTAAATTTAGATATAGTCTACAAGTCCATGGTAGATTTTTATTTTTAATGGGCCTTTTGACTCAGCATGAATCACATATAAAATAATACTATAATATGTAATAACACCTTTAGAAAGTGTGCCGTCAATTCTTATCGGTACATGAGACGAACATGTAAGATAAACTTACTTAAAGGCATATCTTCGTTAATATTTGCAAAACATTTGAAAAAAAGTCTTCCAGATTTTAGAACACCTGCTCAAATTTCTTCGATGTCGGTCATTTTAGCATCTCTGTAGCGTTGGAAATTTGCTCTTACCTTCTCAATATAGATGTTGTTACAACGCGTAATTTCTTTGACGATATTATCATCTAGCATACATTTGAAGCATTTAAACTGTTTTGCGTTTCTAGCTTCTCTTATTGGTCCTGGTAACTGCAAAACAATATTTGTTGCACAAGTTCTTGAAGTAGGCACGGGACACATCTTATTGCACTTTGTTGTTTTGTCTTTGCCAAGATAGTATTTTGAAATTATTTTTTCTTCATTTCTTCCCCTTGAACCTCTTCATCACAGTCTTGTTCCGATTCTTGTTCAGACATGCTGCAGTCTTGTTCTAGAACATCATCAGATACGTACTGCTCAACATTATAGTCATCTGAGCAGCTGTCGTCACTACCATCTATATTCGGCTCCTGTTTGATCTCTATTTCATTATTCCATTTCATCAGCATTTATCCAAAATTGGAGTCGCCGAATCTTACTTTTTTTGGTCGGGACATTGCTGATAACTAAAACAAAAATAAAAAATAAATATTTGCTACTCTTGTTCATGCAGAAAACTTACCTTAACTTTTGTACTCATACCATTTCTAAAGCCAAGTTGTGTGTCACTAATTTCATATTCAAGAGTTTTAACAATTCTGCTGTGAATTATTTTCAAAAATGTTTTAAGTGTGTGACACATTAAACTATTGTTCTATGATCTGAGCAAGTTGTTGCACTTTTTGTTTGGTTTTTGGTTTGGTTTTGTTTTGGCTTTTTGGGAATTACTACAAAGGTCGATTGCAGCCATTGTCTGGATTTTGGCAGTCTGATATATTAGATTAAAGAGTTCAACCATTATATCAATAACATCTTCATCGATGAGTTTTAATAATTCGAATGGCACATCATCTGGTCTAGTAGCTTTACCCTCTTTTGTGTTTATGATGGCATAGATGACTTCTTCTCTTAATATCCAGGTCCAGTATCCTCGGTGATTTCTAATGACAGTTCTTCTCTTTCATCATTAAATAGTTGTTGGATGTAATTGGTCCAGAGACATAATCTCTCCTTCATATCAGTAATAATATCCCCTTTATCATTTTTAAGGATATACGTTCTTGTACGTTTTCTAGAACATGTCATTTCTTTGATTTTTTTGTTTAAATTAAAGCTATCATACTTTTTATCCAGATCTTCTATCCTTGCATCTGTCGGAGAGCCACCTCACTTTTCCCTCTCGAATTTTCTTTCTGATGTTTCTCTGAATTTCTTTGTATTTATTCAGGTCTTTTGTTTTATGTTTTCTTCGCTCTTCCATAAGTTCAAGAAGTTCTACTGTCATTCAAGGTTTTGTTTTTTCTCCAAGTGGTTTGAGGGTTTCTTTTCCAACTGACACAAGGGCATGTTGAATTTTTCCCCATTTTTGGTCAATCGTTAGAATTTCCGCATTATCTTCTTTGGCTTTCCTTAAGTTCTCGTTTATTTTAAATGTATGTGTTTTCTTGTTTGAGACGTCTTGTATCCATGATTTTCTTGGTGCTAGGACTGTTGACCTTCTTTAGTTTCACTCTCATCGACAAAACAACCGGGTTGTGATCGGAGGATATGTCCGCTCCTGGATAAGTTTTAGATGATATTATAGAATTGTTGACGATAACATAATCTATTTGATTTCTGACTATTTTGTTGTTATTGTCAGCTGGTGACCTCCATGTATATAGTCTACGTTTAGGAAGTTTGAACAAGGTATTTGTAATTATGAGTTCCTCATTGACACAGAAATCGACAAGCCTATCGCCACGTTCATTCCTTTCCCCGAGTCCATATCGCCCCACGCAATTCTCCACTTCTCCTTGGCCCACTTTAGCGTTCAAATCGCCCATTATAATATTTATATCTTGTCTTTAAGTTAGCCTTAAGTTACTATAACTATATATACTTTATAGTACAGGCTTACTAGTAACTGAAGAATAACAGACGATGGGATGAAAAACCATTGGATTGGAGACAATGTGTAATGGTCACAATAGATTTAACGTTAAAGGAAAAGAAGAGTTAAGGCTACTTTTGAAAAAATAAGAATGTAGTATTTTATTTTTGTAGTTGAATGTAGTTTTTTCTCTTAATTTATTTTTTTTACATATTTATATTATTGTTCTTCATCGTTAAATGTTTATTGTCAGTTATAACGAATTGTTAATAAAAGTTTTTCAAACATTGTTTTTGTTGCTTTGTTTTGATTTAAAACTAACTTTTGCTTGAGCTTAAACTATTAAAATGTTTATAGTTGCACCAGGCTATATTTTTATCAACGAAAATTTACTTCCTAATATTTTACGTTATAAACTAAAATAACGTTATTATTAAAAAGTTAATAAAACTTGCCGTACATTTTTCGCAAAGAACTTTAATATAAAAAGCAATAATTTAATAATTTTTCAACAAATATATGAATGTAAGACACGGTAAGATAGTAGGATTTTCCACTTGCTAAAAGAAAAAGAGCTGGCCGTATTTCATTCTCTCCGGAAAAAGTATTTCAGCAGCACACGTGTGCTACACCGCATTATTAAAGTAGTAATTCAACATCACACCCGACTTCTATGTGCCAGCTAATCAAATTTACGGTCTCGGAGCAGTATTTTGTTAGCGACCGCGTCTCTCTATCTTTCTTCGTGTGTGTTTCCCGGTGAATATGCGTTAATTTGTCTGTCGTCTCAAGTCGTATTTCTTTATTTAAAGAACCATTTTGACTCTCACCTAGCAGCCATTACCGGGGCCTTTTTCTACTTTACCAGGCGCCGCTCGCTACGCTTCTCTGGCCATTCGGTGTCTTGAACTAATACTCTAATAGCAACCAAGTGCTTCCTGTTTCGACCCCTGACAGTTTTACAGCTCTTCTGAGTTCATATATAACGTTTTCTTTCGTCAACAACCTCGATACCCGGCTAAGTGCATATATACGTTTATTCGCCGCGGAATAATATATGGCGGATGGAGTGCAATAAACAAAATATAGTCACATCGTAGACAGCAGCCACTTTGTTTTATCACTCTTTTTTACCACACTAATTTATTACTACAGGGGCCGAAAAGTTGTAATTAACAAAGACGAATGACTCGCTATTTATATAAAAATATAGGAAAATAAATGAAATTGACGATAAAAAAATGTACACCAGTCCGTTTAAGTTTTATTTAGTTTTAAATTGGGTTGAGTATAACTTAGTCTATTAATTAAGATAATTTTCTTCCTCTTGTATGCTTAACTACAGGGATTAGGCTTTATTTATTCCGTCTTCACAAGGGTATTAAACTTTTTTTTCTTTATAGAGCCCTTATCCGATCTAAGCTCGACCACGGTAGCTTTATGTATTCCTCTGCCTCTCGATCTGACATAGATTCATTAAACTCTGTTACAAAAGCGCGCTCCGTCTATGTCTAGGTGCTTTTCGCTCTAGTCCTATCGAGAGTATGTACCGTGAATCAAATGAACCTCCTCTTACCCTAAGACGACAATCTCTTCTCCTTTCGTATGCTGCATCAACATTCGCAAATCCCTTTAATCCCGTTCATTTTCTAATTACCACAATGCCGTCTTCTTCCACTAACAATATCCAACACCTTATCATAAAACCTATACCTCAATTAATTTCTCCACTATTTAAAAATATTGACCTCCTTCTGACTAGTTCATTTCCTCTACCTTTACTTCCCCCTGGGCTAAAAATTTCCCTTCAATAGACACCTCCCTCACCATCTTTAACAAACATGAATCTTCTAATATTCTTATAAAGAAAGCATTTTTAGAAACTATACAAAAAAAATCATATGAATTAATTTTCTATACCGATGCTTCTAAAACTAGCATTGGTCTTCGCTGTGCAGTAACTACTAAACATGAACTTGAAAGATCATCTCGGTTACCCTTAACATGCAGCGATTACACAGGTGAACTATATAGTATTATGTTGGCTTTTAAATGCATCTCCCATCAAAACAGACATATTGCCTTCTCATACTTGAATTACTGGTAATGAAACAGCAGATCGTTTAGCCAAAGCAGCTCCCAACCATAATACTGGAGTCACCCCATTTCAACTAGCTAACGATCTCAAACTCGTTTTCGAAAAGTCAGTAGAGGATACTTGGCAAAACTTATGGCAAAAGAGCAAAACAACTTTTCATGAACTCCAACCGTTTATTGGTCATATCTCCCCGGACTTCCTAACTAGAAGAGAAGCATCGACTATTAGAAGACTCCGAATCAACTACACCAAACTTATCCATGGTTTCTTGATGTTCTCTGGAACTCGTCCAACTTGCCACCATTGCAATGTTTACCTGACTGTAAAACACATCCTCACCGACTGCAAACAATTCGCCAAGCTGTATAAAGCACTGGACTTGAAACCTACAGAACAATCCTACAGAGATTACCAAAACTACACAGTTTCTATAAACCGCTCTACTTTACCACAAGATTTAACTTAATCGACATTAGTTTAAGTGATATAGTTATTATTTGTTTTCCGAAAACTATACAGTTTCTAAAAACCGTTAAACTCTTCCAGAAGATTTAACCTAATAGACATTAGTTAAAGTGATATAATTATTATTTGTTCTCATTATTTATTATATATTTAATATTAATGTTCCCGTACCAATGGCGATAGTTGTCAAGGAACTTTATGTAAATAAAAAAAACTTTTTTTTGAGATCTTTCTATATCTCTGTGACTTTGTCGACTAAAATTGAGTATTTTTTAAATAATCCTTCGTTTTACATCCTGTAACGAAGGTATCACAACTCTTCTTCTTTAAGTGCCATCTCCGCGGCGGAGGTCGGCAATCATCATAGTTATTCGAACTCGAGACGGCTGCTCTGAAAAGTTCATTTGATGTACATCCGTACCACTCTCTCAGGTTGCGCAGCCATGACATTCTACGCCTCCCTATGCTTCTCTTTCCTTGGATCTTTCCCTGCATGATCAGTTGGAGCAAGGTGTGTTTCTCTCCACGTGTAATATGTCCGAGATATTCCAATTTTTTTGTTTTTATTGAATTTAAAATTTCCATTTCTTTGTTCATCATTCTCAGAACCTCTTTGTTTGTGACGTGTTCTGTCCATGATATTTTCAGAATTCTTCTGTACACCCACAGCTCAAATGATTCCAGTTTTTTCATTGATGTAGCATTCAAGGTCCAAGATTCCATTCCATAAAATAAGGTCGAAAAAACATAGCACCTCGCCAACCTAACTCTTAGTTCCAGTTTTAAATCCCTGGTACATAGAACTCTTCTCATTTTGTTGAAATTTGCTCTAGCCTTTTCTATTCTTATTTTTATCTCCTGATTGTAATCATTTGTGGAGTTAATCATTGTTCCCAGGTATGCATATTTGTCCACTTGTTCGACGTTGGTTTCGTTTATTAGAAGATTCTCGTTATTTCTTTGAGTTTTCGATATTCTCATAAATTTCGTCTTCTTGACATTCATTGTTAGACCATACTCTTTTCCACACTTTGCTATTCTGGTCACCAGTCTCTGAAGATCTTCAATGTTTTCGGCTAAAATCACAGTGTCGTCCGCATATCTAATGTTGTTAATGGGAACTCCATTTACCTTTATTCCAGCTGTTTCACCCTCAAGAGCTTTTTTCAGGACCTCTTCGGAGTAGGCGTTGAAAAGAATTGGCGACAATACGCATCCCTGTCTTACTCCACATCTAATTTCAATTTCTTCTGACAGCTGTTCGTTAACACGTACTTTTGCTCGCTGTTTATAGTATAAATTTGATATGATCCTGAGGTCGTTGTAGTCAATCTACTTTGATTTCAGGACATTCATTAAATGTTTATGTCGTACTTTATCGAATGCTTTATTATAGTCAATAAAACATGCGTATATATCTTGATTGACGTCCAGGCATCTTTGTATTAGTATATTAAGTGAAAAAAGAGCTTCACGTGTTCCTAGGCCTTTGCGGAAACCAAATTGTGTATTATTAACGTCTATGTCCAGTTTGTGATATATTCGGTTATGGATGACTTTAAGTAGTAACTTTAGCGTATGAGACATTAAGCTAATGGTGCGGTAATCGCTGCATTCTCTTGCGTTTTTCTTTTTAGGGAGACAAATAAAAATAGATGTTAACCACTCTTTGGGTAATACGCCTGAACTATAAATTTGGTTCAAAAGTGTCACTAAAACATCAATGTGCTTTTCATCTAGAATTTTTAGGATTTCTATAGGAAGCATATCAGGTCCAGGGCTTTTCCCGCTCTTCATTGTTTTGTTCATTGTTGTATCACAACAAACATTGCCAAACTCAAATGGAGTTTTGCAAGCCACACTGCTAGATAAAAAGCCAACGTTGGAGCGCCACAATACAACATTAGAGACCCTGCAAAGAACAAGTGGAAAACCACAGATCAGATGGATGGATTGTAGCACTTGTAGCTTGTAGATTGTAGTAAAATGAACTGTAATGAAATAAGTAAGAATATTTGACCGCTTGAAAGTACAACTATGGGAATATCTGGAGTTCACCTCTACCGATTTTTTAGTACGCACCGCAGAAAACGAAAATTTAGGCTGAATGACAAGAAAACTTAGTAAATGAAAAAGCTTACTTTACACGTCGAACAGGAAAACAAAAATGGGAGAAACCGCATAACGGCACTGTTTTGTCGTTTCAGAAAGTATTAATATACGTTAATATTTAACTTACCATTTACAGGCCCCACTAATGGGCTCGTGTGTGAATGTCGGTGTCTCGTGTGAACATGGTGAGTTTGTTATAACGCAAGATAAAGGGACATTAGTGATTTGCCCCGAAGAAGCTTAATGACCTTGTTGTTTTTGGGTCGTTAGGGCTCTACACATAATACTGATAGAACTAGCGACGATTGGTGATTATTACTCACCAAAGCATGTTCTGTCAATACAGAACGTAAAGCAACACCTTAATGTATACTGTCATGAATACGGGCTGCACTTTAATTTGAAAAAAACTAATATCATAGCAACTATAAGCGCATGCATCAGCAAAGCGAAATGTGAGAAGACATAAAATATCCTGGCTTAAGATCTTGAGGACGATCTTGATGACGATTTTCAACCCTCGATAGAAGATGGAACTCAAATAAGAAGAAGATCTACTTAGACGACAAGGACAGGAAGATTGAAAGTAACAACATAAATATAAATGGAGAACAGACGAGAGGCAAGAGGAACCACCAACGATTCTTGAAGTTAGAGATGCAGTTAAAAAACTAGCCAGAAACAAATCACCTGGAATAGATAATCTCCCAGCTGAATTATATAAAGAAGGTGGCCACGATATTATAATGGCATTACAGCATCTTATAAAAGAAATATAGATACAGAAATCCCTTCCCAATAATTGGAATATTGGAATACTTTGCACCATACACAAAAAAGGAGATATCTTTGAATGCTCCAACCACAGAGGAATTACGCTTCTAAATGCAGGGTATCAAATATATGAAGTACTATGAACTACTATGTCACCGTGTGGCACCATATGCAGAACGAATAGTAGAAAAATACCAGACTGGTTTCACAGGTGGTAAATAAAAAATTTATCAGATTGCAAATCTGAAACAAATTTTAGAAAAAACACTGGAATATGGCATAGATACTCATCACATATTTATAGACTACAAAGCAGCCTACGACTCTGTGAATAGAAGGGAAATGTTCAAAGCAATGAAAGAGTCAGGAATACCAAATCAATCAGTTGGTAAATTTAACAAAACTAACTCTTAAAAAAGACGAATTCAGGGGTAACTGTCTGAACCTTCTTAAACCGGGCTGCGCCACGAAGACCCCTCTCCTGTATAATGTTTAATCTTCTTCTTCTTCAAGTGCCCTGTCCGTTGCGAACGTTGGCTATTAACATGGCAATTCTGATCTTGTTTGCGGCGCTTCTGAATAGTTCGACCGATGTGAGCCCGAACCACTTCCTCAGATTTTGGAGCCACGAGTGTCTTCTCCTGCCTGGCCCTCGCTTACTGTCTATTTTTCCCTGGACAATCAATTGCAGTAGACGTTACTTATCGTGTCTCAATATGTGGCCTAAATATTCAAGCTTTCTTTGTTTAATTGTATTCACGATTTCTTTCTCCTTTCCGATTCTAATGTTTAATCTGTCTCTGGAAAATGTAATACGTATGTCACAAGTCACAACCATTGGTTCAATAAATCCGTGCAAATCCTTGCTTATGCTGATAATATCAATATTGTTGGAAGAACGAAAAACGCTGAAAGAGAGGCGTATGTAGAATTAAAAGAATCCGCTACAAAAGTTGGTTTAATAATAAACACCAATAAAACGAGATATATGAAAATAAGCACGCAACCACAAATCCTAACCACCACTTGGTATAGAAAACGACGTCGTCGAAACAGTGATCGAATTTGTATACCTGGAAGCGCTCCTTAACACTGAACATAATACGACCACAGAAATAAACCGCAGAATTTGCACCGCCAACAGATGCTCATTTGGGCTCAATCTCCTCCTTAAATCCACAATTATATCGAGAAATTCAAAACTAACCTCTACAAAACAATAATACGCCCAGTCCTAACATATGGTTCACAGACCTATACTCCAACAAAAACTGATGAAAACATGTTAGGATGTTTCGAAAGAAAAGTACTAAGGCATATTTGTACTTATTTGGAAAGTAGTTTCAAAGGATTTTCGTCACTTAACGGACATCCCCTATCTATATTACCCGGTAATAAACCGAGTGTTGGTTTATTACCCAAGTTAAACAGCATATTTGCAATTATAATATTGAATACTCCGATTTCATTTCGAGGCCGTCGATATAATATTATATTTAATAGTTATTGGTTTAGTGCTTATAAAAATGGTTTTAGTTGAGCGTTACGATTGCTGAACGAGAATATATGTGGGATTATTTATGGTTTTAATTAGAACTTTAGTTAGTAATTCCATCAAATACACACATTCCCTATGGTTAGGATCCCTTAAGATTCCGGTGATGTACGATAGCCATCAGCAATCTTCGCCGTTTATTATACCCGATTTGGTATCGGCATCGACATAAGGCCAGTTTTTGAAGCAAAGACCGTTTCTGTCGAACATGACCCGACGAGAATTGGATACAGATGCCCTTATTACCGGCCCAGCGTTAATTCATGCCACATCAAGACCGGCTCCTAACACAGCTACTATGTGACATGGCAATCCATCAATCAAAGTATAAAGCACGCCGCACTTTAGTCCAGTCATCGCAGAAGCAAAATGATTATTTTTTAATTATTTTATTAGTGATACAACAAAAATATAGAACATCTTTTCATTTCTATTATCGTTTTTTTTTTGCGGAAATATTGCCATCATTTCTGTACTTTTTTTTCTCTGTGTTGCACGTTATCAATAAAATTTCTACGCAATCACAGCACAATCAACTATTTAGAATTTTGTTAAGTAAGTTAATATTTAAAAACCTTTACGATCATTCACGAATATTCACAAGAAAAATTCATAGCACATTTTGGCACTTTAAAAAAGTGTACGTTATTTCCCCTACTTCACTGGTAAATTTCCTCTTCTTCATTTTCTGTTTTCCACTTCTTCACTATTCTCTTCTATGTTCTTATTCTTCACTTGATTTATTATAAGACCGAGAGTCTTCGCTTCATTTGCTTAAGATCTACGAAGGCAGTACACATTATTAAATATGATTTCATTGGTTTTTATCTTGCTATTACTGATTATTCTTTCTAGTATCAGGTTAAACAATAACGTTGATAATGAGTCGTCCTCTTGCAACTCTACTTGTGTTTCAAAATGTTTTAATTTGTAAACTTTCCAAGCTACTTCATTTACCGTTACCTCGGAAGTCTATTAATTTTGCTTGGTGGACCCAGATTTGTTATCGCTTTGTGCAGATGGTCTCTGTTTTAGTGTTTAAAATCTACAAAGGGAATCTATATTACTATTTTATATTTGTGACAGGTCTTGGTGTTCTTTAAGATGAGAATTTGATCTGTTGTTGATCCTTTTCTTCTGAATCTGGCTTCTTCTTCTTACGGTGCCTGTCCGTTTCGAACGTTGGCGACGATTCTGGCTATGATGATTTTGTTGGTTGCTATACGGAATAGCTGGATATTCTTCGTCCTAGGGCCCTTTTTCCTTCAATTTTGCCTTACAAAATGCATTGGAGTAGCTCATATCTGCCTTGATTTCTCATTATATGTCCCAAGTACTGCAGCTTACGGCCCTTCATAATGTTGACCAAAACCGTGGTTGTATTCATCCTCCGTACTGCTTGTTCATTGATGACTTTGTCCATGGTATCTTCAGGATCCTTCTGTATAACCATAGCTCAAAAGCCTGAAGTTTAGATAGAGTTTCTGCCTTCAATGTCCACGTTTCCACTCCGTACAGAAGCACTAAGTACAGCTAACATTCAAGGAGCCTTATTTTTGTTTTTAGGGTGAGGTCATGGCTCTTGAACACAGATCTCCTAGTCAAGAATGCACTTTTTGCCTTTCCAATGCGACATTTATTCTCTTGGGTATTGTCCTACGACTTATTGATTGTAGGTTCCAAGTATTTGTACTGTGAGACACGTTCAATTCTCATTTGGTTCACATACAGTTTTGCTCCAGTTATGTTTTCCTTACTGATGATCATTAGCTTGATTTTGCTGTTGTTTATATCCAGTCCATATGTTCTACTTGTTTCCGTTATTTTGTTCATTAAGTTTTGCAGCCCTTCTATGGTATTGGAAAACACTATTGTATCATCTGCATACCGCAGGTTTTTGAGCTTGACTCCATTTATTGAGATGCCTTCATCAATATCTTTTAGAGCCTCTTCAAAAATGATATTTTTATAATCCTGCTTAGTATTCGCATTCGAATACGATAATATCTTTGTACTCATTTATTTTTTCTTCTCCTAACTCTCCTACACTCCGTCAAAATTGTGTACTTATGTAGTCTCACGGCAAAACGTTCGTGTGTAGATCATTTTTTACCTTGAAGTACCTGGCACACAACTAAGGACGTTCTCTTTCAGTTATCATCTTTAAAATTATTAGGTGTATAGCCAATAATGGTCCTTTCCGATGTCAACCTCGATCACCAGACATAATATCTCTAGATTTTTTTATATGGGGCTACATAAAAAACTGAAGTATATTCCCATCCTTTTACAAGAAAGGAAGATTGTGAAATTTGAGTTCGTAGCATTTTCTCTCTGCAACAAACGAAAGCGAAATGAAAGGCTCTCTAGACGTTTGAAAGTTCATAGACAAAATTTTGATCTCTTGTTATAAGTCATTATAATTTATATACAGTATGTACAGCTGTGAGGTATGGCCACTGAAAGAAAGAACACTGGCAACGCTGAAAGCTATGGAAATGGATTTTTGAAGAAGAGCTGCAGGAAGATCTAGAAGAGAAAGGATTACCAACGAACGCATTAGAGAAATAATGGGAATCAAACGAACAATCACAGATGACCTAACAACAAAACAACTTATCTGGTTCGGACACATACAAAGAATGGATGAACAACGAGTACCAAAAGAAATATTAAAATGGCAACCAGAAGAAAAGAGAAAACGAGGTCGACCGAGAAAAAGTTGGAGCGAAGGAATAAATAAAGAACTGAGAGAGAGGACCATAGAAGAAGACCTATGGAACAACCGGACTAAGTGGCGATTGGAAGTCGGAAAACGACGGAGAACGTTATAAACCGACAAGTAGAAGAAGTAATTTATGTATTGGGAAATAAGCAAGAACAATGTATGCGTCACTTTTTTAAATTCTTGTTGAAAACAACCAAAATTTGCAGCAGTCCTTTTGGCTGTCCTAGTTCAGTCCATTTGGTGGAATCCACCCTAAGTATTTGCCAAGATAACTGGAGACATTAGGCACTTAGTTTTACTAAAATTACATCTAGGGCGTGTAAATAATCGTATAACTGAGATGCTTATGCGAATTTTGATCAGAACATAACGGTGTTGACTGTAAGGGAAGTTGTACCTTTGTTGTCCGTGGTAAAAGAAAAATCGGAGTTATATTCCTTCTTCCAGAATGCCGTTCGCTACAGTACTTCTGATGTTGTGGTCAAATAGGAAATGAGTAGCATATTCTCCTAACTACTTCAAAAGATACATGCCATTCTTTTCATTTTCAGAGTATCTCCACATTTCGTGGTGATTTTTAAAATCCTCTACTTATTTGGCTGAATATTCGAAGAAGTTAATCACATAGACAGGTCTGTGATGACAGGAGGTTTGTAGATGTTGGCAAACTGTTTATACTTGTGTGTACATGTCTGCTATATCATGCGTAGCGCCCAGTAGGTCAAAGCCTGTGATATTTCTTCTTAGGCGCAGTTGAACTTGATTTTCTGTGTGCGTCTTCGTTTAAAAATATGTACAGAATTTGACATTTTACCCTACTAATGTCTTCTACGTTTATGTGGCGAATACGTATATTAAGGTGGGTACACATATGCGAGCAGAACTTTAGACTATAAATTGTTTCTGCTGAGTGTGCGATGAGATCATTGACCATCACTGAAAGAGCGCGGCTAAAGATGGGTACACATATGCGAGCCGAACTGCTCGTGAGCTGTTCGCGAACAGTTCGTTGGAAATATGTTTATGTTCGACTATCCAATATCCTAAGTATCTAATAACAAACCGAGAATTAATTTACTTCGTTATTCTGAATATTTCGATATTTTGTTTACATTATCTGTTATTAATTTCTCTCGTTACTTTTGAATAAGCCGCGCTCGTTCAGCAATTTTGTTTAACCGAATGATCTCATCGCACACTTAGCAGAAACAATTTATAGTCTCGAACACCGTCCAAATTTAACTGGCGAACATTCTTTGTGTTCGTCCCAAAAACCGACAGGCCGTGGTTCCTGACGAGCAACGAACGAACAGCTCGCAAGCGGTTCGTCCCGTCGTACAAATAGACGAATATAGCGTTCACAAACGGTTCGCGAACAGTTCTGCTCGCATATGTGTACCCACCTTTAGGTTTGAATACTCTTAAGGTCCGTTTTTTGCTACCATTATTTTTTTGACGCCCATTAATTACTTGTCAGGAGACCTAAAGATTATCTGTGGTCTCTTATGTATTGTGATAGAAAGTAAAAAAAGTAAAATACGAAATATTAACTTTCTGGCAATCTTGAAAACTTTTATTTGTCATCGATCAACTGTACTATTCGTAATTATATCTGGTCAACTGACTGCTACTTGTAGATCGACCACCGTTACTTGTACCAAGTTACACGCCGCGCCTTCAAAACCATTTTGATACGATTCCACTAGCACTGTCGCGCTTTCCTTTTTGAGATTATATCTCTTCAGTTGCCTTCGATGCAATAACGATCAAATGCTATGACAATGTATTTATCTGTTGTAATTGCTCCATTAACTCTATTCAATTAGAACTAGTCGACATAAAACATTACTTTTTATTGTTGGAGTTATTTGGTGTCTTTTATAGGGATAGACATGTTTTTTATCGTTATTACCAGCGTATTTCTATATTACATTTTAACAGATTCTTTATTAAAACTTTGCCGATACTACTTTTTAATACTTTAAGGCATAAAACATGTAACCAATTGGTGCTAAGACAATATTAAGTGTGTTAGATACATGATTATCGGTAGAAGCGAGGTCGCAAAATCAAATTGTATTTACGCCATAGATATAAAATGCAAAAAAGTTCATGTTATTGTTTGTATATCCTGGTTATTGGTAACTTCTTAAGAATTCTTCTTATAAAAATAACTAAATAACAGACTTGTTTATTGCTTATTACATAAATTATATCTTCTCCTTCCTCAAGTGACTGTCCACACGCGGGAAGCATGTGAACATGTATCTCCCATTTATTCTTAATTGTCCCTCTCTAGCAACTGTGAAAATTTCACTAGAATCTCGAGTTTGCTTTCTCACTGGGCTCTTGTTTATTTTATCCTATCCATTAAAGGACTTACCGTTATCCTATAACTTAAGGACACCTTAAGTAAAGGACTTACCGTTGTTTTGAGCTGGGCATTCACGGTCAATCCATTTGGAGCCACGCCAAATGACTTCAGTCCAATGAATTGACGTCAAAATCATAGCCCATTCATGATCACTCCTAATTGGTTACCATTTCGTATTTGACATGGTTCGGTGAAGACGCACAATGTCGGATTCCGAAGAAAAACTTTCACTTTATACAGCTGCTGTTTGTCATCAAATAATTATATAAAAAAAGAAAAAAAGGAGTACCCTCACGCATGTGAATTCATTAAACGAATTGTCTTTGGAGCCAAGTGATTGGAGAAATTACCTGAAGATGGACGAGCCAGTATACTTCAAGTTACTGGAGCTCGTTACTCCACTAATAAAAAAACAAAACAACAAAATAAGAGAAGTTGTAAGTCCTCATAAGAGGCTTTGTGCAACGCTTCCTTTCTTGACTTCAGGTATGACTTACGAGTAACTTAAGTTTCCAACCGTAATATCTTCGCAATTTCTGGGGGTCATAATACCAGAGACATGTAAAGCAATTCTCAGCGTATTTTTGACCAGTCGTATCTTATACTAAATTCAATTATCGCTATTTTATTTTAGTACGACTTTGCTTCCAAATAAATCGTTTTTAAATTATTAAGCAAGTTATTACACATATTTTTCTGCAAAAATCTGAATGCCACCTCTCACATTCAAATGTTTTTTTTTTCTTATATGTAGCTTTAAAGTTCAAGCAATAAAATTGAATATTGGTCTTTATATTTTATTATTTTTAATCATAGAATCAAAGTTAAACTAAATTCATTTTAAAACTGATTCTTACTTACTGAAACTTCCCAGGTTCGATTACGAAATTATTTTGTTTCGACGTTATTTATATACTAAAATTTTCTAGTACTTTATTTTTAGTTGTGATGTTCTTTACAGGTCTCTGACATGTTGAGGTAAATATACTTACTTTCTGAATTTTTACACAGCTTCTTCGTTTTTTTTGTCTGGAGCCCTTTGTATACATGTACAATATTGACCTAATATTTTCACAGGCACATCATAACTCTACCTGCCTTCCACGCAATTGTAAACACATTTTTGTAATAAAAATAGAGGTGGAGATAACCAAGTCATCCAGGGATTCAGATTTTTATGGTTCATTAAAGTTATGTCACCAAGATTAGTGAGTGATTTAAACATTTTAGAAACAAATTTTGTGAAAAAATTTTTCACTAAACAAAGGTAACAAAATAAGAATACTGTCAAAAAGTAATTGCAGTATTTTTATCTCTGTATTCTTCTTCTTCAGGTTCTTTCTCCTATCGGAGGTTGGAAATCATCATCGCTATTTTAATTTTATTGGCCGCACTTCTGAATAATTCTAATGAGCTGCAACCGAACCACTCTCTCAAATTTCTTAGCCAGGATATTTTACATCTTCCCTTGTATCTTCCCTTCCATAATTAATCTAAGTAATACGTACTTCTCGCCCCTCATGATATGACCCAGATATTGAATCTTTCTAATTTTAACAGTTTTTATGACTTCACATTCTTTCTTCATTCTTTGTAACACCTCTATATTAGTTACTTTTTCAGTCCACGATATTCTGTGGATTCTCCTGTAGCACCACATCTCAAAGGAGTTTAATTTTTTGATTTCATTCATGCAAATGCATGAATGCTCAGTTGCAAAAAGGAGCTTTTCCAGGTGCTGTCTTTTACGTGCAGCCATCAGGATGAATTATAACGGAACTGTTTATAAAATGGTTCGACCATTGTTTGGTCACTACAAAACCTACAACTGTATTTCATCAATAATCATCTCCTTATCGCCTCATTCAACTCATAAGTTGCAGCCCTTGGATAAATCTTTTTTGTAAACCTTTAAAAACTTATTACAGTCAAGAGATTAGGCAATGGTTGTTAGTAAACCAACGCCCTCAATAAGAGAAGCCTATTAATCTAGATAATAACACCTGTACATCTGATGATCCTGTTGAAAGAAGTTTCACTTTGAACAACACACTTGATGAGGACAATCCTGAATTTTCTCACCTAGTGACATATTCTCCTTCTTGGGTTGTACACGAACAAGCATCCACCTCAACTCAATTGGTAGAACCTTCTCCCCTACCTCTGCCATTCCCCTTATCAAGTTCTCTTTCAAATCCTTCTCTAGTTTACACAAGCCTTTTTGGACCCTTATCTAAGCCCAAACTAATAAAAAAATCATCTGGAAGAGGCCGCAAACCCTGCAGGTCGGCCTTAATCACTTCGTCTCCTTATAAAGCAGACTTAGAGGCAGACATTGCTAAATTGGTTCTGTCAGGAAAAACACACCGGATGAATCGGATGTGACGTGCATGATCTGCAACGAACAATGGTTCAAGTCAGTGACGGGTGAAACCTTAAACAAGGAAAGAGAGGGGATGCGTAATCTTATGGAATTGACTGAAGCCTATACCGGCACCAGAAAGGTTGCCAGGTCATATTTTATTTCTTCAGCAGATTGAAAATAATGGATATATAGTAGTAAATGGGTTTTTTCAAAATTTATAGGTGAACGCTTACATAATAATTACTTTTTAAACATGATTTTATCATTACATTTCTTTTTTAGTAGATGGATATAGTGTTTCAGTAACAATAAATTAGTAAATTGAAGTTAAAATCAGTAGACCTGGTAACTCTGCGAGAGGAAGTAATGGGCAACGTACAGGCACCAAAACATGGCGGTCACATCAAAACTAGCTTCACTTTACGGAGGTTTATTAAACGTGCTTTACCTGTCTTCTCTCTTTCCTTGTCTAATAGTGAAAAGTCACTTAAAAGTCAGATTTGTACACAGTTTGTTAATCAATCTATTTTAAAAATGAAATAAATTTATATATTTATTTAACCCTGGAACTGCAATGTTGGGTCTCAGAAACCCAGAGAGTCATTCATTTCAATGTGACATGCGCATGAGTGGTTTATGTGTGTCGTCATTTTATGTAAATTCAGTCTGTCGTAAGCCGAGTTAGAATACGGGTCATCCGCTGCATTTTAGTGAAACAACGAGGTAAGATATTTCCAGAAGTACAAGCATGGGTACCCCAGACCCAAGGGTGATGTTTACGGTAATAATTTTGTTTCAACTTTATTTTTATTTATTTTAGTATAATGGCGTCAACTAGTAGAGAAAATAGTCGAGTAAAGGCATCAACTAGCAGAGAAAATCGTCGTCCTTTAACTGAAGTAGAATTACAGAGAGAGGCAGACAATTTATGGGAGAATGAGAGTGAAAACGACATCGTAGACGATATGTTTGGAGGGGACGAGTCTGATGAAGATTACGTTGAAGAGCAACTGTCAGACAGCAACAGTGAACAAAGCGACAATGAAGACGAAATAGTGGATGAACCAGTTAGAAATACTCCTAGTTTACTGGGGGAAAATGGTCATCGGTGGAGCACACAAGCACCAGCAAGACAGGGTCGTACAAGACAAGAAAACATTGTAATACATTTACCTGGCCCCAAAGGAGAAGCGAGCACAGTTCAATCTCCTGAACAATCTTGGAATTTTTTGTTCAACGAACGAATGATAGATGTTATTGTTTTGCACTCAAATGAAGAAGTCATTCGTAAATGCAATGATATTAGACAGCAGAGTTACACAAGACCAGTAACTAGAACAAAAGTAAAGGCTTTCATTGGGCTGTGATTTTTAGCAGGTGCATTACGAGTATCTAACTGTAACTTAGATGAACTTTGGTCAGTAAAATTTGGAAATGGAATATTTCGGGCAACGATATCACAGCAGCGATTCCAATTTATAGCCTTATGTCTGAGGTTTGATAGTAAGGACAGTAGAGCAGAAAGAAAATTAGTGGATAAATTTGCACCTATACGAGAATTATTCGACATTTTTGTGAATAACTGTAAATCGTACTATACACCATACGAATACTGTACTGTAGATGAACAGCTTGTAGGATATAGAGGAAAATGTCCATTTCGAATCTACATGGCTAGTAAGCCTGATAAGTATGGAATGAAAATAATGATGCTAAATGATTCAAAATCATATTATATGCTCAATGCAATTCCATACGTTGGAAGAGTAACCACAGAAAACAATGAATCAGTACCGGCTTAGTATGTTCGAAAACTTTCACAACCAATACATGGAACTAACCGAAACATCACTGTTGATAATTGGTTTACGTCAATTCCCTTAGCGGAACAAATGTTAGAACAGTACCAATTAACTCTCCTAGGTACTTTGAGAAAAAATAAGAGAGAAATACCTGCTACATTCCTCAAAAAAAAAGAGGTAGGTACATCGCTATTTGCTTTTGATAGAAATAAAACTCTTGTTTCATATACTCCTAAACGAAACAAAATTGTTCTTTTGCTGTCAACATTGACTCTCTTCATGCCATTACGGGTAAGCCCAATATTATACATTCGTATAATGAAACGAAGGGAGGAACACATACATTTGATCAGCTCTGCCATTGTTACACTACCTCACGGAAGACCAGACGTTGGCCGCTACGAGTTTTTTTCAATATACTTGATGCTAGTGGAATAAATGAAATGGTTTTGTTTTCTCTCTCAAATACCCACTGGAAGGAAAGTAGAAACAATAATCGAAAATCTTTTCTAAAGCAGTTAGGAATGAGTCTAATTGAACCATGGTTACAAGAACAATTGACCGTGGCTACTTTACAAAAAACACTGCGGCAAAGAATTTCTGAAATTCTGGGAATTGAAGTCCCCCCACCACAACATGATGTTCATTTAACAAAAAAAGTTAGATGCTGCTTTTGTGCAAAGGGAAAAGATAGAAAAACCAGTTTTGTGTGTTCTGAGTGTCGCAGACCATATTGCATGGAACATAAAGCTATGCTGTGAATGCGAACATCAAGATCCAAGAAACTGAAGACCTGGCTAAGAATAACTAAGACTTATATTACCAAAAGAGTTTATTTTTTTCTTACAAGGATAGTTATACAGGTGTATTTTGTAGATGATAATTTCAATTTAATGTTTATTTGTTTTATTAACAATGTTTTATGTTTGAATATTATTTTATGTTATTTTTGAATTTCAACAAATATATCTCTTTGTGAAATACCACACCATGGTTAAATTTTTTTCTACACATTCTACTAAGATTAGATATTCTTCCAAATCCATCAAATATTCACATTTTCTGTTTTTTTGCTAAAAAACAGCTTTCGGTTTCTGAGACCCGAGTGTGAAGATCATGCCTTAAAAAATAAGTGTGATGTACCAGGGTTAACTATGAATTACTTCTGACCAGCCATAATCCTTTAGATTTCTAGGGGGTACGAAATACGAGGAAAAATAGGTCCGAATTTACTTTTTTTAAGTGCCAATTGTGTAAACTTTTGCAAAAATTCGAGTCGTACCTATAATATATATTTTTGGAATATTTCAAACTAAGAAAAGTTATTCCTATATAATGTTAGTTTAGTTTTTTTCTTAAATTGGAATTCAAATGGCTTTATTATAAATATAATTAAGTAAAAACCAATTGCGGGTCCGAATGTGCCGCCTTTTCTCTATTTTGATCATTAAACGTTGCCTGTTTTCATAAAACTTTTTCTGGTAATATCCCAAAAGTATTTCTTTGTTGATTGTAAACTTTCCTTATGTACGTTATTTACATTATTTTCACTTTAGTGATCCGTTCCTAAAGACACAGTCATTATTGCGCTTTGCGCTACTCAACTCCATAATAAAATATAATCGCATGTGTCGCGAAAGGCAATTGGAAATAAATAGCGTTTTTAATTATACGATACATGTAGTATTTATGAGGAAACGTGATTGGTGAAAATAATGAAGCCACTAATCATTCTGTTTGATGGCGGTTAAAGTAGCTCATTTCTGTAATTGCTCCATAAACATGCCAATTCTCGGCTCACATTATTCCCACAAAAACATACTTGATTTATGACAATCGCTCACTGGTGCCACCGTTGCCAGCTTCATAAATCCGGATAAAATGTTACTTTTATTTGGAGAGAAAGGACAGTTTGAACAGGCGGGTGAAAGTTTTTCGATACATTTATTCATCGTTTGTTGTTGTAAATTTGTTCTCGATTTGAACCTTGGTAAAAGTGAACGAACGATATATTTTTCTATATAAAACAATTTTATCTTAAAATATTATTTTATAGGTACTAAATGGCAATTGATTGTAATGAGAATTACATTTTATGTTTGTTTTGACTACCAATCGATGTATAGATTTCCAACCTGGAAATCGTTTAAAAAAAATTAATTTAGAAATTATTAGATTAAACCTGTATTATTTATAATTTATTATTTGTAATTACTTATAAATATATATATATATATATATATATATATATATATATATATATAAATGTATTATTTGTAATTATTTATAAATTGGCGTTGGGCTGCAACCAATTTGACAGTTTACAATTGGTTTTTGTAGAATAATAAGGTACATTTTAGCAAAACGCTTAAAAGTGGACAAACTATTTTGTGTGTGACTTGAATATAAGTTAATTTGTCACTATCCCAGAGGTTCAAACCATCTGACGTACTTACTTTTCTAGGTTTTAGTTTTAATTAAGCTGTTCAAATATTTTTTATGTTTAGACAAATCTTATTTTTGAAAGGTCAGTACTTACTGGAATACTCCCTACAAGTAATTTTAAAAGTGTATAAAATTTATAAATTAAGTAAGCTGATGGTCATTAGGAATAAATGTCAATGTAGATAGATTGTGTGAATAAATCTTCAAAAACAAAATACAGGTAGTTGCCTTTAAGAAAGCGCACTATAATACGATAAATACTTATGGTAAGTTTAATATAGTGATGTCCGTACTACAAACAATATAAAAGTTTAGGTGAAGTGTAGAATAGGTTTTATATATCAGAATTTATTGCAGATTGAGAACAGGATAATTTATACTTTTAACCTTAGATGAACTTAACTTTGTCCCTTCTTCTTCTTTATGTGCCGTCTTCTGCCGAAGATTGGCGACCATCAAACGATAGGTTTCTCTGTTTTGTGCCGCACGTATTCTGTTCGCAGCTTCTGGTATTTGAAACCATTCTCTTAAGTTTCTTAGCCAAGATTTCTTCTTTCTGCCCAAACCACTTCTACCTTTAATCTTGCCTTCCACGATAAGCTGTAGCAGACTGTACTTATCATTAAGGAACACATGGCCCAGGTATGACGCATTCCTCCTTTAAACAGTTGTTAACAATTCCACCTCTTTACCCATTCGTCTTAATACCTCTGTGTTTGTCACTCTGTCTGTCCAAGGTATTCTCAGTATGCGTCGATACAGCCACATTTCTAGAGCCGCTAACTTCTTTATAGTTGCTGCTGTTAACGTCCACCCTTCAACTCCGTAAAGTAGCGTAGAGAGTACGTAGCATTTCGTGGCGCGCCATCGGAGGTTAACGCTTAGGTGAGGGTTGCTTAAGAGCTTTCTCATTTTGATGAATTCGGATCTTGCTATTTCAATTCAGATCTTAATCTCTACATCTGGGTCCCACTTATCATTTACTGTATATCCCAGATATTTAAATCGGTGTACTCTTTCAATACGTTCGGCTTCAATATTCAGGTCGATATGTTGAATGTTCTTTTTACTGATCACCATAAATTTAGTTTTCTTTCTATTGATCATTAGTCCAAATTGGTTGCCAGTTGTATTTACTCTATTTAGCATCATCTGTAAGTCTGTAAAACTTTGCCCCTAATACTACTAAAAGCTACTCCTGGACCTGATAATATACCTTTAATATGCTTGGAAAAAATGCCAGACGCCGCTGAAAGTGTCCTAAATATTTTTAATAGAATATGGTTAAATAATGTCTTTTCAAATTCCTGAAGCAACTCAATAATTATACCTATTCTCAAACTTAACAATGCACGGACTAAAATTTCCTCTTATAGACCCATCTCACTCACCAATGTTTTGTGCAAAGTCATGAAAAAAATAGTTGGAGAAGATTCAAGAAAAAGCAGGTTTATCCTTATCACTTAACACCCAAGAATTACTGGATGTAAAAGAATGGGGTTTTGCGATTGGTTTTTAACGAAAAACACACAAAACGTCAATTTTATTAATCGTGTTTTGTTTACCGATGAAGCCACCTTAAACAGAAATGTCATTACGAACCATCATAACACGCACGTCTGGGCCGAAGAAAACCCTCACGCAAAAAACTCTCTCATCACCAAAGAAATTTTAAAGTCAATGTTTGGGCAGGAATTATCGATAATAACCTAATAGGGCCAGTATTTCTTCCAAACAATTTAAACGGTGAAAATTATTTACACTTTCTACAATACATGTTACCAGAGTACTTAGACGAGGTCAATCTCGCAATCAGGAAAAATAAGTGGTTTTTACAGGATGGCGCTCCAGTGCATTACCATAATGAAATAAGAGAATATCTTTTCGATCAGTATCCTGGACATTGGATTGAAAGGTGCCCTGATGCGATTATTTCTTGGCCACCCAAAGGTGCAGATCTTAACCCAATTGATTTTTGCTTCTGAGGTTTTATGAAAGGGTACGTATATTGCGTACCAATTATGAACGAACAACAACTAAGGAATAGAATCATGGAAGCTACAAATCGATTTCGTCAGAAGCCCATAATTTAAAATATTCGATTTTCCTTTTTAAAACGGTGTGGAATATGTATTCAAGAAAATGGAGAGGTCCACATATTTGTGGACTGAAGAAAAATCCACCACATATTTGTAAATGGTTAAGTAAGTTTATAGAGATCTGGTAATAATATGAAAATTGATTTATAGTTTACATTATTTTAGGTACCTTGAAACATATTAAAAAAGATGCCGCATCTTGATAAAAACTGTCTTATCGAAAAAGTACTAAGAGGCAAAAAAGTTTTAAAAACATTGTGTTTAACTAATGGTACCACAATATTAATTTAATTGGAACGTATACAAACATTTGGAGGGTTTAAGGGAACAAAACCCCCATAAACTTTGTATGGGGTGTACAAATTTTACTGTTATTTTTTTTTAAAGCTATTCGTATGCATATCATGTGTATATTTGTAATAAGGTAAGTTAGCTTCAATCGAACTATTTTTCGTACCAGAATACGCGGTTTAATTTATGACCTACCTCTTTGTTATACCCTGTATATCCCATTTGTGATTAAAACTATGGTAGATATAATATTTTATAATTTTAGGGATTACCTTTATTAATTTGTATCGCTTTAACTATTTACCGATTTTTAAATTGTTTCATAAATTTTACAGTGCAGAAAATTGCTGTCTCGTACAAAGCTCCTAGTAAATACCACAGACAATAATAGGCGTACAATTAGAGCTTATTAATTTGTCGTAAATACAGAGGACGCAGAATATATCAAACAAAAGAGGACAAAATTATGACATCCACCACTGCTTAAATTCCCTTCGTGATTTGGGGCAATCAGTTATTAGAGAAATTGCGTTATTAAAATTTTTCTCAGTTGCTGTTCATAAGTCATGAATAATAATAACAGTTATTATTTGTCCCTTATAATTCGATCTTATTATCATGCATCAAGGGGAACTTTCAAAAAGTAGTAATTTCTGAACCACCTCTAATTTCAGTACCGCCCGTCGATGTTCGTATAGGGATAGATACTTAAAATTGCAATGCAATATTTTTTTATACGAGGACCCTACAAGTAAAGGGATATAAGTGACACAAAGTAAATTTTGAGTAAATGCCGTTCAAAGTTGAGCCTTCATTGTAATTGTCATGATTTTTTAAAACTAGTTTTTCTTTTCCGGTTTAGTAACTGTAGGCATTATTCATGGACGTATAAATACAGTGTGTGTTTATACGTCCATGGCATTATTATTATTATTGGGAACAAAAAAGCATATTTTTTTGAATTTACTCATTTTGGAGCTATTTTTAGGTTGCTAAGTAGCTCTTGTACCCTTTTACCTACTTCTAAGAAATGCACCATAAAAGTAAAAAGTGTAAAATGATTATAAATCTTTTTACAAATTTATTCTTTACCATAACACTAATACATAATTGACTTATGAGTCATTGATATCAGTGTCCTAGAGGTGATCCAAATCGTCATTTTCGACTTCTGCTTCTTCTAAGTTTGCTAGTTCTCCAGCTTGTTGACCATCATGTCGCATATTTATCAAAAACTCATGGTAAATTGGAGGTACGTAGTTGAGCAGCTGTTGAAAGTAACTGTTAGAGGTTTATTCTGTGGAAAATGTAACCATTGCATGCTCTGTATTTCAGTTATGCTCTTCTTGAAGTATGGCGTAAGTGTTTGAAAGTCTAAAAAATCGTCATTTTCCATCTGTACTGTAAAGAACTTTGTACTACTTGTAGAAGTTACCAGCTCCATCCAATGTTGTACATACAAGTTATTTTTGGTTCTTTTCTTTTTTGACTTTATCACACCAAAGTCATTGTCATGACTCTCATTGCTGTTTTTACGGCTTTCGTCTTACGTAGGTGGAAGTCTTTTTCTGTCTGAGGTAAATGGTTTACTTCTGCCAAACTAGAAGACAAGTATAAGGGTCTGTATTTGTCCTTTTGAAACTAACGTTGAGTATTAAAAATATTTCTGTAAAAGGTTTCACTTACAGCTTCTTGCTGTTTCCCCTCCTGTTATCACAATAAAGTTTGTACATTATTTTCAAATTACACTCCTGAGGAAAATAACTCCTATTCGGAGGCTTATTTCTAGTGTAGTGGCTTGTGTACCTAGGAAACTTATTAATATGCTCTTTTATGATTTCATTTGCCTTTTTAGAAATGTTGTTCGGAGTGATTTCTTTTCTCTTTTGTCTATTCATGACACGCCTGAGGAGCCTTTCTTCGCTTTCAACTACATTTTGTAAATGTTTATTGGAGACATCAAGAGTTTTCATTATAAACTATTTATATACTCTAAAACCTTCCAGAATATAAACACATGACACCTCTTTGTTGCTAACTGCATTTAGCTTTTTTCTTTTTATAGGCTCAGTCTGTATGGATCAATTTAGAAAATCTGTTTGGAGATTCCAGTGCCAAATGCTCAATACTCTTTAAAAATTGAAAGTTTTTGTTCTTGTGAAATAATATTGGTACGTTTATTCTAACAGCGATGACTTTTAAGTTCTCGTATTTTTTTGGCTTCATAAGTATTGTATTTTTTGTCCATGTAAGCTTCACCTAAATTTCTTGCTATTTGAGCCTTGTTTTTTTCCACTTATCTGATCTCCGAATCTGCTCCCAGTCTGCTTTGGTGGTAAAAACAGATTAACAGTTAAATCCTCTATCACTAGCTTCGTATTTCGCAAATAAACAAAACGAACTCTTCTTAAAAAACTGTAGTTTATAATAACGTAAAACGCTGCAGTTTACATTAAAGTATTACTTTGGAGTTATATCACTACCCATCCAAAATAATCACAAAACAGAACAAACCCAAGTAACAGTCTGACACAGTGGAACAAGGATACAAGTGCACTTGTATCTTTTCTCTTCCAAGCCCTACTCATAGTAGCTGTGGCTTTGAGGCTCAGTAACTTGCCGCTAAAAAGCACCACCTGTTAGACTTATCGCCTAGACCTCCAAATATAATGAAAGATTTCCAGTTCAGCGATGCAGTTTTCTTAATATTTACAAAAATGTCACTTATACCCTTCTTGGCCAAGAAAGTTAATTCGGCCCATGCCACAAGACCAGTTGTTTCGCTTCCAACATAAGGAAGAACAAACTGAGGACCTCTATGAGTTGGAGCTTTCAGTCCATAGGAGAGCCCTTTTATGAAGGCATCTCGTGGATTCTTGATCGTTGTATCCCTCCATTCCTTTTTGACTGAAGCCTTTGCATCAGTAAGCTTTTCCACAGTAATTGTCAAGCTGTCACCATTTTTTAAGTTCAGATGATAGTTCAATACATTTAACACCACACGTTTTACTTGCACACTAAGAGTTACACCCTGTTTAAAATTCACGACACATACTGGCAACGACTCCATGATGTGGTTACTTTCATCCGCTTGCGAAAATAAAATAGAATTGAGCTTTCATAGTTTTTGCCGACAAGTTTTTGTGTCATTATTTCACAAAGAATGTGTTTACAATGAAAGCTATTAAAAATTGATAAATATAGATGTTATCGACAATGAGTTTTTAATATATTTTACTTTCTTTACAGTATTTTTCTTTATGTTATTGTTTAGTTCGACAATGTAATTCTCTTATTTATACATCGATGATTAAATCATGCTTTAGTTGAAACAATAATGATAGCAATGATAACAATTGTTTTGTGAGCGTATATTTCAATGCTATAATTCTTAAACCCGGTCCTGACGTGCCGCTCGGGGCAAACCGGCAATGTGGTCACCGTTCTCCCGTAAGAAATACGTTGCCTATTTTACCTACACTGCACTCTAACTGTGGCTTCTATTATAGTCAGATATAGATTCCCACGATAAATTCGGTAGTGATCAATTTAGTCAACGGATTAAATATTAAATAGAAACGAGAAACAATATAAAATCAAAAGTATGTTAAAAGTGGTAGAAATAAAGACTTTAAAAAGCAATTTCTTTTATCATTATATCGGCATATCCCAGTTTAATGTAAAATGTACGGTTATTAATATACTATAGCACGTGCCATTGAATATTTTGCAAAACGGTCCGATCCTGCGTTAAGATAGCAACGTCCGCCACTGCCTAATTATTAGTCAGGTATATGCTATCTTGAAAAGAAGGCGTCCTACTGCCTTAACTGCAGTCAAATGGCTGTACAACACGCATGACATGTCTCAATTAATGAAAATTAAGAAACGGTTATAAAACATACAGAATTTCATTTTATCATGAATATTCTTGGCATTCTGAGTTATTCAAAAGGCCACGGATAATTATATAGTAGATTAAAAATGTGATTAAGTTGTTAGGATATCCTTGTTAAAAAATGTTTTGAAATGGGGGATAATTTTATCAATTACTTATACAATAAAAAAAATTATTACGATGTTTTATATCAAACAAAATATTAATAGCTTCTTTTTTTTTGGAAAAAAGTGTATCTGATATATACTGACTTAAAAAACATCAGAAAATTGGTCCAATTGTATTGAAATTTTGTATGCCTGTCTGTTTTGCCATTGGTAAGAAATTATAATAATGTGGTCTACAAAATTTAATAGGTGTCCATTTTTTTGTTTAATTAAAGAAACGTATCTAAATAGGATAACATATTGCTAATGTTAACTAGTAGAATAATGTTCAGATGAATAAATAAGTCTAGATGATATTTTATTTAAATGATTCTTACGAACAGAAAGAGGTCTAATGGATTCCAAGCCCACGAACCCTATCTGCGATAAAAATGAGGGTTCCCATTTAAGATTTTAAAGTTGCCTCCTGCCCCACCCACAGAGGTAGAGCTGGGGGTAGTATTTGATTTTATTCGAAAGATTTTTGAAAAACATTGAACACTCTTTTTATATTTTTCGATGCGATATATATTTGGCGAAATATTCGTCTGTCTCGCTTCTTTTGGCACGCCCTATATATACACACACATCAAAAATGTCTAAGGAAACCATTATTATTCAATTTTTTTCAATAAAAACGGTTTGTTGTATATACCATATATCATTATCATCATCATCATCATTCTCAGCATATTCTACCGATTATGGTGTAGCCTTCCTTACATATTCATATCTGCTCATTGCCTAAAATTCGCTTTTCTGTGCCATGTTGTACCGGCTTGTTTCCTTATGTCACAGTCCCACCTTAAATTTGGACGCCTTGTTGGTCTCTTGACGCCTCTTGGATACCACAGTGTAATTCTAGAGGACCATCTATTCTCAGTTCTTCTCGCTAAATGTCCCACCCCTGCCATTTTAAAGATTTAATTCTATAGTACATTAATGACCTTGGTTTTCTGTCTGATCCATTCTATTCTTTTTCTATCTCTCTTTTGTTATACCTAGCATGCATCACTCTATTTACCTTTGAGTGACTTTGAGTTTCGATATTATCTCTTTCTTTAGTGTTCAAGTTTCAGAGCCGTATGTCGTGATTGGTAGTATACACTAATCGAATGATTTTTTTTCTTCAATTGGATTGGCATCTTCGATTTGAATATAACTGCATTTCTACCAAAATATGTCCAAGCTAGTTTCATTCTTCTGTTGATTTCTGGAAGTAAGGAGACAGATTTATGTATTAATTGTCCCAAGTATACATACTCGTCTACTGTATCAATTGCAGTGTTATTATTACAACTAGGACATCCACTAGCTCGTTGTACATGGTTTTTGTTTTTGTCAAGTTCATTTTTAGGTCAACTTCATTGCTAGCTGCATTTAGGTCGCTTATAAGTTCTTGTAGTCCTGCAGGATTATTAGTAATCAGAACGATGTCGTCTGCAAATCTTAGATGGCTCAGATATTCCTTTGTTCTGTCAGTTCATTTTGCTGAATATATTTTCTAGAGTTGCAGTGAAGAGTTTGCAGTGTGGAGTTGCAGTGAAGAGCCTCTGGTAGTGAGAAATTCTGGAGTGTTTTCATAAATTTTTACCTTGGCTTTTGCTTGTCTGTATATATTTGCTAAGGTTTGTATGTACGGTTTGTCAATGTCTTGGTCGATCAAAGCTTCTATTACTGCCTTGATATATATAGAATCGAAAACCTTCTCCAAATCTATAAAAGTTAATGCTAGCAGTATTTCATATTGTTTAGCTCTATTCATTAGTTCTAGAGGTGTATGAATATGATCTATGGTACTGAATCCACTTCAGAAGCCAGCTTGTTCTCTCGGTTGTGCAGCATCTAATGTGTATATGTCGCAGACAATAGGTGTAACGCGTCATTCCGTGAAAAGCCTAGTCATTACACGAACAAAGACGCCAAAAAGCCATGGAAATATGATGAAATGAATGAGTTAAAAACAATGTGGCAGATTGACAATTAACCTCCAGCCACACATGGGTTGACTGTGCTATTGAAGTGAGGGAACGTCGACGGAAAAAAACAGAGGAGATGAGAGCAGCTGATGGCTGTCAGAACACGATCACACGACGAGGTGACAACGAAAAGAACTCTTACAGTTTTCTTACTTGTTTTTAGTATGTAGTTTATTGCTAATAAATCAATAAAACAGTTTAAAGTGTGCCCCGACTACTTTGCTTCCCGCAAACAGGCCACATTGGTGACCCCGAGAAAAAAAACTGTAAGTACAACGATTTATACACAACTATGACAAACACCGACCAAACAATGCCAAACAATATGAATATTACACCGTGCGAAGGCGACAATCACTCATTAATTGCACGGGTAGGCATTAAAGCGCCAGAGTTTTGGCGCATTGAACCAGAACTATGGTTTCTCCGGCTAGAAGCGCAGTTTCGACAAGCCAAAATCACAACTGACAACTGTAAATTCGACCATACTGTTGCTAGTTTAAACAGTGAAGTACTTATAGAAGTAGCAGACATAGTAAAGAATCCCACTGCTGGCAATGCCTATATACAACTGAAAACTCGACTTCTCGACAGGTATGGCACCAGCTCAGATGAAAAGATCCACAAGTTGATGGAATTCACTCTGGGTGACCTAAAACCCACTCAACTACTCCATCGAATGCAAGCTTTGGCCATGGATAGCATTAGTACGCAAGTTCTCAAAAATTTTTGGTTGGACCGCCTGCCACCTTCAGTTCGAAGCGTTATATCTATTCTTGATGGAGACCTAGAAGAACTTGCTAAGAAAGCCGATACGTACCTACGGTGTTCCAGTTTTCCAGTCATGGTTGTTACCGAAAGCTCTACCTTAGACAAAACAGTGGCTGCATTGAGTGACCAAGTGAATGCTTTATCCAACAGATTAACTGTAGCTGAAGAAGGGCAACAGATTCAAATGACCAAGAGTACCAAGTCATCATCAGACGAACAGTGTTACTACCATCGAAGATTTGGTGCACAAGCAAAGAAATGTAGACCACCCTGCAATTTTACAAAAAACGATCAAAGGGCGCAGTAATGGCGGCAACCGCAGCCCCTCACATACCACGCCGCCTCTTCATTACCGATAGTGCTCTCCAACTTCAATTTCTTATTGATACAGGGGCAGACCTAAGTGTGCTTCCACGTAAAATCTGCACTGCGACTCAGCCCAGCACTGTTCGCCTGTATTCTGCCACCGGATCGTGCATCCAAACATATGGTCAGAAACAGCTCACACTAAACCTTGGTCTAGGCCAACCTGTAACATGGACATTTGTAGTCGCAGATGTCACCACACCCATACTAGGAGCCGATTTTCTGACGTACCATGGCATTAGTGTAGACATGAGAAACAAACGACTAGTAAGTCCAAGTATGTCAAGCAGTATTACCTGTGTGTCTCGTCGTGTTAGGGTGCCAGAAGTAGGCTTATCCACTGCTCATCCCTATGATCGTCCAACTGTTACTATACCAGAGGATACTGAAAGAGTCCAGCACTATATTGAGACTCGAGGTACACCAGTTTTCTCTAAACCACGAAGACTTCCACCAGACCGTCTTCAAGCTGCACGAGCAGAATTCAACGAGCTGATGCAGGCAGGCATTATCCGACCATCAAAGTCATCTTGGGCCAGTCCGCTTCACTTAGTTCAGAAGTCCAATGGACGATGGCGTGCCTGTGGAGACTTCCGCCGTTTAAATGCCATGACGAAACCAGATCGCTACCCTATACCGCACATCCAGGATTTTGCTAACCAGCTACATGGTAAGAAAATTTTCTCTTGCATCGACTTGGTACGTGCTTTTTACCAAATTCCAGTCCACCCGAAGGATGTCCAAAAGACGGCTGTAATAACCCCCTTTGGGCTGTACGAGTTCCTCCGAATGCCGTTCGGTTTGCGAAATGCTGCCCAGACGTTCCAGAGATACCTCGATCACATTTTTCGAGAATGCTCATATGTGTATGTATACATTGACGATATCTTGGTTGCCTCGGAGACTGAGACTGAGCATGAGCAACACCTGGCATCAGTACTTCGGATTCTGGAAGCAAATGGACTCCAAATAAACAAGGATAAATCAAAATTCCGTAAACGTGAAGTAAACTTCCTGGGTGCCACGGTATCCCCAACTGGCGTTCGTCCATTACCGGCTAAAGTTAGCGCGATTCGTAAGTTTCCACAACCTACGACCTATCGACAGCTACGACGATTTATGGGTATGTTCAATTTCTACAGACGTTGGTTACCTAATGCTGCCAATGAGCTAATGCCACTAACGGAGTTATTGTCTCAGCAAAAGAAAAAGCAGCAAGAACTAACATTAACACCAGCAGCTGCAACAGCTTTCACCAAGGTAAAAGAACTCTTGGCCGCGTCGACTGAATTGGTCTTTCCAGCACCAAATGCCCAATTGAACATGTCAGTTGATGCCTCAGATGCTGCCATCGGCGGTGTTTTGCAACAGCTTATAGGTGAACACCTACAGCCCATCGCTTTCTTCTCTCGAAAGCTTTCTAAGACGGAGCGAAACTACAGCACTTATGACCGAGAGTTGCTTGCCATATTCAGTGGCATACATCACTTCCGCCATTTTCTTGAGGGTATGCCATTTACCATTTATACTGATCACAAGCCTTTAACGTTTGCCTTCCAACAGCGACATGAGCGGCAGTCTCCACGACAGATACGTCAACTAGAATTTATTGGCCAATTCTCGACCGATATTCGACATATACAGGGCGCAGCCAATATCGTTGCCGATTGTCTCTCACGACCTGAAGTAGACGCTATCACAACACCCATTACTATTGACTATGACCGGCTATCCGAAGCTCAGACTACAGATGAGGGTCTTCAACAGACCCTGAACGATCCTGCAAGTTCCTTACAACTTCAACGCATAGTTCTACCAGATAGCCAGCGGCCTATTTATTGTTCAGTCCAAGATGGTCGTATACGAGTTTATGTGCCAGCTGTGTTCCAAAGAGATGTTTTCCTGAAGTTCCACACGCAGTCCCACCCAGGGCATGCTGCTACATTACGAATGATTGCTGAACGTTTTGTGTGGCATAACATGAATCGCCAAGTCAAGCAGTGGTCACGAGAGTGCATCCAATGTCAACGTGCCAAAATCGGACGTCACACTGTTACACCTGTGACACCTCTAGGAATGCCAGACGATCGATTCGCACACATACATGTCGACATCGTTGGCCCACTTCCAGCAAATCAGAACTTTCGATACCTGCTCACAATCATCGACCGTTTCACAAGATGGCCAGAGGCCATACCTATCTCGGAGATTACAACCGAAGTCGTCGCGCAGAAGCTCCTTGAGGGATGGATATCCCGGTTTGGCGTGCCAGCAACCATAACAACGGACCGAGGTAGGCAATTTGAGAGCCAGTTGTTTCGCCAGCTCAATGGATTGCTAGGTGTACAACATATTAAAACCACTGCCTACCACCCACAATCAAACGGATGTATTGAACGTTTCCACCGAACGCTCAAGGCTGCTCTCATCGCCGCGGACACAGTATCGTGGGTTGAAGCCCTACCTCTGGTCATGCTAAGCCTTCGAAACACTTTCAAACAAGACATTGCATGTACAGCCTCCGAGTTAGTGTATGGTACCCCAGTGAGTCTCCCTGGACAGCTGCTTGTCCCTAGTGCTGTTACACCCGACGAGCATAGTTTTGTCCAACGACTACGTGAGACCATGGGAGCATTGCGTCCTGTACCGACGAGCAACCACTCAGCCCGCACTGCCTTTGTCCATCCGGATCTACAGACTACGAGTCATGTGTTTGTGCGAACCGATAAAGTGAAGCCTCCTCTTACACCTCCCTATACCGGCCCGTTTAGAGTGTTAGAACGAAGTGATAAGTTTGTAACTGTGGATGTCCAAAATGTTCCTCAGCGAATTTCCATGGACCGACTCAAACCAGCATATATTCCAGCAGCCCAACAGGTGCAGGAAGAACATGCATATGCCAACCGTCTGATGAGCAACACAAGTCAACATAGCCATTCGAAACCAGCAGGTTCCTCACTGGAGGGGAGCCCTGTGGCAGATTGACAGTTAACCTCCAGCCACACATGGGTTGACTGTGCTATTGAAGTGAGGGAACGTCGACGGAGAAAAGAAGAGGAGATGAGAGCAGCTGATGGCTGTCAGAACACGATCACACGACGAGGTGACAACGAAAAGAACTCTTACAGTTTTCTTACTTGTTTTTAGTATGTAGTTTATTGCTAATAAATCAATAAAACAGTTTAAAGTGTGCCCCGACTACTTTGCTTCCCGCAAACAGGCCACAACAACTTAAACCTAACCTTAAATCATTCGGGCTGTAACACCGTTCGCCTAAAGCGTAGACGGAAGTCCGTGAAATGGCGCATAATTTCAGTCAAACAAAGTACTAATGATTCTAATACAGCGTTTGCCGGCATTACCTGTAATGACTAGGCTTTTCACGGAATGACGTGTTACACCGATCTGCGAAAAGGCGACGAATGTGTTCGTCGCCTTTTCGTGATGTTCATCCATGTGAGGTCCAAGTACAAACTGAATCATCCTGCTTGTGGCATATTTTGGCTTTTAGGTCTCCCATCAGTATAGTATAGCTCGTGATTACCTCTTGTATTGCAGTGTTAACGTCATCGTAGAACCATTCAACTTCTTCGTCTGTGTAACCACTGCTAGGTACCATGGTACAATGAACACGAGATATGATATTGCGCATGACATTTGACAGCTGAGCCAGGCGTTTGACGTAGCGAAGAACCCTCGTACCCAATATTTGTAATGAGAGTTTTTTGACATTGTAACAATTTAATGCGTTTTTTCTTCAGTTAAAGCATTATATATTCCTAAAAAATACCTGTGGTGCTTAGTTGCTGTTTAGCTTATTATATTGTCTAGTAGTTTTTTTTTAAACTTGTAGTTCACTTGTTTTTAGTTCTTTGGTGTACGGCATCAAATCATATGGATTTCTTACGTTTTTTCATTGGTGTTTCCTGCACATAATTTTATTTATTTATTTGTATAGAGACTGATTTACTCACATTTACTCTTCAGTATCTAGGTAACACAATACACATAACAGCAAAGGTAACACAATATAAATTCGAAGAAGTTAAAAGATTTGAGTACTTAGGAGATGTCTTCACAAGAGAACCTAACTGTGAAGAAGAAATACAGAAAAGAATTATGTTTGGCAACCGCGCTGTATATGCTCTCAATAGGTTGTTAAGAAGCAAAAATATTTATCGAAGAGCAAAACTAAGGACATATGTACAAGACCGTAATAAGGCCAATAGTGACGTATGCCTCTAAAACATGGGTCAAAACAAAACACACCAAGAGGTTTTATTAGTTTGGGAGCGCAAAATCTGGCGGAAAAAACTTAAATGGACGATGGATACGAACAAATATCAAGCTAGTGGAGCTCTATCAAGAACCCAACATATTAGCGGTAATTAAGGTTCAAAGACTTGGATGGTTGGGTCATGTGCCGAGAATGATTCACCTTAACATTCTCGTTCTTAAGTTTATATTTATGTCCCGGCTGCATAGGAACTTTTTCATTTTGACAAACGATTCGCCTCTTGATTTCTCTTGTCTGGTCATTAGTATCAGTGAAGCAAACCCCTAAATATTTGTAGGACGTAACTCTTTATGGCTGATTATTTATGGTTAAATTCACATTGGTGTATAGCTTTTTTGTTACAATCATGAATTTAGTATTTTTGATGTTCAGTTTTAGACCATACTTTTTGGTATGGGTGTTTATGTTTTCCATCAAAAACTGTAAATTTGCTAGGTTATCTGTTACTATTAGCGTGTCATCAGCGTATCGTATATTGTTAATTAACTCTCCGTTAATGTTCATACCAATGTTTTGCTCTAGGAGCGCTTCCTGACATATTGTTTCGCTATATATATTGAATACTAGTGGAGAAAGCACACAACCCTGACGCACACCTCGACGAATCTCAATTTCTTCGGTTAACTCATTATCAACTTTGATTTTTGCTGTTTGTCCCCATTACAACCTGGATATGATGTTAATGTCGTGACTGTCGATGTTTTTGCTTCTTAGGATTTCATACAGCTTTTGGTGTCTGAGTTTATCGAAGGCCTTCTCAAAATCTATGAAACCTACGTAGAGGTCTTGGTTTACATCCAAACATCTTTGCATTAACACACTCAGACCAAACAAAGCTTCCTGTGTTCCCAGTCCACCTCTGAATCCAAACTGTGTGGCGCTTATGTCCTCTTCTAATTTATTAAATATTCTTTTGTGAATTATTTTTAAAAATACTTTTAGTGTGTGGCTCATCAATGCTATAGTTCCGTGGTCTGAACACTCTCTGACGTTATTCGCTTCACCATTCACCACAAGAGGTTCACCATTATTTCAAGTGCGTCGTCGTCTATTAGTTTCAACAATTCCACAGGAATTTCATTTTGTGTTCCTTAAAGCATATTCTACCTCGCTTGTCGTTGTGTCGTCTGTTGTGTCGCCTGTTATGTCGTCTGTAGGTTCTGCCACTGCTATTTCTGGTCTTTCTTCTGCAAAAAGTTCTTCAATGTATTCTGTCCATCTTGCCAGTTTTTCATTTCAATCTGTAATTATTTTACTTTTTTGTCCTTTGCTATGGACGCTTGTTTTACTTTTTTACCTGTTATTTCCTTGATATTTTCATACATGTTAAAGCTATCGTACTTTCTATCATATTCTTCTATTTCCTTGCAGTTATCCAGAACCCAGTTCTCTTTGGCTTCTCTAATTTTTCTCTTAATTTCACGGTCCACTTCTTTGTATTTTGTCTTGTTGGTTTTATTTCTTAGCCTATTCATATCCCATTCATAGAGACGCTACCGCTTATTTAAAACATATAAGAGTTATACATATATATTTTTGTTGTTTTTATTTTCTCGTATGCGCATCACATAGACTACGTATGATTTAAATGCAACACGCTGTGACAGAAGTTGCAATATATTTTCGAATATTCATAAAGATAAATATAATTTATGTGACCATAACTTTATATGCTAATAAGTTATACGCCGGTTTGCTATAATTGGAATGTCATATTTTATTTACGCTTTAAATTAAAATATTTGTCGTTATTGAAATTGCATCTCGGTCATTTCTATTTGATGAGTGTGTTTTTATTAGCAGATGCGAATTTATTCAATTACATTTGCATAAGTAGTGGACCATTTAGCGTTTTCCTGTTTGCTGTTTCAATTAGTGCTTAATATTAAGAGCGTATTAAGTATTAAGTGACTACGGAAAAATTATCATAAAAGTTACATAATCATTTTGTCCTTTCGTTTTATTTTATTTCATGTCAGCACTTTTCCATCGCTACTTGTGTTCGTCGCCTTTTTGTGATGTTATCTCTGGCAAACGTCCATCTTTACTTTTTGATAACTTTCTTTTATGTCAGTTTTTTCTATACTCCGTTTGAGAATTATTGATAAAATAGTTTTTATGAAACGTCTAATAATCGAAGTATATGATAAGTGACGAAGAATTTCAATTTTATTTTCTATTTTTTTTTGCTCGGGCCAGAGGCCCTCTAGCTGGATTATCTCTTGGTGCATAAATAACTATTAAACCATTGTTTTTTAATTGATAATAAATCATGGCTCCCATTTGTACAATAAAAATTTAATTTTAATTTTTAGGGGAAGGTGGGGAAATATCGACAACTTAAGACAAAACTATTATAGACTGTTTGCTATAGCTTTTACGAATTTGAAACTTATAATATGGATATTTAGTTCAGTCAGTTAACCAGTTACTGCTTTAAAAATATTAACAAAATTAACGCACCACTCATATTTTTCTCATTAATCTTTATTTATTGATAATTTACTGTACGACAAGTTGCCTATGGACCTTGTTTGACAGTCAGAGTTGTTATGTAAGCTAATAATAGTCTTATTTGAATAATAATTTGTATTTAACTTCGTTTTAGACTAAAAGTGAGTTAAACTTTTCATAAAAAGTGCCGATTAAAGCAAAGTGCTTGTGAGAAATAAGCTTTTTATTGTGATATTTTTCATCACATGCATGTTCATTTGCATAAAAATCAAATAAAAAAATGAACCGCCAAAGAAATTTGTCAATGGAGGAGGCAGTGCGAGCATCGACTCTTCTAGATGAAGGATATTCAATGCGATATGTTGCAGGTTTGTTAGGAAGACATCTTTCCAGCATGAGTAGCAAGGTGAGGCAATATAATGAAACAGGGCCGTACAATCGACGACCAGAGACCAGGGCAAGGGCGAAAACGTTGCACTAATCAAATTGATGATCGTTTTTTGAGACCACGTGCTCTCAGAGATAGGAGAGTCACCAGCAATTTGCTAAAAAGTGAACTAGCAGATGTTTGAAATGTCACGATATCGTCTAGAACAGTTAGAAGACGTTTACATGAAGCAGAATTGAGCAACAGGAAACCGGCCAAAAAACCTTTGCTTACCAGAGAACACAGGTTTCAGAGATTGAATTTTGCAAGATTGCATCAAAATTGGACCATCGATGATTGGAAACTAGTTCTTTTCTCCGATGAGACTAGAGTAAGCCTAAAAGCTCTAGATGGTCGTGAGCGTGTCTGGCGATGGCGAGGAGAACGGTTTGCCAGCTGCAATATCTCTCCTAAAGTACCTTTTAGTGGTGGCTCTAAAATGTTTAGGGAGGAATTTGTTTTGAAGCTCATACGGAGTTGGTCCCCATACGTATGAGGTCTATGAATGTAAATTATTACTTAGACAACATTATTGTCGAATATCTAATGCCTTTTGCTCCGTTTCTTGGACCTAATTTTTTATTCATGCAAGACAACGCTCGTCATCATGTGGCTCGACGGGTTATTGGCTACCTAAATGATGTTGATATTCCATTATTAGAGTGGCCACCTAACGGTCCGGACATGAATCCTACAGAGCATCTATGGAACTATCTCAAAAAAAATATTCGAAGTCGTAGACCCCCTATTGCCAATCACAACCAACTCATTGAGGCCGTTATTGAAGAATGGGAGAATATTTCGCAAGCTTTTGTTGAACATTTGATATCAAGCATGCCTCAACGCATAAATGTAGTCATAAGATGTAGAGGAGGGCCTGCACGGTATTAGTGTTGACTCTGATGCATTTTATTGTGTTTCTTTACTGAATTTTTCTTTTTGCAATTTGGAGTTGTGCTAGCTTATTTACGCATTTCCGTCAAAAACAAATTTTTAAAGAAACAATGCAAACTAAGGTCATGATAAAGTCATGTTGGACTTATTTGTAGGTGTTTACTATAATTTCAATGTAACTTAGTTTTATTTTGTGTTCATATTGTAAATATTTAGAATAATTAAAGTGGTGCGTTAATTTTGTCCAGGAGTTTATTTTAAAAATACATATTTTTGAAACTTAAAAAATTCGGGTAATATCGAATAATCGGGTAATGTCGACAATGGAGATGGGTAATATCGATCAAGGATGGGAAATATCGATCACAGATGGACAAGTTCAATGGTCAAGTTTATTTATGTTTAAGTATAAAATACATATTTCTTTAGTTACATATTAGTAAATATAAAGAGTAGCAGTATCCGCTTCCGTGCAGTCTGCCTGAGCCCAGAGACCACAGAGACGACATCTCCACCATTACGCATTTGATCCAAACTCCGAACATACTGCATATAGTTCGCTTTCTCGTGTTTGGTGTGCTTTCACGCCATAAGTCTTCTTCTTAACTATTTTTTCTGTTTTTGTCTTAGTAGCTCCAGTTGTTCGTTTAACTTTCTCAGCCCCATTCTTCTTTTGCTTTTTGTTCCTTATTTTCTAATTGTTATTTCAATGGTGTTGATGTTAAAATGGTCGAGTGTTGAGTTCGCCTGCTTCTAGTTTTTGTATAACTACTGACTGGTAATGCCGGTAGAGGGCATAGTTCACTGAAAGATATACGAGATAAGCTTTCATTTCTTAGCTGCACAGAGTTATCCTTATCGTCGCTCAGATCAATGTCTGAAACTTCCTTTAATTCTGATTCAGATAAAAAATCTTCTGATGATGGTGCTGCTTTTGGTCTTAGTTTTTTTATTTTGGACTCCACTGGGCCCTGGTAGGCGATCTAGGGGAACTGGTGTTGGCGATGGTGTTTGATGTGTATCGGGCAGAGAAGACACATTATCTTGATATTGTTCACCTACTGGTATAGATATTATTCCTTCTTTACAAAAAACATCGGAATTGAAGGGAAAGATCCCTGAGGTTCGAAAACCATTTACAGCCTTCTCAACAGACGCAGCCCTATTAAAGGCATTTTTAACGTGCCGCAACGTCTGTTGTATTGATTTTCTCATATTTTTTTGTTTTATATACTTGTCACCTTCTTGGTAGTAAGCTGTCTTGAATGGAGAAAAAAACGTCATTTCTAGAGGCTGGAGACGGTTTGAGGTGTGCGGTGGTACTGAAAGGAGATTTATTCCGTTGTCGCGACAAAAATTGTAGGAAGCCAGACTTGAATGCGTTGTGTGGTTATCCAGCACTAAAAGAACTGGATGGTCTTTAGAAGCATTAACATGTCGCTGAAAAGAAAAGTTGTTCCGTTATCCACCCTGATTTGGAACATCTGTACATTGCCCCAATAGGACCGTTTTTGTCCAAACCTTTCATCCGATTTCTTCTATAAATAAACATAGGTGGAATATATTGACCTGGTGCACTGAAAGCGCATACTAGCGTCGTGGTTTGTCCTCGTTCACCACTGGTACTTGCACCAACTTGTTTCTGGCCTCTGGCAGCAACAATTTTACAGGAAATATGAACATTACTGATACCCGTCTTATCAACAGTTAAAAATTTGATGACATTCAAATTTGTAACGATCACATAGAGTTGCCAAGTTTTTGTAAAATATCTTTAGTTCTTCACGATTAAAAGCAGTGATTCTACTCAAACTTGTTGCTTCTGATTTATGCAAACTGAGTTCTGGATGACGGTGCATAAATGAATAAAACCAGTCTTTTCCACACATTTTCGTTGCCATTTTAAATGGATGTTTAATTTTGTTTTGTTCTGCATATTTAAAAACCATTTGACGTATGGTACGGGACGTAAGGCTAAAAAACGCCTTCGAGGGTTCTAAAATTCTCGATACAAATTCGGATTCCTCTTCCTTGGTAAAGACAGCTTTTCGTCCCAGTAATTCTTTTGGCCTCGAAGAGACCTCTTAATCGGTCTTGCAATGTTCCGTAAGGGATGTTGTATAACTTGGATGCTCCTCTTATCGAAAGTGTTTTGTCAGCTATATCGCTGAGGGCTCTTTCCATCGCCTCTTCGCCCAATGAGGACAGTATTGTTTTTTGTGATATGTTCGTGGCATCTGAAATAAATAACATCAACTCAGACATACCACAATTAGGGTAATACCGATCACGTTGGGATAAAATCGACCACTACGGTCGACCGCTATGGTTGATCACCGACCACTATGGTCGATTTTATCCGAAAGTGTGCTCATTGTTGACATGAATTTTTTTAGAAAACACTTAACCTGAAATTATATGATTTTGTGATATCTTTATTATATGTAGAAATATGTTTCCATGAATTGCGAATACTAAAATGCTGACTTCAGCTAATAAAGGAGTCCTTACCTTAAAATACGATTGTACAATCTTATAAAAATCTTCCACAAAACACAAATTTACTAGACATTAAGTGCCTATGGCGTATGAAAAACGACTAAGTGGCCATTGCACCACCTGTTGTTGATGCGTTCAACATGTGCGTATTCGTTTTGCTTTGCGACGTCAATTAAATGAAATTTGAGAATGATATTACCCTGCGGTCGATATTCCCCCACCTTCCACTAGATATTATTTCTCTCTCTTATACACGCGGCAACAATTAAAAAACAATGTTTTTAAAATGAAATATACCAAAATACTTATCGAGAAATGATAGAACAATGTTTGAACTTGAATTTAGGTCTTTGGTTAATTCAAAAATAATGTTTTAAACATCCTAAAAAATTTATTGTTACAATTTGTTTAAAAAAATGTTTAAAAAAATTTTCGAACAGTTCTTCGCCTGTGCAACCTATTGAACCTTATTTTATGGTATCCCATGAAAGAGGTTATGCTAAAAAATCTCATGGGAATATTTTTCCGAACGAACATGAGCTTTTTGCCTTGTCTATATTTCATTACCAAGGATCCATTGTTTAGTCATGTTTGAGACATGCTGAGCCGTGTTTCTTTAGCAGTGATAACTCGACTTAAGTAGTTGTTCGACAACACTTAAGTGTTATCTCAGGACCAGCAACCTCCAGTGGAATCTTAAGTTGCCATGTTATCAATTCCAATTGTAACTTAAACATCATAGCATATAAGATCCAATAACGTAACTTAAATTTAAATTATAAACATTTAACGGGTTTTTACCCAAATATTTAGTGGCTCAAGACATGTACACATAGACACACTGATGATGGAATATTGATTCCAAAAACGTTCTGTGATGTGATGTAGCCCGATTGGGTGTTTTAATTATATACCTTTTATAAAGGATTTTTAAATAACTTTTTTGTGATACATGGTATACAGCCATCTACAGGAACTTTCCTTGTGGATCATTTAATAATTTTACTTGTTTAAATCTGTGTAAACTTGTAAACTTGTAAATAATGTGTTCTGGGAAAGGCCAGAGGGAAGAAGGTCTGTAGGGCGGCCTAGAAAAAGGTGGAAAGATGCAGTCAAAGAAGATCTAGAGAAAATGGGAGTGCGACAATGGGAATTACTGGCACAGGACCGACAAACATGGAAGGCAATAATAAACGCGGCAAAGACTCACGAAGAGTTGTAGCGCCATTGATGATGATGATGAAATCTGTTATATATGGATTAAGTAAGTTATTGTAATCCTGTTAATATGATAACACTATTTTAATTTTATGACCAATTCTTTGTAATACTGGTAGCTGTAATTACCATTGATATTGTATTACTTCACATGTAAGTCACATTTTACATTATCATGTCTTTTCCCTCAACATGAGAGGTCACTTATTGGCCTTCTCTTTTATTTAAAGATCTTTACAAATCCTTCAAAAAGAGTGTTACTCTTGCAGATATAGACTAATGCTGTTTTCTAAGTACAAAACGAAATGTTTCCGCTAATATATGGAAAAGTTACCATCTAGCTTGTTCCTTTTTTCCTCTTACATGACTGAGATCTTCAAGAGTTATGTATAGTTATGAATAGGTCGTTTACGAATTTTTTTTATTCTTGGGGAATGCAGTCAAATGATTTGGGCTAATATAAGGAAAACTCTTTGAGCTTTCGAAAATTTTATTTCCTTTTTCAATACAATCTAAAAATGTATCCTAAATAAGAATGTTTATTAGATAATAAAAAAAAACTGACTTTGATGAATATAAAGAATTTCAAATACATAAAAATAAAAATTAAATTCATAAATATTTTTGTCATAGACTTACTAAGAAACCTCTCAACTAAGAAAAGATATATGTATACAGATATGTAGTATGTGCAAAAATCGTTAAAATTTAATCGTATTTAAAGAAGAAACATGGGATTCCTCTCCACGTCATAAAATATTCTCATGTTCAAAGATATTTTTATCCAAACGCAGATTTGCCCCCTGCACCAAAATTAAATTGTCATTTGAATAAGAAGCAGTCGTCGCGTAGTAACGATGGTTTTGGTGTTAATATAGGGGTGAGCTGACAGGACCGTTTTGTTCTAATTTTTGATAGGTGCTTGAATGGATAATTATAAGCAAAATTATTCAAACATGTTTTTTAATTTATTTTCCAAGTAGAAATTTGCAATCTGTCCTGTTTTTACAGTACTAAAATTTGATAATTCAATCAAACAGAAGTAAGCATCAGCAAAACTTACCTGCCAGAGCTGGCTGGTACCTTCGTAACTAAATTTAACTCAAATTAATTCTCATTAAAATCATGAATGTGTTGCTTGTGTGAGTCCATTTCAAAAGGTAAAAGAAATAATAAATTAGACTTACTCACAATCAATTTAATTTAACCATCCAGACGACCGGTTTCGCTTTCTATAATATGCAAAGCATCTTCAGGTCTCGATACAAAGTTAAATAAATGCTGAAATAATAAACCCATATTAGGGTGTTGTCTAATAAAGATAAACAAAGATAGATGATATAAATTATATAAATTACAGTAATTATGCCAATATTACATGTCTGTAGTTTATCAAAATGAATAAAATGTTTAAGCAGACAAGGTAAGACCCACAAATTGGTGGGACCCGTTTTATATTACTATTAATACTCACTGAAAGATCACAATCTATGACTTCGTTAGGCACGTAGTATAATGCATTCATCTGCAATAATCTGCCTTCGGACTGCCTAAAGGACGTTCGATTGGAATCTCTGCAGGATTTCAATATTGGATTCGCTTGCATACCCCCACAGTTGAATTTCAAAGGTCTATACAGATTTTAGAATTGCTTTGTACACTAATAGTTTATTTTCTAACGATAGTTTAGATCTTTCATGTAGCTAGTAAAGTTGTCTTAATTTTAATCCAAGTTATTTTTGTTTATTGAAGATGTAGTTTTTCCAAGTAAGATAAATGCCAAAGTATTGTGCACTATTAGATTGTGATATATCTTTATTATTTAAGTGTACATGTGGCCATATCTGACGTTTGGTTGCAAAGGTTACTGGGTTGTATTCACTTTTATAAACCTTGATTTGCCATTTTCTTAATTACACTTGAATGGTGTTTAAGTAATCTTGTAACCTTTAAGATACTCAATCAATCAATTAGTTTCTAACGTTCTACGCCGTCTTCTGATTTCCAGTCTCCATTTTAGTTGGTCGTTCCTAAGGTTTTCTTTAACTCTTCAATGCTTTTTATAATGCTGTTATAGATTTTGTGGTTGTTTTCTTTGAAAATTGTTTTGCCCCAGAGTACACTGTTTAATTGCCTAATGGCTTGTCTTCCCTGGTTATTTCTATGTTTAATTTCTTTGTCTAATTTGCATCGTTGGTTATTTGCATGCCTAAATATTTGTATTTTTGACAGTAATTTACTTCCCGCTGTATCCCTTCCAAGATTAGATTTTGTTGAATTCCCCCAATACACATGTATTCAGTTTTTTGACGTGACAACGTCTTAAATTAGGTTGTGGCTCGGAGTCACTCATGAAAAAGTGTAACGCCCGCTCACGTCTGTTACGATGAGTCACCGAACGAGAGAGAGGCCCGCCGGATCGGCGAATGCCTTGCGTCTCTCTCCCACTCAAACATGATCGGTCCGCTGCGCGCGCAGCACTAGAGAATTAGATTTCATATTTCTCCTATCATCGTCCTATCCTCAACAAAATCACTCAAATAGAAATTAGTTAAGTTTAAGTTTACATGTACAATGTTTTAGTAAACAAAATATATTTCTATAGTTAAAATTTGTGCAATTCTTATTTTCATTCAATTCCTTGTTCCTATTGTGCAATTTAATAATATTCATATCAATAAATATTCTACCGAGAAAAAGACGTTGTCACGTAAAATCTTCGCCCGTAAAACCGACTTTACAGGCAACCGATTTTTTTATATTTACGTGTAGCCTCCATAGTTCGTATTCTTCAATAAGTTTACGGGTTATATATTCGAGGTCTTCATAGTCTTGGACCATCAATATCTGGTCGTCTGCAAAACTCAATGTGCACAATATTGCGTCGTTTAGAGGAATTCCCATGTTTCTGCATTTTCTTTTCCACGTCTCCATCGCTTGCTCCGAGTAGATCCTTGTTTGAGTCCTTTGTTGACAGTGAAACCCTTGGATACCCCCTGACCTTCCTTTATTTTACTTGTGTTGTTCTTGTAGAGGTCTTGAACAGCCTTAATTAAGGTTAAACTAATATTTGTTATTTCGACAGCTTCCCAGAGTTTTTGTTGTACACACTATCCTAAGCTTTTTTAAGGTCCACGTGGAGGAGATGTATTGGTTGATTTCGTGATACTTTTTTTTTCGATTAGCTGGGTACCAGTAAAAAGATGGTCAATAGTTGATCTACTTGCTCTAAAGCCTCGTTCTAGAGTTCTTCGGCCTCCATATCACATAATTCATCTTCCATTCTCTTTTTGATGAGTTTCCAGTAAACTCTCGAGATAGAGCTAAGGACTGCGATTCCTTGATAATTGTCACATATATCTTTACTTTCCTTCTTATGTATTGTGATAAACGATGTCCTCCACTCCTCCGGTATACTCTCTCCGTTAATACATTTTTGGTAAAGGTTGGCTAGCTGCATATATAATTTGCTCGTACCGTACTTAAGTAGCTCAGGTGGGATATTACCAGGGTCTGTTGATTTTCTATTCTTTAATGCTTGACATACTCGTGCTATTTCTTTGTCGTCAATCCAAATTGGGGAAGCTACTGTATGTATTTGCACCTCTGATTGTGTTTGAGGTGTTGGCAAATATTCTGCCCTTTCTTCCGACAGTAGATTTGCGAAGTATTCGTCCCATTTATCTAGGCTGATCGGTGAGATGATGTCTTTATTCTTATCTTTAGTCAAGATACTTCCAAGCTATTTTTGTAAGAGAAATATTGTTAGGAGCTCTGATAAGAAGAAGGTATGTGAGCCGTGTATAATAGATCCAAGAGTGGACCAAGTACACTACCTTGAGGTACGCCAGAGTTTATAGGTCTTAATACTAGTAGCTCTTGTATTCTATTTGGAAATATATGTTTGTTCTGTAGAATTTAAATATCCTAGAGTATTTAGATGGTAGCTGTTGTTTAATATAATATAGCAAACCTGTAGACACACTTTATCAAAATCTTGTGTGATGTCCAAGAAAACTGCAAACCAATACCGCTTTTTCTCTAGATCCTGGCTTGTGATATTGATAACTCTTTTCGCTTGATCAATTGCACTGTATTGCTTAGGAAAAACTCATTTGCTTTTTTATTTTTTCTCAACAATTTTAGCAAGAATTAGTAATAGGCTAATGGGTCTATAATGTGACGTGAAGGTTTCTAAGAGTATGCCAATTTTATGGACTAAAATAACTTAAGCCACTTTCCATTTTGAAGAAAAATATTCTCATTTTAATATAACGTTGTAGATTTGTATTAACAAGAAGAGTGTAAACTGCGTTAGGCTTTCACGGCCATCGTCTAACTTGTTAAACTGTTTGTTCGGGTTGTTAAGCCATTGTCTTCTGAGATTAGTTCTCGACGTTTCGCCAACACTAGTGATTGGCATCTTCTGGAGATGTTACTGCTTTGCTTGTAACCTGAAACTGACGCCGCGTTGTACTACGGAGGCAATATTTATATTTCCCACTCGCCTCCCCCCCACTGGTTTCGGCTTGAGGGGGCGTGTCGTCGTTTGTAGTAGCTTTTCTTTCTTCGTGTTTGGCGGGAAGGGTGTTTGTGGATTTTAATATTGGTATCCATGTCTTGTTAATTTTCAGTCCTTCTTCTATCCGATTAAAATTATTTGGGTGCTTATATATTTCCACCGCTTCCCGATACAACCGTGGGTAGTACTGTGAAGTTTTGTCCAGCATCTGCATTTCTTCAAATAGTATTCGATGTTCTCCGCTTCCCAAAGCGTGTTCAGCAACATCAGATTTGTCAATATGTCCTAAACGACAATGGCTTTTATGTTCATTTATCCTTGTGTTTGTGTGTCGTTTCGTGGTTCCTACATATACCATTCCACATGTGCATGGTATTTGATATACTCCGGCCGTTGCTAATGGGTCGCGTTTGTCTTTCAACGATCTTAAACAGTCCTTGATTTTCTTTGTAGGCTTGAAAATGGTCTTTACGTTGGCTTTCTTAAGTATTCGCCCAATTCTATCCGTTACCCCCGATATATAGGGCAAGAACGCTTTGCCTTTACATTCTGTTTCTTCGTCCTTTTTTCTAGAGATGTTGTTCATCGCTTTATGTATTTCTCTTCTGGTATAGCCATTAGAGGTGAGCGCTTTTTCAATATGAAGAAGTTCACTTTGGAGAAGAGATTTGGAGATATAAGACAGTCTTATATAAACACACTACATCCAAATATTCAATTTACGATGGAAACAGAAAAAGATCAACAACTAGCGTTCCTAGATGACAACTAATCTCAGAAGACAACGGCCTAACAGCTCGAACAAACAGTTTAAGAAGAAGAGTATATTTTGTGGTATTGGATACAACACAAATCCAATAATCAGCTCATAATCAGCAGCTTTCTTTTTGTTAGTATTGAGTAATTTGGGTTTTTCTAAAAGGTTTAATCGGCAGATCCCTGGTATGAGCAGTCCAAATATCTATGAATATTTCTCTTTTCTTTTGGTTGTAACTCAGAGAAAATGAAGTAAAGCTAGTTTCCAGGTGTTGTTTCCAGAAATTTAATGGCTTGTCTCATTTATACCTGGTAATAATACACTGATGATGGACTTCTTAAAGCATTTTTAAATATAACTTTTGTGATTCATGGTAAACAGCCAACTACAGGAATTTCATTTTCCTTGTGAATTTTTTTTATACATTTATTATTATTTTTTTTTACTTTCATTTTAGAATTACATAATTAAAGCTTCAATGAAAACGAATAAAAGTCGGATTGAACTTTCTATAAATAAAATCGACTCTTATCTATGAGACACTTATTGTGCCTGTCCGACCCTGTTCACGCGAAACTTGTAGCAAGAGGGTGGTTTTGTAAACGCACGGTAACCGTTTGATGGATAGTAATGTGACAGTGATCCTTCACACGTGACAATCCGTCCTCTAGGGAGATCGTCCTATTAGACACAAAGCTGAGATCATTTCCTAATGGCTTTCCTCTTTGTGAATTTTCAATGAAATGATTAATTCCACTTTGGCAGGCGTGCATACCTAGCGCCCTCTAGGTTATATGCGGTTAATGGTAATTTTACAAAGTGGTTTAGGCGACAGTTGACATTTAATCAGAGATTTTCACTTGTAAAGCATCATTATCATTTTATAGCAATCTGCGGTAATAATAGTTGTACCGGGTGTTCAAGGAAAACAAAAATCATTTGGAGAAAGTTTACAATATCAAGTATCCAATCTAGAATTTTCTTTTCCTTTACTATATTTAACGTATGATATACAGGGTGGTCCTTAAGTAATTGTACAAAAATAAACCATAGATTCTACACTTTAAAATATTGCGATTTAAGTCAAATTGCTTTAATAAAATGTTGATATTAAGAAAGATACAGGGTGTTAAAGTGGAAATTAAAAATTTTAATTTTCATTATAACTTTCATGTTTGTGAACTTTTATGTATAAAAATTCATAACTGGGTACTATTAATCATCAGAAATTATAATCTGATATATACTTTAATGTAGCTGATAGAGGGCGCCACATATGCCACATATGTGGCATACATTTGCACTTAACTTTTTTGCTTTTTAAGTTACCGGTGCTTGTGATAAAAAATATTAAAGATATATTAATTCAGATTTAACGCAATTACTCCAGGCAACGAAAGAAAATTAGACAAAAATATCAATACTTCTGAATTTTAATATAAAATGCCTTCAATAAAGTTAATAGTTAACGAAATATTAAATAAAATAAATATATTAGCAGGATAGAATAGTAGGATTTGACAAAATAACAGAATAATTGGATTTTACATCAAACATTTTATGTTTTGTATTAAATTAAAGTCATAATCAAAATATTTTATTAATAAACCAAATTAAGAAATAGTTAAACTTAATAACATTAAACTTTTTGTCAAAGTAAGTGTTCGATATGTCCACCATTTTCTTTAATTCATTTGTCAATACATTCCATAAAAGATCGTCTCATATTAAATAGCATCATTGGTTCTAAAGAAACTGCTGCAGTATTTATAAGTATTCTAAGTATAATATATAATAAAAATAATATAATAATAAAGTATTCGTTTGAGAATTTTATGAATTAAATAAGTATATTAATATCTCACCACATGACCAAGGAATATGACTACCACAAACAATCCAACATTCAGGAAAGTTGTATTTAATTATGTTCTCACTGCACTTTTCTCTATAATGTGGTGGTGTACCAATCAATAAAATTATTTTATAAAAAATGTCACCATTCTCACAAATAAATCTCACTATTCAAATTACAAGGTAATTCGCATGTCCATAAAAAATAATTAAAAATGGTACCAAACCATACGATATGCATTTTAAACATGAAATTTAAATAAAGGTATGGTTTGGAACAATTGGTAATTATTTTTTACGGACATGCGAATTACCTTGTAATTTGAATGGTGATATTTATTTACATTTTTTATAAAATGATTTTATTTGATTTATTGGAAGAATTGTCATCAAACTTAAGGCGAAATATGTGGTTTATGCAAGATGGTACACCACCACATTATAGACAGAGGGCAGTGAGAACATACTTAAATACAACTTTCCTGAACGTTGGATTGTTCGTGGTAGTCATATTCCTTGGTCGTGTGGTGAGATATTAATATAATTACTTAATGCATAAAAATCACAAAAGAATACTTATTATTATACTTATAATACTTATAAATACTGCAGCAGTTTCTTTAGAACCAATGATGCTATTTGATATGAGACGATCTTTTATGGAATGCATTGACAAATAAATTAAAGAAAATGGTGGACATATCGAACACTTACTTTGACAAAAAGTTTAATGTTATTTAGTTTAACTATTTCTTAATTTGGTTTATAAATAAAATATTTTGATTATGACTTTAATTTAATACAAAACGTAAAATGTTTGATGTAAAATCCAATTATTCTGCTATTTTGTCAAATCCTACTATTCTATCCTACTAATATATTTATTTCATTTAATATTTCGTTAACTATTAACTTTATTAAAGGCATTTTATACCAAAATTCAGAAGTATTGATGTTTTTGTCTAATTTTCTTTCGTTGCTTGGAGTAATTTCGTTAAATCTGAACTATGTAGTTGATTTGTAAAATGCGATTATCTCGAAAACTGTTGAGTTTTGAAGTTATTAACAAGTATACCTTTTTTTGTTAAAATAATGTACCTTTAATATTTTATATCACAAACACCGGTAACTTAAAGAGCAACAAAGTTAAGTGCAAATGTATGCCACATATGTGGTATATGTGGCGCCCTCTACCAGCTACATTAAAGCAGGCATCAAATTATAATTTATGATGTTCAATAGGACCCAGTTATGAATTTTGATACATAAATGTTCACAAACATAAAAGTTATAGCGAAAATTAAAATTTGAAATTTCCACTTCAACACCCTGTATCTTTCTTAATGTCAACGTTTTATTAAAGCAATTTGGCTTAAATCGTAATATTTTAAAGTGTAGAATCTACGGTTTTTTTTTGTACAATTACTTAAGGACCACCCTGTATATGCCCAGACCTTTTCTTTTAATGGCATCGGTGGCAATCAGCCAGTCACATGACTAATATCAATCATAAAAATTTAATGAGCGTAAAGTCCATAAAATATTAATAACGAAGAGTTGTATTATGAATTTAGTAGGTATTAAAATTAAAATAAGGTATTATTATTAAATTATAGCTTATTTTCAACATCATTAGTGCGTTTAAAAAACGATCTACATGATATAATATAATTTAAAATACTTATTTAATATTATTTGCTTTATATATCTCAAAGTTGAACGGAAAACTATACCCAAATCAGCTCAGTTGTCTGATTTATTTTGTGCTTACTTAATGTGTTTATTTATTTTTTTCTGTATTGGATGGCCAATTAACCCTTAACTTTGTATGTTATAATATACATAATATTTCAAATTTTTTATTTGACAATCAATAGTATTTGAAACCCAGTTCTTGGCACTGTATAGTTGAGTATACACTACCGTAAGTAGCCAAGTGGAAATCAGACCGAAAATTCTTAATTTCGCGCATTTAGTTCTGGTGGTATGGATACAGTCTCGACAAAATGGCTGAGCACGCGGGTTGTTTAAACCAACAAGTGGTAAGTGTTTATATTAGTTTATTGTTTTTCATTGTATAGTGCTAATTTTTTGGGAACTTATTTTTGAAACATTATAGTGTTTATGTATAAACCAATTTTTGGTGTAATGTAAATATTTTTCAGCAAATCGATTCAAAACTTTATGTATTGTATAGTATACACCGCGCGATATGGCTTGTTTGACATTATTTTTTTTTAGACTAAAAAAAGGAGAATTGATAGAATAATGGCTCTTTTGCATCCAGTTGGTGCTGAAAGCGACCCAGAGAGTAGTAGTGATGACGAACAAGAGGTATTATCTCGTAATTTTTTAAAAGAGTTCACAGAAGACACAGATAATGTTGAAGAAAATATAACTTCTGAAGAAGATATAGAAGAACCTGTAGAAATATTACCTGTTTCAGTCAGTAAAGGAAGACTAGAAGCAACTACTCCCTCAGTAGTGGCACAATTTTCTCTAGTAGTCCAAAATCAAGCAAGTTCTTCAGTAAAACGGAAGGGGAAAAAAGACGAGCCTTCATTCAAGTGAACGACTGATGATTTTGAATATGAGGTAACAACAGAACAAAGTAATGATTTTACAAAACCCCAAAATATAAAAACACCTTTGCAATATTTTGAAACCTTTTTTAGTCTAGATATTGTTGAATTATACGATTTCTTAGCTATCGAAATTTTAATGGGGATTGTTGACATGTCGGCGTATACGGACCATTGGTCTCAAGAGACCCGATATGAACTTATTGCAAATGTAATGTCACTAAAGAGGTATCAAGCAATGCGACGCAGCCTACATTTTGTCAAAAATGAGGAGTTGAATAATGACAGATATTTCAAAATAAGGCCTATTTTAGATCGTGTACGAAGAAACTGTCTCACAATTGAATCAGAGTCTAGATGTTCAGTAGATGAAATGATGGTCCCTTACAAGAGAAAAAAGCAGGCTCGAAAAGACAATATGTGAAGAACAAACCAAAAAAATGGGGTTTCACAATGTTTGTTCGTTGTGGCGTATCAGGAATAGTGTATGATTTCTTTCCCTATGGAGGAAACGATACATTTAGAAACCATCATGGATGAGGAAAATAACATGGGATTTGAGGCAAAATGTGTTTTAGGACTATGTTCAACAATCCAAAATAAACCTTTATCGGCGGTTTATTTCGATAATTATTTTACAAGTTTAGAACTTGTTACATATCTTCGAAGTGAATTTGGAATACTTTCTTTGGGAACTGTTAGGAAAGACAGACTACGGCGTTGCCCACTTGAATCTGATAAGAAAATGAAAAAAGATGGGAGAGGTTGTTTTGATCAAAAAGTAGACAATGATAATCGCATTGTCATTGTAAAGTGGTAGGATAACAAGTCCGTAACCTTATGTAGTTCATATGTAGTTCATTGCCTCCATGCCAATGGCAACCATACAGAGATTCTCCAAAATGGATAACAAGAAAATCCACATTCCATGCCCACAGTTAATAAAACACTAAAACAGTCATACGGGTGGTGTGGATTTGGCAGACATGTTGATTGCTCTATATAGAATATAGATGGTATATGCGCATCTTTTCTTAAATTATAGATATATCCATTAATAATGCTTGGCTACTATATAAACATGATGCAAGCATTCTACAAGAAGATAAAAAAAACAGTCATTCCTTTGAAACAATTTAGAATTAAACTTGCCAAAAGTCTACTGCAGGCTGATAAAATAAAAAGAGGACGTCCCAGCAATGAGCACCTCCTACTACCTTCAAAAAAATTAAAAACATGGTAAAGCCTAGACCCCAAGATGATATCAGATTAGATCATCTGGATCATTTTCCAGTATACGGTGCAATGGGCAGGTGCAGAAATTGCAAGAAGGGACAAACTGCCATATTTTGTAACAAGTGTAATATTAGACTATGTTTAGTGCAGAACAGGAATTGTTTTATGGATGTTCACATTAATAAATAAATATTCTTAATTAAATTTTGATAGTTCATATTCATATTCCTTGTCCTTCATAATTTGGCAATGTATGATATGCTATACAGACCTATTTTTCGGTCTATTTGGCGATGTATACTCTGGTATACAATCCAAATTTTTGACATATAGATGTCATATTTTTTTTTGTTGTTATAGAATATTTGTATGATGCCCAAACAGCAAACATACCAATTTTCAGATTTTTAGATTCAAAATTAACCTTTTGCCAAGTTAAGGGTTAAAAACGGCTCTCGGCCATATATTATCTTGGCAATGGATTATAATATTCTCAGGATAAAAAATTAGCGTCGTTAAAAACGTGGAAATCATTTACCATGGAGTTACATACCCACCGCGAGATGGCAAATTAAATTATGAAAAATAAATAAACAAAAACTTTTACAAAATTTAACAAATGTAAATGTATTCTTTGCAAAATACTGCATTTAGGTACTGTTACAAGATTTATTATTTTTATATTTTTATCGTTTCGAAGTTCGAACGAGAATGACAAAATTATAATTTTGGAGAAATGTAATGAATAGTGTGTAAGCTAGATGGCGCTATTTTTTGTTTTTTAGATCTCTAGTTTCTTTTGGAAAATATTAAAATTATCTACGGGCTATAATAGGAGAGTCCAGAATAGTATATTCTTTGACTATTCACAATCTTTACTGAGGTTGCTAGTCCTTAGATGAAGTGTCTGTGAGGACTTGTCGATAGCAACTTTGATAGCAACAGTTGCTATAAGTCCTCACAAACACTTCATGTAAGGACTAGTAACCTCAATGGAGTCTTACGTTGATATGTAGTCAATTCCTATTCTAACTTGAAACATCCTATATTTTAATTTTTAAAAATGTAACTCAAAGTAATCATAAATATAACATTTAAAGGATTTTGACCCATGTATTTAGTGGCTCTAAACATGTAGGCATGTTGTACCTTGGACATTGTTATACCTTGGTCACAACACACTTTTTAGTATTTCTGTTCGTTTGATAATCAATTGGCAACGCTGCTAAACTCATTGTTTACAAAGTCTATAAAGTGTGCATAGTGATAGCACGTCAAACTAAACCTGTCAAGATTTCAAGGAATTTTTATATTTTTCCATTAAAAATTAAGTGTTTTTGATAATCTTTAAGTCATGTTTTAAATCTATAGCTTTGGTTTTATGAAAAAATTAGTATTCTGAAGACCAGATCATTTATTTACCTTGCAATTGTTTGAAGGTTAGGAGGTTATAAGCAACATCTTTATGAATGTTGCCACTTTTACAAAATTTAGTGAGGTGGATGTACTTCGGACACAATACACTAGTTGAGCCTAGGACTTAGGTACAACTTGGTGATTTAATAATATTTGTAAAACATGTTTGAAAATCAGTTGCCAAACGTTTATATTTATTTTTTATTTTCTTAATAATTGCAGGCTCTAGAAAATATACCACGCAGTAAACAAGGCATAAAACGAACTCCACTCGATTAGGAGCGACAGGCCGTTCAATTGTTACAAGAAAAGAAAATGTTTATACAGAAGTAAAACACTTCACATTTGTATTTAGGTATAAAACATATAATTAAAACTTTTTTTAAAAAGTGTCGTCAAAATTTATACAGGAGCATAACGTGACGTTTTCATGTGACCATCCAGAAGAATTTGCACCTCCAATGGTGTTAGGTGGAGCATTGGTTTTCATGAAGTCTTTATAGTTGACTCGTGGTAATATTAGGAAGGGAGGTATGAAACCTACACCAGCATTAATGGCACATATCATTGTGACAGGAGAGTCTCGCTCAGCACATATTATTAAAGTCATTAAACCGATTTTTTTAACCCCTTTAGGTCCTAAGATGTTTGGTGGATGTACAGTGGAGCGTCCGGTTTCATCAATGTTCCATATAGCAGAAGGTAAAATCTCAGAACACTTTGACAATGCTGCCTTATAGTTTGTAATTACTGCAGCTACGTTGTTTTTATTGAAAGCAGTCGAACGGGCTAAACTTGTGGCTTCTGGCTTTCGTAAACTAAGCTGTGGATGTCTTTTGTGAAAAATGCGTAATCAGTAATCTCCGGCCATCTTATGCTCATTCCATGTTTTCGGATATTTTTTATTATTATGCTTTGAAAACATAGGCCACAATCTGAACGTTTTTTAGAGTCAATCCATATTGTAGATCTACAGCCTCTTTAATATAATCGCACAACATTAACTCTTCTTCATCTGTAAAGACTTTATGGAGCATTTGGAGAGAAGGAAAACTCCCAGACAGTTGGAATGTAGGTATTATAATACCTATTCACAAGAAAGGGGATCCACTAATATGTGACAACTATCGAGGCATTACCCTCTTAAATACGGCTTTTAAAGTACTGGTTTATATATTTTATGATCGTTTACTAGTATATACTGAGGAAAAAATAGGCAAATACCAATGTGGATTCCGAAAAGTAAGGTCAACAATTGATCAGATTTTCCTTCTCAGACAAACCTTAGAAAAAACATATGAATATGGAATCGATACCCACCACCTCTTCGTAGATTTTAAAAGCGCTTATGACAGTAAAGACAGAAGCGCACTTTATAATGCCATAGCAGAACTAGATATTTCGTCGCATCTAATAACATTGGTAAAGGCAACTCTTTCGAAAGTTGAGTGCAAAGTCAAGGTACAAAACAGAGTGTCTACGTCTTTTCAGACACATACTGAAATACGCCAGGGAGACAGTCTATCGTGCCTATTGTTTAACATCGCGCTAAAAAGAGCCATAGAGAAATCGGGCATAACAACCAGAGGAACGATCATCAATAGAAGTGTACAGATATTGGCCTACGCAGATGATATTGACATAGTAACACGGACAAAAAGAGACCTGATACAGGCTTTTGAAACATTAGAAAAAGCCGCGAAGACAATGGGACTACAGGTCAACATATCCAAAACAAAATACATGAAGGTCACGAACAGCACAAAAATAGCAGCACCACAAGATCTGGTGATAGAAGCACATACATTCGAAGGGGTCTCGGAGTTTATATATCTTGAAACACAACTAAATAACAGCAACCTAGTTAGCGTAGAAATTAAGAGTAGAATATACCTGGCGAACAGAGCTTACTTTGGACTAAAGCAGCTCTTAATATAACACCTAATTAGCAAAAAAACCAAGATACTAATATATGAAACTCTTATTAAACCTATCCTAACATACGCGTCGGAGACATGGACTATGGTAAAAAGCGACGAAGAACTGTTAAGCCGCTTTGAAAGAAGAATACTTAGACACATATACGGAGGAGTACAAGAAAGCGGGATATGGCGCAGGCGCTACAATTTTGAGTTGTATCAATGCTATGAAAAATGCAACATCGTCCGGTTTATTAAAATTAATAGACTAAGGTGGCTAGGACACCTTGAAAGAATGGACAATGGAGACCTTTAAAGACAGATATTATATCAAGAGCCAGTAGGAACCAGGAAGAGAGGCAGGCCAATATCTAGATTTAAAACTCAAGTCGAAGATGACTTGAGGAATCTAGGGGTCAGAAATTGGAAGGCCAGGGCGAAAGATAGGGGGAATGGAGACTAATTCTTGAACAGGCCAAGACTCACACAGGGTTGTAGAGCCAAAAATGATGATGATGAAGTTCATTTAGAGACTACGTCTCCGGACTAGTAACCCTCTTTGGGATTTTACGTTGCCATAAAGCGAATCTATTTAAAGTCTTAATATCCTTTAAAATCATCAGCAACCATGTAATCTAATACAAATTTAATAACGTTTAAAGGAATTTGAAAGTCAGATATCGAGCACAGTTTTTATTAAATCTTTTGCCTAAGTACTTTCGCTCCTAGAGCATCTTCAGGGGTATTTTGTCAAAATTATTCTATCCAACATTATATGGTGAATGTCATAAACATTAACTGATACATTTATACAACACGAGACAAAGAATATTTGCATTGTGTAAATGTATCAGTTAATGTTTATGATATTCACCATATGTTGTTGGATAGAATAATTTTGACAAAATACCCCTGAAGATGCTCTAGGAGCGAAAGTACTTTGGCAAGATTTGATAAAACTGTGCTCGATATCTGCCTTTTATTTGATCAAAATTCATTTATTCGAGCATTCAACCTTGTAACATTTAAAGGGTTTTCACCCATGTATTTGGTGCCTTTAAACATGTATACCTAGTAGCATCACTGAAAATAGACTATTAAATCCGAAAACGTTCTGTGATTTAGCTCGCAAGGTTCTTTTAAATAAATCTACCTTTTATAAAGGATTTTTTGATAATAGAAAAATTTTTTTTAACAAGGATTTGTAAGGCTAGATAAATTTTTGATTTGCTACTCCTTCGCAGTAAAAGTAATTTAATTATTAATATGAAAAGTCTTTAGAAGAAAAAAAGATATTATGCCTCTACATCTAGACATCTCACTCATGTGCGGTATAGCAGAAGTTTTAATAGCAAATGATTTCTGGGAGTTGTTTTATTAATATAAGAAGCAAGGTAGGTAGATGTATTTATAATAACTCCAGGTCTCAAAAATGATCCATCATATGTGACGTAAAGCCTGTGTGTTATGGCTATATTTCCTCTATCTCGAAAGTAGCCGATGAATTATGGTAGCATAACACGCCGGACGGAACATACCTGATGCTAAATATTTTCGCGTGTCGTATGAATTACGTATATTCATAAATAGATGGCGTGTTCGTTCGTAATGCGAGACATGAGATATTTCATTTTTCCTGGCTGAAGGATAAAATGCACACAGACCGTTTACATGGCACTAGAGATTGCGTGCAACCGCGTTTCAACATTCTTTGTTGACTTTGATATTTCAATCTACCTATAACTCGGAGATTTATCGGAAACATGTTTTGCTTCCCAAGCGGTGCGGTGGATAAAATTTTGATTGGTTATCCAAAATGATTAAACAGTTTAAAACAGAAATATTATTAAAACTTGATTTAGTTTAACTACGGCAAATATTGAAGAGTCGATGTTATAACAATACAAATACAAACAGTGGTTACCCGGAAGTCGGAATGATAAAGAGTTCATCTTATAGTTATTGTTTCTTCGCAAATCTACATTGTGAACGCAACTGCAACGAAAGACAAGGAAATGATAGCAGAAAAAATTTCGACGATAGTTGGAAACTATAGGTTAATATAAGTTGTGTATTTTTAATGCCACCTAAATTATTTTCATATTTTATAGCAAATTCAAAGGACAAGCAACCGTAGCCAAATACATATAAAACTCATTGCTATACTTAACAATAAATTTATTTAAAAATTTCTTTATAAAAGATATAATAATAAAAAAACCCTATCGGGCTACATCACAGATCGTTTTCGGGGTAACAATTCCATCATCAATGCTATCTGGATGTAGGGGAAAGTGTTGTACCTCGGACACTTTTTTACTCAATTGGGGTTTTGGAAGTTGTTATAAAGTAATAAAGCAACTTCACTTCTCTAGTAAATATTGAATATTGATCTATGACATAAAAATATCATTTTTGTTAGATGTTTATAATATTTGTATTTACAAAAATTAGATCACTTCAAAAAATAGTGACAAATTGTCCAAGGTACATTGGACCATGGGCACAGCATACGATAAATAAAAAACTAATTTTATTTGAACAAACCTTTATAACACGATAAACACAAAATTACCCAAATTAAATTAATAAAAAATAAAACTTATACATATACAGTAAAACCTCTGTTAACCGAAATAATTGGGGGGGGGGGGCGTTTCGGATAACAAGAATTTCGGTTAAAAATAACATTGTGTTTTACAGTATTCTTGGTCAAAGTATTGGTATTAAAAAATACTATGAGGTGATTTCGTAATGTTTTCTGATAAGTAAATACAGAATAAAGTAATAAAATTAAGGAAAATGAACAAGTTTAACATGCTTCTTTTAAGAAATTTTTTATTTTCTTTTGCGTTTTCATTTGACAACGATGTTTTGCAGCTATATTTCTCCATCGTTCATTTGCAGAACGTTATGATTTTGCCTCATTCGATTGTTCGACGAAACGTAAAGCAATCTGAAAAGGACACAACTTTATGCAGTGACAACAAAAATGAACAACCTAGTCGTGTCCCTAACTAATTAGGCCTACTGTATAAAATTCTTGCCACAAGAACCATATCAATGATGTGCTGGTCGATGAATTCACTTTCTGAGTCATCGGCTGTTAATCACTCACGTATCTCTTCTTGGTTGATTTCGTCACATCCCGGCAAATTTTTTATTAAAGGTTTAATTTCTTCTGTCGTTTCCAGTAAAAATCCAATCAAAAGGTTTGTTCCAGCATTTTTCCAAAGTTGAAGATTTGATCTTGGCCCACTACTCAGCACACCAATAAATAAACAACATGTTTCATTGTTAAAGATTTGAGAATTTCGGGAACACTTTCGGATTCATTCGTCTCCTGTAATAACAGATGTCTTAATAATGCTCTTCTGTAATATCTCTTGAATATCTCTATTACTCCCTGGTCTAACGGCTGAATTAAGCTCGTGACATTCGGTGGCAAAAATCTGACAACTGTCACTATTTCGTATATTTTGGGGGTGAGTTGGCGCATTGTCAACAAGCAACAATTCGTTGACGGGAAAGTTTTTTGATTTAAAAAAGGATTTTACACTTGAGACGAATTCATTTTCGAACCATTCTGAAAATAAAGTGGTAGACATCCATGAGCTTTTTTGGCTTCTATAAAAAACTGGAAGTGTTTTTTCGGAAATATCTTTTAGAGTTCTTGGTTTTTTTGATTTCCCAACACACATAGGCAGGGAAATTAATGGAATTGTTACGTTTTGCGATAAAAATTTACTTATTATTGACGAAATTATTGAAACTGCCAGCCGTTTCGGTTAAACAATGGTTCGGTTAAAAAGGTTTCGGTTAAGGGAGGTTTTACTGTATGTATTAAAAAAAAATTGAACCTCCAAAAAAAATTTTTTTTGGAGATCCAATTTTAAGCTTAATATTGCATGCTGAGTATAAGTTTGGATCTTCCCTTTTAAGCCATTTCCAATTTTTGAGTGATTTTTCCATAGACGCTATTACAAATTTTTGTTCTATAATATCAACAGTTTTTCCAGGAAAATAATTATTTTCGTAAACTAAAAATCACGAAATCATCCCATTGAAATTTTGAAACTTCAGAATCACTGTTTGTGTTATTTCATTATCATATATTTCAAAAGACATTTCAGACATATCTCATTCTTGTAACTAAAAATTATCATCTGATATGGAAGATTCAGAATCAGAAACGATTTTTCTTTTAATGGACTTTTTCTTGCTTTTGCCTTTAGCTGGATTTTGTTTTCTAAGACCCGCCATTTTCAACAATTTAATCCTAATTTTCTTTGACGTATCTGTTAAAATACACGACTTTACTTTCTGTCTTCCCCCTCCATTGTTTTTCCTTGTTGCAGCTTTAGAATAAGGTCTAATTATGTTTGGTGTAACAATATTTTTAATCACAGAAATGAATGGAGTATCGGCCTCTGGGACTGATTGAGATGAAATATCAGCTTCTGCAACTCATTGAGAAGAAATCTCAGCCTCTGTAGCTAATTGAGGTAAAATATCAGAATTAGCAGCTGTAATTGTATCCTCGTTTTTATCGAAAGTAACATCATATGTGAAGCATGTTTAAAATTTATTTAAATTATTCCCCTTAGAAAATTACTTTCACGCCACCTATGTCTGCATATTTTGCTAGGAACCTTAAAAATAACCCAAAAGCAACGAACGATTTGTCATGCTTTTTTTTTAACAAAGAAATAATTCGCCAAATGTTTGCTGCTCTTTTTAACTTTCATTTGTTAAATAGAAACCCCGAAAATGTAGCTTTAAATCCTTGCATAATATTATTGGGAATAAAAGCTAAAGGAAATGCTTTCCCAACTAATGAAACTACATTGTATGTAACCACACAACTAATGAAACCACAATTTAATGTCAACGACAAATTTTCAATAACATTCAAATCTGGTGACTGGGCTGTACTTGTTATTAATACCTAATTTTTGAGCACTAGCGACGAGATGCGGCCTTTGCATATTTAAGTACATGTATTGGACCAAGCAGGGTTCACAGTAGGAAAATCATGCCTAGATCATACGTACACATTAGAACAACTGATAGAGAAGAAAATGGCAAAAGGTAGACCGGTCCATCTGGCCTTTGTTGATCTAAAGAAAGCATATGACTCAATACCTAGAGTCAAATTATGGGAAGCAATGAATGATCTCGGAATCCGACAAACACTAATAAAAGCAGTTAAAGCACTATACAAAGAAAACAAAGTAGCTACTAAATGTGGAAATAAAGCCTACAATCCATTTAAGACGACAAAAGGACTTCTACAAGGCTGTGCTACGTCCCCTACTCTGTTTAAAATATTCTTGGAAAAGACACTCAAACCATGGAGGAGAAAGTGCGAAGGAATGGGCATACCAGTAAGAGACGAATACCTATACACCTTAAGTTTTGCCGACGATCAAGTAGTCATCGCACAAGATGAAGAAGATCTCAGCTTTATGCTCAGAAAACTAGAAGAAGAATATAAAAACAACGGAATGGAAATAAACTTAGAGAAAACCGAATACCTAACAACAGAAAACAAGGATATAAGAAACCTAGAGATAGACGAGGGAAGACAAATAAATGGAACAGATAAATTCAAGTATTTAGGAACCATAATATCGAACCAGGGAACAACAGAAGAAGATATAAACAACAGACTGAGACAAACAAGAAACTGTATAAGACAACTAAACTCAGTGTTGTGGGATAAGAACATTACGATAAAGACAAAAAAGAGAATATATAATACCCTGACAAGAAGTATCCTGACATATGGGTCCGAAAACTGGACAATAAACAAGAGAAATAGAGGTAGAATAAGAGCAGTAGAAATGGAGTTCCTGAGGAGAAGCTGTAGACTTACAAAAAGAGACAGAATTGAAAACGCAGAGATTAAGCGGAGAATGGGAGTGCAATCAGACATAATCGACTATATAGAGGAGAAGAGACTATCCTGGTACGGCCACGTCAGAAGAGCGGACAGAGGACGCTGGATAAACAAAATCACAGAATGGAGCCCGATTGGAAGAAGAAAGAGAGGAAGACCCCGAAGGTCATTCAGAGATGAAATCGACGAGGCTATGGAGAAAAGAACCCTGCGAGATGGAGACTGGAATGACAGGGAAAATTGGAGAAAACGGTTGAGTGAAGGAAGACAGTGAAAACTGTGGAAATCCTTAGTAGTAGTAGTATTGGTTCATATTCTCTTTAATAAAATGTGTGTTACCTACTTCTGCAGATTACATACATCCCCACTCATGCATACATCACTCTACCTCTACCGTGCTTTACCGTAGCTTTCATATTTTTTTTAATTTTAGTTCTTCATTCGGCTTTCTCCACACCGATATTTTTCCATTGGACCCAAGCAAGTTTCCTTTGTTTTTATCAACAAATATTACTGAATTCCAAAAGTTCAAATCTGTTAATATACTCTCTATCGAACACCAATCTAATACGCTTATTTCTTTGGCTGATAAAAGATATATTTCTAGTAGTTCGACCATGTAGGTTATTCTTTCAATATCTATCTTTCTAATTGTTTCGGAGTTACATTGTTTCTAAAACTGTCTTTTCACCTCATCCCGCAATTTTGGTGTACTTTTTGTACGATTATTTGCTATTTCTCTGACAATCCTTCTTTCCTCACGTTCGGTAAAAATATTAATTGGAGCTAAACTTGATTACTTTTCAACTCTATTTTCATTTCGGTAACGTTCAATAATGTGCTGAACTGTTGATGAATATTTGTTTACCATTTTGGATATTTCCGTCATTTGCATATTTGAAACAGAAGTTTGGCCTTATCAGTATCAAAATAAAAACAATAATATGAATTTGGCACATTTCTACTTTTGTTTTACATCTGGTATAGAATTTCCCGAATATATTATGTAAAAGCTTATTTCAAAGCATGTTTTCTTCGTGTAGGTAATATTTTGTTGTGTAATACAAACTAATAGAGGAAAAGAAAATAATATATCGGCGAAGAGAAAAATGAGTCGTAGACGCACATGCGAATGACGTGTTGAAGTTCACACTGGATTGTACTAGAAAAGATTCTCAGCGGGAGCGGTGTCATGTGTCATAAGACACAAAGCAAGCAGAAGACAAATAGGTATTTTTAGCGTCAGCGTTCAACCGTCCTGACACCCATTATGATTTATGGTTGACGTTTTGAATAGGTACGACGTTTCCCGTACATCTCAATGAGTAATGTAATTTCATAATTGTCAGTCCAACGTCGTTAGCGTGATCAAATTACAGTGCGAGCCGTAGCGCGATAGTCGAATATTCAGCCGGCTAAATGATGATTGATGGAGGCTATTTCCGGCGACAGAATGGGACATATTCTATCACCTCGTCGCCAATAAACACGTTTTTATATGCGACGTGACGCGTACATTGTAACAAGTAGGCGGTGAGAATGGTTCTCCAGACGCGTAAATCACTGTATGTGGACATTGCACACGCGGGGTTAATATCCTGACTGATTTATGCCCTAAAAGGGACAATATACGCATGATGTAGATGAAAGCTGTCGCTCCCCAGCGAAAACCCGTCTTTATTCCCTCTCATTCTCTCGAAAACGCTTTTATGCTTTCTTAAAAATGTGGCGAAGTCGATTTTCTTCACTTTCCGATGAACTATTTATATTTTCTTACATTTACTTATCTAGGAAAACACATTAACAAAAAACTATTTTACTTCTAGTTATATCTAAACTCTCTAATATTTTGGATTTAATATAATGTTTATGAGTAACAACATACAAAACTATAAAATATGTGAGACAGTCAATAAACAATATGACAGCTCTACAATAAGCTGTCAAAAATAAAGTGGTAATAAATATGACAAAATAAGCAGAAGATTTAAGATCCAAAAAAGTAAGAAAAAGACCGAAATATCACCGAAACTGTCTACTACGATTTTGGAATACATATGTAAAAAGGCAAACATAACCGACAAGGGTATAAATATACATGAAGAAAAGCTTAGCCGCCTGAGGTTTGCAGATGATATTGTGCTAATAGCTGATAGGACAGGAATTCTCCAGGTTTTCCGGATGACCTTGTGATGTGGAAGCTGCACCTGCACTTGTTTTAGTAGCAACTAACTTTTCTCCTATCTGCTTGAGAAAGCTTTTCTTGTTTTCCACTCTTCGTTTAGATGAATCTTTTGAATTTTATATGTCAATCATATTATAAAAAACTATCATAGGCCTTCTTTTTGTTTGCCTTTTGACTGTGTACGTTCGAACAAGCTTGTCCATGGTGAAATTTTCTCACTATTATGCATTGTTGATACCAAACTAACAATTTTTCCTTTTTGCTGGCATTTGCATGCTAACATAGCTTTATGTTTGTAACCAAATTTTGTTGAAGATTGCTTTGGCACTGTGTAGCATTTCAAAATCACCTTGTTTATGTTAAAACACCCAAAAAGTATTTTCAATCCTCTTGCATCGTTAGAGTTGATAATAAACACATTTTAAAGTTTGCTTATATATCACAGATACGTATTTCCTTGGTATTCTTTTGATCGATAGCCGCTTTTAGGATATTTTGCGCAACAAATAAATAGGAATTTAACCATATATTTTTTGTTTATACCGAGTTGGGCGAATGAATTTTGAGGATAATTACATCACTCTTACTGGAGCCACTGTCAAAGGCAGTTGGTTTCGGTGTTGGTTCAAATTTTTCGTCAAATTTGTAATGGATTTTTGTTTTTCGTCTTTTTTATGAGAAAATGTGTAATATTGTGGCAGTTAATTGTGCAGTAAGTGAAGTGAGGTTGAGTTTGAGATTCCAGAGAGAGCAGACGGGGCGTGGTTAGTCGGAAGGAACCGGCAAATTTGTTGTGAAAAAGTGAATTATACTCAAAGTGATGAGTCAGTTTTGATAAGAGGAGTCAATGTTTTATTTTCATGCCGTCTCTCATCTCAGATATTTGTAAAACGGCGTTCCCAATAACTTAGAAGGATACTCACATGGTTTCATTGTGTTTGGGTTTTTAAAAAGCCGAGTTTTCAAAGTTTGCGTCCAGGGCCCAGCTTCCATCCTCGTTTTGTTTGTTTTAAGCCATTCCAGGCTATTTCGCAGTGTGAAATGCAGTTTTTTGCGTGGCAGTGAATCTAAGTCCAGTTCTAACCCTGAAATTTTAAAGAAAAAAAATAACATTTAGTGAAATTCAGGTAACTTTTGTGTTGAATTTTAAAGTAAAAATAGACATTTCCCATGAATAATTGCTTTTATGACAATTTAAGAAATTGTAATAAGTAAAATTATAAATGTTAGGGTGCGACCTAGCGGTCATATTAATTATTCTCAAGTTTTAAAATTTAATATTGACATCTGATAGCTAGTTTTATTTTTTGACATTTGGTACACACCCAAACATAATTGAGATCTTGTTTTGATTTGTTTTTGAATGAAAAAAGATATTTTTCATTTGTAATAATTTATTTCTGCTACAAAATATCGCCCAGTGACAATTGTAAGTTCTTATAGTATCTCCAACTTCAAGAGTTTGTAAGCCGATAGTAACATTGTAACGTTATAAACATCACATCTTTATTAATTTATATTTAAATAATTATTTCATTTTAATTTGTTTATTAATTTATTAATTACTTTATCTTCAGTTTAATTTTTACTATTTTTTATTTATAAAAGTAGTTGGCGCCCCATGTTTTTTCTTTTCTTCCTCTGTCTTTATTTTCTCTCTCTTTCTGTCCCGTAGAATAAATATTCGCCCTATCTCTTTTTGTTCGGCAGACTATTCTGTTCCGTGTTGACAGACAAGCTAGTTTCATGATATCTATAGCAACAACAATAGATGTGTTTCTAATGCAAGTTGTTCCTTTTCTTTTAGTTTATTGGACATATCAAAACTTTATTGGTTTACTGGACAGTTTACTGGACATTTTATTGGTTTACTGGACAGTTTACTGGACATTTTATTGGTTTATTGGACATATCAAAATTTTATTGGTTTTATTGGCATATTTGGATTTCAACAATTGGTCAGGACATACAGCCACGCGTGACTGCAGCTCTCCAGAAGCCACAAATTCTACTTGGAGGACCCAACAGCTAGAACACACAAGCAGCCCATCGAAGCAATAAGTAACACTTATTAACTGTTATAATTATTGTTTTTTTATTCATTTAAATAAATATGTTTGGTTAAAATTTGTCTTATTTGCTACCAACTGAGAACTCAGGTTCAATCCCTAGTTTAAGACAAGACGAACTTCCCTTGAGATACTGAGCTAGGCAAGGTATAGACGATAAGCTCCCATGGTTGATTGAGGTATTATTTTTACAATAGTACTTCAATTCTCTTTGGTAGTCTCATCGTTACAACATAGTAAGTTTGTTTTTTGCTATTTAGTATTATTATTTATATTTTTATATTATTTGTAACTGTTTGTGGTGAGACAACAATAAATATGTAATTTTTTTCCTAAAAAAGAGTATTATTTCTTTTAAAAAGTTTCTAACCCTGTTTTATATGTTTTAGGAAGGAAGAGCCTTTCTTTCATCCAGTAGGAAGATTCTTCTAAGCGGTGTACTTATTTTAAATAGCTTAAGAACCTTCTTGTATTGTATTTGTTCCAGGAGATTTATGTAAGTACACCTTTTTACTTCATTTTTGTAGTTACCTCATTCCAGTCCCCTTGTGATTCACTTATCGGCGGCCTAGCTCTCAAAAAAAAAACTGAATAGCCGTTTGCAAACGTTTCGGTTTGTTTTGCTTACCCTATCTCTAGCCATATAATTTCTGTCCACAATTTTTAAACCCCTTATACCCTTGTGGTAGGCAAAATAATCGTTACAACTGTAAAAAGGATGAATAACTGTCTCGAGTTACCAAAAACCGCAAAGATCTAACAATAAAATACATCAGTACGTATTGCTTTTCGAAAGTTGCAGTCACATTTCTCTCTTAATAGCCTAGCCTAACCATATACAGAATATTGTCAAAGTTGTTTTTTGACATCCTTGTGAAATTTTTAAGCAAGACAACACAATGTCGTTGCCTTATAAAATCCTTGAGAAGTACAAAAATTACGAGTTTTAAAATAACTCGTCACCCAAGTTGTTCGGTTCAATCCTTTACATTTTTTAACTTTCATTCATTGCGAATATACTGAAAGGCACTATATGTGGACAGGGAAAATGCATGCCTCTAAGCGCATATGCGAAGGCATGCGATGACGCATGATGGATTGAATGTTGAAAGGAACGTTGAAACTCATGTTGATAGTGGAAGCGCACCAGTGTGAACATACCCATTTGATATTCTACTTTCTTCTTAGTAATATATTTTCTTTCTGCCTTCTCATTATATATTTCTTAGCGTGAGTTTTTTACGCCTAAAAGTAAGAAACTGACCTGGCTTAATGCGGACTAATACTGATATTGCTAGCTTTAGCTTCAAGATATGCCAATATTTATGTATTATTTGTTACACTTTTAATCTTTGTCAGGACAGTATTTTAATACAAACATGTAATATCTTTTTATTAAATATTAACCAAAATATACTGTTAATATAATAAAATATAATAATAAATGGATACTGTACCGTCTCTATGAGTTCTTCTCTAATCTAATATAAAAACTGACTGCAGCTGATTCTCAAGGAAAAAACATAAGGTCAATGAGGTGTAGCCACGAACCAAGCTTTATGGCTGAGAACATGCTAAATTGGACCTAAATAGGAAACGCATTACAACTTTCTAATAATGCTGAAAATCGTAAAATCTTTGTCAAGGTGATCGCTAATGTCAAATATTTTGATATGACAAAAAAAGAAGAGGAAAAATATTGCATAACTATTCAACTAACTTAAAGAAAATTTACAAATGTGTCAGCCAATTATCTTGATATCAATGAAGGCTAAGACATGAGCTTAGATCAGTTACGTCTTGGCAGTTTGGTTAAAAACTAAAAAAAATGTTAAAACACTATATCTTTATAATATACAGAAATGAGTATTGGAAAACATTTCACTTCTTAGAGTTCTTAGAGCAAAATTAAAAAAAAAGAGTTATCCGAAAAAAATAAGAAAATTTATACGAAAGAAAAGGAAAGACACCAAACTCAAGTAATCATTAAAAAGTACAAAATTGCTGTTATTCAGTCTAAAAAATGGTGACTGCTAGGAGAATAAGCAGAAAGATATGGCGGATGTTGTTATAAATACTGATACAGGTTTGACAATATGGATTTATAGAGAGTGGTTTTTGATATCTCTTGTTAGATTTTTAGATTTTATTATATTATCCAGACAGAGGTTTTCAGCCAGGATTCAGCTCTTTATTTTATCAATAACATCAATATCAGACGTAATTATTGCTCCAATATACCTGAAACTTTCAACTCTTTTGAAATTATAGATGTTGACTGTGATGTTTTATCTTGACTATATTGGGATTTCTCTTCATTAACTTTTTGTCCTACTTTTTCTGTTGCTCTCTCCACCTTATTGAAAATGTCATTTGCGAATGGGATGCATTTTCCCATCAGATTAATGTCATCTGCGTATTCTAACAGCAGTTACTTAGGTGATTTCACTGCCTTTTCCAATACGAAATTATAAAGTAGCGGTGATAATGCGTCACCCTACTTCAGTACACTGTTTATTTCAAAGCTGGTTTGTTATGGATCTGTTTAGATCCCATCCTTTCTCTAATAGCTGTCTCAGTATAAATATTTGATTTATTGTTGATCTATTTGCCCTAGAACTGGCTTGTTTTCAGCATAAACGGATAGTTTATGCTGGGTGCATTTTTTGATTGATATAGAGGGAACATTTCTCTTCTGCGTTAATATGGAGGGACCACTCGACCACATCTCCTACGAAGCAATCACAAGAGCGATTCATCTAAAATAAATATACGAAAAAAGCTGCAGATAGATAGACTGCATACTGAGGAGCCATGTGATGTGAGATCCAAATCTGTTGAGTAAAGGGAAGTATCTTGGAGTAATTTTATATTCGATGCTTACTTGAAATCATCAGATAACGAATAACCAAAAAAGCGGTAACTAAGTTAATCTAAAAATGTGGGGTTTAAAACCAGGTAATATGTTAAACTGAATTTATAATATGGTGATAACACCAACAATTACATATGCTTCAGTGGTATAGTGGCCAAAGTTACAGTAAAAAAGTTCCTTCCTCAAACTAAGCAGTGTGCAGAGTCATAATAGGCTTTCTTATTGGAGATGCGCTAGATAAGGGACACCTGTATACAATAGAAGTATTTTATGGAGACTAAAGCTTCAGACTGTGTAGCAGAGGTCCCAAAACAATCCATCATAACTTGTATGACTCTGAGCTACTAGATCGCAGGCGACTAATACTTTTCGAAGACTATCAGGTGACTCCAAAACTGTTTTTATCTTCATTCCTATGTTTTCAAGGTGTTATATAGCATTTTTGGCTAATCCAAATGTACACTAGTTTTGGATTTTAGAGCTTCCAATATTCTTAGTTTTTTCTGCATTGCTTTAACGTTTTTCTAAATTTATCCATTTGGTCCAGAGACAAAAACACATATTTTCGTAACTAGCTTCTTTTTCTAAGGATCGGAAGTTAGCCATTTGCTAACCTGAAGCTTATATGTTTCAGTTTGTAGACATCAAAAAGTTGTCTTCTTCTCGTCAGATACATCCCGCCCAATCATTAAACACCATGTATCTAGAAGCTACGTGACTATGCATTTAGTCTTCTAAGCATTGAGAGTAGGATTTATTGGAGCTGAGTTATATTTTCAGAAAGCCTAAGAGTTTTAGTGTAATGTAAGCATGTGCAACTTATTTTGCCCTCAAAACCCATTACCAATATTTAAGTTGGTAGTAGATCCATAAAAGTTGCTGGCCACAAAAAAGTCAAGGAGGTCAGGAGTTTAACCATAAATAGTTGGCTAGAAAGCTGGCTTTTCCGTTGTTAGACACTGTTACTGCTTTTCTTAAATAACTGTTTTTAGTAGATATGAGTCTGGACCCCCATAAGATCCCATCAATTCAATCCTAATGTTTGCAAGAAATCATTGAAATATTTATTCTTTAGATCATTTACTTATAGAAACAAAAATTTAGTTAGTAGACCCATGGTTACGGTTCATTACACTATGGATAGATAGATTTAGGCCACATTACCAGAGGTGCGAAATATGAGATATTAAGTCTCATAATGCAAGGTAAAATCAAGGGTAAAAGATCCATAGGAAGACGAAGAATTTCCTTTCTGAGAAACCTAAGAGAGTGGTATAGTTCATATAGTTCAGTAGATCTTTTTAGAGCAGCCGCCAATAAGCTACGGATAGCTGTGATGATAGCCAACCTCCGATAGCAGAAGGAACTACAAGAAGAAGACACTATAGATTTCTTATAGGAGAACATGATCTCTAAATATCGTTCTTATCAAACAATTATCTTAATTGAATTTCTGGATCTATTACGTTTATATTAACAATTGTTTATTCAATTTTTCAAGTATGCATTTATTAAAACCAGACTACTACATCATATTTATATCAAAAGAACATATTCAAGTGAAAAGTCCGTTACCTTATTTACGAAGAAATATTGCTCCACCGTTTCGTCGATAAAGTGGTTCATCTTGTTATTATATGATAATGCATCCATATCGTAAATTTTCACGGTTATGGTCTTTCCTGTAGTTTTCTGTTTCACATGATAGTGATACATTTTCAAGTAAATGCCATGAAGTTGGCAGATTATGACGTTCTGTGCAGGCCCGCATCCAATTCTTTTATGGTGTAAATAAATTTACATATTAAATCTGTATATTATTTTTAAAAAGACCAATATGGTAAAAACTGATTTAAAATATACTTGGTGATAAAAAAATCTAATAATCAGAACACTCAAAATAAATCAAGCAAAAATTAAACTAGTCGATTGCTGTGTCAAAATATTTTTTTAAGTAAGTAATTTGTTAAAAAGTTAAAAATTAAAGCCAAATAGTTGCCGAACTTTTTAAGGTGACAAAGGGACCTTATACAGGGGTGTTGCTGATCATCTACCCTATTTAAAATTTACATGCAAGAAGCATTGGAATGCTGGAGAAGAAGGTTTGCAGGAATGGAGATTTTGTGTATAAATTTGGGAATGTCGCAATATTATTATTTTTCTTAATAAATGACCACATGGATACAGGCGTAATAATATTTTCTCTACTTTTAAAAGTCCTAAATTGTAATATTTCATTTTTTAGTTTTGCTAGGTTTTATATCTTGTTCATAACATTTTTATTCCTTTACTGAAAAGTCACTAACCTAACTGTCATGAAAATTGTTTTAAATGTAATGTTAATCCTAGCAGATAATGTGGTCAGTGAAGTTTAAATGTACTGGGGATGAAGATGACGCAGTTTTGACAGACTTCTTTTGAACTTTCTTCGTCTTGGCCGGCTTTCTCTTTTCTGTCTTTAATGTTGCTTCTTTAGCCTTAGTCACTTTCTTTACAGATTTTGCCTCTTCGCTGGTAGCAAAATGTTTGGCGGTGGTGGCAGTTTTTTTAGACTTAGTTGTTCCTCCAGCTTTCATTTTTCTTCTGAACTGGGCTTTGGAGATCCAGAACACGATGAGATAGATGCTAACTTGAAGATCCTAACGCTCCTTTTCCCTTTGTTTACACCAACGATCCAGTCGCAACTGCAGTTTTTAAATATTTTTTGATGAACGGTGCAACTTTTTCCGCATCTACTTTGTAATTTGCAGCAAATTATTTCTTGATAGCTTGAAGGTAAGAACCACCTCTTTTTGGATTTTTTGCCTCCTTTTTATTTTTGGATGGTGAAGGTGTTTGTGACGTTCCAGATTCCGTCGTAGCCGAAGTGGCTAATGATCGGTTTTCCATATTTAGGAACTTCACAAAGTATTAACTATGAATCGAAAACAATCTATTTGCAATCAAGTCTAGGACTTAAGTCTTAATTGCACAATTTTTAATGAAAACTTACATAAGATACAATATATAACGTTTAGGAGTATAGGCGCGACTCTCTATCGTATTTACACACATCGACACCGACACTTGCGGATGTGCATGCATAAGTACGGGAACCGTACTTCTTGGACCCCAAAAATTACTGGTATTAGGCACGTGACTAGGTTAACTAGGCTTTAGTCCGCCCCTGATCTCGTCGCTAATGAGTTAATTTTTTTCTTAATTTTGCTCTGACTAGCATACGGTCTGACCCAAGAACAGCACCTCTGAAGCTCTTGACATCTTGCAACCAGTTTCCCCATTTATATTCAACTGTTATGTAGTCTATTTGGTTCTTGTATCTCCATCCTGCTGATTTTCATGTTTCCTTATGTATTCGCCTATGTTTAAAGATACTTCCACCTATTACAAGTTCATCTTGTACGCAAAATTCGTTTAATCGATTTTAATTGTCGTTTCTCTCCCCTATTTCCTCCTTTCCCATCACTTGTTCATACCCTGTATCATCATTGCTTGTTTTATCATTAAAGCCTCCGATTAATTCTGCATACCTCTTCTATATGTATACCTCTTTATACCTCTTATATATTTATTATTAATCCTATTATATTTTGTTTATTGTTGTTCATAAAGTTTTTCCTGCTCATTTTCGTCGTTTTTATTTGTAGGAGGGTATACATTTACTACTAAAATATTATCTTTCACAAAAATAGTCTTTTCTGATACTGGCTTCCACTCTATTAGAGCCTTTCTTTCATTTTGGACTAGCAGTATTGCCAATCCCTTTTCATGTTTATCATTTACGTTTGTGTTCCCAAAATATATTAATAGTTGTTGGTCTCCTACTCGGGTTGCTTCACTCCCATTTCATCGTGTTTTGCTTAGTCCAACAATGTCTAACTTATACGTATTAATCTCTTGGCTTATTTCCTCTAATTTACTAGTTTCTTAAAGGGTTTTTACATAAGGTAACAAGTAATAATAAAAGTGGTTCTATATTAGCGTTTCAATCTGCTTTTACTAGCATTGTAAAGAGCTGGCACCAAAGTCAAACGGTTCGAATATTTATGTAAAACAGTATGAATTCCAGCGTATTTCAGGAATTTTTACTGCAGGTAAATGTTTGTCCTTGTTATTTTTCCTAATCTATAAAAACCTTGACAAATTAGCAAACAATTAAAGTGTAAGTGTTTGTTAGGTTACCTAAATTTTGATTCTTGGATAGAACGTGTCATGTTTTTATTTTGTAACTTTTCAACTTCTTTCTTACAGTAACCTGCGATGAACAGTCCGACCCTGTTCTATGGTATCAGCATATAGTGTTGTTGTAGCACCTCATGCTGACTGGCGGACGTAAAAGCTGCGATAACGACGATAACGATAAGGCGTTTCACGAAATGACATTTTATGTACTTTATGACTGCTACCGGACTCATAATTCATATCTAATGCCGTTCTCTTTTTAACATTAACGTTTTTATTTTCCCTACTCGCTTGATGGATTGGACTCATTTTAATTTTCTGTTTATGTGATTACGTGCTTATGAAAATTACTGACTTTTGTTACGTGGCAGTAAGATATTATCTACGGATGTCTGTAATATATTTTTATGTATATGGTAGCCCCACATGATAACTCTATTTCAGTTTTAATTTGACCTCTGCATGAACATTCTCCTAAAATGTTATTTAAACGCTAAGTTTTGGGTGTTTTTGGGTATGTTACGTAGTCATGCAAGAATCAAGCTCAGCACAATTTATACGGAGAGTCTGAAGAATGTATAAATGAGGAATAAAACAAAAATATGAATACTGTTATCATTTATAATTTATACCGTAATTTAAACAGACTTTTTCTTCTTGTAGTGTCTATCCGTTTCGGATGTTGTCGACCAACATGGCAATCTGCAGTTTGCAAACTACTGCTCTGAAAAGATTTGTGGTTATTGTGTTAAACCATATACGTAGATTTTTCAGCCAGGAAATCCTTCGCCTTCCTGGTCCCCATTTTCCTCCTACTTTTCCTTCTAAAATTAATTGCAGCAACCCATATCTTTCGTTGTTCCTTATTATGTGACCGAGGTATTCGATTTTGGCTGTTTTTATTGTGGTTAATATTTTTTTTTTTTTGAATTGTTAATGAAACGTCCTGGTTAGTAACGTGGTCGGTATAGGGTATCTTCAGGATTCGACAATAAAGCCACATTTCGAAAGCCTCAATTTTCTTGCAGGTAGCGTCTGTGAGATTCCACAACTCAAGCCCGTACACCAGTATAGGAAAGATATAATAGTGTACTAACCTGATTTTTATGGGTACTGATAAATCATGGCATTTGAATAGCATAGCCATTTTTTGAAATGAAGATGCTTTCTCTATCCTATATTTTATATGTAGGGAATGGTCCCAATTTTCATTGACGTTCGTACCAAGATAGGTGTATGTTTTTACTCTTTCTATTGATTGACCATCCACACTGATTCTTTTAATTTACTGTTCCTTCTTAGAGATCATCATACATTTTGTTTTCTTAATGTTCAGTGAAAGTCCATATCTCTGACTCACCTTTGCGATTCTATTCATTAACTCCTGGGGGGCTTCATAATAGTCAGCGAATACCACCGTGTCATCCGCGTATCTGATGTTATTGATACATTCTCCATTAATTCGAATTTCGACTTCAACGTCCTCTACTGCTTCTTGAAAGATTTCCTCAAAGCATACGTTAAACAGCAAAGGTAAAGAACGCTTTATGGTAATCAATGAAGCAAGCATAAATATCGCAATTCACATCTCTACATCGTTGAAACAGCACTTATATGCCTAAGAGAGCCTCTCATATACTCACTGCGTTTCGAAAACCAAACTGTGTACGGCTGATTCTTTCTTCGCATAGTCTATATGCGAATAGTCTATATGCGAATGATAAAGGTAAAAAATAAATGTTCGAAAATGTAAATGTTTTTGTATTTCTTCTTCTTCTTTAAGTGCCATCTCCGCGACGAAGGTTGGCAATCATCATGGTTATTCTGACCTTCGAGGCAGCTGCTCTGAACAAATGCCTTCAACCAGGAAACGCGTCTTCTTCCTACGCTTCTCCTACTATCTACTATTCCTTGAATTATAAGTCTCAAGATGTTGTATCTTTCGCCTCTCATCACATGTCCGAGATATTGCAATTTCTTTTCTTTTATTGTATTTTCCATTTCCCTCTCTAGGCCTATTCTCCTTAACACTTCTGTATTCGTGATTCTATCTACCCATGGAATCCTTAACAATCTTCTAAGTCGATTTATTGTATTCCGGTTTAATGTCCATGATTCAGCTCCATAGTAGAGTACACTGTGTACATAGCATTTAACTAGCCTTATTCTGAGGGCCAATGTCAGATCTTTGCTGCATAAAATCATTTTCATTTTCACGAAGTTGTCACTTGCTTTTTCAATTCTGACTCTTATTTCTGCAGTATAATCGTTATTTTCTGTGATTATCGTTCCCAAGTAAGTATTACTTTTTACTCTCTCAATCTGCTGGCCGCCTACCGTTAATATTTCGTTTGTATTGTTGTTCTTGCTAATTTTCATGAATTTGGTTTTTTTGATGTTAAGAGAGAGTCCGTATTCTCCACTATATCTTAATATTTTGTTCATTATTCTTTCCAAGTTGTCGGCTATTATGACTGTATCGTCGGCATACCTAATGTTGTTAATTAAACTTCCGTTCACTTTTATGCCGACTGTCTCGTTTACCAAAGCTTTTTGTATGATTTCTTCAGAATAAGCATTAAACGTTCTTCTGTACGGAATGGAAGCATGGACGTTAAAGGCCAGTTCCATTAACAAACTTGAAGTGTTCGAAATGTGGTGCCTGCGTCGAATGCTCAGAATATCATGGACGGACAGGGTCAGAAATGAGGAAGTACTCAGAAGAGCGGGCTTACAGGATAGGGAACTTTTTAATTATGTAAAAAGTAAGAAGACTGCATACTTGGGGCACATTATACGAGGAGAACGATACACTTTTCAGCAACTGATACTCGAAGGGAAAATAGAGGGTAGGAGAGGTCTCGGACGTAAAAAAATGTCATGGCTGCGCAATATTCGACAATGGACAGGAATCCACAGCTATGAAATGCTTCGCAATGCTGCTAAAAACAGAATTATTTAATCCAGAATATTTAACATCTCACCTGACAAGACGATGTACGGTGGACGCCTACGCAGAAATGCATGGCACCTTAAGAAGAAGAAGAAGAAGCATTAAACAATAACGGCGACAGTATGCAACCTTGCCTGACCCCTCTCCTTATCTCCACTTCTTCTGACACTTCTCTTCCAATTTTCACATTTGATCGTTGGCTGTAGTATAAATTTGATATCAATGTTATCCCTCACATCCAGATTCTTGTTTTTGAGTACTTCTATAAGTCGGTCACGTTTTACCTTATCGAATGCCTTGTTGTAGTCTATAAAGCATACATAAAGATCTCGATTAACATCCAAACATCTTTGGGTCAGCACGTTAAAAGAAAATAGTGCCTCTCTTGTGCCCATTCCATTCCGAAATCCAAATTGGGAATCACTAATATCCATCTCCAGCTTAGTGTGTATTCTATTATGGATGATTTTTAGCAGGGTTTTTAAGGTATGTGACTGATCGTTCGATAATCACTACATTCTTTGGTATTTACTTTCTTTGGAAGACAAATAAATGTTGATGTCAGCATTTCACGTGGAATGATTCCTGTGGAATTGATTGTGTTCAGTAGTTGGACTAAAAGATCTATGTTTTTTTCATTGATCAGTTATAGCAATTCACTTGGTATTTCATCTGGACCTGCAGCTTTATTATTTTTCATGGACTTTACTGCATGCATAACTTCTTAGTTTGTTATTTCAGGTCACTCGTCTTTACTCTGATTATCTTCATATATATTTTCCTGTCTCTGGTCATGGAATAATTCCTCTATATATTCTTTCCATCTTCCTAATTTTTGTTCTGTCTCCACTAAAATGTTTCTTTGTTTGTCCAATAGTATGCTTGAGGTTTTTTGTTTTGCTACCCCAGCTAATTCTTTAACTTTCTTATGGAGATTGAAGTTATTATATTTGTTTTGTAAGTCTTCTATTTCTTGGCATTTTCCAGCGAAATAAGTCTCTTTAGCTTCTCTTATTTTCCTTCTTATTTGATTATACTACTGTTGATGCTGAGTTATGTTGATATTATGTTGCCTTCTTCTGTCCTCCATCATTTCAAGGATTTCTTCTGTCATCCCATCTTCTTTCTTGCATCTGGTTGTTGTGAGTTCTCTGCGATTTGGTTCGATAATTGCATTTTTAAAGAATTGCCGCTGTTGTTCATCAAATACAAATTATGTATTTGTAAATACATAATTTGTATTTATGCATTAGTTTTGTATTTGTAAAAACATAAACACATTTACATTGTAAATGTAAATGTGTTTATGTTTTTACAGAAAAAATATGACTGTAAAATGACGGCGACTTGTAACATAAGTACATGCTTGGCGTACTTAACTGCTGGTTATAAATATTATTTATTCAAAGGTTTAACAATATTAATACTTTTTAAGCCAGACGAAATGAAATTGTATAAAGACTTTTTTTGTAAACCACAAAAAAAGATAAACCTTCTATAATTTTTTTAGGTGGTATATACTGTGGAAAACTACATCTTTCTCAAAAAGAAATAGGCATTTCATATATTGTCATATGTTTGTCAAAAGTATTGCTTTTGTAACGATCGTTGGAGAATATATCAAGCCTAATTCATTAAGGTGCAAGTTTATCGGTAACTTTCCTTTTTAGCTCTTGCGCTCTGAAAATTTTTGAGCATGTTCCATCAGTTGTATAAAATTCCGCCTATGGCCTCGTTTTTTAAGGTTTATTAAGAATAGTCGCCACACAATCACAAACGGAAGTATTCGTTGAAGGCGAAGAGATAGTAGTGGGAGTTGATATGGTGAAGAAAGCTGTAAAAAATGGTAGAGCTCCTGGCCCAGAAAACATTCCAGCCGAATTAATAAAATGTGGCACAGATACACTCTTTTTAGCACTTACTTGGTATATGAACAAATATATAAACGGTGTCAACCACCCAGTCTATGGAAAGTAGCTTATACTTCTTCCATAAAAAAGGAAATAAATTGGACTGCTCAAATTACAGAGGAATATCGGTAACTAGTACACTAAGCCAAATTACAGAGGAATATCGGTAATAAGTACACTAAGCCGGGTGTACGGACGCATTCTTAGAAATCTCATTGAGATAGAGTATAGGGAACAAGGAGAAGAAGAACAGGCCGGTTTCCGCGCAGGAAGGACTTGCATAGATAATGTCTTCTGTCTAAAACAACTAATCGGAAAAAAATTAGCAACCAATCAAGAGACCCATCTCATGTTTGTTGACCTCCGTAAAGCATACAGCGTTCCTGTGACTAAATTGTGGAAATCACTACAAGAAACTAACATTAGCTACACTCTAATCAAAGCTTCAAAAAATCTATATAAAAATTCTACATCACAAGTAAAAATTGGCAACAGACTATCTAAAAAGTTCATCGTTAACAAGGGTCTGCTCCAAGGATGCTGTATTTCACCAACGTTGTTCAAGATATATGTTGCAAACGCACTAAATCAGTGGAAACGTAAATGTCTCGGTATAAGTATAGACCTCGGAGAGGTTTGTTTATATACCTTACAATTTGCTGATGACCAAGTCATCATAGCTAATGATAAAGACGATCTAGAGTACATGGCAAGGAAACTAAAGGAGGAGTATGAACAGTGGGGCTTGGAAATTAATGTGGAAAAAACTAAATACCTATAATACCCGTAGGAGTTGAGTTATCCAATATCGAACTGGAGAATAATGAAGAAATTACATCCTGTAGTGAATACACGTACCTGGGAGTAATCTTCGATAGAACGGGAAAAGACGATGAGGAAATAAAGAAAAGAGTAACACTAGCTAGAAGAACAATTGGCTGCCTAAATGGAATACTTTGGAGCTCCGAAATAGAAATAAAGCGAAAATACAATATATATGAAACACTAATTAAAAGCAGCCTACTTTACGGAGCAGAAACTTGGCGAATAACCCAGAACAACACAAAAAAAATTAGAAGCTGTAGAAATGAATGTGTTTAGAAGATCGTTAGGTATATCCCTATATCCCGCAGGGAAAGAGTTCGAAATGAGGAAATAAGACGATCAATTGGAGTAGACGGTTACTTAACAACAGATCTCGAGAGGAAACAGTTAATTTGGTGTGGTCATGTTCAAAGAATGGAAGATACAAGATTGCCCAAAAAGATTATGCAGTGGGTACCACCAAACCGTAAAAAACGAGGAAGACCCAAAAAGACGTGGAAAGAAGGGGTAACCAAGGCAATGAGTACAAGGGATCTTAGAGATGGCCAATGGGACGATAGAAGGACGTGGAAGTTAGGCATTGGACAACGTCGAAAGACGTTCTATATATACATATATATATATATATATATATATATATATATATATATATATATATATATATATATATATATATATAAACAGTAGCCCTATCATTGCTATACTTTCAGACTAGATTGTTTTTCTAGCGTATCTTTCGCGGTTGTAATTTGGGTGCAGCTTTTCTATTTCCATATTGGTACAGATCACAATATTTTTAATAATAAAAATTTTGATTAAAAAAAATCTTGTATAAACGGTATAACAACCATATAGGGCTAAATCACATAACGTTTTCGGAATGACAATTCCATCATCAGTGCTTTCTACGTTTATATGTTTGAAGCCACTAAATTCTTCTTCTTGATGTGCCTATCCGTTACGAATGTTGGCGATCATCATGGTAATATTTATCCTATCTGCAGCAGCGCGGAAAAACTGCACAGATGTTGTATTGAACCAGATTCTGAGATTAATTACTATTTAAATGGGAATAAGCCACAATTACAGGTTAAAGTACGTTTATTGACGTTTCAATTTCCACTTCTGAAATCGTTCTCATTTAAATAGTAATTACTTTAAAATGCCACAATAAAATAGCTTCAGAACAGTATTAAGATTATTTAACCAATATGTTCTTTTTCTTCCTGGACCTCGTTTTCTAAATATTTTTCCTTGCAGGATGGCTTGAAGGAGAGCATATCTGCATTCTCTTCTTCTTCTTCTTAGCCTTCTGTCGTCCATGTTTGGACATAGGCCTCTCCCAACTCCTTTCATCGGTCTCTATCCTGAGCAACATATTTCCAATTTGTTCCGGCTATTCTTTTAATGTCATCAACCCATCTTATCCGTGGTCTTCCTTTTGGTCGTTTACTTTCGTAAGGTCTCCATCTGGATTCATTTCGCATAATATGTCCGAAGAATTGTAACTTTCGAGATTTGATGATGGTTAATACCACTAAATACATATGTAAAAACCATTTAAATACAGTTAAATTAATTTCAATAACAAAATATCTCCCAATAGGCGCAGAACTATCCAACATTCAGATGGACACAACCGAAATTGCATTCTGCACTGAATATACCTACCTAGGAATTGATTTCGACACCACAGGCACAGACAATAGGGAAATTAGAAAACGAATAACCCAGGCCCGTAGAACAATTGGATGCCTTAACGGAGTTCTTTGGAGCTCAGAAATTGGTAAAAGAAGAAAATACAATATATATGAATCTCTCATAAAAACCAGCTTAACCTATGGTACAGAGACATGGAGACTAACAGAAAGCAATAAAAGAAAACTCGAAGCAACAGAAATGGATGTATTTAGACGATCACTTCGAATATCTAGGGCAGACAGAATTAGAAACGATGAAATAAGGAATCGGATGGGGGTAGATGGATCACTGGCAACAGACATAGAAAGGAAACAACTTATATGGTATGGCCATGTTCAAAGAATGCCAGAAACAATACTACCAAAAATCGCCATGAAATGGATACCACCAAATCGTAAGAAACGAGGAAGACCAAAAATAACATGGAAGGAGGGAATAACAAAGGCAATGAGCTCCCGAGACTTGACCGAAGAACAATGGAATGATAGAAATTCGTGGAAATTAGGCATCGGACAACGACCCAAGACGTTTTGAAACCGATATATATATATATATATATATATATATATATATATATATATATATATATATATATATATATATATATATATAGTAAACTCTTAAATATTGGGGAAATCTGCAAGAAAGACTCTAATGTGTATCAATTGTTTCGCCGAACGTTTTCGCCAAAGAGAATTAATTTGGCTTCTTCAGGGCTGAAAGAGAATAAATTATAATTAGCTACCATATATTATCTATTAAAACATTATTGATCTTACCGTAACTTAGAATTGTAGAGTTAGAATATTAAAAAACTTAGCTAGTAACATAGTGGTGTTTTTTGTTACTATGTGCAAAAAAAGTTTTTTTTAAGGTTTGAAATGTATGGTAGCTTTGAACTTGACACGCAAAGGCTTATCCAAGGTTAATCGAAATGTAGTTACATTGGGTTTTTCGATTAACCTTGGGTAAGCCTTTGCGTGTCAAGTTCAAAGCTACCATACATTTCAAACCTTAAAAAAAACTTTTTTTGCACATAGTAACAAAAAACACCACTATGTTACTAGCTAAGTTTTTTAATATTCTAACTCTACAATTCTAAGTTACGGTAAGATCAATAATGTTTTAATAGATAATATATGGTAGCTAATTATAATTTATTCTCTTTCAGCCCTGAAGAAGCCAAATTAATTCTCTTTGGCGAAAACGTTCGGCGAAACAATTGATACACATTAGAGTCTTTCTTGCAGATTTCCCCAATATTTAAGAGTTTACTATTTAACTAATCTGCAAAGATTAAATTTCTTTTCTATATATATATATATATATATATATATATATATATATATAAATTAATTTTAAATTATTAAATTTTTGATGATAAAATTTTAGGCTGTGTAAGTTATAAACGGAGTTAACTTCATGGCACCAATTAACTATATTTAAAGTGTTTTTAAGAACGCTAAGGGGCTACGTATTTAACACGCTATTATACGGTGTAGAGGCCTGGACTCTCAAGCAGAACAATATAAAAAATGTTGAAAGTTTCGAGATGTGGTGCTACCGTCGAATGCTGAAGATAAGTTGGGTTGAAAGAGTTACAAACTTTGGAGTAATGCGAAGGATAGGAAAAGACCCAGAAATTTTGTCAACGATCAAACGAACAAAACTCGAATATTTGGGTCACCTGATGAGGGGACATAAATACGCATTATTTCAAAATATAATGCAAGGAAAAATAAAAGGAAAACGGAATCCAGGCCGTAGAAGAATGTTATGGTTGCGTAATTTGAGAGAGTGGTTTGGCTGTAGCACTAATGAACCCTTTAGGTCAGCTATAAACAAGGTCAGGATAGCCTTGATGATTTCCAATCTCCGATAGGAGTGGAACAAGAAGAAGAAGAAGAAAGGGTTTTTAACCATTTATTTAGTGGCTTCAATCATGTTAACTAAGAAAGCCTTGATGATGGAATAATCATTCCGAAAATGTTTAGTGATGTATCCCGATAGGGTTTTTATTTTTATATACCTTTTATCAAGAATTTTTTTAAATAAAAATGTTTGTAATTCATGGTATACAGCCAGCTACAGGAATACATTTTCCTTGTGGATTTTTAATAACGTCATCAGAAAACAGTTTGGTAAAAGCACTTGCCTCATCTGTAATATATTTGGGATATGCTTTGGGTGCGGAAAGCACTTTTACAATGTAGGTTTTGCTCGTTTTACTAAATTAATACCAGTTTGTTTCAACTTTTCCCCGATATAAGTCTTCCAAATTTAGTTGACTGTTATATTCACTAGAACTCTCTTCTTTTTCAGTCGAATATTTATCTCAATTAGAACTGGGTAATTCATTTAAAATAAGGCCTTCATCCGAAGTATCAGCATTTGCGCTCAATTATTTCTTTGTTTTCTTCTAGAAATACCATTTCAATTATTAGCATCAGCATTAAAAATTATCCGTTTTTGTCCACATGAGAAAATGGGTGTTCTTCATAAAGAAAAGTATATTTTGTCCACCAACGACTAAAAAAATTCTAAGATATACTTACATTACTACACACTCGGTGTATTTTGTACTATCACTATGAAAAACCCAATAATAAACAGCTATTTACGATCCCCTCACAACCCTGATGCTAATGAAACTAAAAGAAAGGATGTAAATCACATTCCAGTGATAGGTTATATAGGTAAAAAGGGGCAACTTTCAAATTTTTAAATATATTTAAATAAGAATTATAAAATTTGTCGTATAAAATACTCCAGCGCGTGTAGTTCCTGTATTCCTGTATTTTTAATAGTATTTTTCCTATATGCTCATACGTTGATTAGGGTTGTCATCCAGTCATACGTTTACGAATCTTTCAATGTTTCGTCTCCCTTTGCTTTTCTTTTGATTTTCTTTGCATATTTTTATCGTCAAATATTTTTATATATTCTATACCAGTATGAGAGTTTCTGCCAATTTGTGCGAAAATTCCGATTGAGTGATAACATTCATTTGCTAAGTCTAATGGGCAATAATTAAACGACCTTATCTATTAACGTTATTAAATTTCGACCAGAGTAAGTTCCTAATGACTTTATTGATCGAGATTTTCGAATAAAAATAACTAAATAAGAAATTTTCAGCTGCTGTCGAGTGTGCAAAAGACGTACATAGTACGACAGGCGAGAAGTGGCTTATGTGCGTTGACCAAATTTTATATTGCTAAATGATTCATTTCTTCTTTGATCATCAAGCGAAAGAGATCGAGCTCCTAACGTTAAATTCACTGTAGTGCTTTGAAGTATTTAAATATTTTTTGAAGCAGACCGAGTAGCAGACTTTTAGAACCCCAAGTATGGGAAATTATGTTTAATGTATTAAAGTTTACTACAAAAGGAGTTAATTCAGATATATTGCATGCAAAAGAAGCATGACTACAAGCCTATTCTGTCTCTCTAATAATACTTTCTTTTCTATTTACGCGCAGATGAATAGTCCTGTTTTACTTGTGGTACTGTAGCTTATTGGTGAATCCCATAATGATTAAAATAAGTCAGAGGACTGTAAGACCACATTTGAAGTGATCTGCGCATCTGAATATTAACTTGCACTTGTTTTTTAATAATTTAAATATAATTTAATCAAAAATGTTAAAACAGCGCAGCTTAAGAAATATCTATTGATTAACAAAGTAAGGGATAAGGTTTATAATCATTTTTCAGAGGATTAACTTAGACCTAGATATGTATGTCTTAGATTATTTACATTGTTAACAAGGCACCGTGTGATATATTTTAAAACACGAACTCTGTAGCTTTCACGAAAGCATCCCGTATCAGCCTTAATGGGGAAACACGCAAAATTACCATTTGTACGTTACAATTAAAATTAATTCGGTGATTAAGCAAAGACACGATGAGACGACGAGCGTGAGAGGGCTGTAGGGAGGTAGAGTGCGCCCGCCTGCGATACGATGTCAAGAGTGATTTACCTGCCCTCTCGCGGGAACTCGCTGCACAACGTATTAATGAGCTGGCAATGGGCCGTCACGGACTAATTAAAGCAGCAGTAATTGAGTGGCCGATGTCAGCGCGAGGGTTAACCCTCTCCCTAAACCTCCGTGATTAGTGGCTTTGCCTACGATAGGCCAGTATATCAGGCGAATGCAAAAAGTTGATACCTACTTGGTTTTTAAAATATATTGTCATTAATATCGCTTTAAATTTACTGGAGTTTTCTATGTCTTGCGGTTGCAAATTGACTCTGTAACTCTATCTCCGTCATACATCTTATTGATGATCTCGCTTACTTGTTTTTCTGGCCAAGATCTATTATGCTTTTGACTTCGTTTTCTTCTAATATTCTTTCCTTTTTTCTTGATTTTTCTAGTTAATTTTCTGGTATTGTCTTTAGTATGCATATAATTTTTGATTTAATTAATTTTCCTTATGATGATGTGGCATAATTGATTGTTTAACCCTTTAATGCTCTCTGGTAGCTATATATACCACAAACTATTACGGCTTATTTTGTCATCAGCGTTGCGGTGAAAACAAGGCGCAGTCGATACACTGAATGCTTCCTGGTAGGTATAAATCTGTATCCGGCGTGGCAACCACGTGCTTTTCACAAAACTGGTATGATATGCTACCAGCGTGCCTTTCAATAAAATACTTTTACAAAAATTAAAGGTTAGTATCAAATGTACTTTTTTCTTTATTTTTAACTAGTAGATAATTCTTTGAAAGCACTGGAATAGTTATTGCAGGAATAAATATGTTTTATAAAAAATCTAACCCTAAAATTCATTGTTTTTATTTATCTCCGGCGTACAAAAAATTTTATTTCTTAGTTTTGAAACTTATACCAGGTACTAAACAATATTGTGGCAACAAATTTCTATAATAATCAGCAGAAGGCAGAGAGATTTGCCACTCATCTAGAGAACACATTTAAGTTGCAAGATGACCAAGACGATGACCAGGATTGGCCCGAACCAAAGTAAATAGATGAGAATATCAAGCCAACTTCCCCAAAAGAAGTAGCTGAGTTAATTAAAGAACAAATCTACCCAAATAAAGCACCAGGTTATGACCTCATTACCGGAAGACTGCTAAAAAATCTACCAAGAAAAGCTATCGTAAAATTAACAAATTTAATAAATGCTGCCTTTAGACTACAATATGTTCCAGATTTGTGGAAGATAGCTGAGGTGATCATGATACCAAAGCCTGGGAAACCCCCCAATGAGGTGACATCATATAGACCAATATCACTCCTACCTGTGATGTCCAAGGTGTTTGAAAAACTCCTCCTGCGAAGAATCCTACCAATAATTGAAGAAAAGAAAATAATTCCAGATCATCAATTTGGATTTAGAAATAAGCATTCGACAATTGACCAGGTGCATAGAATAACTGCTATAATTGAAAGATCATTAGAGAAAAGAAAAGTCTGTTCTGCAACCTTCCTAGATGTGGTACAGGCGTTTGATAAAGTCTGGCATAAGGGTTTGATACATAAAATTAAATCATTCATGCCTAAACAATATTCAAATATATTACAATCATATCTAGCGAACAGACATTTTAGAGTTAAACAAGAAGGTGCATACACTGATCTCAAGGATATTGAAGCAGGTGTTCCACAAGAGAGTGTATTGGGTCCAGTCCTATACCTAATATACACGTGTGATATACCTGAACTAGAAGACGACACCATAGCTACCTTCGCAGATGACACTGCTGTCTTAGCGGTAAGTGATACCGTCGAAGAAGCTACAGAAAAACTACAAAATTCAATAAATAAAATCCATGAATGGACCAAAAAATGGAAAATTAAGCTGAATGAGAATAAATCAGTAAATTTTACCAATAAGAGAATTAATAATATTCCAATTAGAATAAATAATGTCCAAGTGCCTATTGCAACATCAGCAAAGTACTTGGGGATCAATCACTCTTGATGCGAAACTTTGCTGGAAAGCTCACGTGAAGAAGAAAAGAAAAGAACTAGGCATCCGCTACAAGAAAATGTATTGGTTGATGGGAAGACATTCCTCTCTATCCATAAATAATAAACTCCTAATCTATAAACAAATACTGAGACCAGTATGGACCTATGGCTGCCAACTCTGGGGCTGTGCCAAGCCTAGTAACATCAAAGTAATCCAGATATTCCAGAATAAAGTGCTGAGGAACATCGTAGATGCGCCTTGGTACGTTAGGAATAACGACCTTCACCGGGACCTCAAGATGGAAGACGTCAATCAGATAATCAAGAAATTTGCAGGGAGCGATGAACAATGACTCCATCATCATGTAAATGTCGAGGCTATCCAGCTCCTCGACAATACGAACCTAGAGAGAAGGCTCAAAAGAACAAAGCCTTTTGAACTGGTATAATGAGTTAGTGAAAAGCAGAGCAAAGTGTTGTGCGAGTATGCATGCTAAATTTAATGCTATTTATTAGAAATAATAGGAAAGATACTAGTGAGTAGACACCTAATTTTAAGATTTCATTGGTAATTTAAGTTAGAAACAAATTGATAATTGGTCTTACTGATAAAAAATTGTAAATTGGTAAAAAAAAAACAAATTTCTATAAAACTCTTGCTTGACAGTCACAGCAGGTTATAATTTAATGCATAATTTCAATTATTTTAAATATATAGATAGATTTTCAAATGGATATACAAAATTTTTTGGCAAACTTTAATTCGATAATTCAATGGTCAACACGATTGTAGAGAGGTTAAAAACCACCAAAAATTTATTGTAAAAATCCTAAATATAGCATGTTTTACGGTAATAGGCCTTACTTACCGACATTGTACTCACTGCCTGCCGTGATTTAGTTAGTATTTGTACAAATAAAATATCTTCTTCTTCTTCTTGGTCTTATTCTAAGACAGTGTCTCATTTTTTCGAAGTTGTACCCTAAGTATTAATCTACTAATATAGTTCAAGTTTAAGCGCCCACAGCCAGCAGTAGTGAAGATGATATAGAGAAATTTTCTGATGATATAAAGAGGGTCATAAGTCATCTGAAAAATAAAAACAATATAATAATAATGGGGGACTTCGATGCTAAAGTAGGAAAAGGTAGGCAACAAGATATGGTAGCCAATTTCGGACTTAAACAACATAATGACAGAGGAGATCGTTTTTTAGAATTCTGCGTAGGGAACAATTTATGTGTGATAAATACGAGTATATTCTTCAAACTACCCAGGCGTCGTTTATACACAAGCAGATACTAAAGAGAAGTTCAAGAAATCAGATCGATTATATAATAATTTTACTAAAAGATACCGAGAGAGAACTACAACTTGAATTTGTCAGCACATGCGTTCTGGCTAAAACAGAACCTCACATTTAAACTTTCTAACAATCAAAAAATTTAGTTATTGCCGACAATTCAAAGAATTACTTCCTTTTAAATGTAGTTACATTGGGTTTTTCGATTAACCTTGGGTAAACGTTTTAAGTTCAAAGCTACCATACATTTCCAACGTTAAAAAAAACTTTTTTTGCACATAGCAACAAAAAACATCATTATGTTGTTACTAGCAAAGTTTTTTAATATTCTAACTCTAAAATTCTAAGTTACGGTAAGATCAATAATGTTTTAAATAGATAATATATGGTAGCTAATTATAATTTATTCTCTTTCAGCCCAGAAGAAGCCAAATTAATTCTCTTTGGCGAAAACGTTCGGCGAAACAATTGATACTCATTAGAGTCTTTCTTGCAGATTTTCCCAATATTTAAGAGTTTACTATTTAACTTATCTGCAAAGATTAAATTTCTCTTATATATATATATATATATATATATATATATATATATATATATATATATATATATATATATATTACAGCTATAGCACCTATACAGTTAAAACTGTAGAGGTGTTGTGTGCCGTTTTCATTTTTAGCTATCAGGGTAGCAGAATCTGCATTGCAGACTATTTTTAGATTTTCAATTAATCGGTCCATTATTATGAGTTAAGAATCTCTCTGCCTGATGACAGATGAGACTTTAAGTTTTCTTGTTAGAGCTTATTCTGTTTTTATTCTTCTTTTATTGTTAATATTGAGTTGCCTTACTAGGTTTACATGATACTTGTTGACACCGTTTTGGTTTAATCGGACGATTACATCCTCAATATTTACCCTGTTTAATGTTTGATGCAGGAATCCAGCATTAAATATAGCGTAACATTTATTTAAAATTCAACATATAGCAAAAAACAGCACTGAATCTGAAACAGAGCTGACAAATATATTTTTAAGATTTTGAAAGTTTACTAGACTGACCTATCTTTTCCCATAATTAGTGCTATCAAATACAGATCTAATTTTACACTGAGAGTAAACACACCTCATTACAGAACACGAAATAGGCCGGCGAAGATGAACATTGTTGCAAAGGAAAATGGTCTATTGAAATGACCCTTGCTAAATGACGTCATGGTCAGTGCAAACTCACTCATGTGTAAACATTACAAGAGAACGGGAGTTGTTTGACTAACAAGAAAATAACGCACATACAGCAGGTATAACACAATAATTGGCCTGATGAAATTTAATTAAGTTTGCTCAATAACGTTGTTAATTTTCAATGTTTATTTTAAACTGCTTTAAAAAAATACAAAGCAAATAAAGGCACAAGCGTATATAATTTAACAGATTTTTAAATATATTGTTGCAAGTATGCTAAATTGTAACAATAGATCTTTACTTAACATTTAGTGCGAAAAGCGAAAGTCTCGAAGAAAAAATATCACCAGAATAGTATCTATTAGAGTGTAAAATATTCATATAACTCACTTTAACACAATAGACAAGTTATTCTCCAACAATTGCGCTACAACCCTTTGTGAGCCTTGGCCGGCTTAACAATGTTCTTCCATTCTGCCCTGTCGGATACTTTCCTTCGCAACTGCCTGATGTTCATGGTTTTAAGATCCCTCTCTATCCATCTTTTACGGGCCTTCCTCTTGTTCTGTTTCCTTGGGGCTTCCATCTCTGGACTACTTTTACAGCTCGATTATCTGGCATTCTTTCTATGTGACCAAGCTAGTTTTAGTCTTTGTGACTTTACAAAACTAACAATATCTGCGCTCTGCATTAGTTTATCCACTTCGTGGTTCATTTTAATTCTCCACGAACCATCGCTGCATTGGGTTGGTCCAAATATCTTCCTTTGTATTTTGCGCTCAAATATTCTCAGTTGATTTTCATCAGTGGTTGAGAGGGTCCACGTTTCACATCCATATGTGACCACTGGTCTAATTACCGTTTTGTAGATTCTAAGCTTAGACTAACGATTCAGTAATTTACTTTTCATTAAGTCTTTGTATGCATAAAAACACTTCTTACCGCTAATAATCCGTGCTTGTATTTCTGATGTTGTTGTTGTCATTTATTATTGAGCCTAGGTAGGGAAAAGTGGAGGCGTATTTGTAGGTATGGTTGTCTACCTTCAGATTCTCATGTTGATTCGATTTTGTGGACTCCATATATTTTGTTTTGCTTTCATTTATATATAGACCAAACGTAGCAGCTTCTCTTTTTCAGTTCTATAACTTTTTCGCTTAATACCCTTTTGTTGCGGCTTATTATGGCATCATCCGCATATGCGCATATTTGCATTGATCTTGTATTAATACAGCCGTTTATACCCAGTTTTCTAACAACAGCTTCTAAAGTTCGATTAAAAAGTGTTGTTGATAAGGCATCACCTTGTCTATTTCAATATCAAAGGCCTGCGTCATATCTCCATCTATTCTCACCATAGCTTTGGAACCCTCCAGAGTCATTCGTATAAGTATTTGATTTGTAACCATAATTAAATTGGTTAAGAATAAATTCTCAATAAATGTAATTACAGTAGGAAAGTGAGTCTTTTATTTAAAAATGTACCAGATGATACCTTGCATATTATTCAATATCCTAATTAACCCAATGCTAAGTGACAGCATTTTCCAAATAAATCCCAATTGAGATACTAGTTCTTCTGTCTTCACTTCTATTGAACATTTACGCAACGGATGCTCTGGCTATCATGTCACGATTTGTCTATGTTGATGATATAGCCCTGGTTGTCCTAGAAGAATACATGGATAATGCCGAATCCATTACAGAAGCAGATCCGAACACTGTAAACAAATACAATGGAAATGAGGCCTACAACCGAACCCGTCAAAGACCGTAGTTACAGCTTCCCGCTTTAACAATCACGAGGCAAATTACAGATTGAACATAGAAAACAAAGATATTACTATAAAGTTTAAAATACCTTGGGTTAATACAAGTCCGCATCCTTACATTGAAATAATAGTTATAAAATACTATGGCGAAAATAAAAAGCCGGAAATAATTTACAAGCGGGAAAATACATCATGGGGTCCAATACATAGGAAATCAGAACGAGTTTCAACCAAGAGGAAGACAACCAAAAATGGGGTGACTAGACGGCAGCAAAGCAAAAGTGGTTGAAAACTGGCACAAAACACAGAAGAGTAGAAAACTTATCGGAAAGCCTTTGTTTAGCAGTAGATGCAAACAAGCTAAAGAAAAAGAAAAAGAAGAAAGCCAAAACAACAGTAAATATGTCCTGAAGTCGTTTTAGACCTTTCCTGGATTTCAGTGTATATCTTCTTGTGTCCAAAAAGTATGTCCACAAGCAATGAACCGTTAAGGTGCTAACTGTGAAAAAAGTCCATCAAAACAAAGTAATAGGTACTTTCACATTTGTGCACTATAAAATACCAGTCGCAATAACCGCTCTCTTTGAGAAGTCATCTGTGTATTTCGATAGTCTTGTTGAAACTTTTTTCCTGTTGATTCAGATGCTCACTCGGCGCCGTTAACGATAGGGTAATTATATTTTTGCATGAATTTAAAAAGGCATTCATTTTTAATAATAATCTATACAAATATAGATGAGGAAGTAAAAATCGAAAAAAAGATCCGAGAAAAATGCAGAGTGCTTTAAAACGGCTTTTAATAAAAATGCAAATAAGTGCAAGTGGGTACAATAAATATTCATTTATTAATATCTCAATTCACAAAATCGAGCCAGTGAGTATGAACATGATCAATTCTCTACTGCCAAACTGTCTGCCCGCCGTAATAAATTTCGTTTCATTTCAGTATTGTTTTGCGAACGAAATATTCGGCATGACGAGCTGCCAACTTTATTCGCCATTCTTTTATTAGACCCTGTCGACTCTGTGGATTTATTCCATATGTTATCAACAGCACAATCTTGTTATATCTAAGTTGTCTGCTTGTCGGAGCTTGTTATGAGGAAAGCGATTTCTTTTATCCCTTTCTTTGTGATGTTCAATATGTACGACACCACCACACAACGATTTCATATTTCTAGCTCAACTTGTATTTGTCGTCGTTTTATTTCAGACAAAAGATTGATGTAATGAGTGTATAGGGCAATATCAGCTCTAATTACTTTACACAAATCACATTTATTGTGCCGTTTTTGGTATTATCTTTCATATATCAACGATATAATAGTTCTGGATCAAAAAAGTATTTTCATAATACAAAAACGTGGATAACTGTACAAAACTTTTATTTAAAAATGGTCGTATCTTGAAAACAACAACAAATACAAAACTATATTATTAATTAAGATAGAGGACAACATAAAAATATAAATATACATAAGCTATTGCTATTGGTATTAAGACATACCCTGTCTCAGGCAACAATCATGTCATGTTATAATATGAGGAAAAAATCATCAAAATCCCGTTATCAGTTCAGAAGAAAAAAGCTTCAAACTTATGGTACATTTAAGGTATTACGCTAATGTAACAATAAAACACTGAAAACTTTGTTTTCAAACTTCCACAAAATTGATTTTAAATTCTTATCACTACAGCTGTTTCGGCTGATTGCCTTTTTTAAGTGATCTGTGAATTTCTCAAGTGATCTTTGAAAACAAAGTTTTCAGTGTTCTATTGTTACATAAAATGAATTTCCATCAAGTAACGGGTGGAATCCTTCAAGTATTACGCTAATTTTGGGCAATAGTTTATAACCAATATTAATCATAAAACCGAAAATTGCTTTCACCAAGCTTCTATTTTAAAAATTAAATTTATCCTTAATATTTAAAAAGCCTTGTGAGGGATGTTCCAAAGTGTGTTTATTTGATTTTAAAAAAATCAAATAAACACACAATGGAGTTCTTTAAACTGGTTCGTAGAGCCGAGAAAGTTTGTGGTGTTATCAGAAAATATAATTTTGGAATTATCACGTCTCGTTATGAAATACTTTAGTATAAGAAAAAATGATTATATGGTGAAGCTTGAGACAAGCTCTAGATGACAGGCTTGACATACTATTCAAAGAATAGTAAGGATAAAGAGTTTTCCACAACGATCCAAAAATCAGATAATGTTATGGTTTTGTTAATGAAATACTCTGAATTTTATGAATCATTTAGATTTCTTACATTTTTTAATTACAGCAGTATAACACTTATCTAAGGTTGCACTGGGTGTTTAAACAATTATTAGCAATTTGATCAAAAGATTATAATAATTTGTATGGGATGGAATGGGGGAATGGGATAAGTACAAAAATAAGCTTTTGATTATACATAACGGTTATAAGGTCTATGATGACTTACGGTTCAGTGGCATGGTAGACCAAGACGTAACAGGAAAAAGCGATTCGGTTGCTTAGTGACACATAAGGGCTGGTTTGCTTGAGTGTCACGAGAGCCATGACAACCGCCCCCACAGACGTGTTAGAGATGTTAATAAACTTACCACCGTTGCTATATTAATAAAGGGAGAGGCCAGGCCAACAGTACACAGGCTAATACAGGGATAAGATCCTATAAGCATAACGCAAGGAGCCGACCAAACAAGGCTATATTAGAAGATATGGCTGGACCCAATTCTAAGCATGTCTAGTACAAGACCAAGGACTAAAATTGGGTTAATCTTGAGAACAGATGTCTTCGTAGTTCAGGCAGAAGTTGCTGCTTTATAAGGGTGTGCTATGAAACTAATATGTCGGCTTGTGGACAATGTTTCAAATGTAATCTATTTTGATAGCCAAGCAGCTCTAAAACCCCTTTGTTCTATGCAGATTGATTCAAAACTTATGTAGGACTATTGTGTCCGTTGACTGCACACTGTATGTCTTATAAGCATTTATTTCGGCTGGGCTTGACGGAAGAGGATACTTGGTTGCGTCTAGAAGAAGAAAAAACCGCTCTGCATGACTTATGGAATGCTATGAAAGTTAATTAAGAGAATAGGGCTGGATCAGGAGCTTTAAGGGACAAAGGGAAGCACAATGGATTTGTAAAGGTCGCAGTTTGTCAGGCCGAGAGTCGCCATAGTTGTAATCTGTGTAGTATCTGTTATTAGACATTGACGCAATTTATCAGGGATTGGAACTGTTCCACTCAGTTTGACCAGCCCAGCCCAGAATACTGAGGATCTTCTACTTAGTTCAGCGTTTTCTTCACAGTCTCAGATGGCACGGTAATGTGTATCTAAAACGTGCACAAAACTTTTACTTGCCTTTATTAATATATGTAATATTAATCTCTATATTTAACTTTATGACAGTGGTTGATATCTCTGTACTAAAGTTTTTAAACAAAATTCAAATTTGTTAAATCTTACGTTTATTTTGCAAATTTTGAAAGGATCAGAGTTATGAATAAAATTGTCCATTGCTCTTTTCAAGCGAGCCTGCATTAAGCCTGTAATAACCAAAGGAATTCCTGTATATTGTCTTTTACTAAGTGAACAATCTTTATTTAGATATTTAAATTATTAATCATTTATTCGAGAGCCATCTTTAAAAATCTCTTCCCTATATGTAAGTGAAGAGCACTTTTAGAAAGAGATTTTGTCGACAGTTCATATACATAACCTTCTAAGAAAATCTTAAACACAAGTAAGAGCTCATATTTAACATTTACTTTGTCGATCGTGGCTCTCCCTATTCGAAACTTCAACCGGCCCACCTACCATCAACGCTATCTTTGCTTTGTGTTCTTTAGAAGGGCACTGATCTATCGTTTTTAGTCGAGACCACGTTCGGCTTAGGAAATTTTGTCAACAAATTACTCTTTTACTTCATATCACAGTCTGCCATGCTTCCATAAGTTTCCAACTCTGCATACACTTGCATCGCAGTGAACTTATTGTTTGGAAAGTGTTTCGAATGTAAACAGATTCTTGTCACGGGGTTTAACATAGTAATCAGCGCCGGTATTTTAACTTCGCGCTGGCAAATGAGTCTTTTATGAGGGGTGAAGTTGTGACTGCTGCAGTTACGTTACACGCTGATGATTGACATTAAGTGAAAATATCCCAACAGCAGTGGATATAATATGAAAATAATATAACATGTGAAAAAGCTGCTTCTATATTACAAAAAAAAACTTCTATATTAGAATATAGAAGTCATCCATAACCAAATATATCACAAACTGGACATAGACGTTAATGATACACAATTTGGTTTTCGCAAAGGCCTAGGAACACGTGAAGCTGTTTTTTCACTTAATATACTAATACAAAGATGTCTGGACGTCAATCAAGATATATACTTATGTTTTATTGACTATAATAAAGCATTCGATAAAGTACGACATAAACAATTAATGAATGTCCTGAAATCAAAGAAGATTGACTACAACGACCTCAGGATCATATCAAATTTATACTATAAACAGCGAGCAAAAGTACGTGTTAACGAACAGCTGTCAGAAGAAATTAAAATTAGATGTGGAGTGAGACAGGGATGCGTATTGTCGCCAATTCTTTTTAATGCCTACTCCGAAGAGGTCCTGAAAAAAGCTCTTGAGGATGAAACAGCTGGAATAAAGGTAAATGGAGTTCCCATTAACAACATTAGATATGCGAACGACATGACGACATGAGTATGGAAAAGGGTATGGTTTAACAATGAATGTCAAGAAGACGAAATTTATGAGAATATCGAAAACTCAAAGAAATAACGAAAATCTTCTAATAAACGGAACCAACGTCGAACAAGTGGACAAATATGCATACCTGGGAACAATTATTAACTCCACAAATGATTACAATCAAGAGATCAAAATAAGAATAGAAAAGGCTATAGCAAATTTCAACAAAATGAGAAGAGTGCTATGTACCAGAGGTTTAAAACTGAAACTAAGAGTTAGGTTGGCGAGGTGCTATGTTTTTTCGACTTTATTTTATGGAATGGAATCTTGGACATTGAATGCGACATCAATGAAAAAACTGGAATCATTCGATTTGTGGGTGTACAGAAGAATTCTAAAAATATCATGAACCGAACACGTCACAAACAAAGAGGTTCTGGGAAGGATGAACAAAGAAATGGAAATTTTAAATACAATAAAAACAAGAAAATTGGAATTTCTCGGACATATTACATGTGGAGAGAAATACACCTTGCTCCAACTGATTATGCAGGAAAATATCCAAGGCAAGAGAAGCATAGGGAGGCGTAGAATGTCATGGCTGCGCAACCTGAGAGAGTGGTACGGATGTACATCAAATGAACTTTTTAGAGCAGCCGTCTCAAAAGTCCGAATAGCTATGATGATTGCCGACCTCCGCCGCGGAGATGGCACTTGAAGAAGAAGAATATTAGAATAAATAAAAGTTAAAAGCTAATTGACTTTTGTATTCATGAAAAAACATATACGATTACAAGTTTAAAGTTAGTGGATAAAGGTGTTACGTACACAAAAGTCTAGTTAAACAAAATCTTGCTGTTTCTTTTTAATATTATATAATTATCAAAAGAAAATAGCCCAAAAATGTCTATTGTTATTGGTCTCACTCATTAGAATCAAAAACAAAATGAAAAAGTTCCAATACAAACCGCATTTTGTTAATACAGTACGTTAAATTTTGGATTAGATTACAAACTACATAAAGCGCTAAAATCGGCAACATTGCCTCGTACTAGTTAAATTCTCCAATCCTCTCTGACACCTAGACTCCTAGAAAGAAAACGAGAAAATCATTTAGTAACACAGAACAACGCATTTTTGCTTTACTTATGTATACCCGGTTCACTTCTTAAACATAAACTCAATAAAAATACACTGACCATTATAAGGCGGTGCATTTGTATCGGTTTTTAATAATGTAAAAAAATTTTTGTGCTTGGAATAAACATAAAAGCGTATTTCTTTAAAAAGATAAAACAAAAAATATACTTTTATTGAAAATAAAAAATAATTTCTAATAAATTAAGAAATAATTCTGTATACCCTACAGAAATGATTCAAATATTTGACCTTCTACTGCTGAACAGTATCCCAATCTGTCATAAAAACTTCTGAGGACAGATGTAAGAGTTTCTGCTGCTTTCTCTTATTCGGTTTTTTAATTCATCAAAATTTTGGGCTCCAGCCTCAGGATGATCGTAGAGATGATGCTTTTTAAATGTCAAAAAAAAAAGAAGTCCATGGGTGTAAGATCTGGAGATCGCACAGGCCACATAATATCGCCTGTTCCACTGATAACTCGATTCGGGGAAGTATTGTTTAAGTACTCAGTCATTATTCCAGCGTTGTGAACTAAACAGCCGTCTTGATAGAACCAAACATTCTTCAGATTTATATCAGGAAGATTGAGAGTAGCGAGAAGAACCTGATTCTGAGGTACAAATATATACAAATCGAGGTATACTCTACTATTCAAGTTGCTCTCAATAAAAAATGGACCTATTACGTGGTCTCCTAAAATGCCAGTCCAGACGTTAACTTGTTGAGGACGTTGAGTTCGGTAAATAACACTTCTGTACTGGTTTTCCCTCTCCCAATACCTCGTAATGGAAGGATTGTGTCTCCCTACTAACGAAACAGAAGATTTATTTGTAAATAAAATGTTTTTTATTTATATTTATACCGGGGTACACAAATTTGTGTACCCCGGTATTCCCTTTCCTGAACTTTTTCTGGTGACACTTCTTGGGCGTGACATTTTCTGCAATTTTTGAGGCAATAACAACTCCCAAAATTTTTAGGAATATTATGAACTGACTATACGCAAAAAATTGGTCTTCCCTTAAAAGACACAGAAAATAAATCTACACACTGTTGTCCAAAATTACCACCATAAAACCCTTTTATTATTTGAATCTTTTCTGCGAGCGTATAAACAGACATGTTGTTTATAAAAGTAAATTAAAAATCTACGCTGTTATTGCTTTAAACAACCACTGTATAATAAGAAATTATTGGTGACGCGGCATCGGAGGTTCGTGGAAAGTCGACGGCGCGCAGTGTTGCCATTTATAGTGTGTATATCTAATTTAAAACGTAACGTACTGTATACTGAAAACTTTGAAAATGCGACATGACACCTTTATCCTCTCATGCCTTCAATTAATATATTTATTATATCTTATGTAATAAAATGGTATTTAAGTAGCTAATAAACTTGTAAGTATAAATAAATTTTTACACAAATTGATTTAAATTTGGTTCTTACAAAAATAGAGAACTGTTAAATACCGCTAAAAACGTTCTATATACTTCCAAAAAATCCACATTATTCAATCAATCAAGTCATCTGTTCGGAATTAAGATAAAGTAAGTAAAGGAGATGGGAAACACCTCTAAGTAAATTGGCGAGTGTTTCATTATAAATGAATAATGATTGGTGCTTTCAGAGTCGATCTGGCAATGAGACATTCTACTGAAGGCTCGAATTACTAAAAAACTCAATTCCAATTTATCAACGGCGGGTTTAACTTTAAACTGGCGAGTCAATTAGGAAGATATATTGAATATTTCAAGTCTATGGATTTTATAAGGGTAATTCAGTGAAGTTGACAACCACTAATTAAATCGTTAAGTTTCTGAGCGATGTTGCCGAATGCTAGGGAAAAATTTAGCGTATTTTTCAATTTTTTCAGTTGTCTTAGGGACTAATATGCACATTTGGGAAAAATAGGGAGCCTGATAGCAAGTTGATTTAGTCGACATTTTTCACACATTTAAAAAAACTTCCTATTAACTTATAATTCCCCATTAGCTCTCTTTCTTCTTGTGCTTCTTCCAATTGCGCTACAGCCCAAATTGAGCCTTGGCTTCCTGTAACTTTTGCATCCAATAAACGCGGTTCTGTCTGCTCGCCCCCAAGTTTTAACATTCAGCAAATTGTGCGCATCACTGTCACTCCGGTTTCCCAACTTTTACGTCGGTCTCTTTCAGGTCTTTTGCTCTACATTTTACCATTTAGGCAGTCTATTGTCCCATCAAAGTCTCTGGAGTCTAACTAACTCTGAGATAGGGAGTTCTTTAAACAGTTGGTAAAATTCATAATTATATCTAGATCTCCATATATTATTTTCGGTGATCCGTCCAACGATTTTCCTTATAATTTTTCTTTCAAACAAAATTTTTTTCTAAAAAACTCACTCTCCCACTGATTATTTCACAAAACTGTAAACGGCGCGGCGGTCATAATCATCACTATCAAGATAACGAACTAAGAGTATTTTATGTGGATGAAATTTGTTCTTCTTGACAATGGCTTGGACGCTAGTTCAGTTGATTTCAGATACAGCTACTACTAGCCTCGTTCTTAACATGTAATCTAGGTAAACATGTCAAAATACTGCAACTTCATTAGGTTCATTAACTACAGACCCTAATTACTTATATTTCCAGCTTTCTGAAAGTTTTATACCAACTCCAAAAAATACTTCTTACTCTCATGTTGTTCATTATATTACTAAGCTGTCATATTGGCATATTTGTTGTTCATAAAATACAACATAATTACGTAACGTAATACCAGAGAACTACGAACACAGAGAAGCGACACGACCGTTCTAAAACGTGTACCGTTTTTGTATACGCATGCCCGATTCTGGTTGTTTAACTGTCATCAACAAGTGCTTATTCTTTAACTCTGGTTGTTTTACGATAGTCCGTAGGCGCGTGTGGTAAATATTCGACTCAACAAGTGCATTTGACTATTTATCTAATTTATTTAGTTGTTAAAAGTTTATAGTTATAGTTAAAATATATAAGTTAAATATATAAGTTTATAGTTATAGTTTATAGTTAAAAGTTTAATTTATATTCAAAATGTCTTGATTTATTACATTAATTAATTGATATGATTAATTTATATTTAAAATCATTTATAATTTATATTTAAAATTAAATAAAATTAATTTATATTTAAAAAGGGAGAATAAAACATATTTTAAAAACATACATGATCAATCTTCTAAAGATATGTGGAATAACTTAAAATATTTGGTAAATAATTGCAAAATAAAAAATAACTTTGAAATTAAAAACGTGTGGAATGAAAATGAGATAAATAAACACTTTATTGAAGTCATACCAAACATGAAAGCAGACATTGATACACAAATATTCTATGAAAATAACTTTAAGTATTCCCTCAGTTCTTCTCTTACCTTTAAAACAGTATCTGAAATTAATATTTTACATATTATTCATAATATTAAAAGTAAAGCTATTGGTGATGATGGTATTAACATATTAACGCTTCAACTGTGTATTCCCTTTCTTCTACCGTATATCACACATATCATTAACTTTTGCTTAACAAATTCAATTTTTCCCACTAAATGGAAACGGGCACATGTTATTCCGTTACCGAAAACTAAAAATACAGAAAGCATGAATGAATTAAGACCAGTAAGTGTACTGCCTACATTATCTAAAATTTTGGAAAAGGTGATTGATATTCAGTTACAAACGCATTTAAAAAATAACAACATAATCCCTATGATGCAGTCCGGTTTTAGGTCCAGATCCAGTCTTTCTGCTTTATTAAATATTACGGATGATATTTTTAGAGCCTATGACCAAAACAAAATATCAATTCTAATTCTTCTAGACTACTCAAAAGCTTTTGATACAATTAACCATAATTTGTTATTCTCTATTTTAAAATATATTGGTCTAGAAGCGAGAGCAGTTGATCTAATGAAATCCTATCTTTCTAATAGATGTCAAGCAGTAAAACTTAATCAAAATATTTCTTCATTTCTAGATCTTAATACTGGTGTGCCTCAAGGATCTATATTAGGTCCAATTTTATTCTCTATATACACATCTAATTTTCCTTCTGTGTTTTTGTCCTGTTCACAACATTATTATGCAGACGATACCCAACTCTATATGTCATTTTATCCAAATGAGTGTGATCAAGCGGTAAATGCAATAAATCATGACCTTCTTCAGCTGCAGATTTTTTCTCAAAATCATTGTTTTAAATTGAATACATCAAAAAGTAGGGTATCATTTTTGGGAGGAATCTCCATAGGAAAATATTTTTAGAGAATTATGCCAATCGAATTATCTTAGGAAATGACAATTTACTTTTTAGCAAAAAGATTAAAAGCCTTGGGGTTTGGTTCGACGAAGATTTAAGGTTTACATATCATGTAAGTATTTGTTTAACAACGTGCTTACGCCGTTTTAAAATTACTGTATCAAAGCCGCAATTTATTAAGTAGGGCCACAAAGTCATTATTATGTAATGCTCTGGTATTATCAAAATTAAATTATTGTGACGTGCTTTACAATGCGTGTCTCACTGAATTTGATTCATGGAGAATACAGAAATTGCAAAATTCTTGTTTGCGTTTGATTTTTGGCATCAGGAAATTTCAAAGGATAAGTCATGTTTTCACTATAGTCAAGTGGCTAAATATGAAAAATCGTCGGAAACTCCATGCTTTATGTTTTTACCATAAAATCATTCAAGAGAGAGTTCCACCATACCTGTACAATCGAATAACTTATAGGACGGACGTTCATAATCTTAATCTTAGACACAAGAATACCCTCACTTTACCTAAACATAAAACATCCTTTTTTAAACGTTCATTTTTATATTCAATTGCTTGCAATATTAACAGTTTGTCCTACAATATTAAAAATCTGTCTAGAGTCAAGTTCAAGAGAATAATTTATGAGCAGTTGTTAGCTGAACAGTAATTTAAAAATTTAAGAATTAAAAAAAAATAAATAGTTTATAATTTATAAATTTAATATGTACTTAATATTTTTATGTTTTATTGTAAATACAATTTCATTATTTAGATATAGTCTATCTATGGTATTTTCGGGGGGTTAGGTGGAAGAGCAGTTGTGTGCCGCTGTTGCACAGTGGTACACAAACTGAATCTCGCCCTACTGATATTATATTTCATTGTAAAGTAAATTTAATCTGTTGTTAATAAAGATATTTATTATTATTATTATTATAAAATGAAAAACCTGTTTTTCAGAAAGTGCATTTCTGAACATTCTTTTGGAGTAAACGGCGATGTGATTCCAAACCGTCTACTAAAACTTATGTTTGATTCCAATACAAATTTGCAATTATGCGAACGTCTCTTCCATCCAAACCAATGTTTCTTAGAAATTCGATCAATATAGAGTACTCAATACGATCAAATGCCTTTCGGAAGTCAATAAAAATAAAAAAAATCATGGGCGTACAACAGTATGCCCAACGAAAATATGTAATCCACCATTTTGTTGGCGGCCATTTTGGATTTTCTATAATGAACTCTTTTCTACTAGTCAAGCCCTTTCATTTGATACCCATATTGAAGTAGTTGTGAAAAAATATGTAATCCGCTATTTTGTAGCGGCGTCCATCTTGGATATGCAATGATACTGAATGTATGTAGTGTATGTATAGTCGATTCGCTAATCTCAGACACAACTATCTAGTATTTCAGTAATTATTTTTTTGCGAAAGTTAGTTATATTTTAACAGACTAGAAGTGGATGACAATTACTATATTTACAACCAAGCACACATGCTCATAGCCAATATTAAGAGTAAACAAACATAAATCTTACTCCAATTAATAATTATTTCCGTTCTGATGAGGCCTATTAGGCCGAAATACGTATAAGCGGATGCGCAGGCGCCCTGTACGTGAAATAAAATCTTAACTGTCTTTTCCTTTTTATTCCGATATACTCTGTACGAGTACTAGAAACCAATTCGCTAAGAATTTTGCTTAGTTGAGGAGATATGTTGTGGAATGCAATTTTTAGATTCCCCATGTCTCTAATAACATCTTTATCAACGTCTGTTTTGCCTTGCAATTCTTAGAAGGCACAGATTACAGCGAAATTCTGAATTTGGTTTCGAAAATTAGTTTACGGATTTTATTATCAGATGTCGCTATTTGCGTCTATACGAAGCCATGTTACAGTTGCTTCCTAAGACAAAAAAGATTTATTTTCACGTTCAGAGCGACTGCGAAAGCCGTTCTCATGAGGCCTATTAGGCCGAAATACGTATAAGCGGATGCGCAGGCGCCCTGTACGTGAAATCAAATCTTAAGTGTTTTTTCCTTTTTTTTTTCAATAGTTATTTATTTACACCATAATATAACTACACAACAGACAACGGAAGATTTGACCAATTATTTAAAGGTAAATGCTCCAAATATACATTTCTACTGCAAGAATTTAAATACCAGAGTACCAAGCAAGCTTTAAAGTTTCATATCCATTGGATTATAAAAATGAAGTTCTCAATCCCAGCATCGGGCCTGAAGGTTCAATGGTTTGTCGTTTTGACTTCAAGTACAAGAATTGTACTAACCACAGTTAACAACAAAACCAGAAATAATTGTTACAAATCCGGCTTAGGCAAACTAGATACTACAAATAATTTTAAAGGCAATACCAATCAACTAAAAATCGTATATATTAACTCTGAATCTATTGTAAACAAAATAAATTGTATCGAAATATTACTTAAAACTAAAAGTCTGGATTTACTATGTATATCCGAATCATGGTGTAATGACAATAATATAAATTCTTTTTATCTTCCTAATGCTCTCTTGTAATGATTCGTAATTCTTTTTTGATTATTTTTTAGGTTATTACATTTTTATATTTATACAAATATACTCGTACAATACTTCTTGGTTTTTTATTCGTTTAAGTCGAATATCGTTTACTCCGATATTCCACATTAAAGGAAAAATGTAATTTTAATAGGTTTCCAAGACATTAACAATCGATTTCAACATAAAGTTTCTTGTTGTCGATCACAAACATTTGTCACCCAAAGAGAATTGGAATTTTCAGAGTGAAATTTGTGAAATTTCCGTGGCAGTTACACTGACTTTGTTATTTTTCGATTATATGACGAAAGATAATTTATTAGGAAATTCCACGACGAACAAATTATATCTTGTATCAACACAAGCCAAAAAGAATCGGTGTATTATTGGTCCATCAATGCCAACATCAGAACAAACAAAAAAGTATTTTCATCTATGGTTCCATCAATACGATTTTCACCATTACTTTGCGTTGTGCGATGTATTTGCAACCTTTTGTAAATCAAAAATAATTACACCATTAAGAATGTCCACAAAAGCCGGCCCTGCATGTAACTATTTTTTCAGTGCAATATTTCATATTTATTGAAAGTCAACATAAATGCTTAATTTTATTTAAGAATTTTTATTGTGTGATATGCCCACTGACTATTAGTTTTCTGGTTGTTTAACTGTCATTGGCGGCTTGCCCACGAAACTTCAAAGGAGTGTCGCTTCTCTACGCTCGTAGTTCTCTGGTAATACATTTTCACACACTACAAATTAATGCTCAAAACTGATATTTACAAGAAAATCTTTTAATTTAATATTCTCTGTGGGTTTATTTTATATTATTTACTTAGTGTGAGAAATGCGACAAAAAAAGCTGAGCAAATAAATAATTTAAAATCTAAATGATTGGCGTACTAAATCAACTAATTAAACAGGTAAACAAAATTTAAACACATTTTTAAAAAAATAAAATCAAATATTTGGCCGATTTTAAAAATTTGAATGCTAATGTACAGGAAATTGAAAGGGCTTTAAAACGATATCTTATTTAATCCTCATTTCCATTAAAAAATGTTGGGGTAATTCTTACCCTGGCTTAGGGGTGAAAGTAATTCAGTAGCGCACCTAGAATTTGCCTCTGGGGGGGGGGGGGGTTTTGGTTGGTCACCGAAATTTTTTTTATGATGTTACCACCATTTTGAGTCCTTAAAATGTGTGAGTAACAGTGTCGGAATAGGGTCCTGGGGGGGGGGGTTTAACCCCCCAAAACCCCCCTGGGTGCGCCACTGAAGTAATTACTATTTTAGTAGGAATAAGCCACAATTGAAGTTTAAAATAAGTTTATTGACGTTTCAATTTCCACTTCGGAAATTGTTATCAAAATACAAACATTAATAAATTAAACAAATTTTGTTTTTTGGTTCTTGGTGAAAAATTCTTCTAATAATGTAATTTTGTCTGACTTACTTATATTGACAATTCAGACATATTCTACATTTTCAAGTAGACGACTTAAAAATGATATTGCCAATGTGTTTGTTGCCAATAACTTGACACAATCCACTGAATTTTACTTTTAATGTCTCCTTTCGAACCTCTATTATGTGGCAACTGGACGTTCTGTATAACTACAGGTTCTGTCGTAGATCTGATCGTCGATATCTCAAATTAGCAGCATTCAACTGTATACTAACTGCTCTACTAACCTTTTAACAACGTTTATTTTCCTGACATCTTGATGTTTTAAATCTACGACATCATCTACGACAGTTGGGCGGTGATTTTTTGTGCTAAAGGCACAATTAAAAAAAAAATAAGGACAAAGTTACAAAACGGTTATCCCGATCACGGGTTTGGATCATGTCTTTTTTGGGCGACCGGTATGTAGGCCCGGCTCAGATGATAACGTTATATTGATAAGACTTTTTTGCATTTAAATTATGCTCAATTTGGAAGATGTTTATTAATCAAATTTGCTTTTGGTTATTGTATTAAACCATCTTTATTGCTGCCCAAATTTAAAAATAAAAATGAAGAACAAAAAAATGACAATTTTCATAAAATATAGGGATGTCCATTTTTGTACAGGTTAATATAAGGTAGGTGTAGGTAATATGGCCATGTACAGTAATATGGCCATCCAACAAATTTCTTACTATTTTTATGTTTAAACGGTAGAACTCTTGATATTAGCATAGTAATACACATTTAGTGCCGAAATTGTTAAACAGATGGTGCCACATTCTCTATACGTCAGAACCATACACCATTGTTGTGAAAACTCGTCATTGCAGAAGCTGGTTATTAATTTCGTAATTTTTAAAAAAATCTTATCTGAATCTAATAGGTAAGTTTTTAATATATTAATTGTACTTACATATTTCGTATACCTTCAAAATCATGTACATGTTCTTATTTTATTGTATAAATTTTGATTTAATACATTTTTTCTTAGACAAAATATCAAAATACAGTGTTGAGTAATATGGCCAGGTGAAAAGTAGGGTTATATGGCCATGGCCATATTTATCTTACGTGGCCATATTACTCTACAATGCATATTTTGTTTGCTGTATTGATATTATTTCTTTTATTACAGAAATAAAAAATGCCCCAGTATCAGCGCAGGGGCCTACGAGGCAACTGGACGGAAGAAAATTTGTCAGCAGCTTTAAGAGCGGTGGAAAATGGGACCGCAGTTAACACAGCTAGTCGTACACATCACATCCCAAGGCGGACACTTCGACGATATTTAGAAGAGGGAAAACAAGTAAAGACTTGTCTAGGGCGAAAGACTATACTTACAAATGCCCAAGAAGCAGAATTAGTTCAACGTATTATCCGTCTTTCGCAAATTGGATATCCACTTACTGCAAGGGTACTTTGTAAGTGTGTATATCGGTTTACAGAACTCAATAATATCCCAAATCCTTTTCAAGAAAGCAAAGGAATAGCTAGTCGTTATTGGCTACGTGGTTTTATGAAGCGCAATCCTCAAATCAGACCTAGGAAAGCACAAAACTTAAATCCGGCTAGGGCACAAAAGCTTAATTAATTTATTGTAAAAGATCATTTTACTAAGCTGGAAGGTATTTTAAGAGAAATGGACATACTTGATAAGCCCGAACGGATATATAATGTAGACGAGAAAGGTTGCAGGTTAACACTTCACCACCAGCAGCAAGTTTTGGCGCAAAAAGGGGCTAGAAGAGTACATGTTGTTGCAAACGAACATGGAGAAAGTGTTACCATTGTTTCTTGTGGTAATGCTCTCGGTACAGCAATCCCTCTAATGGTACATTTTAAGGGTAAACGTAGTAAGCCAGAATGGGTTGACTCACTACCTCCAGGTGCTGTTGTTCAAATGACTGCAAAAGGTAGCATGAATATTGAAACGTTTTCAGTTTGGCTTCAACACTTTTCAAAATTTAAGGTTGCTGGTCCATGTATTATCATATTTGATGGTGCAAGATGCCATTTGGATCACACTATTGTACAAACTGCCGAAAGATACGAAATTACTCTATACTGTTTACCTAGTAATACTACTCACGAGCTCCAACCAATGGACAAAGCTGTATTTAGAGCCTTTGAATATTACTGGGATGATGAAGTTATGAAATATTATTCTATTCATAGCGATCGTGTTATTACCAAACAGAGATTTGGGGCAATTTTTTCTACAGTTTGGGATAAAACAATGACACCATCTAATATAAAATCGGTGTTTTCTTCAACGGGAATTTATCCATTCAACCCAGAAGCTATCACAGAGATAGCGTTTGCCCCTACCAGCATCACATACCAACATCAGGAAGATAAAGAGAATGTCACATTATTAGAAACTAACGCTTGTAATAAAGCAGATGATTTATCCATGCCATCAACTTCAGGCATTCAACAAAAATATTACCGTTGTCATTCTACTTTGGGAGTACAACCGAAAAATAACTCAAAAGAAGTATGTCTGGTCACTGATAGTAGTAACTCTTGTCGTCCCTCTACTTTGGATTTTCAACCGAAGAATCGCCCGGAAAAACCATTTCTAGACACTGATAGTAGCAACTCTGACTTATCCTTTAGTTTGCATGATTCTAGCAGTGATGAAGTTATTGGTTCAGAAGACGATCACAGTGATTTCTCAAACATCCAAAATACTTCATTCACAATTATGCTCGAAACACCTGAAAATGCAGCAATAAAGAACGATAACAAAAAGCCTAAAAAACCAGCTATCAACAGTCGAGCCCAAGTTGTTACTAAAGATTTATTCGGTAGATGTATTGGAAAAAGTGATTCAGAAAATATTGAAGCCAATACGCATACTACAGATGGTAAAAGAGTCTCGTCAATGCTACGAAAATTACCCAATCCAAAAAACAAATTTAAGACCTTGCCTGCTAAGAAAAAGGGAACAAAAAAAAACAAGAATCTTGGTTCTGCAAATTATGCAAGGAAGACAGGATGGTAGATATGAGACTGTGTAGCGTATGTAGCACTTATATCCACAAAGAGTGCATGGGTCTCACAGCTAAAGACAAAATTGATACGTTCTTATGTCCTGATTGTGAAAAATAAGACAATATTAAGTTTCTGTACTGTATTTGCTTAACATGTAATAAAACTGTTAAAAAATCTGAAACTATTTTATTCTATTTTGTGTTAAGCTTCATAATTAGATATAAAAATTTACTTTCTGTAGGGTGGCCATATTAGCCACACCATATTGGTAATATGGCCAATAGCAGTATTTTTTTAATTAAGTCATAAATATCATATTTTTATCAATTTTTGAAAAATTATACAATAAATATATATTTAGATAACCCATGTAACTGTAATAACAGTTACTTTTTAAAAATATTATATTTGGCCACAAATACGGACAAAAGTTCTTAAGGTGGCCATATTACCTGCACATACCTTATACAGTTTAGAATTACTACACTATTTTATAGCCATTTCGTATAAAAAAGCCAGTCTTTAAACAGAGCAAGAGTTTATTTGTCTCATGTCTTGTTAGATAAAAATGACTTTAGAAGCTTTTTAGACTGTAACAATTCGCCACATAGAACCTGATATATTTAAATTACTCTGTCATGGCACAGAAGAAATTTTAATCCGCCTTTCAAGAAAGTAAAAATAAATATAAAATTCCATAACACGTAACTTCATTGCGGGCCTTGTCACCTCCAGTATATTTTCAGTAATGTAATAAAAGCCAAACGACGTTTTTACCCTCCTGGAAGTGTATTTTTACATCACTCTAGGGTCTTCAAAATTTCAAATTCCATTTCACGGCGTACTCAGTTGGCTGCGATATGGCACTTTGGCCCTCAGTCGGTATCAATAGTCGCATTGTAAAGTGAGCACTTTGAGGTGTTGAATGACTTCAATCCACTTTATGTAGCCTTCTCGGGCTACGATACGCCACCTCGCCAAAGTGAATTATTTGCTAACCTCTTCCGACGATTATATTATGGCACGTTAATATAATCTTTTATTTTCACTCCCGATTTCCAAAGGAAGACGTCCCACGATGTAATATAGAACGACCGCAAGAAACCTACATACCTATCGTCATATTTCAACAAAATAAGGCATCAGAAATATTAAAATTTATTTTAAACGAGAATTAAGAATTTGTAAAACAAATTTACCTCCATAGAACGGACACATCAAACTAGATGGTTTTTATGGTATAGTCGGCACGTAATTTCGTTGGAAAATTTCGGAGGGCGAACTTTCGACACCAAATTGTCTTTGTACCTGGGGTAATCGAAGGGTCAAATTTTATTATAGGAAATTTCGACACCGCGGCGTAAAGCAGGTAGGTAGGTAATTAGCGGCGATGGACATTTGCACCCAAGCAGGACAAGCGGGTTTTCCCAATATTTATTGTCACGGCGGGGGGCGTGGCACTTGTGTACTTGTGACTAAATTATTTCAGTTATAATTTATTTCTTGTTTGACGTTGACTTGTGCACGTATACGAATATTTAAAAAATGAGTTTGATAAAAAGTTCCCGTGGTCGAGATTTATTAGTGGTGGAGCATCATTCGTTCTCGAAACAGAAAGTGTTAAAAAGCGGCGAGATATTTTGGCGCTGCATCCAAAGAAACACTAAGTGTTCCGCAAAAGTGTTTACAATAGGCTGTGAGGGCCTCACCATCACAAGAAGTGATTTGATACATAATCATGAAGCCGATCCAAAAAAGCTTGAAGTAAAGATGGTAACCAATGCATGTAAAAGAAAAGCCCAAGAGGACATATCGGAAAAGCCTGCCAAAATTACAAGAACTGCTGTTGCTGAGTGTGATGCCAATTTGCTGACGGTTCCTGACATAGCTAGCATAAGAAAGAACATTTACAACTGTCGTCGTAAACTGTTACCAGGTCCGTTACCAAGAAGCATATCAGAAGTCCATAACGCGGTTAGTAATTATTCTCCTAAAACCTGTCGCAATGAAAGTTTTTTGTTTTTAAATCATCCTTAATTAAATGTAATTGTATTTTCATGCGAGACAAATATTCGTTTGTTGTGTAAATTAAAAACTTTGTAAATGGATGGTACATTTTCATACAGTACCAAATATCTTCTACAATTATTTACTATACATGGCTTGGAAAATGGACATTATGTTCCTTTAGCATACTGTTTGTTAAAGGACAAATTCTCAATGACATACAAAAATTTATTTTTTTTATTAAGGTCTAAGATTTTTGAAACATTTCAATTATCATTAGAGCCAACTGAAATATTTGTGGACGTTGAAAAAGCAATTCACTGTGCTTTATTGTATATGTGGCCCAATGCAAAAATTAGTGGATGCCGTTTTAACTTACACCAAAACTGGTTTAAAAAAATTCAATCTTTGGGTTTGGTACAAGAATATAAGGATACAAATTCAGAAATTGGAAAATGGTTAAGGCATACGTTTGGTTTAACTTATTTAAATCCAGCAGAAGTTGAAGAATGCTTTCTTTATGATTTAATGTCATATAAACCTATAAACGCAACACTTGATATATATGCAGATTATTTACTGGAAAATTACATTCTCGATAGCGCTCTATTTCCACCACACATATGGTCTAATCAGAATCCGTCTATTGCGAGGACCACAAATGCCTGCGAATCCTTTTATTCGAGATTTAATTCTTCTTTTTATTCAACACATCCTTCTATTTTTATTTTTATTGAAAAGTTGAAATAATTTCAAGTAGACACTTATGTCAAAATAAATAGTTTACATATACCAGCAAAAATCAAAGATACTACTGTTAAGGCTAAATTGGCATTTTTGGAGAAAATAATGGATAAACTACGATCACAACAAATACGTAGGTTAGATTTTATAAAAGCTGTATCTTATCATTCCTATAATAGCAAATAAATCATTGTATACAAGTATATTAACGGTAAAATGTACAAAAATTAGGTACTAGTTGTATTATATTTAGATATTATTACAGTTATAAAGAAATAAAATGCACATTACTTTTATTAAAATAAATAAATTAATTAATTATGGTATTTTATTTATGTCGCAGCTATATTTATTTGGTGTCGAATATACCTGTAAGATAAAAACGGGAATTGGGGCTGGTGTCGAAAATTGCCATTAAATTTTAGTCGCTACCTGCTTAGTGTCGAAATTTCCTACGCCCGAAAATTTATAGGAACAAGAGCGAGTAAGATACTAGTAAATTGGCAAAAATTTTAGAGTGACCAGTACTCTACTGAACAGTAGCGTAGATATCCAATTATAAATTAAATAAAAGTTTTAATTCTATTTACCAAAAAATTTTCATTTTCTATAAACTTTAAATAAAAAAAATCGGTGTTGTTATACTGTCTACTATACACAACCTCAAATAATTGCTTTTTACTATATGATACCTCAAAATATAAATCTTTCTCTAATAAAAATAATTTTTGAATTTGTAATTTGTTTCAAGTAAGTAATATTTGGAATTTTCTCATTAATCTTGAATGATATGATGCGTTGTCGATGACAATCACACTATATTTAGGTAATCTCGGAAGAAGAGATTTTTCAAACCATGATTCAAAAATTAAACTTTCTATATCCTCATGATAATCTAGAGACGCTTCTTTAAATTTTTTTTGGATATATTAATAATACATCGTCGATCCATATATTTTCTCCACCGCAGTGTAAAATTATAATTCTCTGTCCTGTCATGAGTATCACACCAAGTCTCATCTAAATAAACAACATTTCGTTTCATTTTTTTATACTCAGTTATCTGTCTGATATAATTGTTTCTTAAAGATATAATTATTCTAGTACTTTCCATTAGTGTTTGGCGCTTGTCTATAGTTATTTAGTAAGTAAACCGCATAATATAGGTGGGCCACGATATGCGGATGAATGAAAATGATGCTTTCAAAATAACTATGCTAAATAGACTGATTGGAAGAAGAAGAGGGGGCCGATCTAAACGCAAGTATCTGGACGATGTGCAGGACGATTTAAGGGAGATTGGAGTAAATGGATAGAGAAGGTAGACACTCGACAATGGATGGACAAGGTAGAAACTCGAGGGGGAGGAATATAAGAATGTTTTGAGGCAGGCCAGGGCCCACGAAGGGCTGTAGCGCCAAAAAATGAGTGTTCGTTACTTTCCCCTTTACAAGTGATTCTGTTGCTGCATTACGTATGTTATTTTTGAGTTTTTCCCAGCTTTCCTCGATGGTATCGTCTTCTAATATTTCATTCCCAGCAATTTTTTCTGTATGAGTATTCCGTGAATTCCGTATTTAGTCCCTCTACTTTAATTTTTGTTTGTGTTGGCGCCGCCCTCTTATTTTATATAATACTAGTTGGTTATAACGTAATCTATTATAGGTCTTTATCCACGGGTATCGCGAATGTAAGGCTTCGATTGGCAAAGGTTAAAAAGCCATCTAATAAAAAATACATACTATGTACACTAGAGTGTTCAACACTAGAGAATTAATAAGAGACCAAGAGCTTAGATCTACATACAGTAAGCATATTAACGAGAACTTGAGAAACATACAAGGAAATTGCATAGAGGAAACCTGTGAGAAAATAAAAATAGCTATAGTCGAGGCTGACGAAGTATGTGCAAGTAAAGTAAAAAGAAATCACAAAAACGAGTGGATGACGGAAGAGATACTTGATCTAATGGAGCAACGCAGACAGTACAAAATACATTAGAATCAACAAGAATACAAGGAAATCCAACTTACGGTAAGAGCAAGAATTAAAAACACAAAGAAAATCTAGATGAAAAAACGTTGTGAAGAATTGGAATCACTACAAGAAAAGGGAGACAGCTTTAGACTACATAAAAAGGTCAAAGACATTTCGAGTATATACAAGAAACACCGTGAGACTCGCCTGAAGAATGATCAAGGAAACTACGTTCATACCCAGGAAGAACTAGCTAAAATCTGGGCAAACTATGCTTCGTCCCTCTTTGCAGATAATAGACTGAATCTGCCAACTACTAACTTACCCACGGAAAATTTATCCGGCCCTCCCAATATTTGCGCCGAGGTGGAGTACGCTATAAAAGTAGCAAAACTAGGCAAGGCCCCTGGACCGGATGGAATTACTACGGAAGCCATAAAACTGTTGGAAGATGATAACATCGACATGCTGATAACAATTTCCAATGCCATATATAACACCGGCCACATTCCAATGGATTGGCTTTATTCAATCTTTATAATGATCCCTAAATCACAAAGAGCGACAAAATGCAAAGACCTCAGACTGAGAAGTTTAATGAGCCATTTGCTTAAGGTGTTTCTTAGCATTCTTCACACAAGAATGTTCAGAAAGCTGGAAGATCTAAGCGGTGAGACACAATTTGGTTTTAAGAGCGGACTGGGTACACGTGAAGCAGCTTTCTGCTTGAATACGCTTGTACAAAACTGCATGAATCAACGAAAGGATATAGTCATAACATTCTTCGATTATGAAAAAGATTTTGACACCATAAAACATGACACTAACTAGCTACACAACTAGCTACACAACGCTAACATTGACGAGAAAGATATAAGAATGTGGAATAAACGTAAACGGGTTCCCGATAAATAACATTCGTTATGCCGACGATATGCGACACCGCGATAATAACAGACAACGCACATGATATGCAGTTGATGTTAAATAAAATAAACACCGTAGGAAAAATATATGGCTTGAAGATAAATGCTGGAAAAACTAAATGCATGGCAATAAGAAAAAACGCACTTTTAAGAATACAACTGCAAGTAGATAATGCTCCAATCGATCAAGTGAAAACATTTAAATACTTAGGAATGATGATGAATGACCAATGGGATCCTCAACAAGAAATAAAATGCCGTACCGAACAAGCAAGACAAGCTTTTATCGGAGGCCTTCGAAATGTGGACGTTGCGAAGAATGTCCCGCATACCATGGACAGATAGGGTGAGACACGAGGAAGTCTTAAGAAAGGCAAATACTGAGAGAGAACTACTCAATTTGATCAAAGTACAAAAAATTTGATACCTTGGCTATATTCTGAGAGGAAAAAATACGCAATCCCTCAACTAATCATCCAGGGAAAGATTGAAGGCAAGAGAGGAGTAGGTCGCAAACAAATGTCGTGGCTACGGAACATAAAAGAACTGGACAGGCATAAATAACACTGGCGATCTTATGCATGCCGCAAAAGACAAACGTCTGGCCTTAAGATAATTCGCCAACGCACTATAGGTGCACGTCACTATAAGAAGAAGATCCACGGGTGATGTTTCTCCATTTTTGTTTTTAACATTCTCGTTATTTTTTTGCGTAATTCCGGTTATTAAAATCTCCCAATATTATCATCTTTAATCTTTTCTTCTCCCTTGTTGTTTGAGGCTTGTTCTTTGCTGGGCCGTATACTCCAATTATGTCCAGGTCTTCCTTCTCCATTCTTATCTTTGCTGTTACAATACTTTGTGATATGTATTGAAACACGTTGATGAGATTCTGGTACCATTGGTGTATTAGTGAGGCTACACCGTTGGCCGTTTTCTTTTGCTACTCCGATGTACATTAGTATGTAATCACCTAATTTTGATTGTCCTTTTCATTTCTTTTTTATTTTTTGTAGAACACAAATGTCAATTTATTTCTCTTAATAAATCGTTGAAATTAATTAATAAAGTATATAAACAAAAGAAGAAAATAAAGACTTAATCTTAATTTGTCTTAATTTTCCTTGGATCAGAATAAGCATCTTTTTTTTGATTTGGAAATATCTGTCGTACACTATATGAAATAATTAAAAAAATGTATGTAATAAAAAATGAGAATATCAAATTTAAAATAATATGTGTTTCGTACCTGTACTTAATATAATAAAATGGTGCAATAAAAACTTTTTTCCCTGACAACAGAGTATAGGTTGATCACTCTGTAAAGTGTAGCGGCGTTGATTTATTTAAAGGGGGTTTTTAACAATTTCATTACATCAAATTGGTAGAATTGTAACATGACTGTTCCTAACATTTCAAAGCGATTTACATCTTTCCAGAAACAATTTCGAACAAACCATTCATCACGGTCACAAAGAATAATGAATAAATCTCATCGACTCCAATAAATTTCATTGTTTTTACAAGTATTCCCAAGAGAGTAGAGTGGAACGAGCGAACGACATCCATAAACCGTCCCGTATATCCTGAACCGCATAACATATGGGTAAAGGGGATCCGGCTATGAGAAATGAAGGTGTTGCAAGTTATGAGGTTCATCTCTCTGCTGCCTCCACCGGATATTGCCGCTCATTTGTCTTGGGCCGCAATATCGTGAGCGTCGTGGGCCCGATTCTAACGGATCCGAAATCCGAGGCACACAACCGATTTGTTATGAGCGTGCCCCATTCGCACCAGCCAGACCATGACATAACTACTGCCTGCTTATCTCCTGTTAACTATCACCTTTCATCAGTGTACTTATACCAAAGATTTTCGAGGATACGTTGCTCTCGTTTAGCAGTAACAGGACCGTAGGATAATTTATGCTGGGTTTTGAAGATATTAATCAACAAAATTGGGATGTCAGTCAGTTCTTTTACATCTTAACATCAAATAAAGTTTATATATTAATTAAATGTGTTTTATGTAATTGGGAATTATACCAATTAAAAAAAATAAAATACGAAAAATTTAAAAATACAAGGGAAAATATATGCAACCAGAAGTAGATATACTAATACTACTACATCAGAATAAAAGGTTGGCACATTTCGATGTGATGTCAGGACATTGATCTATTCCGCTATTAAATAGACTATCTCGGTTATTTTGATACGCAAGAAAATTAAATTTTTCTCAGAAATAAACTTTGAATCTTGATAATTGAGTTTCGTTCTGTTTACTGCCGAATACGTAGAATCAACTACGGGGAGGATTGTATTTGTAACGATATGATTTATGTAATGCATTACTATATGTATAACTTCTTCCAAATAACACGTTTTCGCATGTTTTTGGACATTTTGTACATACAGACCAAACAACTAGCTGCGGTTGCTAATACTCTTGCGATTGGTTGACTTAATAATTGAATATTGAAATAAAAAGGATATTCTCAGTTTATTTTACATTTTTAGGTATACATGTAGGCGACTCCAGCTAATAGACACGTCATTATTAATGTGAATGCTTATTATATAAACTAGATCTAATGTCTTATTTTTATTAGTATAATTAGTATACTGGGTAGATAAAATCTAGGAGTTCTACGAGTCTCTCCTTGAGGATCCTAGGAGCTTGTAGGTTCTTTAAGAGTGAGATTGGTCTGTAGGATTCTGTGCTGGTTCTGGGCTTCCCTGGTTTAGATGTCATGATAGTGTTGAATACTCTCCAAGGGGTAGTAAAGTAACTCAAAATTAGACAAGCATTGATTATGTTTGTAAGCAGCGTTATGATAATCTCCTGGAAGTGTTTTAAGGCTAATCTTTTGTAAATGATATCTGGGCGTGGAGATGTGTTTTTACCGAAGTGAAACATCAGCCTGACGGTATGCTTTTGCACAGAAGCTACCATAGGATGAAGGTAAGCTTCTATGTGCGATATAGGGTTGTGAAGTAAATCTTCCACTCTCCGTTCGGTAGCCCGTAGTATATACACACTATTTGGATTGTTTGGGGAGATGAGTGCGGCCTAGGGTGAGTTTTCATAAGGCGTCGGCCTTATATTGTAGATAGTTAAGTATGATATTGTCTACTTTTTAGATGTAAATGTGACTGAGTTTTTTAGTTGGTTAATACTTTGACTTTCGTCCAGAAACTTGAACCTTCTCGGTAGTCTAGGTCGGAGGTTACTCGCATCCACTGTTTTTGTTTCAGCTTGTTCACCTTCAACTTTTTTGACGCCGGCAGACGTTATACTGCGTTTTGATAAATAAGATGATAAGATTTAGGAATCACCTCATCAAAATTTATTCGAAATCCCCTTTTATACTCTCTGATTAATACACGTTTAGTTTTAATTTTTGTAAAAATTCTAGACGAAAATATTGGAGTATATGGTTTATATTTTGTAAGTGGAATTGAGATAGATGAAGCTTCTCAAAGAAGACTATCAATTTTGGAGATTCCAGTATTAACTAGATTAATTGTTGACATATTACCTAACTCACGGAGGTTATGGTTGTTGAAGTCGGGAGATACTTCCCAATTAGCTTTACGATAATCTAGTCTATATATTTCAGTAGTAACAGGCGTAAGGGAGTTTAACAGGCGAAGAAGAGTTAAAGTTTTGACAATTAATGGTATGTGGTCAGAGGTTATTGAATCTCTAGTAAAACATTCATCGTCAAATCTTTTCAAAATAGTATTTGTACATAGAAGCTCAGTGATTCTAGAAGAAGGAAGTCTGAGGGTATTCTGCCAGGAATATTTGTGAAAAAATGACCAAATTGTATATTTCTACTGTTAAGATATTAAAACCACTCTTTCGAGTGTAGAAAAGTACTAGAGTAGCAATACGAAAAACGGTTGGTTTGGATATTTGTAATATACGATTATCGTAATTATGATGTTATTTTCTAGGAGTATATTAACTTCCTTGTAATCGATGTCTGTTTATTGTTTGTCAGGAGGAAGGATAGGAGGGTGGTAGGAATATTTTTGTGTACAAGTAAGCCATTCTCATAACTAAACTGACTTTTAGGATTGTGATATGTGATATAACCTGTAAATTGTCTTTGAGGCGGTTCTCGATAAGGGCGGAGATTTGGATATTTTTGGTAAAGAGCAGGTGTTTGATTAAGGCTTTTTTCCTACCGACACCCAAGCAGTTGACCAAACATATTAGACAATTGATTGTAGTGCTTATTATTTCTCATAGTAGGGACGACTGTGTGTCCGAATAATGTAGAGGACAGGCCAGAAGTATATCTGCTTATCATTTTCCGTCTGTCAGGAAGAATATTAAGCATTAAGATGGTGGTAAACTCTAAAATTGCCTTTATTTCATTTGTTAAATTTAGAGGAGGATTTCTTCTCTCAGCATAAGAGAGGCTTGGCATTCTCCTGAGAAGATGGTAGCTCCTGCCTTATAGGGCACCTAGGGAACCACGCAGGGTGCGTACCCTGGCAGTAAGGACATTGGAGTTTTTAATAGGGATAGTTAGGGCTTCGATGTTCATTACTGTCACAATTTGGACAGATGGATTCTCTTTGCTGGCCCTCAGCTATGTCATATGATGACATGACCACTTTGAGAGCATCTGGCGCAGTATTTGGTTGTGGGTTGGGTGATGTTGGTCGTATGAAGTGCTTCGCATGGCTTTATCAGACCATCGATACAGATACCAATGGCCAGAGCGTCTGCAAAATGTGCCTCTTAATCAAGGAACATCCGGACGAGCTTAGTTGCTCTATCGTACTTTTTTAAAAATATTCTGTGCAATGATTTGAATGGAAATTTGATTTCCCTGAGCCTGGCTGAAAGCTCCTCGATAAAGATTGAAGGGTCGACATCTGTTATTACAACTTGAAGAATTAATGGTTTAGATGCTGTATAGTTTTCAGATGGTTGGAGAATTATGAGTTTTTTGTTTCAATATAGATTGTTGCCCCTCCAGTCCTGTCGTTTTTTTTTCTATGAGATCTATCGTTTTGATCGTTATGAGTCTCGAGGTAGGCAATGTAATCCTTGGGGACCATTCTTAAGTTAACCAAGCCAACCATTTGAAAGAACTGCGTATTAACCAGTTGAAAGAACTTTCTCTAGGTATCATAGGCTGAGTCCACCATCTGGTTAGATTATCTGTTAAGTAGTTACAGTAGGAGAATAACTTACATCTTTATTGGACAAAATCTACGTTTATTCTAATTTGTTAATTGAATGTAAACTGGATTATTCAAATCATCCTATTGCTTACTCAGCAGGGCGTGGCCTCAATAATTGTGACAATTTACATTTAGCAATATAAACAATATAAATTATATATATATATATATATATATATATATATATATATATATATATGATTAAATATTAAATAATATTTTAAATAATTTAATCTTTATTTACTATTTACTAAATTTTTTAAAAATACTGCTCCTCATCCCACTACACATTGTCAGAATAAACCGACCAATATGTCTAATAAGTAAAAGTAAATGAAAATTCTCTAATACTCTTGGACAATATCTATTCAACTTTTTATTAAAAAAAAACTAAACGTTAATACGATATTGTCAACTTTTGGATGTTTTTCCTGTTAACCACTTCTCGCTACTTATACTTTCAAAATTCGAAGGGGTAAGAATCAAGATGACATATATCAAGGAAAATTATCTCAGATTTCTTTTATATCCCCAACTCTATGAGCAGAGTTTTAATTTATCGCGCGATAAGAAAGTTCTGTGTCATCAGTTTCGGTAGTAGAGGAGATGCAACGGTGTTTGCTAACGCATTTCCCAGATATAATGGCAGCGATAAGGGCGAGAAAATGTGACTGTTTTAAAATTTAAGTGTAATAGGTTTACTGGGGGAGAGATAATATAAAAAGTATCATAACTTCCCTGAGCTAACAACGGCTTTTAATTTTAGAATGGCTTCGCGAAATATTCAGGACACCAAAAAATGTTATGAGATTGAGATAAGTGGAGTGTATCCCTAATTTGTTTGTAAAAGATTTCGTTTAAGGTCCCTTTATTTATACTTTTTGTGGTTACAGAGAAGAGAATCAGAGGTTTGAAATACTTGAAAATACTATTTAATCGATAAAAATATACAATGCATAAATCCTAAGAAGCGCAAATGAACAGTTTACACAAAATATTATAAAGATCAGGGCTTCCCAAACTTATTCGTACTGTGACTCCCTTGGGATTTTGCTATTTTTTTGCGACGCTTCCTCAACCCAACCCCCAATAATACTTACCAATTTTAGTACTAGCCTAGTAACAGAATATAGATATAACAAAAACACTATTTGAATATTTATATTTTTTATTAGAAATTAAGAATGAAATCAAAACATAGTCACAAAAATGAAAAAGGATATTTATTTATGTAACTGTCTTGTTAATGTGAGGGATGTGCTTACTTTTTTGAGCACAGCTTATGAAACCAGAGCTCCAGTTTGGAAATTGTCACTCTCATTTTTTTTCTCCGTTTCGCACAAGTACGAAATCGCAAATGGTAATAAAACCTTTAATGCAGCAGTGCTGATGGCATGATATTCTTGAGAAAGTGAGCTCCAAAATTCAAATAGTTTGTCCTTGTCATATTTAAGTTTTAGGCTGGAATCACAGGACAATTCTGTCAGTTGTTCTTCTTCCTCTGTTGAAAGTGTCGATGGTATGGATAACACGAAAAGGTTTCTGGCCCAGTCATATTGCTCCATATCTTTGAAAATATTTATCAAAGTGTTCGCTAAATGATAACATGTGTTGTGTAAACATATTTTTTAAAGAGGGATCAAGGATTTCTATCGATTTTTTTTGTAGAATACCTTGTAAAGCAGGGAAGTAGTCAATTTCTTGATCTTCGAATTTTCTCTTCCATAAGAGCAACTTCTTCTGAAAACCAGTAATTTTATCTGCCAATTGCATGATATATGTAATTTCCCTACATAGATTTATTAAGATCATTTAATTTGTTAAATATGTCTCTCTCAGAGATATTCCAATTTTATTATAAACTCATCATCATATGTAAAAATCATGTGTAAAATTCATTTCTTAATTCGTATACACGTGTGGTACGTTGCCTTTGGACAGCCAACGAGAGTTGCAATAATAGATTAAAGAGGCGTGCTCGGCCCCCATTTCATCACAAAGTTTATGGAAAAGTCTTGATTTCACGGGGCGTGTTTTAATGTTGTCCACCACTAATAATGCTATCCATCACAACACTTAATTCAGTTGTAACGTTTTTTGCTGCTCTCTATGAATGACACAATTTGTCCATTTTACACTTGAGTCTTGGTTTTAATGAGAGCTTATAGTCCTCCATACTGTCCAGACGTCGCTCGGACACTATCCGTACACACGCCTACACAGTTATCCCAGTTAATATTATTTTCACTCATATATGAGTTTAAAATTTCGAATAAACCAGTAGCTTTACAACTTTCACATATTTTTCTGCAAAATAACAAATCCTCACATATATTTGTTTCATGTATGTACTGTACATAACATTTCAATTGAGCATCATCATTACTATCAGTCGCCTCGTCCAGTTGAATGGCAAATAAACCTGAAAGTTTCCCCACAATTTGCTCATTAATATCTTCTGCCATCTCGTGAATACGGCGACTAACCGTATTGCTTGAAAGAGGTAAATTTTTTGTTTCTTTGGCTGCCGATTCTCCAATCATCTCTATTACCATGTCAACCGCTACAGGTAAGATCAGTTCCTCAGCGATCGTATGTTGTTTTTTTTACATTTGGCAACACGGTAAGCTACCATGTAAGAGGCGAGCAATGCTTTGGTAGGAATTGATGCTCTTGAAACCAAAGCCGTGGTCTGATACGTTAGCTCTCGCAATTTTCTTATAAAAAAGTCTCTTATTCGTCGATTCATTTAGCAGCAGAAGAAGCACGGGGCAAATGTGACGAAAACTATAAAGGAATAAAACCGTACTGGTGGGATGAAGAAATAGAAAAGGAAATTAGAGATAAACGTCGGAAATACCAAACATTATTAACAATAAAAACAGAAAACGATAAAACAATTTACAAAGAAGCACAAGCCAAAGTAAGAAAAAATATAACTAAAAAAAAAACGAATCATGGGAACAGAACTACCAAAAGATCAACACCTACGTAGAAGGTAGAAGTAGCACAGAGAGTTGGAGATTGATTAAAATTATGAAAAATAATAAGAAAAAAGACGTTATATCACCAGTAACAACAAAAAAATGGGAAGAATATTTCAAAAAATTACTAACAGATCAAAGACCAGAATTCACTAACATGGAAGACAACACGATAGGTATACGTATAAATTCATCACCATTACGAATAAGTAAATCACAGATGGACGAAATAACCAAATCCCTGAAAAATGGAAAATCCCCTGGTCCTGGTCCTGCAGAACTAGTGGAAGCCGGCACAGACAAACTCCAGGAACAGACTTAAGAAAACTCTTAGACTGCTTGAATGGGGCCGAATTACCAAAAGAATGGAAATTATCTATCATGTCAACTATCCACAAAAAGGGCAGCAAGGATCAGTGTGAAAATTACAAAGGAATTGCGGTAAACAGCAGAATAAGTAGGATGTATGGGAAACTGTATGGGAGAACAAAATATAAAATGACTATAGAGATTATGAAGCAGAGGAGCAAGCTGGTTTTAGAGCTGGGCGATCCACAGTAGACCACTTGTACTCTATTACGCAAGTTATTGAGAAAAAAACAGCCGTCAATGAAGAAGTTCACCTGGTGTACATAGACTTACAAAAAGCATATGACAGTGTACCCCTCAGTAAACTATGGTCAACCCTACAGCAAACCAACATTAAGAATGGTCTTATCAAAGCTGTCCAAAGTCTGTATAATGGAACGACTGCAAAAATTAAAACTGGATCAAGGATATCTGAGGGATTTAAGGTCACGAAAGGACTAAAGCAGGGTTGCTGTATTTCGCCTACCCTTTTCAAAATATCAAATTAACTTTGAAACCCCTTTGAAACCATAAAAGATTTCGTATGCGGTAGGAGGTTAAGAACAGAAATCTGTTAAGATGTGATTCACTACACTATCATGGATAATACGGTATTGAAAATATTTAAAAAAAAAATAAACGACGGAATAAAATACAGAGCACAACACAACAATGGAACACAACAAAATATTATATCTTAATAAGGCTTCTTAATGTTCTGTACAAACCACTCAGTAAAATATTAATCAACAAACCAACGGGCAAACCGCGACACGCACATTTTTGATACCTAATCTAAAGTTTTTATAACATTCTGAATTTAATTAACAGAACTACTTTGACATTTATTAATGACAGCACTTCACTATTTATTAACTTCATTACTGGTTACAAAATTACATATTAAAAATAGTAGAAATAACTAAGAAAATTTTTATAATACGCTATATTTTTATGAAAATTTATATGATCAGAGAGTGACCTGAGCATTATTCCGCCCCAGGAGCTAAATTTTACACCAATCGCCCACGAAATGCCAAAAAGTGAAAAGAAATACTCTAAAAATTCAACCTGTAAGCTATTTTTAAATACCTGTCCTTTAATCTCTGGAAGAGAGAGACCGCACCAATGAACCCCTGACAACCAATTTTTGGGATGAAAAGCTCAAAGGACCTATTAATTGAGAGTGAGCATTAAAAATTATTTCCCCATAATCTGGATCGCATTATGTGAGTCGTTTCTTGGTTTTTCGATAAAGGAAAATAACAAAGCTTCACCGCCCTGCCGAAGGGCGTTTTTCATGTAACACTGGCACTTCTGTCGTTGACGGTTCGAGAATGCCCATCCGCTGATCAAAGAGCTTATTATAAAAAAAATGAATATTTGCTGCTTGCTCCCACCGTAAATATAATTAGGTTTCGAGTGAATTTACTCTCGTGTGGGTTTGGATTAATTCCAGATAGAAAATTAAAAACATGTCAGATTCCATAATTATATGGGAGAAGAAGAAAAAAGCAAAGAAAATTTTATATTACAACAAACGCTAAAGCAAGGACGTTGCTTTGAAAAACCAAATACTAATTATTTTCTGGTTCCAAGCCGACATGCAGAACGCACTGGACATGAGTTTTTTTTTAAACTAGGAGCGTCTAGTAAAATAAGATTGTAATTTATTATATTACACGTTTTTATTTAGTTATTTAAAGCTTTTTTTAAATCAGTTTTGATGTGCCTTAATGTACTAAAAGGTAACTAAAATTAAGATGTTTTCCATTCAATCACTTTTAGCACATATTCCAGCAAGTTCATATGATTTTATGACATTGAGTCTTCTACTTACGAAATATATGAGCGATTAACCAAAGGAAAGTTTCATCCTTTCTGGCTGAGCAAAAAATCAGTTCCTAAAATTAAAAACATTGACCAACGTCCAGTGATCATGACGAATATATTGAAGGTTCTAGAAATAAAATTCAGCTTTGCCAATTGATCCCGCTGTTGTGTTAGTGGAGGCTAACTGCCTCTAACCACTGAACGTATCATCGCTTACTGTTGTATGTACGCAGTGAAACACAGAAATCAACGATAAACAAGCTGAAATAATAGACTTATTGCTACTTGAAATTGTAGAGTGTTAGGGACCAAGTCCAAGATCGCTAAAGATCAAAGTATAGTTTGTTTCACGAAAAATGGTTAAGTGCTTAATGGTTACCTGAGTTGATCCTATTGTGTATACAAGAGTCTCTCAATAAACTACCGAAGTACACAGGGTCGCACTTTAGAAAGTTTGTTATTTAATATATTTCATTGGTAGCTGTGTAATACACGATTATAAAATTTATTAAATTATTTCATATGGTATTTTCAGGTTGTTCAAGTGAATATACTTGATAATTGAACAATTTTTAACATGAAGAAAGTAGTTTTTTTGTTCTACGTGAATAATTGTAGTATATGGATCTAAATTCAGAAAGGTACTTTCCTTCACACTTTTTACAGGCTTAGGACTGTCAGCAAAAAACTGGCGTGTTTAAAAGTTTTTGCTCTTCCTTATCGGATATCGTTAAAAATGTACAGTAATAATAGTTCTATTTACAGTATATACATACAAACGAATACATAATGTACAAAAAATAGATAAATTGAAAAAAAAATATAGAAAAATATATATGTACAAGTTAATATTTACAAAAAAAATACCCAAAATAACCAAAATATATTTATGAATTCCTAAATACCTAATTCTGTTTCGCTGTCTCTATCCTCTTCAAGATTAATAACAATTGGTTTAATTATGTCATTCAAAGTAACATATGAATTTTCTACGTTCATTACATGGCGTACTGAATTTTTCCAACTTTCTGGGGAGATATCATCAACACATTTCCTTATTAATTCGACTACACTACCACTTAAAGTCGCAGAAACATTTTGTGGCCTAACATTTGACTTTATTTGGTGCCACATATACTCTATGGGATTAAATAAACAATAGTAGGGCGGAAGCCGTAACACTGTATGTCCCATGTCCTCGGCCAATGCGTCACAAACATATACTTTTTTAATAGAAAATGATTTTAATACTTCTAACAGTTCATTTTTTAAATAACTTTCTTTAAAATATATATCGTTTTCTAACAAGTAGTTTTGAATTTCAATTTTCGTGTTATTTGCACTTGGAGACTTATGTAATTGGCGACTGTGGTAACTTGCATTGTCCATTACTATCACACTATTTTGAGGAAGGTTAGGTATAAGACAATTCTTAAACCATTGCTCAAAAAGCTCTGCCGTTGTATCCTCATGGTAGTTCACGAAGGAGTCTTTAATGTTCTTTGCAGAAAGCCATAAGGCATTTGGGACCAAACCATTTTCTGATCCTGCATGTAAAATTGTTATTCTTTTCCCTTTGTTTGATGGAGCTTTTGTTGGACACCTGTTGGAAGAATCGGACCATTCTTTGGGTGGTGTTTCATGAGTGTCAAACCATGTCTCGTCCAAATAAATTATTGGTCGATCTTCTGTACGGTACTTTCTTATGGAAGTTATATATTCAGTACGCCACTTTTGTAAACGACGGGACCCCATAAGTACTTGCCTTTTGTCAATTGTACGATATCTGAAGCCCATTTTAGACAAAATCCTCCAAAGACTAATGCGGCTACAGTTTATTTGTGTATCATGATTAGTAAGCCGTTGTTTTAAAGCATGTAATGTAGGTATCCGTTGCTCTTCGTACATTGTGTAAATTTTTCGTCTTATTAAGTCCATATCACTTTCGTCAATACATTTGGTAGAACCGGCATCCTTACGCTTCCTTCTTGACTTAATGGGATTTGATGTAATTCTTTTCATTGTGGTTAGAGGTATTTTCGTTAAATGAGATATTTCACTGGCAGCAGTATTAGCAGTAAGTCCTCTTGTAAGTAAAGAACTATATATTGTTTTTACGATTTCTCTAGCGTCAGTAGATAAATGCTTTTTCTTTGCTGGAACACTGGAAGAAGCACCATCAATGTTTTTCCACGGACGTCACATAATGCTGTTTTATAGGTATAAATAGGTATAACACTGGTAACACTTATAACACTTTCAACTAAATGAAACAAAATGTATATTTAAAAATTTCTCATCGGTTTGATATACTTTTACAAATTATACAGAATAGAAGGAACCTGTATAATTATTCCAGGAAATACTTAACGATCAACAAATTTATTGTAGTCATTAAAAGATCAACCATTGATAGTGAAACTCACTGTTAAAATGTTTACAACTTTATAAAATAAAATGTATTCTAATTGTTTTTATAATTTTATACGATTTTTTAATCGTTTTTATATTACCAGGAATTTATTATACAAACAAGATAACGAAAGTTCACAGTAGCTTCAATTTTACCTGAATACTTACCTGCTCAACTAATGTTGACTAAGCTGGGGTACTTGCGGTCGGGATTTATTGCAATCATTAAACACTAAAACCATTTTTCGTGAAATAAACTATACAATTGTGTTTTCAAAGCAGTTCTTGTATATTGGAAATGGTAAAGTCGCTATTGACACCTCGACCGGATTCACTTCATTACCCTGAGAGTTCTGTTACTTAAGGGACTTGAAAGAGGAGCTTATTGAACTTTGATACAGTATTTAATTTGAAGGCGGGTTAGGTAGTTATAAATACACAAATAAACAACAAAACTGCTGAATTAAAGGTATGAATTTTGTTATTAATGACGTCAGGTTACAATCCGCAGAATCTACTAAAAGTAAAGTAAAATGCCAAAGTTAAAATTTTAGAACTACGTATGAAACCTAATTTATAAATATATAAATATATAAATTTGGTAATTATTTCGACATTCTCTGTATAAGTTAAAACCTCACAAACATATTATTTTAGTCACCAAGTAACAAAGCAAGGCGCCGGAACAAGAAAATAACAAGGACTCGTCGTTAGAAAAAGATTAAAGGTGATGGCGTTAAGGATTGCCATCCTGGGAGGACTAAAATCGATCACGGGATAATCCTCGGGGCTCAAAGTTATATGTTTACAGTTGCTCCTCAAGACAGCTGGGATTTCAAAGATTTCGCTTAACGGTCACTTGACAATTTGTTTGAAATTGGATTGGACCTCCATTCCTAACTTAACGCCATCAAGGAGAAATTGTAAAAGATGTTGGATCTGAAACACTTCCAATCCACACTTCTATTCTAATGGTTATTATATTTGAATCGAGTGGATTTTCAGAGCGCGTGGGATGATAATGTCGTATTTTTAAAACCGAAAGATAAAGGGGAGAATTTGTTTTACTTAGATTTTAAACTGTATTTAGGCTTTTTGAATATCTTGATGACTAAATTGTTTAAACCGATTTAATTTCTTTAATATTTTAAATATTATATTATACATTTTATCCTCTTCTTCTTCTCAACTTTCAGCGTTTAGGTTAGATTCGTATTCAAAGTTTGGTTGTCTTTCCAACTTCGTCTGGGCCTTCCTATATTTCGTTAAGCTTCCGGTTAATAAAGTTATTCGAATCGCAATGTATATAAATGTTGTTTTCATTGTCCTTTTTAGTGTCCTATATTTTTCTGTCTGCTTTTGGCGATAAGATTATTCCTTATTTCTTTGTTGCATAATCTGTCGAGTCTTGTACAACATTTATCGTTTTTCTTATTAGCAGTTTATTTTCTAAAGACTCAATTGTACCTTACACCCTTGTCCTACATCCTAATTTATTTCAATTTATTTTATCGAGTTTGTTTTGATGATTATTCTTAATGTATAATCTTCTTAAAGTTTATGTGATTTTTTCGGTACTATCTTCTTTCTAACCAGCAAGACTAAAGAATGGGAAGAGACAGAGAATTTTTGACCACCATTAAAAGGCGAAAGACAGCATATTTGGGGCACATACTTAGAAATGATAAGTACGAGTTGTTGCAGCTGATTATGAAGGGTAAAATCAAAGGAAAAGGTGTCCTGGTAGACGACAAATATCCTGGCTGAAAAATATTCGCGACTGGACCGGGTTAAACACACAGACGCTCTTAAGAAAAGCAGAAGATAGAGACTAATTTGCAATGGTTATAGCCAACCTTCATTAGTGGAGACGGCACTAGAGAAAGAAGAAGAAGTCGACAATAGAACTATTTAGAACTGCTGCAGACAAAATAAAATAGAGCGTGATGATCGCCAATGCCCTTAAACGATGAGGCACACGAAGAAGAAAAGACTGACCGAAAACTCTTACAAAAACGATGTAGAAGCCACAGAACAAGATCTAATAAAAGAGACAGAAAATAAAGAAAATGAAATAGCAAAATCGCTAAAGATAGAAGAGGTTGATCAATCATGGGCAATCAAACTACAGAAAAATAACAAGGCCTTTATATGTGATGGAATACCCGTAGAATTGTTTAAGTTGGGAGGAAGGGAAATAATGAAAAGGATATATGAGCTCATACACAGAATATGGAGAAAATAGAAAATGCCAAAAGAGTGGAATGAGAGTATCATCTGTCCAATATACAAAAGGGGCGATAAGCCCCTCTGTCAAAACTGTGGGGCAATCTCCTTGCTTGGTTGTGGATAGAAAGTATTTACCAGTATACTTAACCATACACTACAGCCCCTTGCAGATCATCGGAAAATATCAGGCCGGATTTAGGTGGGGAAGATCCACCATCGACAATTTATTCACGGTTAAGCAGGTCTTAAGCAAAGGCTGGGAACATGACATGAATGTCTACATAATATTTTCGTCAGCTTTAAACAGCCGTATTACTCAATAAAAGGGCACACTTATACAAAATATTAAGAGAACTTGAAATACCCTCTAAATTAGTTACGCTTATTCGAATGACGTTCTCGGACACATTGGCTCAAGTACAGATACAACATGAAATAAAAAACCCATTTCAAATATTACAAGGATTAAAACAGGGTGATGGGCTGGCACCAACATTGTTTAATTTAGCACTGGAATACGTAGTAAGACAAACATTGAATTGCGGAACGTGAGTCCTCATGTTATGTGGAAGTGATCTACTGATTATGTTTTTTGTATATTTGATTAATAGAAACTTATTTTTTGAAAAGCGTCATGCGGAATTTCTCTCTGATTCAGGAGTTGAACCTGATGATGACGATACTAGTTTGGAAGAAGATTTCGAAGAGATACAGGACCACGACACCGACATGGAAGAAGAAATTGAGGAGCAAATCTCAGAAGTCTTGAATGTTCCACAAAGAGTACCGCATTTTATTGTAAGGATGGAACAGCTAAATGGAAGAAACATGTAGGAAACCGTCGGTTACGAACTCGCAGTGACAATTTAATGAAGGTAAAAATGTCTGGAGTAACTAGGGAAGTGCGACATTTGATATGAAAAGAGCATAAAAGATTTAGAGTCGTTTTTTAACTGAAGAGATTTTGCAAACCATTGTAGACAACACGAATACCTTTATTGAACTATATTCTTACAATCTCAGTAATAAATCTGCAAAAAAGACAGATATTTTAGAATTTAGATTGACAATGTCCCTTGCATAAATTTGCACAGAGAGAATTCTTTGATTTTTTGCATTATCAGCATATACACCCGCGATCATAAAATCCGGGTCACTTTGAAAATCACCGATATTTCATTTTTAACGAGCTTTATCGTAAATAATAATAACACAAATACAAACTAATGCATCTTTCTGAGAATTGTTGTCGGCTTAGCGGTTTCCTTTGCAACAAAGAATTTCAATAGTGCCGATTTGGCGGAAAAGTGCACACTTCCCAAAATGATAGGTTCCTGTAACTGCCGCTTGTTTTAAATGTCTCATTTTTTGTGCTTTGACTTTCTGTTCAAACGCAACGAAATAACGTTTATTATTGCCTCCATTAGTGTTTATTAGAGCCACTATTAGTGTTTCTTATTGTTTATTTTTTGCCAAAAATACCTTTGACTGTTGTTAAAACGGCACAAATTGTTGCGCTTGTGAAAGACGGTCACACTCAACGGCAAGTCGCAAGAACTGTTGGCGTAAGCCTTTCTACGGTTCAACGAGTGCTTCAAAGCTTTCAGAAGAAGGGTTTGCTATCCAGACGACCTGGCTCTGGACGAAGAAGAATAACCACGGTACGAGATGACCCTTTTCTTGTGTTTCAGGCCTTACGAAACCGGACCTCCACTGCAATTATGCATCGAAATTGTCTACAGGAAGTACGAAATCGCAATGTTATCGTTGCAAAAGTCAGGAGAAGATTTCGTTCTTTTGGACTATCTTCTCGAGTAATGGCTACAGGACCGCCACTTCGCCTGGCGCATCGAGTTGCACGACTAGCTTTTGCTCGACAATACGCGCATTGGGGAATTGATGATTGGAGCAAAAAGTTATTCCCAGATGAATCCCGTTTCTGCCTAACTGGATCCGATGGACGTGTAAGAGTTTGAAGGAGAACCGGTGATGATTTTCCCAAGCTTGCATTGCTCCAAGAATGCCATTTGGTGGAGGCTCGGTCATGACTTGGGGAGGTGTATCTTCCAACTTCCGCACAGAATTAACCTTCATCGAAAATGGGTCCTTAACTGCACGAAGGGACATTACGGAGATTCTGGAAGAACATGTTATGCATACCATGACAAGGCTTGGAGAAAACGTCGTTTTTATGCAGAACAACGCGCGAACGCACGTTGCCACGATCAGTATGCAATACTTGGACCAGCTTGGAATTACGAGGTTGCCCTGGCCAGCTAGGTCTCCGGGCCTGAATCCCATCGAACATGTCTGGGACGATTTGAAAAAACGTATTCAACCCCTAACATCTCCTCCTAACAACGAACAGGACCTTAAGGATCTGTTAGTGAGAGAGTGGAATAACATACCACAACATGTAATCCGGAAAAAAATTGAGAGTATGCCCCGTCGTCTGCAAGAGGTCATTAGAGCAAGTGGAGACAATACACGATATTAGTCATTGAAATTTCACTGACATTCCACCACGTTTTGTATTTTCCATTTTTTTCGTATGCCTGTTTTATTAACAATTTGGTTTGTTTTCTGTTTTTTCAATAAAAACAATAAACAACCGTTTTTTTTTCTTTCAAAACAAACATTGATGACAAATAAAAAATACGTTAGCCTAAAAAAAAGGTTATTCCTGCAACAGAGGCAAAAATATTCCAGAAACTTGAAATTTTCAAGATGACCCGGATTTTATGATCGCGAGTGTACAACGGTAGATGAAAAACTAGATTTGTGGATTGCTAGTCCGACGTTACATTCTGTCTACCATCATGTCGCGTTATTCCTGAAAGGTTAAGATATAAAAAATATGCAAATTGTACAATGCACTTCTCTGAGCGTGCTAACTTTTTTTCTATAGTTTTTTAAAATATTTTTCATAATACTTTGCATAATATTCCATTACACACTTTTTGTATTCTGGATTAATTCTTCTTTTACTATTAAACGACAGGGTAATAAATGTCTGAAGTTATGCAAAATTGTTCTATCTTTTTATTAAAAAACAAGTCGACATACTCATTAACTCAATGTTAACCAATAAGTTTAATTACCTCACATATACCTAAACACAGTTTTATGGATTTCTGTCATGAAATAGTAGGTAATTATTCAGAATTAAAGCCTTCTCAGAAGCTAACTTAGCATGTATTTCCTGCGAGGACATTCACAATAAACACTTACAATATTAATAACAAAGTTGACTTCTTATTATCGAGGAAACATAAATTTTACAAACAGACAGTAAAACAAGCAAGAAATACTGGTCATAATGGAGCGGCTATTCTCTTATAACTGCGAACAGTTAGAGGTGGATGTAAATAGTTCCGGTAATTATGTTAAATCGAGTAAATTATAGAATAGTATGAACAATTTGACAGTTTTTTCATATCGTACAAAAGTTTTATAGTTAGTGTTACGATAGGGAAAGCAGACCATTAAAGTAGAACTTTTAAATAAAAAAAGGCAAACTACCAGAAAATTTAAAAATGCATTCTCTCACAAACAATAAAATTCTAAAATCACTAAATTAAAAATAAGTTATGATATTAATAGTACCTAACCTTTTAGTAATTAATATTGAACCAGATTTTTAATAACAGACCATCGATTAACTGTCTAATGAATTAAATATCACAGAATTAAAAAATCGTCGATTTTTAAAGCAGAACACATCATCAGCCCTTGATAATATTAACCTTAATATGTTAAAACCTTTACCTGACACAGGGCTGATGTGGCTACTAAATTTATACAACAACGTTAAAAAAGGTGAACTGATTCCCAATGACTGGAAAACTCAATTTATCATAAGTTTCTAATAACAACAAAACAAACGTCTTGAGGTCCTACAGTCCATTCCTAACCTCTGGTAGGTACGGCACTGGAGGGAATTCTTATCCAAACCAATACTTAATTGAAAGGAAAAAAAACAAATTCTCGTTACAGTCTAACCAAAACTCCAAATAAAAATTATTCCTTATCCCCATTTGACTTCAGATGAATGTCGTAATTAATACAGCATACGGTGGTATGTGGCTAAATTAAAAAAAAAATACCACATTATTTTAGATCTCTTATGTACATGAAGTGATAAAGGGAAAACAAGGTTTTTTTAACCTTAATAGATACAAGAAATGGACTTAAGAAATAAAACCGAATCAGCTTAATGACTTTGTCGAAATTATTGTGCCCTTGGATAACTTTTTTTTGGTTTAGAACAATTGTATGATTATCAGAATTAATTATCTGAATAAAAATATATGGAGAAAAATTATATTCTCAATATATTTAAAAGATATAAAATATATTCGCGATGAAACGGGAGGGATTATGACATGATTAAAATCGTTTCTGGCAGGTGTAAAATTCTTACAAGAAAATTAGAAACTGGATACTCGCCGGAGGCCAATTACTGAACAAAACTAGTAAAACTTAAAATTGTACTCTGTCCCCTTCTAAATAACTCAATAAAACTTCTGCAATTGAAACTATTTCTCTTAAAAACAAACACAAAACGGTTCCAAAAACTTTTTTTGTCCAGTAAGTTGGACACCGCCACTATGCTATAGGTGTTGCTAGTTTCAAGTCTTGATCGGAGGTGAATATATCTTGGAAGAGCATGTCAGATCTCAAGTCCGGTTGAGCATGCCAAATTCTATCATAGTTATCAACTTGAAATTCCTATACAGGTAATATGGATTGTCTAAATATTAGTGATTATATAAAACTATTGATATTTAAGTTATAATTAGACAGTGAAGAACGTTTGACTATCTACATCAAAATGCGAGACTATGTGGTTTAAAATGAACCAATCTATTAATAATTTACCAGATATAAATAGTTATTTAACCAACAAGTGTATTAATAAGGGCGATTAACAATTGAGATGTTTTAACGCGTGAGCGGAGCGAGCGCGTTAATGTTCGAGATTGTTAATCGCCATTTTAATTCATGAGTTCGTTAAAAAACTTTTCCGTTGAGCGTACTTTTCAAAAATGAAGATATCTTAGTTTAAATTTTTATTTACTTAACGATAAACAACAATTTTGTCAGATTTCAAAGTTTAATTTTCCTTAGTGGTAGTTTTATTATTGTAAACATTAATATTCGAAATAGTACAATTACCGAAATTAAAGAAAGGTATTGATAAATGATTATCTGCTGTATAGCATTTTGACAAATTTATATTTAAGTCTTCTTGGACCTCTGTAAATTCTGTGATAGAAGAAGAGGCGGTGGTGCTGATGAAAGTACTTTGACAAGGTTTAGTGGTATTTTGTCCCAAGAGTTTTTCAGCCGTCTCAAGTTTATTCTGCATAGAATTATCTATATAACCTTCTGCTACAGCAGTCGATTTCCAGCCACCTAGTCTTTTAATAGCTGAAAAGTCTGCACCACTGTTACACAGTATTGAGGCAGAGGAACGTCTAAAACAATGTCCAGTGTAGAGATGCGGGTGCTCTAATTTTAAGAATTTAGCAATAACGGAAGGAATTTTGGAAAACGTATTTATGCCAACTGGTTGTGTGGAACATTTGTTATTTTTATAAAAAATGAAAAATCGTTTATATGATGTGTGTGTGTAGCTCTCAAAGAAATATAGTTTTCGATCGCATTGAGAATGGTATTTGTTTCGTTATCTACTATGGTAAATATTCTATTTGTGTGCGTTTTTGATACTTTTAATGTGACGAGAAACTTTGACCCCAAGTCTTGAACGTTATTTGTTTCTAATTTCAATAGTTCGTCCTTTCTTAACGCACCAGCAACTCCGAAAATCAATGCAACCTACAAAATGAAATGTTATGAAATACGAGTATTAAATAAATATATAAACTTAATTTACTGGTATACCTTTATCATTAGAAACACGTCGTTAGGAGCATCAGAGATGAATTTCTGGACTTGTTCTTTTTAAAGTGTTTTTGATTTCTTTGGTACATAACCTGTTTTTTTTTCTTGATAAACATAATTAACTTATTATATTTAAATATATCAATGTTTGATTTTAAACTTAAGGTTGATTTTAGCATCGAATATTTGGGCCACAAACTTGCTATTAGTCCTTTTTCGGCAATGTTTGAAAAATATGTCAACAATACAGATTCCGAATATCGTATTATTTTTCTCTCGTCATACCATGCAATAAATTCAGCGTATGTTTTTTCGTACAACACTCTGCTTTTTTCAGGCAGTAAACTTAAAGATACCTATTTCATTTACAGTTTCTGCCACTTCTGGTGGAGTTAAATTAAACTCTTCGTCAATATCCATCTTTTGATTTTTCAAATACACAGAATTTTAAACAATAAAGTAAATAATGACATACAATGACAGATAATACTAACAGCGGCTACTTCATTTTAAATTTTTTAGTGGAAATATAAATACGTATATGTTTGGTTGCCTACACCACAGGTCACTGCCAATCACAGAGCGTTTAATTAATTTATGCAAAGCAATGTATGTTGTGTTGCCTATAATGAAATAGTTCATTAATAGAAAATCATTCATTAATAGGGGTCATTAATCAATGATTTTGAGGTTGTTAAAATTGATCATAAATGGACTGTCGACGGAAAAAATATTAACTATATAATCCCTGTATAACCCTCTACACTCCTGTATAACCTTCTACACCTCATAATATAGGGTAAGATCGACGGAAGGAGAGGCCCAGGCCGACGAAGAACATTCTGGCTCCCAAATCTCCGAGAATGGTATCAAGAGACTACCGCTAATTTATTTAGAGCCGCCGCAAACAAAGTTATTATTGCCAATATGATCGCCACCGTTCGATAATCGGACAGGGTATTGAAAGAAGAAAATAAGAAAAATAATTTGTATTCATACTTAAAATATCATACTTAAAAAATAAATAGACTAATTTAGTTTTGTACACACTCATGTAAAATCAAAAAATGGAAAAGAAAAGTATTTTTGAAGTGTGTAGAACTTATTTCCTGTAAATAATTTCCTTATAGCTGTACGCTTGTTGCTTACAAAGCTATCTTCAGAGCTATGGTCAAGTTTTAAAAAGCACCAGTGTTTAAGATAATCCCATTTTGGTGGAAAAAAACACAATTTTCTATTATAAAATTTAAGTTATTTCCTTGAAAAAAATACGTAAAAGGCAGAACATTTGACTACACAAAAAAACACATTAAAACATTTGTTTATGGTACCCTACCATTTGGTTGAAGTGAAGGCATGGTTTTTTTAAGGATTTTATAGGTATTCAACGAAATTGTCATGGAAATAGCCGATGCCTGAAAATAGACATGGCACTGAATGAAAAAGAACCAACCACTGAATGTATTGAAAGGTTCTTTGATTTTTAAATCTTATCTCTGATTGCCCTCAGATCTTTTTTGTTGAATCCACTTAGAAAGTCATTCATGGAGTTGTTAATTCTTTCAATAATTTCCATGCAGGTATGTTTTGATAAGAGTCATATTCAGATATAAAATTTTGTAGTTTCACTTTGTTTTTATTTTTATTGACATCGCATTTTGTTTGCCTGTGAACTTCATAGATTCGTGATGTTGCAAAAATTTCACCCTTTTCATCATCATCATCATCATTGGTGCTACAGCCCTATGATGATGATGCCCTATGATGATGATGAAAAGAGCCTCGACCTTCCCAAGTCTATTACGCCAGTCAGTTCTATCCATTGCCAACTGTTGCCAGTTTGCTGCGCCTATTTGTCTACCATCTTCATCTACACCATCCCTCCATCTGAGTTTTGGTCTACCCCTACTTCTACTTCCCACAGGTTGTGACATAAGGATTCTTCTAGGAGGATTGTTCTGCTTGCCAGATGTCCTGCCTATCTTAGTCTTCCTATTTTTATAAAAGATACTACGTCTTTACCACCAAATATATGTTTATATCTGTGATATATCTCGTAATTGTACAACCTTCTGCAAACACCATTTTCACAGATGCCACCAAATATTCTTCTCAGGATCCTTCGTTCAAATATAAGCAGGAGATTTTCATGTGCCTTGGAAATGGTCCATGTCTCCGACCCATATGTCAACACTGGTTGTATAAGGGTTTTGTATATGGTTATTTTTGTTTTTTGGCTTAAGTTTCTGCTTCTCGTATGTCTTCTTCTTCTTCAAGTGCCCTGTTCGTTGCGAACATTGGCTATTAACATGGCAATTCTGATCTTGTTTGCGGCGCTTCTGAATAGTTCGACTGATGTGAGCCCGAACCACTTCCTCAGATTTTGGAGCCACGAGTGTCTTCTCCTGCCTGGCCCTCGCTTACTGTCTATTTTTCCTTGGACAATCAATTGCAGTAGACGGTACTTATCGTGTCTCAATATGTGGCCTAGATATTCAAGCTTTCTTTGTTTAATTGTATTCACGATTTCTTTCTCCTTTCCGATTCTTTGGATTACCTCTATGTTGGTGACATGTTCGGTCCAGGATATACGAAGAATGCGTCGGTACACCCACATTTCGAATGCTTCTAGTTTTCTCGTGAGCGTCTCCGTCAGCGTCCAGGCCTCCACACCATACAGTAAGATCGGAAAAATGTAGCATTTAACTAGACGTAGTTTTAGGGGAAGAGACAAATCCCTGCTTATGAGGAGCTTTTTCATATTGCTAAATGCTGCTCTAGCTCGTTCTATTCTCGCCTTAATTTCTATGGCCTGTTCCCATTTTGCATTTACGTTGGTGCCAAGGTACACATAAGATTCTACATGGTCAATTAGTATGTTACTTATCCGTAACTGTCGAGCAGGCTGTTGCTTCCTGCTTATCAGCATCCACTTTGTCTTCTTGAAGTTGAGGCTCAGGCCGTATTCCTCACTAACTGAATAAACTCTTTCCATTACCTGCTGTAATTCGTCTATGGTACTGGCAAGGATCACCGTGTCGTCGGCATATCTTATATTGTTCGTTAACTCGCCGTTTATTGTTATGCCCTCATTTGCATTTTCCATACATTTGTTAAATATTTCTTCGGAATAAGTATTGAATAGGAGTGGGGATAATATACACCCCTGACGGACACCTCTTTTGATCTGCACACTTTCAGTGAGTTCGTTGCCAATTTTTGCTCTTACTGTTTGACCCCAGTATAGGTTTGCCACAATTCGAATGTCCTTATCGTCAATACCTGTCTTTCCCAAAATATCTATCAATTGTTCATGATTTACATTGTCAAATGCTTTTCTAAAATCCACAAAGCACAAATACACGTCCTTATCAACGTCTCTACACCGCTGTATAAGCACCTGGAGAGCAAATATTGCTTCTCTAGTTCCAAGTGCGTTCCGAAAGCCAAACTGCGATCTATCAATATTTGACTCACATTTATCATATATTCTTCTATGAATGATCTTAGTGAACGCTTTAGTGACATGATTGATCATGCTTATAAGCCGGTAGTCATCACAGATCTGGGCATTTGGTTTCTTCGGGATTGTAATATGTCTCATATGTCTACTCAGTCCAAAATAGAATTTGTTTGCTAGGATTATTCTTCGCTTGATTTCTTCCGTCATCACGTTCTCCTTGGTGATCAGGGAGCCTAAGTATGTGAATTTGTCCACCACTTCAAAGGTAGAATTATCAACCGTGAATTGGTGGCCGATGTTTCTGGCTCTATTGTTGGGTGTTGATGCCGTTTGACAAGGTGGTATACATTTCTTTTAGCTTGCGTGTTGTGCGGGCAACTAGATCAACATCATTCACCCTTTTCATAGCTCTAGTTTTTGTTCAATCGTTAACATATTTCTTTGCATTTAACACTAGTTGCTGCTATTTTGAAAACAAATACACGTGTTAAGAATATAGCACAGTAGCGCCTCTTCTCTAGTGCGTGTCTCACTGAATCTGAAGTCTGAATGACTTTTAGGGATTCCCCGATCGTAATGCTATCGCTATTAAAATTCGTCTCGAGAGTTTCTGTTAAGTTATTTACGGTGATGCTATTTCGTTAAAATCTCAAAAATACAATGTAAATAATGGGAAATCGTAGCGCGGATAATCCGTAGTCCAGATAACTTGCACACAGATAACCAGGGTTCTACTGTACTTTTTTTTTTCATTTTTTCGTCCTCTTGGTTGTTCTAAAAAAATTTGTCACCTTACGATTAGTTATTGTGCATTTGCAGCTTTAGTTTTATGAAGAAAATAAAGTTTTAGTAGAATCTATTAATTACTCTGTTTAAATTTAGATATACACCTCAATTATTTTGTTATTTTGTAACGAGTACTTTTTAGTGACAGAAAAATCACATCTCCTAATATGATCGTTAAAAATCGCCACCCATCACTACAACTTGGCACGCCATATGCGGTGAAACAGCAGGAACAAAGTAACGTCCAATAAGATAGAAAATTAATTAACAAATAAAGCGATTCAATGTTTTATAGAGCTATAACGTAGCGTGTTTAGTCGTCAGGTAAAGCGCTAATACATGTCACCGAACTGCAATAAAACTAGCAGTATATTCCCCGGCTCTTCTTTATTCGCTTAACTGGCTCGTATTTTAGTATGTTGTCCCATTCTTGTGTAGTTAATGGGCTGGGAGTCGAAGGGAGCCATTTTGCAGATCCATTAAAGTAATTCATTGTCGTTTGGTCGTGAAGATGTGCGGAGTTGTTACTAATAAATACTCATAAATATGCTAATAAGACGACGAAGCCGTAACTTATAATATATTCTCTTTCTTTCTAAATTCTTATTTTATGGAGCGGAAAATTAAAGAAATGTTTTCGAGCAGTTTCTATAAATAAAAAGTTAGAATTCAGAGCGTTTTGTAGATTAAAGGAGGTCACTAAAGTGTTGTTTCTCTTAGCCAGATTTTAAATCCAACTTCGAAAAGAATTTAAATCAAAACGTTTACCGAAATTCTCTCATTACTCTCAAAACACAACTTTGTTTTTAATTTAGACAGAATATAATCCATTTGATATTTTTGCTAAATTCACTTGAATATTTGGTATTTAGGTATTTGTTTATTTGGTTCTTGTTGACTTCTGTAATAAAATAATATATAGATAGTTATTTTTCGTGTTTTGAGAAAAATATATAGAAACCCAGTATGTATGACTCTGGAAAACCAAGATGAAGAATAGGAAGAGTGATCCTGGAAAAGACCTAGACCAACACCGGATTGTAGAACCAAGTTTGATGATGACGATATAAATAAATCATAAGAAATATTTTTATCTGAAATAAAAAATCTGGTGAATTTATAGGTCAAAATACTAGAATATTTCGTTGATTTGGGGTTTCTTCTCTTTTTTCTCTCGTTTTTCCTATACGTTTTATGAAAGAAAGAAAAAAATAAATATTATGGATAGTAAAAATTGAAAAGGATGATAAATATTTAGCAAATTTACTGACCCAGGAAAAATAACGAACGAATTGGAAACAGAATATTTTTTCACCAATACCGGAAAAAGGGAATAAAACTAGGTATGTAATAATTAAAGAGGAATTACAATAACACCAACGTTCAAAAGGTAGTACTGAATAGTAATAAAATAATTAATTGAAAATGAATATAGGTACAGAGAAGCAGAAAAACAATGTGTGTTCACAGCAGAACATTGGTGTGTCGATCATTTGTTTAAATTGAAGCAAACAGTACAGAATAATTTAAATAGTATGTTTATATGGCGTTAAATCACAGTTATTGATTGTAATGAAAGTCACATTTAACTTTGGTTAACTATATTATTCTGGCAAAAAGCACAACATGGAGTAAATGAAGGAGTGGAAATACTATTAGCAAAAGAATAAGATAATAAAGTAATAAAATTTTAACCCAAAAACTCAAAAATATCAAACATGGAATTACAGTTGGAAGAGCTAATCAATATAGTACCAATTTATGCACCAGTCGAGGGAATAGAAAAAGAAAAATCATGCTATCAGCTAAATAGATATCCAATCAATGATGCGCATAAATATAATTTGACGCAGATGGTCTCGATCGTGACAGTACTTTCACAATGTCAACTGATAAAATGATAATTGTCATTCCAGGTTAGTATTTTCAGACATTTTACAGTGAAAATTTAATTTTGTATTTATTGTCATAAAAATATTTTGAATATGCCGAGATATACCGAGAAGGAACAACGACTAATATTAAAATTATTAAATTATTTTCAATTAGAAAAAGAGGCTGTGACAACTTTATTATCAGTTTCTGCCGTTCATTAACCAATAACTATGAACATGTTATTAGAACTCGTGTATACAGAATGTATAGTGAAGGTTTGTATCAAAATATAGTTTGCCGTAACCTACTGAAATGTTACACTTCATACCAAAAATACCAAATTCAAGTTGGACTAAACACTCTTTAGTAGAATGGTTAAAAGGGAGACATATACGTGTTTCAACAACCATGATGAAACTTGAATTATTGGAGATGGTAAATCTTAGCTAATTAAGCACTTTCCTTGGAAAGTATAGAATAGGAATTATGACAAACTGCCGTTCCAATATAATGCGCAATAAAAATTTATATACAGGACGGGACCTTTAATATGTAAATTAAAAAACAATTTTGAATTGTTAAAGTTTTTATTCTATATTTAAAAAAAAATAACCGTTTCACATTTAACCGATTATGATCCTGAAACTGTCAGATTTAACTAAAATGTCATGCAATTCTCGACATTCTTAAAATCCTATATGACGTCAAAATTAGTGACGCACTGAAAGAAGGGTTTGGGAGTTTATTATATCGAAAAGTAAATTTTTAATACTTACAACGTCTTTTTCAACAAAAAATAAATTTCATCTACGAAATTTTAACTTTTCTCGGATCGTAGATAAACTATCTCTGTATAGAATTTTTTCTTCTGCTTGAATATGCTGGACGCAACTTCAAGCCCTTTAGCATTAAGTTATTATCCCTACAACATCGTAGAATTGTTTTTTTTTTAATTTTTCGTATAAATTTTCCAATCTGCTAAAATTTGAATGATGCTAGGCCCATACCGGTGTTTAACATTGTTTTGAAGCTATTTTCTTGTGATATCATTATCATTCTCGCTTTACAACCCTGTGTGGATCCTATCGTCCTCAAGAATTTCTCTCGAGTAGTCGCTATTCATGGTCTTCCTCCGCCAAGCACGTATTCCCATATTCCTCATGTCTTCATCGATGTTATCAAGGAACCTTGTTCTTGGTCTTGATTTTTTTCTCTGACCAATGGGTCTAGCAAGGAGAGTTTTTCTACCTGGGTCATTTTGCGGTTTATCTCTGCAGTAGTATTATTTTCAGTGTTAAGGAGCGCTACTAGGTATACAAATTCGTTCACTGCTTCCATGACGTCTTTTTCTGTAACAAATGGCCGTAGGGTTTGTGGTTGCATGCTTATTTTCATATACTTTATTTTGTTGGTGTTAATTATTAAACCCATTTTTGTAGCTGATCCTTTTAATGCTATATACGCCTCTTCTCCAGCGTTTTCCGTTCTCTCAGTAATATTGATATTCGCAGCATAGGCAAGGGTTTGCACTAATTTATTATATATTGAACCAATGGTTATGACATGTGACATACGTATTACTTTTTCCAGAACCAGATTGAACAGAATACAGGAGAGAGGTTTTCCCTGGCGCAACCCGTTTTTTGTTTTAAAAGGTTCAGAGAGTTATCCCTGAATTGGTACTCTAGATTCAATTTTTCCAAGAATTAGTTTTGTTAAATTTATCAATTGATTTGGTATTTCTAGCTCTTTCATTGCTTTGAACATTTATTTCTCTTCTACTCAGAGTCGTAGGCTTTTCTTGTGATATCTCAATCGTTCTCATAACATTATTTAAAGTAAAATTGAGGCTCATTTCAAATAAAAATAATAAATTACGAAGAAAGTGTAATAAACCGAAATAAACCAAAGGGAGTGTCATAAAAACTCTCAAATTCTGTATTAACCAACGATCTACTGGTAGGAAACACTCCCTGAAACAAATCAGTTGAAGGCAGATATACATACGGAGCAGAAGAAATAAATGCAAAAAGTTTAATAGATTATTATTTAAAACATGGAAGACAAGCAACGACATTTGACGAGAAATAGAAAATAAAGAATTAAATTAAAAGATATAACTTCAGTACTAGAAGCATGTAGCTTGTTTAAACATAAAAAAATACTAGAAAAAAACGAAATGGTAGAGCAAACAAATTCAGAAAAAAGTGAAAAAACAAAGAAAATGAAAAACAAAAGCAAGAAAAGGTGGGAGTAATTCTGAAATAAAATAAACGAAAAAAAACACAATACATAACAGATAGTTGTGTACTATAAGATCTATAGATAGAAACGAGAGTAAAATACCCTGAATATCCCATCCACATACATAAAAAGGGAGGCCAATGTAGCATTTGCAATTTTTTTTTAAATATATATTGAAATATATTAAAAATAAACCATTTTTAGAGTTGTTTATATTTCCTTGGTATTTTCTTTGATCGAAACCGCTTTTAGTATATTCTGCGTTTCAAATAAGCGAATATAGTTAAGCGTTAGAATAAGTTAAGCGAATGAATTTAAAAGATTATTAGTTCAGAGATTTCAAAGAAGTTCAGTTGCAGTTTAACTAAGGTTTGGAAGAATCGTTATTTCCATCCTTATTTTGTTTCTCTCTGGTTGCCATTCCAGACTTTTTGGCAGTTTGGAGATGAATTTGTTCGTATTCAGAGATTTCCTATCCAGTTCTATCCCCATAAAATTTAATAGATCCAGTTCCCGACCCGAGACATTATGCAGAGTGAAATTTAGTGAAATTTAAGGTAGCTTTTTGTGTTAAATTTTAAAGTAAAGACAGACATTTTTTTTTATAATAATAATTGCTTTCATTATTTAAAAAAGATAATTTTTTATTTGCCACAGTTTATAGCACAGTAACATTTGTAAGTTTTGTAGCAACAGAGTTTTGTAAACGAATAGGACATAATTATGTAAGTTTTTTCTTCTTTATTATTTTGGTATGAATCTCTGTAACTATGAATATAGTGTTTTCGTGACATCTGTATTTTTGTAATGTTTGTGGTGAGACATAATAAATGTTTAATTTATTTCTATGAACCATTGTGTATTTTTATTTCAGAAAAGTCTCCTAACTACTTTTGTATTTCTAATAATTATTTCCATAGTTACAACTAGTTGTTATAATCGTTATAATTTGGCACCTCGAAGCGGCATCCATTTTAAATTGCTAGAAGTTTAAGCAATTCCCGTTGTTTTGTTTGTCCATTTGTTCCAGGAGATTCATGTCAGTCCCCCTTTGTTTCATTTTTTGTAGTTGCTCCAATCTGACCCCTTGCTATTCAACTTATCCAGACCCAGCTCTTCAAACAAACCCTGAGTGCCGTTCGCACAGTTTCGTTTATTTTGTTTGCCCTATCTCCACCCCACATAGTTTCTGTCCCCAGTTTTCAAACCCCTATAATCATACCCTATGTGGTAGGCAAAATATTTCGTTTCAATGTTAATAAGATAATTATAGTCATATGTTTATCTACGGCAAAATTTAAATTATACACAATACAGCAGAACAAGCTGCTTTTTTTAAAGGAAAATAAAAAAAGACAATCTACACATAATTTAAAATAATATAGAAGGGAAACTAGTAACTGGAGAAGAGCTATAACTAATTTTATAGACTTAAGAGCGGCTTTTCATATAGTAGATAGAGGAAGGATGCCCAATAAATCAGAACAGTAAGAATAGTTCAAGAAATTATAAAAAATGAAGAGTAAAGAAAGAAAATATTTCATCATAACATCAGAATTTCAACTGAATTTCAATCAGTATCTGTATATCTGTAAGATTACAAGAAGCTAAATACTAGGAGAGAATGGGGGGCTAAAAGAGTAGTTTCTGTAAATAAGAACAAGCATAGAGTATTTAGAAATACAAAATTCAAAGATCCTCTTGTACAATATATTCTGGAATGAAATTGTAGTAATAAAACTTATTTATACAATTCTTTTATTTTTATCTATCTTAGTTTAGTCGCTTAGTTGACAGCACTATCTCCAATTTCGTAATCCTCTCCTTTTATTGCAGATTTACGTAGCCATCTAAACCCTTTTAAGGACTTTAGTTTGAAATAGCTGTGACAATGCAGGCATTAGCAAAGAAAAGGTACGGCTATTTCCGGATTTAAATTCCATTCTCATAAATAAAAACAAATCGTCGTTCGGAGGCTAGAGGTGAGCGGAAACTACATATTAAAAGGTGGATTTTCCCCATATTGGTGTTGACGACAGGAAAAGGGCAAAGGTAATTCCTCCTGCTTGCCAGTTTATATCTTAGGCTATTGTCGTGCTGGCCGTAAATGCTCCCCCAGGTCTGCAATTAATCCACTCGGCAATCCCGTAGTGGTTTGCGGGAAAGCCGGCTCGTTTAGTGGTCACAACTCGAATTCCGGATTCCGCAAGATTCTGGACTAGTACGGTCTCTATAATATTCTTAAGAAATATTAAAGACATTTTAAAAAGAGTGAGGTTGTTGAATTTTATTTATTTGTTTAATATTTTATTTCTTTTAATTTTTTACATTAAACTTATGTTTATATGTTAATATGAACAAATAACAATATAAAACACGCTTGATTCTTAAACTATTCGCAAGCATTTTAATGCTACATTTATAACAATGGTACAGGAAACTAGAATTAATAATTTAAATATATTCTTATTAATGTATCCCAGATCAATATTATAAAATTACCGAAAATGTGAAAAATTTATAAATAACGAAACAAAAAAATTTAAACTAACTTATACTAATCTGAATAGTTATAGTATACGCAATTTTCAACTTGCTACTGAATAAAAAACAAAAATTTTACTCTCTCGTGCCTGTTAGCTATCGTTTGGTACAGACGTACGGCTCTCTTGCCTGTTGTCTATCGATGAGAATGGACGCTCTCTCTCCCCTGTTGACTGTCGTTTGGTGACAAGGGTTTCTCTCTACTGTTGACTGCCGCTAACTAATTATCTTTCTCCTGCTTTAAGTTATGCGAAAAATACCGCAAATACTGTTTTAAATCTTGTACAGACGCAAAATGTGCTCTATCTCGTGATCTCGTAATACAAAACGATATATCTCGTAATACAAAAATAAGAGTATACAAAACTATAATTAGACCCACAACGCTCTACGCTGCTGAGACATGGACTATGAACAAAACCATACAGAACAGATTAGAAGCATGGAAAAGAAAGATATTTTATAGAATGTTTGGTGGAAAAGTAGTAGAGGCAGAATGGAGAAAACGAAATTATGTAGAAGTGTACGAATTGTATGCTAACTCTTTAATAATAAAAGTAGTGAAAAAACGTAGACTAGAATGGGCTCGGACATCTAGAAAGCATGCAAGGTAATAGACAAATCAATAATATTGGTCGAAGAGTACCTGAGGCGAAAAAAGAAAAGAAGACCAATAAAGAAATGGAGAGATGTAGTGATGAAAGATGTCAGAGAAATAAGAATTGGAAATCTGATAACTACGAACAAAAAACGATGAAAATTATCCATCCACCAATGGGCCTAAAGGGCCTGTTAACGTTATACGTGCATACATACATAATTATAATCAATTTTTTGCATGTTTTATAACTCAATCTTTATATATCTATTATTTGTACATATTTATAATTCAGTTGCGAGTGATTAATTTTAATTTAGAAAATATATTTCTCTCCGCCATTGGTAATTTGATTACCAGTTTCAACTTTCAGCAGTTTTCAATATCAAATCAGCTAAAAAGGGTGAAACGGACATTACCAAAATGTGAAAAAGTAAAAATATAAATTGGTATGTTTCAGACTTTTTCTATGAAAACTGAAGACTGCCAAGTTATTTGTAGTAGTCCATATTCTTTCAAACTGTACATTATTTTAAAAGTGAATTAAAAATTACTTTTTATATAAAACTGTACAAGATAAATGTAATGATAAAGAAGACAACAAATGTGTTTAATTTTTTGCTAAAATACGAAATTTTCAAGCAAGCGTCATCAAAAAGATCTTATCACAACGACTGTACTATATTGCCCGGTCGTTTAGTGGTCAGACTGGCCTCGAACAGGAATAGAGGATTCCGCAAGATCCTGCCGTTCCACCAGGATATAATTCAGATGTAATTTACTGGGAACTGGGACCACTTAATATTGGATGCAGATTTCTTCATTCAGGCGAGTTTCTCATCTTTCGGGGTCAGAGATTTATTGGCCCTACTAGTCGACTAACTAAGAGATATTGCCGGTTTAGTGGTGGTTTAATTAAGACCAAGGATCTGATTACCGATTTATCACCGTAAGTTTCAATGGAATGGTTGTGGTAGGATTGAAAATATTTTTGGTAATAGAGGTTAATTGAATATGCTTAAATGTTTTTCTGTATAGAATATTAAAAATTTATAATTATGTAAATATTATTCAAAAAATGTGTACCTATAACACATATAGGTGTATAGCTTGTTTCAAATACAGTGGCGAGAATTTCTCGGAATAGTAATTCCTAACCTAGAAGCAGCGGCGACAAAAAAAAAGTGGAACAATAGGTGGTACTGTAGGCTAGCGCGGAGCTTCATAGGGGAGACCAGTCTGTGTTGGCACCCTTAACAAAAATTGTCTGTAAAATCCTTAATCAAATAAATAAAAGACTCTTTTTATCATGAAAAAGTTAGTAACTCGTTCATCATCATCATCATTTGGCTCTACAACTCGATTTGAGTCTTGGCCGCGTTTACTATTTCCCTCCATTGTTGTCGGTCCTGAGCAGCTATTTCCCATTGCTATGTTCCCATTTTGCGTATATCACTGGCTACTGCGTCCTTCCATCTCTTTCTTGGGCGACCAACTGACCTTCTGCCATCGGGCTTTTCCCAGAATGTGGCGTTCAGGAGTCTTTCGTCACTCGATCTTAGTACGTGGCCCGCCCATCTTATTCGGTTTGATTTAATGTAGCGTATTATGTTTTCATCCGTTTCATAGATGAAACAGAAGACATTTGACCAATGCGTTCTTCCTATTATGTCATACGGAGCAAAAACTCTCACGCTCACAAAAACAACAGCACTAAAAATGCGAGTGGCACAAAGGCGCATGGAAAGATAAATTCTCGGCGTGACAAAAAAAGATAAAATAAGGAATCAAGATTTAAGGAAAAGAACAGGTATCGGTGATGTCGTCGAACGTATAGCCAAGCTGAAATGGAATTGGGCAGGTCACATAGCGATACTGAAAGACACAAGATGGACCAGAAAACTAATTGACTGGCGCCCACGAGAAGACAAACGCAGCAGAGGACGACCACCAACACGCTGGATGGACGACATTAGACGAATATCCAAGAAATGGCAACAAGAAGCACATAACCGTGAAGAGTGGCGAAAAATGGGAGAGACCTATGTCCAGCAGTGGACAGAAGAGGTTGCATGATGATGATGATTATGTTTTCATCTCCATATACTGTCTGGAGTTCATCATTGTGTCTTCTTCTCCATTCTCCTGTTGTCTCTTCTCTGTAAAGCCCATAGATAGTCCGCAGTATCTTTCTTTCCAGTACCAGTAATTTTGTCGTTTCCCGCTGGTTCAGAGTCCATGTCTCGTTTCCGTACGTTATTTTGGGACGAATTATTGTCTTGTAACTCGTTAGTAACTCTCTAGTAACTCGTTAGTAAAACAAATAGTTACTTTTTGTAATACCCAAAGATTTTCGACAAATAAAACAATAAATAAATTTGAACAAAAGCAAAGTATGCCATCATACTCGAATAGTCAGGTATGATGGCATACTTTGTTTGTTTATGGTCTATTTTGATCTCCAAGTTAAATATTTAGTAGAACTATTTAGTAGTAAAAAACATTTATATGCATAATTCACACTTAAACACTTTAATTTTTCTCTCTACACCTGTACATTCTGTATGGCACCAACTGCTAAACTTTTGAGAACGAATCCACGTCTCTCCCTTTTTGGATATTGAATATAATTCATTGCAGTAGAGACAAGCTGCATCAGATGCATGGTCTCTTTCGTTTATATTGATTTATTCCTCTTCTTCGCTTTCATCATTATTCTCTTGTAGCAATTTAAATTTGCCTACTACGTTGGGTGCCCGTTGTAACAATATATAATTGCTCATAGGCGGCTGAAAGGGGGAACTGAACAATTCCTGGACTGGAAATAGGGTAAGCAAATAAATTGAAAACTTTGCGAATGGCGAAAGTAATAATCCTTGAAAAAAGTCTTTACTTTCTTCATTTAAGTATCCCATCACTTCGCCAAGGTCCTTCTTCTTGTCCGCCGTCAACCTGCTTCTACATTTCAACGGTAATAAGGACGATGCAACATTTTCCATAGTAAAAATGCTCACCTCTTGCCATTCCTCCAAATCACTGAAAGTTTTACGAGTAAGTACTTTTCCAGGTTTATTTTTCACTATCCTAATGCAATTAAGTTGAGAGATTTGGACACGTTACATATTAAGAGTTCTTGCAGATGCAGCATCGAAATCATAAAAATCGTTAGTCTCTAATAATGTTGCTACGTAGGGGTGATCAAGCCGTGCAGATACAATTAATTTGACTAAATCTAAAGGAACCTCGCAACGGGACTTTCTCTTCTTTTTCTCTATTTCTGCGAAGTCGCGATCGCAACTTAAAAACGAGTGGCCTGAAACAAGGTATTTTTGGTCTATTTCGCCAATAAACCCTTCTGCGATCAGATAAAACCATAAGTAAAGCAACATCCGGTTTTTATTTTGTGCGCCGCAATTATCACTCCAGACTATCAATTTACGTTTTGGTGTAACTTTGCAGCAACGCGCTGCTTTCAATATTGCAGATGCAATTTCATTTCCACCCCTACCTGTTTATCCTTCATGCCACAAAAAAGTAAAAACGCCATTGTTGTCTCCGATGTGAATACCAAAGTTGTAAACACTCAGTTGCCTTGAGTAGTATATTTTACTGTGTGTTAGAGCAGGAAGACTAAAAACTTGTTGAAGGTCCATACTAAACGTATGGACTTATAATATAATATAATATAATATAATATAATATAATATAATATAATATAATATAAGCTTTACGATAGTGTAATTCTAAGCGATGTTTCCCATTTAGGTTTGCTGGATTGATCTTCATCGATGCATGAAGCAGATCACAAGTATCGCATGTGTCACTGCGAGGCTTGCGAAAAGAGAGTTTAGAGAATTTGAGTTTAAGTAGCTTATCAAAATATTTTCGGCCTACGTTATTGTCTGGATGTTTTTCATTAAAAGGCCGGTGTAATCTACTAGTGTTTAAATTACTGCTTAAATATTCTTTATTAGTCTTAGCTCTTGAATAGTGACTTTCGTCTCTGGACAAGCAGTTGACAAGGTCGACAATCCGTTGATCATCTTCATCTTCTCCCGTCTTCAGATATTTAACAAGTGTTTCATTGCGTCGTTTGGTGACACCAAACAGGTCTTGAACAGTCTTTTTACATACTCTTAAAACACTTCCTCGTCCATTTGGAACACTGAATGCTATAGACGTTTGCTTATGAATTGCGTTTGCATTCACATTTTTACGGCGACGGTTTATAGGATGAAGAGTGATGAGTCCCATCAGGTAAGTATTTTGAATTTTTAAATCAGTTATTTTGTAAAAGTCACCAACACAAACAAGTTTTAACTTCTGTTCATGCTCCAACTTTTTGCAGTTATAATTACACTTGCAAAGAACCTGAAAAATGATTGTAATTAGCTCTCTAATTTTTAACATAATAGGTAGGTATAACAATGTAAAAAATCCTATAACAATATTGTTTTTAACGTGGTCTAGAATCTACATCAAAATTACAAGAGGCTTAAGTCTTACGTTATGTTATTGAAAAAACTAAGTAAAAGATACATGCTTTAATAAAATATAAATCTGTAATTAAGCTTACATTATCAGGTGGAGGCTTTTTAGCCTCTACAAGTTTGTTTCGTTTTGTTGTGTAGGCTTCTCCTGCAGTTCGCAGCTTTTTTCGTTCACCTTGCCAGGAACCTTCACCTTTTTGCCTTTTATTTGGTTTACGTTGTATTCATCTTCAACTGTATAAAATAAAATTGGTAACTTTATTTTAATTAGGAAACAATAGCAACCAGTACAATCCACACGTGATTTTAACCGAAAAAACAATACTGATTCATTCCAGACGCAAAAACATCGACTGAGTGAGTGCACACACATAGCCCACTATATCCGAACAACACCGCTTCACTTAGCGCACACCCATTCTTCAGCAATACATACTTTAAGCAGATATTTAAGACACTTATTACTTGGCTCATTATATAAGCTAACGGCCTAGCTACATATCCAACAAAACTGGAGAAAAAATCGATTTCAAATTTTTGTCACTTAGCCCGTTATACAGGGTGGTCCTTAAGTAATTGTACAAAAAGAAACAGTAGATTCTACACCTTAAAATATTACGATTTAATCCAAATTGCTTTATTAAAATGTTGATATTAAGAAAGATACAGGGTGTTAAAATGCAAATTTAAAATTTTATTTTTCGCTATAACTTTCATGTTTGTAAATATTTATTCATAAAAATTTTCAACTGAGTACTTTTAAAGATGATAAATTATAATTTGATGCACACTTTGATGTAACTGATAGAGGGCGCCACATATGCCACATATGTGGTATAAATTTGCACTTAACTTTTTTGCTCTTTAAGTTACCTGTATTTGGGACAAAAAATATAAAAGATACATTATTTTAACAAAAAAAGGTATACCTGTTAATAACTTCAAAACTCAACAGTTTTCGAGATAATCGCATTTTGCAAATCAGCTGCATAATTCTTATTTAAGGCAATTACTCCAGGCAACGAAGAAAAATAAGCAAAAACATTAATACTTCTGAATTTTGGTATAAAATACCTTTAACTAAAGTTAATAGTTAACGAAATATTAAATAAAATAAATATATCAGCAGGATAATTAATAATAGGATTTGACAAAATAACAGAATAATAGAATTTTACATCAAACATTTTACGTTTTATGTTAAATTAAAGTCATAATCAAAACATTTTGTTTACAAACCAAATTAAGAAATAGTAAAATTAATAACACAACTTTTTGTCAAAGTAAGTGTTCGATATGTCCACCATTTTCTTTAATTCATTTGTCAATATGTTCCATAAAAGATCGTCTCATATTAAATAGCACCATTGGTTCTAAAGAAACTGCTGCAGTATTTATTTCTTCCCATAGTTGGTTGCGAATGTTTATGGGATTCTTATAGACACGTTGTTTTAATACGCCCTGTACACCAAAATCAAGCGGATTAAATTCTGGGCTACGTGGTGGCTATAATGTAGAATGGATGAATATATTCTTTTGGATACATATCCAAATCTTATGGTATATTATGAAACTACATCTTGTTTGTCACAGGGATTAAATAATGTATTAAACTGTGATGTATCTCCTTCATTGGTTACTTATATACACACGGAATAGCCTATCGATGACATTACTTATTTATATGATTACGTTACAGCTTACGAGTAACTATAATTACATCTCGAACAAATGGACAATTATTATGATTTACTAACGAACTAAAAATTTTTGTCACTTAGCCCGTTATATATCTCCACTATTCAATCGTCCCATATTAACACAATATTTTACTACTTACAAATGCCACAAGAAAACAGTTTTAAAACCTTATTGGACGTACTAGTTATTAACTTACTGATTTTATTTTAGATCACATTTATGTAACCAACATTATATAGATTCAATCGAACAGGAACATACTTCAATCGCAGTATAAAGGAAACAATCTTTGGATACAATGTGTTCCAATTACCGAATAAAGATCCTAGTTTAATTATAATTACCGATTACTGACGTTTTTGAGAAACTATTAAAATCCTTTTCGCAATTTTCGGTTTTTTGGAAAAGGGCAGGTTATTTCAGCCACCACGCCGTCGGCGGCGTGGTTCTATAGCGTGTGATTTCATGGTTTTATATTAAATCAAATCTGTCACAAACATGTGATGTAAAAGGAGAACTGTAAATACACACAAAGCGTTTGTGTAGCAGACGTGGTTTTCGTATTACCTCTAAGCCCGATAAAAGAGGGCGTTGATTGGTTCATTTTTACATCACATGCAAAGCTGGCGTAGAAACTTGAAAGGTAGTAAATAAGCAAGTTTTCGACATGCTGCCGCCAGAGAGGATTTCGTTTGCGCCTGCATGTGGCAGAGACATGGATGCTTTGAACTTTATTTAACGTCGTATTTTATTTACAAGTCATATTTCCTCAATTTTTTAGGTTCTTTTATGTGTAATGAATTGTTTCTGGAAAGCCGACGTGATAACACAATTTAACATGCATGGAGGAAGGCAATCGGTTATCGTTATTTCAAGTTGTTTGTTCTGTTATATATACAGGTGACGGAGTAGCCTAATCAGAGAAAACGACAATTTATGCTCCCAAAGAAGCTTTATTTTTCACCAATATAATCCCGTCTTATCCATCCACCACTTGTGCTCACGTAGAAGTACTCGCGCCGAACGAGTGAGGTTAATTAATTTATCACGTGTTTAGATATTTATCTTTTTTAAAAATATGCTCGATTTCTAATTAACAAATGAATAAAAAGTTAAAACCAAAAAATGCTTCTTCTTCTTCTTCGCGCGACTAGGATTACTCCTGTTTGTCTGCCTCTTATTCTGTTTCAGTCGTTGTTGACTGTACAATATCTTTTCACCTTTTTGGCGGCCTTCCAACGGGTCTTCTGCTATACGGCTTGTTGTTTTTACAGATGTTCACTAATCTATCTGGTCCCATTCGGTTTACATGTTCGTTCCAGTTTTTTTTTCTTGTTTTTATCCATCTGTTAATATTTTGAATTTTGCATTGTTCGCGTATACTTCTGTTGGCTTGTCTGTCTCTTAATGATATGCCCGCTATTGATATTAATACTTTCATTTCGATACTGTTGATTTGTTGCTTCGTCTTTCTTGTATCGGTCCTTGTCTCCGTTGCATATGTTGGGATTGGTCTTACTGTTGTCTTGTTTACTTTCATTTTGCTTTCCGTGATCAGATATTCGTTTCTCCATATGGTTTCTCGGAGGCAACCACTTACTCTTGCCGCCTTTGATGCTTGCCTTGTGGTCTCTGTTCTTATATCCTTGTCACTAGTAATCTTTACTCCTAGGTAGTTGAATTTAATTACTTATTCTACAATTTTGCCGTCTATTTCTAGTTTGCATCTACGCGGCTCTTTACTATACATCACCATCACTATACATTTAATTTTTTTCTACTGATATTCTCGCAAAAAATGCACCTTCATAAAAAAGCCAAACGGATTCACTTATTAGGACAAAAATAAGAATCAAATACAAATGTTTGTATATAAAATATTTTATATTACATATTACCATTCTGCTGTATAAAGATTTGTGCACTCTGGACAAAATATTTGAGGGCGACATACAAATTTGCCACATATTTAACAATTTTGTCGACATTAGTGGATAAAGGTGCCATGTCGCATTTTCAAAGTTCTAAGTAAATTAACAAACGCTTTTTATATTTTAACATTTTCATTTTGTTTTTTCTCATTCAAACCTTCGAAGTATCATCATCAATTAAAAACCAGCTCATTAGTTCTAATTGTTTATCAGTGAAAAAATCAATAAAACCAAAAATAATATATTTGTTATATTGGTAGAGATATCCAACAATACGTTTGTTTTTTATTTACAAACATTGTCGCATCAACCTCTGAGGTTTTTAGCGACATATTATACATGAGATAATTTACTTATAAATATTAAATTTTGTATTAATGTCTTTAATTATTTACCAATTGTTCAATTTTAGATTTTTCTCCTAAGAATTCACTTGTTGATCCAAAGATGTGGTTGGTCTGTCTCTTGGTATCTAAAACTGGTATCTTGGACACTCTGCAAGGACATGCTTAACACTAAGTGGAATAATACAATTTCCACATAATGTAGGATTATTGTGGCCGATTATATGCCAGTGGGTAAGTCGGGTATGTCCTAGATGAAGTCGAGTAATAGCTACTTGACGAGCTCTGTTGGAAATGTGATATTTTCACGGTTGGTTCTAAGTTGAACTGTCCCACTGGTTTTGCCACAAATTTTCGACCTTCACTTTAACAAATGATTTTAAGTCATTTAGTACTACATTTCTCACTTTACTCGCGGTTTCACTGTTTCTTGCTTCTGTGTTCTCTTAAAGTCCAATATGTGAAGGAACACATAGAAATTGTACAGTATGGTTGCTGTTTTGTGTGGTAGCTACTTTTTTTTATTTAGGAGAGCAATTGGATGTGTTGTGTAAAGCTAGTTAATGGTATTGATGGAACTGAGAGAATCGGTAATTATACGAGCATTGAATATTATAGCGGAGTTAATATGAATGAGAGCTTGGTAGATGGCATATAGATCACCGGTATGTATGCAGCTTAGGAATGATGCCCCATGATGATGATGATTTCGGACAGCTGCCCCAACTCCAGTAGATGTTTTAGAGGCATCTGTGTATACTTGATACAAGTTAGAAAACTTTGTAAGTTTGTTAATGAAGGAATTTTTTATTAGAAAGTAAAGAGTATCGTTCTTTCTAAAGATATTTAAGTTCTTTCGTAGAATAGTGGTTTCACACTCCTATTCTCAGTATATAAGTTTTTAAAACGATTAGTAAATATGTTATTTCTAGTTTGGATTAGAATTAGCGGCAAATGCATATGTGAGAGTTAAATGCATCCTTCTACATTTAAGTGGTCCTTCTTCAGTTTCTGCTCTTAAACATTCTGTTGCTATTCTTAATGCAGTAGTTTGAATAACGTCAAATTGATGTAATAAAGATTCTTTGGCAGATACATAGACTATGGAACCGTACTCTATTTTGGATCTTATTATGGTTTTATAAACATGGATTAAGCAGTCGTAGTCTGCTCCATATTTTTTATTAGAGAGAGTTTTTATAAGATATATATTTTTTCCATGTAGTTTTGTATCGAAGATCATCCCCAAAAACCTAATGTCATCAGCGTAATTTAGGATTTGGTTATATAATTTTAGCTGTGGTTTAATCGGATCATGTTTCTTTGTAAATAACAAACACTTTGATTTGCTGAGTGAAAACTGAAATCCTGTTTTCTTCGACCAGTTTTCGAGTTCGTGAAGTGCGGTTTGTAAGTGACGCTGAACTAAGAAGATATTTTTCCCTGAAGATATTAACACCAGATCATCTGCATATAATCTGCCACGAATCAAGCTAGAATTTGATGGTATAATATTATTCATGTTAATTAAAAATAGCGTTGCACTTATTCCAGACTCTTGAGGGGTGCCATTTGCTTGATGCCTCACTGACGATTGACAATTGCGTTGTTTACCCAAATTTAAAATGAAGTTAATATCATGACGCCATGATGTATCCAATGCATTGGTAATATCTATGAACACTTCAATAGCTTCCTGTTTGTTTGCAAAAGATTCCAGAATTTCAAACTCAAAATCAATGAGGTTATTAGTAGTAGTTCGGTTTTGTCGAAACCCACTCTGCTCGTTGACCAGGAGGTAATATTCTTCCAACATCCATAACAATCTTTTGTTTTTTTAATTTAAAATTTTGCAAAATTGTTCATTCAAAACAATCCTATTGTTTGGAAGTCGTAAATTCTTGTATTCTTGTTGTTCTTCTATTGCCACTTGGGTCTCTTGCTCCCATGAACAAAAAACTGTAGGTGATTTTTCCCATGGTCTAGACACTTTCTTTATGCACAGATAGACAGTTAAAAAAATACTACAATCATAACGACCACCTCAAAACAACGAACTTTTAACTCAACTTAAAATTGCAGCAATGCACATATTATGTAAACAACCTCGTTACAAAGATGACAATTAAACTAAAAATGTTTAAGTAGAATCGTCTTAAATTTTCGTCGTTTAAGTTGTAAATTAGTCATTTTAGAACAAAGTAAACACTTGCACAGTACAATAAAAGTTTTAGATGATAAATGAGACCATTATTTGCAAAACTTGCTCTTTGCTCGAAAGTCATTTTTTGGGAAATCGAAAAAAACGATTAACGGCCGAGTAGTGGTTAACTCACAAAGTAAAGATTTTGAAAAAAAAAAATGTTAATTGCAAACAACCAGTTTTGTAAATAAATATATAAAATAAAAACAAACCGTATTTAGTTCAATAAAAAGCATAAGGGATTTATTCATGAAAATAAAACTTTTTAGTCATATAAAGAAAATGATTAAACGAAAAAAAATCAAAAGCCGTCTCAATCAGTCATGTTCAAACAAAAAACAGCCATTTTCTGCATTTTAGCAATTTTCCAAATCATCAAAGGTTTCTTCTGGTTAGGTATAATCTATCTTCAACTGTTCTTTGTAAAAATTTGATTCAGTAAGGCTTCTCCAATTTTCTCCATAGTGTTTGAAAAAAAGACTATTAATAGTCCCTTTATCTCTCTTTAATTCTTTCCAGTGGTAATTTTTTAGCAGACATTTTCCGAAGAACTTTTTTGCGTCCTTTTTCTTGTGGACTAGGTTTACAAAACAACCATTTTTATTTACTAACTACATAAAAATAAAAAAACTGTTCCTGATTCGCCAAAATACAACTGTTTAATCGCTTGAATAATTATAAACTATTGAAAATTTGTTTCTTTAACACAGCTGTTGTAGTAGCGTGTTCATCACGTGAACCAGCTGGCAAATTTCAGTGGTAGTAGAGCAGACAGCGAGTTTTTCAGGTAAGCATTCAAAGCAAAGAGCGAGTTCTGCAAATAAATGTATTTTTCTCGACAGCATTTGTATGCTAAAGAAAGAGTTTTGGGAAATTCTGATTATATCATTCGATTCCTATTTAGCGAGTTTTGCAAATAATGGCCTCAAATATTAAGCAAAAGAAATTAATCTTATCTTATCTTTTAAGGATAAAAGAAAGCAAGTTCATAAGCGGGACCGAATTCAAAATTATTTTGCACTTATTTTGTGCAATCATTATCTTAATTTGTCTGAACTAAAGGTGGTAGGTATTTGTTTGAATTTTCCGACAGACGATAGATAGATGGAGCCAACTTTACTTATTGTAAGCATAAAATTTTCTCAAAACCATAAATTAAAACACACTGTAATAAACCAAGTCCGCGGAGTAGATTATAAAATACTTTACCGTCAAATAAATTAGACAGCTTTTAGAATATTTAGGTGAGGTTCCATTAAAGTGGCTTGTTCTCTAAGATGTATCAAACTATATAAATTTTCTTGATGTTACCACAAGAAAGAAAAAAGAGTTGCGACTTTTTCAAAGACTTTATTTTGCGAAGACTTATTCAAAATTACGAGTAAATTCAAAGTTACCCAAAGTGACTGTATTGCCTACTTCGTCTTAATGTGAAATTAACCAAAATATTAACTTATTTAGACTTCTATCTAGAAAATTAAATCTTTGTATAAACTTTGTAACTCTTTGTAAAAACGATCTATGTAGGTATTTTTAATAAATATTGTCAGTAGACTCCATCAATTACAGACCCCATTAATAAAAAAATACATTTTTAATCGGAGAATAATGTCGAACGTTTAATTTATCATCATATGAAGGGGTGTCAATTCGCCAGAAAGGAAGTTGATATTGTTGAAGCATGATTTTGGCAGGGATAGATTCTTTATCAATTTAATCTCGATTATCAACCGGCGCGCCACCCTTGTCTAGAGGAGCTGGATGATAAATGACGTACTCATAGTAATTGCCTCCTAAGTTATGGCTCATGGCGTGTATGAAATATGGTATCGTTCCGCACGCAATTACTGAGGGGTTATTTATCTTCTATAAAGAGAGAGAGATACATCGAGAGCCCCTTACGACGACATAGCCGTAACGACCAGGGGACTAAGGAATTTGAACAAAGGAGTTTATGACTAGTCATAATACCGTCAGGATATCATCGCAGCTATTCGCTTTTGAAATGTTTTATTATAACTTTTATTAAGAACATATTTAGGAAGAAGTAAATAAGTTCTGATATTTAAGAATTGAAGAGGTGGATTCCAAAAGGTCTTAAGTCAAAAAAGTAAATTTTTCAGGAAAGGATTTTTTCTATGTTTAAGAATATAATTAAGTGTTACTTTGGAATAGAATCTGTCATGTAGTTTGCAGGTTCAATTTCTTTTTTTCAGCCACAAAATCATGGCTTTTAAGAAGTTAAACATTTATGTTTTTTTTTTCAAGGCAGTGACTTAAGCACGTTTGGAAAATTCATGTGGGAGACAACTTCATATAATTATTCATTATTAAGTTTATTGATAATCAGAGCATGTCTTTAAGATGCCAGCCAAGGTTTGACAACTATCTAAATACATACCTAATTAAAAATAAATTTTTTATTCATCAAAATCAATTATTCACATTTTTGTCAAAATTTGAAAAGTAATGTTTAAAAATCTTTCAAATAAAAGGCTCTCTAGTTCATCGACACTACAGTATTATTATCGTCGGAACCATTTGACACATTGGTACGTGCAGTCATATAAAAGTCTTTTGAACTTTCAGATAATGAAATAAATTTAAAAAGGTTTTCCCCATCTTTTTTTTTTTCTTTTCACTTACATGATTCACTAATGTCATAGACTTCACTGTACTGTATACTCCCAGCAAACTGCATTCTTTTTTATAACTTTAAAAGTACTAGAATCACCACTGTAGGTAATTTCAGCATCAATGTCTTTATTACTTTTATATGAAAATGCAAAAACTTGTTGTTCACGTATCAAAAAAGGGAGCTTCTTTAATAAAACTCGTTTTGCACCATCCATGAAATTAAAAAGTTCCCAGTCTTTTCCTAAAAATTTAACTGTAGTATTGTTCTGAAGCATGTTAAAGTAATTACTATTTAAATGGGAATAAGCCACAATTAAAGGTCAAAGTAAGTTTATTGACGTTTCAATTTCCACTTCGGAAATCGTTCTCAAAATACAAACCTTAGTAAATTAAACAAAAAAAAAACAAAATAAGTTTTTGGAAACAGTGAATTTGTTTCTCCTAATCGGGAAAATTTTCAGCATATCTACACGTTATTGCTCTAGTGTTACACCTCATTTTACAATAAACTAAATGCATATAGTGGGTATAGAATATACTTCTGTTGACATTTCAAAGCCAACTAATGCAAAAAATATTAATTTAACTTTCATGATGAAAAAACGAAAAATTTTAAAATCGATTTTTCGCGAAAACTGTGTATTCTACCGACTTTAAATAAAAGTACTTTTTAGTACTAGATTACCTGAAAATCTAATAATCTAGTATCACAAATGCTTAAAAGTTAAAAACAAAAAGTTACGCGATTAAAATAATCATTGACCTACCCAAAACGGACGTCTATGACGAGAACTAGAAATTAGCAATTAACGGAATCGATTTAACTCTGGTGGATAAATACTCGTACCAGTTTTTGTTTTTCTAGATAGAGGCGTTCTAGAGGTATTTGAAAAAAACTAATTGCAAGCAGCCATCTTCAAAGAGCTAAACATTTTCGGACTAGGTGAATTGGGTTAAATTATCTTAAATTATGTGAGGAATCTCCGGTCTTCCTTTGTCAGGAGAGTTTCTGGACACCCTGTATATATTGACATAGATATATCTGGTTGATTATGTTGTTTTGGAAGGAAGTCGTTACCGTTCAGTTACCTTTCATCGTGTGATAAAAGTATGATAAATATATAAATCATTGTTTAACAGCAAATAAATGTTTTCTATGCTTTAAATTAATAGTCCAATTAGTGTTAACATAATAACTTATGCTCTAATTATTAAGATACTATCAATATTTAATTTGGTTTTTATTACTTTTAAGGTCTTATCAATAATATATTAGTAGAAATGATAATTTATATCATATCTTACTATAATATTTTTAAACAGTTTTTTATAAACGTACCTGTTCATGACAAAATTATGATGTATTGCCATAAGCTTTCTTTATCAGTATGTTTTATGATCCCTTTGAGCCATACACTCTTCTCTATTCTTCGCTGTTGAAAATTATAGTTTGCCTTGCTTGGAAATCATCCAATGGCCAATATATCAAAATTATAAAGAAAATCAAACTCATGATTACTATCGAGATCTCGATTTTGCTAGAAGAGCACAGTTTATCAGAAATTGAAGATCATATATTAATGTAGGTGTTGAGGAGAACGAAGACGAGTTGACTTAAGATACGATAGTAAATAATGAGGTTGAAGAAGAGACGGAAGGAGAACTTATGGAAGAGGAAGTCAGAAAAAGCAATAAACTGTATACTGCAAAATCTGGACGTGTGTGGAGCTGTGACGCTCCTCTTTCTATCGGCTCTTTGAGAAATAATGTTACAACCAAACCAGGACCAACGGCATATGCTAGCAATGCCAATAAAATATTTGAGATTTTTATATTTTCTTGATTCATGACATGAAGGCAAGTATCTGTAAACATACCAACCAAGAAGCAATTCGTATATACTAAATATACATTAAAAAAAATCCGAAAAAACAAAAAATTTAGAAAGACATTGATATTATAAAACTCGATGCACTTATTGGAGTTTTGATTACAGTAATTTTATCCGATTTGATGATAAAGACAAGAAAGGGTTGAAACAGACAAGTTGGCTGTATTTAGAGATATATGGGATTTTTTGTTACGAAAGGTAAACGGGCGTTTGTTCCCCATGAACAAGTAATTGGGGATGAACAGCTGGTAGCTTTTAGAGGAAAGTGACCAAAAAGCAGTGGTTTATTTGTCTCTAGGGGTGGGGAGAGTTGATTCATATGTCATATTTCATTAAGATATAAGTAACATATGTGATAACAAATTTTAGTTGTATGATGTCGAATAATTGATTATGCATATGTAAACCTTAATAAATAAGCTACTGTTTAGTATATTAATTGGATAAGTAAGCCTCATTAAGAAAATACTATACTTTCATTAACCCTCTACTGCAGGGCTTTCCAAACTTATTCGTCCTGTGACGCCCTTGGGACTTTGCTATTTTTTTGCGACGCCCCCTCAACCCAACACTATTTAAACATTTATATTTTTTTATTAGAAATTAAGAACGAAATCAAAACATAGGCACAAAAATGAAAAGGGATATTTATTTTAGATTCCCTTATTTAGATTCCCTTGCCCTTGAGTAATTTATCAAGCTGTTTGCTTTGCAAGTTTTAGAAGGCACAGTGGTAAAAATTTGAATTCGGTTTCGCCAGGTAGAAATTGTTTGATTTCTCTTTTTGTTTTTATGGGATAGATTTTGTTTTGATTCAGAGCAGTGGCTATACCGCTCTGAGGAGACCTAAAGAGGTCGAAATACGTATAAGCGGATTGCCGCTGCCCTCTATCGAAACAAAAATCTAATACCGTCATTATGTGGGATATTTATTTATGTAACTGGCTGGTTAATGTGAGGGATGTGCTTGCTTTTTTAAGCACAGCTTATAAAACCGGGGCTCCAGTTTTGAAATTGCCACTCTCATTTCTTTTTCGAAGTTTATGTTGACCTGTACTTGTTTTTAATTACTGCAACTGCACGAAGTTTCGCACAAGTACGAAGTCGCAAATGGTAATAAAACCTTTAATGCAGCAGTGCTGATGGTATGATATTCATGAGAAAGTGAGCTCCAAAATTCAAACAGTTTATCCTTGTCGTATTGAAGCTTTAGCTTGGAATCTATAATCTTGAAGTGTCGATGATAACATGTATTGTATAAACATATTTTTTAAAGGGGGATCAAGGATTTTTATCGATTTGACTTGTATAATACCTTGTAAAGCAGAGAAACAGTCAATTTCTTGATCTTCTAATTTTCTTTTCCATAAGAGCAACTTATTCTGAAACCCAGTAATTTTATCTCAATTGCAGGATATGAGTATTGTTTCCCTGCAAAGACTTATTAAGATCATTTAATTTGTTAAATATATCACAGAGGTATACTAATTTTATTATAAACTCATAATAAACTGAATTCATAAAGTTTTGCGCATCATCATGTGATTCTGTATGTGATCCTCGATAATGGTAATTTCACCAATGAAATAAATATTACATTTTCTATGTATTGCTCCATTTCGTTTTCGATAATATTGGCAGGTTTGTTTATGTTATCCTGCAGAACTTTAATGTTTGATTGTTTAACAATCATGGATATTAATTCTTCTGGAAACAAAAAAAAAAGAAAAAATATGCAGTTTTTAAGTCAAGGATATATTCTGGTAGCTCTATAATGCCTTTAAATGGATAATCACTTAAAAAAAATGTTTCAAATGGCCTGATTCCCACAAAATTTTTCAGGTTTTTTTTTGTTGACAATTCTATTTATACCAGAGCAAATAGGTACATTTTCATCCAAATTCCTTTGTTCATTCCTATCAGGCTGGGACTAACGACATCGAGGAATATACTCCTTATCGGAATCTGAACTTAATTTCTCTTCACTTAGTTCTCCATTAAAAGAAATATACTCATTATCTGAATCTGAATCTAAATCGTCTTCACTTAGTTCTCCATTATCAGGTAGGTATACAGTTAACGTATTTAGATGAGCCATAAAACTTCTCAGGATCCATTCTGAAAACAAAAACCAAATGATAATTTTTCTAAAAACGGTATAACTAAAATAAGATTGAATACATTCGAAACCATTTATGGATTTTACGGACTTATACAATATGGATATTTTATTGGTTTGATAATAAATGACATCTTAAACCTAGAAGATAATAATGTGAAATTCGATGTAGAAAAATATTTATACAATAAAAATAATACTTTCTCCAAGAAATATTTTCCATCAAATGAATTCACTATTTCGATAAAAAATATTGCTTCAAATTGGAGTCATACATAAGGTACCGTTCATTCCCTACACGTGTACAAATAATTGAGGTTATAAATTATAACTCGATGGGTTATAACGATCTTTTTCTTGACTGTTATGCAACCAAATATAAAGCTGCGTAGTATAATGAGTACTAGCTATGATGTAGTCAGAATTTTTGACGGGAGGTTGATATTATGCATACTATACTTTGAAATTTTGAAACCATAAAAGGTTTCGTATACGGTAGAGGGTTAAAAAGCCGTTCAACTCTCCCAGACTTCCCCTACCTTTGTTAGATTTATAGTTAATAATCAACCCTAACAGCTAATACAGCTCATTTTTAGTAAAATCGGGATATTGTTTATCTACACTCATCATAACGAAATAACGTGCCATTGCTGAAAAGTTGAGAAGTTTTACATCACCAGATAAAAACATTATCACTAGTAATGATATTTTAATTATGTTATTCTTCTTCCTAACCTGCCCTATCAAGTCCTCTTGACGTTAGCGGTTAACACGGCAAGACACTTGTCTTACGCTATTCTGAATAGTTCGAATTGCAGTACCGATTTATTTTCTGACATTTTTCAACCACAAGGCTTGTTCTCTACAAATTCCTCTGCGTCCTTCGAATTTACCTATCATCATTCTTCTTCTTGATGTGCATATCCGTTACAAATGTTGGAGATCATCATGGCAACCTTTATCTTATCTGCAGTAGCGCGGAAAACCTGCACAGATGTTGCATTGAACCATATTCTGAGGTTCTTTAACCAAGATGTCCTTCTTCTTGCTGGATTTCGTTTTCCAAATATTTTTCCTTGCAGGATGGCTTGAAAGAGAACATATCTGGATTCATTTCGCATAATATGTCCGAAGAACTGTAACTTTCGAAATTGGATGGTGGTCAGTACCTCTCGGTTCTTATTCATTCTTCTGAGGACCTCCTTATTTGTGACTCGGTCAGTCTACGGAATCTTAAGCATTCTCCGATATAGCCATATCTCAAATGGTTCCAGTTTTCTGCACATATCTTCGTTCAAGGTCCACGATTCAATACCATAAAAAAGGACAGAGAAGACTTCGCAGCATTCTTACTTTTGTATCAAGAGAGAGGTTGTGACTCTTGAAGAAGGCCCCCATCCGATTGAAGGTGGATCTAGCTTTTTAAATGCGTGCTCTAATCTCCTGGTTGTTGGTCCATTCTTCATTTATTATGTCGAGGTAGTTGTAGTGCGTCACTCTTTCTACAGGGGATTGGTTGACGTGGAGTTGATCTTCTGTTATCCTTTTCTTGCTATCATAAGCTTTGTCTTCTTAACGTTTATATTGAGTCTATATTGTTGACTGTAATACGTGATTTTGTTCATAAGAATTTGTAGGTCTTCTAAGTTGTCCGCAAATACTAAGGTGTCATCTGCATATCTAATATTATTTAATCGGTAACCAGTTAGTGGAATACCTTTTTCAGTGTCGTGCAAAGCTTCGATAAATATTCTTTCAGAGTACAGATTACAGATTAGAGGAGATAAAATACAGCTTTACCTCACTCCACGTATAATTTTCACATAGTCAGTGTGTTCACCTTCAACTCTGAGATTTGCTGTCTGATTCCAGTCTGATTCCCTATCATAATTAGTCGAAGAATATTATACTGTTTCCCCGCATTATATGTCGAATGTATGCTATTTTGCTGACTTTTAGTGTTCGTCTAGACAACCCCATTTCATAAGCCTCTAAGCGGTTAATAGTAGATATTTTCAAGGTCCATGCTTCGACACCTTATAAGATTACCGAGCATATGTAACATGTAATCATATGTTTCCGAAGTTGAAGTTTCAACTTATCGTTACAGAAGACTGACATCATTTTTAAAAAAGTTGTACGAGCCATTTCAATTCTACATTTTATATTTTTATCCCGATCTAATCATTCGGTAATATACCAACCTAAATATTTAAAATTTATTACTCTTTGTATTGTGTAATTAAGTTAATTTTCCTGATTTAACAGGTTAAAATTATTTTTCAAAACGATTACCTATTTTGCCGTAAAATTGTCATCTCCCGAGTATTTTCTTGAAGACCTATCCAACCCGCCCTTGGTTCTATGGCGTAAGTTTAAGCGTTCGCTTCCTCATTCATTGCCTCCTCTTTATCATGACCCGTGGCGCTATTCGCGCTGCTGATAAACGAGCTCGCAACTAGCTGCCGGACAATGCGGAATTTGTTTTCAGGGAGTTTATCATATAACAATCCCTGGCTTGCACCTGATAACACCGGCCCGTTCTGATTTATTGCCGTGATTTACGTTCTCGCTCGCTCTTTCTCTCCGGTTCCTTGGGAGGTTTTCTCTTCCGTTCCGCGATAGGATCAGGGTAGCAAGAATATAGTGAAAAATATGAAAAGTTAGGATCAAAGATATTGTTTAATACTAAAAGCGGGAATTTAAGTGAAATCATTTTTTACAGTATTATGTTTTGTTCTGCTAAATATAGTCGGTAATTCCTGTATGACTTAATTTATATATTTTTTTAACCATTAATAGAGTTTTTATTGGATAACTTTATCTAGGCATTCAATAAAATTTACATTGTCTTTTAATTTTAAATTAATCATTTAAATAAAAGCTACGGCAGTTCAAAATGTCAACAAATCGATAATGTTGACAGAATACTAAAGATATTATACTCGATTTGGAAATGCATGACAATACATTTTATGGCAGAAATATACAACGGTTTTTATACCAGACAGTTTTCTTCTTTCAGCTTCGTACAAATATTTATAAAAATAATACTACCACTCCAATCAACTCTGAATACAATACAACACGATTTGATTTGATCCAACCATAGACATATACAAATAGACTGATCGCTGCAATACAGTACCGTACAGTGCGACAGAGAACACTGACGCAAAGCAGTCCCTGGATCTCTTTTTAATAAGCCGAGTTTATCCACCACGTGACCTTCCCATTGGTCATTTAGGTCACGTGGTCAAAATATGCAACCAATTAGAAAGAGATGCAAGGACTGCAAGAGGGACGATGCTGTATGGTAACGCTTATTTATATTACATGTCTATGGATTCAACATTTAAGTATGTTGGAGATTAAGTTAAAGTAAACATTTAAAAAATGTGCTTTACAGAAAAATGTTTTCATTGTAAAAAAAGTTGTAGATACTGCGATTTGTAGCATTTTGCATGAAAAATTACTATCACTACAGTGCAAGAAAAATTGATGCGATAAAAGGAAATACAGTCAAATGTGGTCAATGTGCAAAAAGTGAGGTTAAGTCAGCAGAAATTAAAATGACATCATTCAACCAAATAAAATCAGACTTATAGCTGCAAAACATGCCCGTTTTCCCAGTGCAACAGAGAAAACTTCTGCGCTTGCTACATTTCAAGCCTATGATTCTCTGAGTGTCGTAGCAGAGGATATTAACATTCTTGTGCTATTCACTGTGTGTCCAAAATGTCCAATTTTTTAAAATCGTTGAAAGGGTGTAAGTCGCATCAATTACAGTGTCTTTCAAGTTTTATATATTATACGTCATTGCAGAGAATTTGCTATTATTCTAGGTTTTTTAGAATGCGACAAAACATTAGTAGCTTACATGATCGGCAAACTTAAATTCATTAAAATTTTACAGAAACATCCTGAGTTAGCTAGCCGGAACAACACTATTTATCAGTGAGAAAGCCGAGCCATTTTTGCCCACTGTCACGTCGTTTATAAACGTTTTTTCGTGTCTTTATGGAATTAGAATTTGCGAAAGATACGAATTACTTCAAGTTATACTGAAAGGAAAAGTACAGGGCAAAAGATCAATAGGAAGACGCCAGAACTGGTGGCTGAAAGACCTGAGGAGATGGTTCGACCGTTCATCCACAAAAATGTTTCGCGCAGCAGTTTCCAAAACTACAATTGCTATTTGAATCGCCAACCTTCGAAAGAAGACGGCGCCATGAGAAGAAGAATGGAATTAGAGATGATTCTCTATCAGCATGAGATACAAACGATTCGCCAAGACAGCGACCAAAATTAAATTAAATTTATCATCGCTTCTGCCAACAGATGCAGCTCGTTTCCACAGTTCTCAGAGTTTATTTCCAAGAAGTACTCCGATTCTGAAGATTTGGGCTAGAAAAAGCATAGAAAAATTTGGATACCAATCAAAACTGCCAAAACTCCAGCACCCCCGAACTCCTGAAATTAATTTTCTGCAGATGCAAGGAAAACTGTGAAAGAACAAATACCAGTAAACAATGGGTACAAGGAACAAACTGCAAAACAAAATTTTAAACCAAAAACTGCGTAAGGAAGCCCTAAAATTAGTCTTTTCTTTGCCAGAGAAAAATCCAGCAAGGTATCAACAAAAATAACCAAACACATAAAATAGAAAAAATAACACCAGCTTTAAGAACAAACAACAACATTAGCAAGTATATTAAGAACAAAAAGAGCCGAAAGAAAAAGAACTTACACAGTGGTGTATACAAACTTACATGTGGTGACTGCCCAAAAACTTACATTGGTTAAACTGGTAGAATATTTAACAAACGTATAGCACAATATAAAAGGGCTTTCAATATTAGAAAAACATATGCTACGTACGAACTCCACCTACTTATCGTAATCATTATTTTAAAGACCAATTTCAAACTCTCCATATTCAAAATAAAAGCCTTAAGCTTTGGTCAACCTTGACCAACTTGAGACCAACAGCTCTCCCCTCCTTAAATTATTCAGTTACAGGCTATAAACTGTAAAAAATAGCTGTAGTAATGAAATAGCTGTAGTGATAATAAATTATAATAAATTTTGTGGAATTGTAAGAAACAACAATTTTCAGTGTTTTATCTTTAAAAAAATGGAATAATTAAGAAATTATTTTAAAAATGGAAATGTTTATCAATTGGCATTTTGTAGCAAACCAATTTGAACATCGTGTTCTCTGGTTGTAGTTCCTTTCCAGCTTTTATCTGGTCTTCCTCTCTTTCTTTTCCCCCCAGGATAGTAATAAAGTACTTGTCCCGCTATGTTTTTTGATCGTCATTTAAGGTAGGGCCAATCCATTTCCATTCCTTGATTTTAGTAGATATGCTATTTTGTTTTGTTCTTTCCCCTAGTTATGTAGGCACTAGTTATTCTGTTGGGCCAGTGCCAGTATATTTTCAGGATTTTTGTTAGACTTATTAACAAAAGTTTGTAGCTTTTTAATTATAGTCTCATCCTATTTCCATGTTTCTGCTTCGTAAAGTAGTATACTTTTGATGCAGCCACAGAATACACCACCTAACAAGAAGCAAAAGCTTTGTCGGTACCTTTGATGTTCGTAAGACAGAAATTTCGGAGACAGAATGACAGTTAAACTACTTAGTACACTAGGAAAAGTAATAAGGAAGTCGTTCAAAACAGTAGTAAAGTTATAGTTAGACCGAGAAACAAAGTAATAATTAAAACTAGCGTTTTTTAAGTAGATCTGTTTTGTATGAATTGTATTTTCTTCTGTAAAATTTAATATAACCCATATATTAATTCTGTACTTATAAGTAAAAAGGTCTTAAGTCAAAATTATCGATTTGTTTTTTTTTTAACAAACAAATTAACGTACTAAAAGTGTAACGATATATTTTGCCTACCATAGGGTAAGATTTTGGGGGTAGAAGATTAGGGAATAGAAATTCTTGGGGCGAAGATAGGGTAAGCAAAATAAACGCTACTTGTGCGAACGGGCACTCAGGGGTTAGTTGGAGAGCTGGGGTCGTGGATAAGTAAAACACAAGGGGGTTTGGATTGGGGCAACTACAGAAAAATAAAATAAAGGGTCATAAATCTCTTGGGACAAACAGAATGAAAATAAACCGGAAACACCTCAAGAAATTTAATATAGGGCGTCACTTGAGGTGCCTAATTATACCTATTACAACCAGCTAGTTGTAACTGGAGATATAATTATTAAACATAAAAAAACATATCTTTTCCAAATGGAAACTCAAAAAAGGGTTAGTTAAAAAAAATAAACAAATGTTAAGAAACAAAATTTAACATTTACTTTTGTGTCACCACAAAAAGTTACAAAATAGACAATATAAAAACACTATAACAATAGCTGCAAAATACAAAAATACAAAAAAGACTTACATGTTTCATCTGTTTACAATTTCCAGGAGTTGGAGATACTACAAAAACTTACAAAATTTAAATGTAAGCTAACCTTTCTTTTAAAGAAAACAAAACAAATCAAAAATGCTAAAACGGGCTGTCATAAATTAACATTAAATTTAAAACAAAACTGAATAAATAAATTGACAGCTAAAGTCAAACCATAAAATTTACTACTTTAAATATTACAAATTCTTTTTTGTATGAAAGCAATTATTAAAAAAATGTCTGTCTTTACTTTAAATTTACACAAAAAAATGTTACCTGGATTTCACTATTTCGCACATAACTCTGAAACTTGTTACATCTCTGGACTGAAACTGCAAGAACGAAACTCTGGAACAAAGGGAAACCATTTCCATAATCTGGAACGAAAATCTGACGTGGATGGAGTTGAATCCTGGACACGAACACACGAATAAAAGGGACTGGATCTCACACTGCAAATTGGATCGACCATTTGAGGCCGAAGCCGGCACTGAGCACAAAACTTATGACTCTGCCTCTTAAACAACCGGAACAGGTGGAATTAGACGATTAACTGCTACTAAAATTGATTTCCATTACGTAAGACGAAGATTTCCCTGAACAGGGACAAAAACAGAAAACTACAAATTCAACGTGAATTTGGACATAACGCTGGACCACTGGAGATCACCGCTATTCACCGCGGCTCCAACGAAAGTGACGAAATTATCTTTAAAAATTGCTCGCATAAGTTAGAACAAACAAAGCACTTAGGGTATAAATAAACACAACGGAAATTAAGACGTAGATTAATTTGAAAACGCAATATCGGGCGGTTTGAACAAAGAAATATCGAAGAATTTGCGCCTGTGACATAAACAAACAATAAAATGAATTTATTATCGACGGCGGCGACCTAAAAAGAACGAAATTTATTAGGGTTTTAAATTGAAGGATACGAACTAAGAAACATTGAAAAAAATTCTTCGTTATTATAATGCATATATAAGGGGATTTCAATTAACACATATACAAGGGGACTTCAAAATAAAATGCTACAAAAGTATTTTGGTACGTTAAAAACCCAATAAAAAGCGATTAGATTTGAGAGTTAATTTTAAAATAGAGATGAAAATCAGTCGATTTCTATTACTTTTTATCGATTTTAAAGCTATTAAAATATGTATATGTATATACAAAAATATGTATAACAGTATTATTCTTTTGTCACATTGTCATTGAAATTTGGATTGCGAAAAAGCCCTTTGTTTCGCTTCTTGTTGGGTGGTGTATTCTGTGATGCAGATATCAAAGATTTTAATTTTTGTTGTTTTCGGTATTTCCCTTGCTTACCAAAATTTGTTCAAAGCATTGAATGCATGTTAAGCTTTATTATTTTTGTCTGTATATCCTTTTAACACGCCCTTTCTTTTCCATAATTGATCCCAAATATGTAAACTTGTCTACTTCTTCTACTGTTTTACCCTTTCTTGATCATTATTTCATTATTTGGGTGATTATTCTTTTTAAGAGTTTGGTTTTCTTTGTGTTTATTCAGAGTCCGATCATGTCGGAAAATAATCAATATAATAAACTCCAAACACTAAAAATAATACTAATATGTATTATGTTTTCAATATCGCCCTTTGTCTGCAATAAATTAATAAAAAATTATAGGCTACGCGGCAATTCTGACCTAGATCTGATAACACCTTCCATCTGTGATTTATTATTATGATTTATGGCCGTAAGTTGGATCCACCGCTCCTTTTCTCTTCCGCTTGCTGATAACATCGCGGATGAAGGTAATTTCGCCATATCGCAATAATTTGACTTTCAATATGATGATGTAAACTAATATCCTAAACAGTTGCTAAACCAATTATGTCCTGATGAAGACAACTAATTTCGAAGCAAAGTTTGGAACGCAACACTTGTTTATCGAGGTGATGGAACTCGTGTTAGCGCGAGATAAGTGACATGTTTGATCAATTTTATTTAAGGAAAACTGTGTTTAGTTGGTAAAGTTTAAATTGTATTTGTTTGCTGTATATAAAATAAAATAATTCATAAAGTATCGTTAATAGAAAATTTTAATGGGATAAAACGCCAGATAAATTTAAAAGAATGTTTAGAATTTAATGCAAATTTTTGTTCCAAGATAGTTTCATTATAACACAATATAAACTGCTCATAAATAGTCTGATCAGTGGCGGATACAATGGGGGGTCACGGGGGGTCATGACCCCCTCCAACCAAAATTAAATATCAATCAAATAATCCTAAAAAAATAATTTAAAACCCATCAACCTTATAAGCAGGAAGTCGGGAGTTGAAATGATTTAAACTCACTTATTCTAGGGGTAAGTGTAGAATTACGCGGAAGTCTTTTTACATTGCTCTTTAAAAAAATCAAGAATTCTGAACACAGTAATATCTCGACTAACGCTACCCCGACTTTAGAGTTACGCGATTTTCAAATTTTCATCAATTTGTCATTTGAGTGCCAGAGAATCGTTCGATTATCGAGGAGATAGAATTACCGCTAACACATTATTGCTCATTCAATGTATATGACATGATTTTTTTGCACGAAATCAGCACATTTTTATTTTGTATTAGGTATTTCTTATCTTCAGTTTTGTCTACGAATTAGTTATTTGTATTACACTATACTACTCACGAAGTTGATCGAAGTTCAGAGAGTACGAATGTGTAGACAGGTACTTCATGCGACTTCGCTTCGCCTCGTTCTACTTCTTTTCTGTGTCGGTTTTTCGCGTCCGAGTTAACAAGGCCCGAAGTTCGAATACGGAATATCACACTACATTACTCGACTTCACGAATATGTAGAGAGTCACCTCGCCTCAATTAACTTCAATTCGACACTTCGTCCGAAGAACTTTGATCGAGAGTGTAGACAGCGTTTTATAATTGTTAAGACTGTGTGCTTCATTTTACAATTTATCTATAATAAATATCAAAGTGAATATTGTTGTTGCATAAGCTCTGTCTGATACGTTAGTGAATACAAATAAAGAAACTGGGAGCTGCTGTTCAAGGTATTTGTGAAACTTGTTGGGTTTAATGACATGAAGGTCATCTTCAGTTTCAGGGCGAATCCATAATCAAAATATACAACGCTCTTGAAACAATTTCTACGTGGAAGGACAGTAAAATGTCTGATGCATTTTCATTAATGCAAACTATTAGGAGCCCAGAATTTCTCATTTCAGTATGAGTTTGTCTTAGTGATGTTTTAGGTACAACTGTATCACGTCGTCTTCTTTACTCACCAAAATTAGAAGAAGGATACTGAGGCCATAAAGGACACTAAATGCATTCTTCAAAATAAAAAATCAAATGCTGAATCTGTTTTTTGGCAAACTTTACTATGAAATATCAGAATATTTTTGCAAAAATATTAATTACACTGCCAGTCAGTGTAGAACTTCGGAGGAAAGGTTAACTGGTTTAGCACTCATCAATGTGCATCCTGAAATTTCTCTAGATGTTGATGCAATCATAGAGCGATTTGCTAAATCGGATGGGCGAAAAGAATACATTTCATAAAATTAAATAATATTTACTTATCTCATTCTTATAGTATTTTAATCACTGAACTTTTATTTACCACTCGTTGCCGGCTGTTGCTGGCAACGAGTTTCAGTGGCAAAAGTATTGCACTTACTTATAGCCAAATATGCCTACTTATAAAAATAACTATTCTTAAATTATATTATGTTTTTTGTTGAATAAATTAATTTAAATAAAATGTTGTTTAAACTTTTTTACATGTTTTTACTAAAGGTTTCGTCTTCATTACGGAAGGGTGGCTATAACTGCAGCAAATTGCAGCAGCTCTCTATCTTGAGCTGTTCTTAGTGTCGAATGAGTGTCCATGCCTGTCCAGTCTCTTACATTCTTCAGTCAGACGCATTTGTTTCTTCCTGGACCTCTTTTTCGTTATACTTTCCCTTCCATTGTGAGTCGTAGAAAGTTATATTTTTCTCCTCTGTAAATATGCCCTAGATAACTCGTTTTTCTGTTGTTTACAATATTTAGGAGTCTCTCTCAGTCCTCATTCTTCTCAGCACCTGGTTGTTGGTCACGTGCTCTGTCCACAAAATCTTCAGTCTCCTTCAAAAAACACACACATTTCAAAGGCTTTTTTTATACGCCTCACACTTGTAATTCTGAGAGTCCATGTTTTCACTCCGTATAGCAATAAGGAATAAATGATATCGGATATCCAACGATAAGTTAGAGTTTATTAGGAATGTTTATTACATTCATTAATGTTTACACGTACATTGAGTTATTGCATTTCAATTATTTAAGTTTGGTTTATACTTATTTATCCTTGGTTTGTTCTTGATGTTGTAGCCATAGGATAGGTGGGTTTAAGTTAATTTTCTTTAAAATACCTAGTTTAAATAATTGACAGTTCTTGATTTTTCCTTTTTTATATTTTAATACCTTCCTTTTGGTTTAATAGTCTTGTATACTTGATTTTACTGTCATAGAGTATGTAGAGCTTTAAATTATTTTTTTTTGTTTAAGTTTAAGACCTTTTAATGTTGTACCCTTCTTTGCACCCGTAGGGTATTTGGGTTTTAATAACTTCTCATTGGTTCTATGCTTCTATCTAAGGCAAAATCATATCAATCGTAAAGGTGCAAAAATCTATATCCTATATCAAAATTACCATCAAGACCCCTCTTCCCCCCGTGACAAAAAAATTTGTTGGAATCAGCCACTGAAAAGTGCAAAAATCTAAATCCTATATCAAAATCACCCTCAAGACCCATGACCTCCCCGACAAAAATTTCTGGATCCGCCACTGAGGCAAAATCATATCAATCGTAAAGGTGCAAAAATCTAAATCCTATATCAAAATTACCATCAAGACCCCTCTTCCCCCCGTGACAAAAAAATTTGTTGGGATCAGCCACTGAAAGGTGCAAAAATCTAAATCCTATATCAAAATCACCCTCAAGACCCATGACACCCCCGACAAAAATTTCTGGATCCGCCACTGAGGCAAAATCATATCAATCGTAAAGGTGCAAAAATCTAAATCCTATACCAAAATTACCATTAAGACCCCTTTTCCCCCTGTGACAAAAATATTTGTTGGGATCAACCACTGAAAGGTGCAAAAATCTAAATCCTATATCAAAATCACCCTCAAGACCCATGACCCCCCTCCCAACAAAAATTTCTGGATCCGCCACTGAGTCTGATATAATTAGTATTCAAATAAAACCTACACCTTAAATTTTTTTGTTATTTTTTAAGAATTCAGTAAAGATTTGTTATTATTAGTTAAAAAAAACCAGTAAATTTTTATTTTTTTTTTATTCAGGAGGCCCTATTGGACCCTCCTCCTTTACACATAATTATAAGTAGGAAGGCGAGAATGGATTATTATAGACAGCGAGAAAACCTCACTAACGCACCGGTCAGATAAGAACATAGTAACCTCATAAATGAAATTAGGGATATCGAATGGATGATGGAATATACTCCATTATATTGTTAAAATAACCTTAGACAATCAACAAACGAAAGGGGAAACATATGTTGGCCTAGCATAAGAGGCAAGGTTGAAGAAGCACAGGCAGTACTTGACTAAAAAAAGAAGAAGAAAAAGATTACAATAAAAACATTATAAAAAATTCCTGCGTTTTTCTGGACTTTTATTTAAATCATTGATATATACAGTTTGCAAATGTGTTTCTTGTCTTAATTTTCAAAAAATACCACAGTCGCTTAAAAAAATATTAAACAAAAATTGTACTTTAATAGTATACATATGAAATACAATAACAAAGTAATATTTAATTTATATTTTATAAATAATTTAATAAATTTTAAAAAGTAATCACAATATACTAGAAACATTCCTTAAGGAAGTGAAAACCGTGGTGATCCAAACAGTTCCAAAGGTTTATAGCTGTACGAACAGGATTGTAGGAGGGAACCGCACATGTATCGATGTAAATTTCAGGATCTTCACTACCACAGATCATTCCAAGCTTATATCTTAAGTTTTCAAAGTTTAAATGTCCATGGCGACCCATGAATCCGTATCTTTTAGACATGCACAACATATAATTTCCCAAAGGTTCGTAGTCCATGTATTGGAATGGATTTTGTAGATACTCAAGCTCACATGAACTCTCTCTCTGGCATTCCAGATGAATACTGTGAAGATAGGACTTCTCGTGCTTTGGAAGGAGAAAGTTTTTAAAATAGTGTTTTATTCCATGATGTCTTCCTTCAAAAGGACCTTCTTCATAAAAATCATCTCCATAGCTTGCCTACAACAAAAATAATAATGAAGTACATAATATTTTGTGTATAATAATAATAATATTCACAGTTAACAAATATTTCAAACACTTTTAGAATGAAAATATTTTTTTAAAAAATGTTTTTCGGAAAATATGACATTGCAGAAAACTGTTTTACTATTGAATGATAAAGCCATTTATTAGGATTCTGTTAGAAAATTAAAGCCTTTATACATTTTTCACACATTTTGCACAGCCTTTGAAATACTTGAGATAGCTAAAACTTTAAAGTTATCAAGGAGTAGCGTTTTCACTATTCTACACGTACATTTATGTGAAAACTGTTTTCCAAATCGGTGCCGTGTTTTCTCACACCTGAGCAAAAACAACGACAAATTGATGAGTCTTATTGCTGTTTGAATATATTTAATTAGAATAAGTCTGAATTTTTGCATCGAGATGTCACAATGGAAGAAACATGGATCCATCACTTCAAGAATTTACAAAGATGCAGTAAACCACTGCAAAGATTATGACCTCTAAGTTCTTGGGACCTGAAAGGAATTTTTTTCATTGATTATTTGAAGCATTGGAAAACAATCGCCAGCGATTACTACATTGGTTTATTGGCACGTTTGAAGGCCTAAATCGTAATGAAAAGGCTTTGTTTGATGAAGAAAAAATTGTTGTTTCACCATTACAATGCACCGTGTTACAAGCCAATGAAAATGATGGCAAAATAGCACAAATTAGGCTTTGAACAATCTAAAAAAACTCGGTGGTAAGAGATATTGCTCCGATATGGAAGTAATCGCCAAAACTAAAGCAACAACTATTGTGAAGGCAGTGATAAATCGTTTTACAAGGGCGGCGTCGAAACGAGGAAAAGTTATGAAGCAGCAAAGAAAAAAACAAAACTGACCTGCAGACAAAAGGCATACTAGGAAATGAAGTTTCCTACAAGACATGGATAATTATACGATAAACAAAGAGAGAAGAATTTTTCCTCTGAACTCAGAGGAAAATACCAATGAAATACAATCACAAACCGCACCGGAGCAAAGCAATAATGAGGCCGAAATAAACGAACCATCAGATTAGGGGATAGAGAAAATAATAAAGCAGCTGAAGAATAAAAAGAGTCGAGGAGAAAACGGTATAACAATTCAAGGAAGGTGGACAGCTATTGCTCAAATGAATAACCAACCTAATCAACCGAATTTGGTAAAACGAGAAATTATCACAAGGCTGGAAAAATGCATCCATATGTCCGATCCACAAAAAGAGAGATAAAAGTCTATGCCAAAATTATTGAGGAATTCCTTTTATTGCATATAAGATATTGGCTTTATTATTAAGAAACCGACTAACAAAATATCAATCTGATATAATAGCTGAATATGAGGGAGAGTTTAGAAGAGGACGATCTACAATTGATCAGATTTTTACGATGAAACAGATATTACACAACAGCTACAAACAAAATCTGGGTTTTCACATTCTGTTTATAGACTTTAAATAGACATAAGACTCAATAGATAGAGCAAAACTATACGAAGCGATGAATCTGTTAAAAATACCTACTAAACTTGTTAAGTTAGGGAAAATGACCTTAAAAGAAACATTAAATAAAGTAATCTTGGAAGGAAGGTTATTAGATACTTTCACGGAAAGGATGGAATTAATACTAAGAGTTCCACTATCCACAACTTTATTTTTTAACCTTATCCTAGAAGCTATTCTACGACAAAGTAGTGTAAAGACAGATGGTATAATATATTATTATAAGAGACAACAAGTTATCGCTTTTGCAGGCGTTATGGCATTGATAACGAGATCCAAATCAGAACTCATAAAAATATTTAAAAAAAATGGGAAAAATTTTGAGAAAGTTCAGACTATATATAAACAAAATTAAACAAAATACTTTAAAATGAGAGCAAAGAAAATAGAGCCTGAAGATAACCTAAGAATCAGTAGCCGAAGTTGAGAATATTGTTTTAAAAAAGTAGATCAATTTGAATACTTTGGAATGACGATTACAAATAGAGCCGAAGAAGATACTGAAATAGAAAAAAAAAATCACTAAAGGAAGTAAAGCTGTAGGAGCCCTAAACAAAATGATCAAATCTAAGTTAATATCCAGGACTACGAAACTCAGGATTTACAAAAAGATTGGGCAACCTTCGGTTATTTATGACAGCGAAACTTGGGTATTAAGCCAAAATAATACACAGAAATTAGAACGATGGGAAAGAAAGATATTGCGCAAGATATATGGAGGGACAAAGAACGATGACGGCGTATGGAGAAGAAGAACAAATAAGGAAGTAATGGAGCTCTACAACCAACCAAACATCTTACAAAAAGTAAAAGCACAAAGAGCACGGATAAGACATGTATACAGGATGTCCACAAACAGGCATGCCAAAAAGTATTAACAACAGGAGCGGGAAGAAAGCGCAGAAGAGAAAGACCAAAAATAAGTGGTTAAAAGAGGTTAAAACTGATTTAAGAAAACTAAGAATAGCGGGCTGGGAGGAAAAAGCCGAAAAACAGAGATGAGTGGAAAAATAGTGAAGAAAATAGAAGCCATGGGCCTCCAGGCCTGAAGAGCTGTTGTAATTGAATTGATAAAATTTTTTTTAATACTCCGTAAGTAATAATTGATATATTTAAAAGCAATATGAAAAAGAATAGACATAATAAAAGAAAAATGTGGACAGTATTAGAAAAATTAAAAAAGATCAATGTATTGATGACATATGACATAGTCCAAAAAAAGGTAAATGAAAATAAAAAAATTAGTTTTAGAGTGAAGTTGTATGTGGGTTTTTTTCTAGTTTATTTGGCAAATGATATTACTAATATTTAGTAGTACAGACACTATAATGGATATGCAGAGGACATCATTCCATTGAAGCAAATATTTTAGATATTTAGCACTGAAATAGGTATTTAGGAGATGGTAATAAAAATATAAGATAACATCAACAGAAAAGAATTCAAGGCAAACACAAATCAATGTAAAATTTTGAATGGCGATCTATTAACAACAAGAACAGACGTACTAAACCGAAGGACGGAATATTTTAACCAGATACTTAATATAGAGGAAGAAGAAGAAAACTCGGAAGACGAAAGCTGTGAGATAAGTGGAGCAGACAAGAGGGAGGAGGATCCACCAACGATCCTGGAAGTTAAAGACGCTGTAAACAAACTAGCCAGAAACAAATCACCCGGAATAGATAATCTCCCAGCGGAATTATATAAAGAAGGTGGCCACGATATCATAATAGCGCTACAGCAGCTTATAAAAGAAATATGGATACATAAGTCCCTTCTCAGTGATTGGAATATTGGAATACTTTGCACCATACACAAAAAGGGTGATATCTTTGAATGCTCTAACCTTCGAGGAATTACGTTCCTAAATGCAGCGTATAAAATATTCTCCAATATACTATGCCATCGTATGGCACCATATGCAGAGCGAATAATAGGACAATACCAGGCTGGTTTCAGAGGTGATAAATCAACAATTCATCAGATTTCAACCCTGAGACAAATTCTAGAAAAAACACTAGTATACAGTGTAGACAAAATGATGATGATGAATAAAAATATGAAGCACTCATAGTTACTAAAATTGTCAATCTACTGATTCTTTACTGATTTACCTCTAGGCGAAGTACTATTTTGTTAACAAATGCAATAGGTCAATGCATCATTAACAAATTCAAGTAGTCAAGTACATTATCGTGGCTGAATGGATCAAGTTATCTAAAGCCATTAATTAAATAAAAAAAAAATAGTTAATTTGTAATTTCGTTACAATTATTGATTGTAATGAAAATTACATTTTTAACTAACTAAAGTTTGACGTTTCGATTTGCACTCCAAAGTAGTTTTCTAAAACGAATATTAAAAAAAAAAACAAATCCAATTTTGAAAAAGAAACCTATTAGTAAATAAAGAAAATTTAAAAGAAATAATAAAAAACAAAACAAGCTGCTACGTAAATTAACAGACAGCTGAACTCCAAAATTTAAACATTTTACAAAAATTTGTACAAATATTAAATTTATAATGAAATTATTAATCAATCAAACTTACCAGAGCAGCAGCAATAAACAAAGGTAAAACAATAATTGCTTTCATAATGAAATATTGGTATAGTATATGACACTACCAAATAATAGCACAACAATAATCTTTAATGGAAGCAACGTCTCTTTTTAAGCTACTTTTTCAATAGTACCAAGAAGTGTATCAATTAAAAAATGCTTGTCATGTGGTAATTTGGGAAAAAACGATTTTAATTATTTGAAGAATCCCAGCTAATACTTTTGAGTTGATGATGCTATAATCATTAAACTCTTTCACATCAGTTTTGTTAAGGATTATTTTAGTACTTCTAACTTGTACCTCTTCATTTTTATATGGGGATGATGTTTTGAAATTACCAGAACCGAAAGTGCAACTAGCTGCTTTAATCAACATACTATATGGAACAGGACAATTAGAGAAAAAAACCTCTCTTTCCAGGGCACTTTTTAATAAAGGTATCAAGAAGTTATTCTTAGTAAATTAATGATATAAAATTTACAAAAGATTTTTTTTTATTTTATTTACAAAAGATTTCCAAAAGAAGTTATTTTTCATCACTTTTTAGAAGGGTAGTTTTTTTTAATTATTAACAACGTCGTTTAGTTTTTTAGTTAAAAGTTTCCGTCATTAGCGATAGATAGTTTTAAGTTTTTTTTTTACTAAAGACACAGAAGTGTACTTACATTAAAATCTGGTCAGTAAGACCAATTATCAATTTGTTTCTAACTTAAATTACTAATGAAATCTTAAAATTAGGTGTCTACTCACTAGTATCTTTCCTATTATTTCTAATAACTAGCATTAAATTTAGCATGCATACTCGCACAACACTTTACTCTGCTTTTCACTGACTCATTATACCTGTTCAAAGGGCTTCTATACAGACGTCTTCCATCTTGAGGTCCCGGTGAAGGTCGTTGTTCCTAGCGTACCAAGGCGCATCTACGATGTTCCTCAGTACTTTATTCTGGAATATCTGGATTACTTTGATGTTACTAGGCTTGGCACAGCCCCAGAGTTGGCAGCCATAGGTCCATACTGGTCTCAGTATTTGTTTATAGATTAGGAGTTTATTATTTATGGATAGAGAGGAATGTCTTCCCATTAACCAATACATCTTCTTGTAGCGGATGCCTAGTTCTTCTCTTTTCTTCTTCACGTGAGCTTTCCAGCGAAGTTTCGCATCAAGAGTGATCCCCAAGTACTTTGCTGATGTTGCAATAGGCACTTGGACATCATTTATTCTAATAGGAATATTATTAATTCTCTTATTGGTAAAATTTATATGGACTGATTTATTCTCATTCAGTTTAATTTTCCATTTTTTGGTCCATTCATGGATTTTATTTATTGAATTTTGTAGTTTTTCTGTAGCTTCTTCGACGGTGTCACTTACCGCTAAGACAGCAGTGTCATCTGCGAAGGTAGCTATGGTGTCGTCTTCTAGTTCAGGTATATCACACGTGTATATTAGATATAGGCCTGGACCCAATACACTCCCTTGTGGAACACCTGCTTCAATATCCTTGAGATCAGTGTATGCATCTTCTTGTTTAACTCTAAAATATCTGTTCGCTAGATATGATTGTAATATATTTGAATATTGTTTAGGCATGAATGATTTAAGTTTATGTATCAAACCCTTATGCCAGACTTTATCAAACGCCTGTGCCACATCTAGGAAGGTTGCAGAACAAACTTTTCTTTTCTCTAATGATCTTTCAATTATAGCAGTTATTCTATGCACCTGGTCAATTGTCGAATGCTTATTTCTAAATCCAAATTGATGATCTGGAATTATTTTCTTTTCTTCAATTATTGGTAGGATTCTTCGCAGGAGGAGTTTTTCAAACACCTTGGACATCACAGGTAGGAGTGATATTGGTCTATATGATGTCACCTCATTGGGGGGTTTCCCAGGCTCTGGTATCATAATCACCTCAGCTATCTTTCATAAATCTGGAACATATTGTAGTCTAAAGGCAGCATTTATTAAATTTGTTAATTTTACGATAGCTTTTCTTGGTAGATTTTTTAGCAGTCTTCCGGTAATGAGGTCATAACCTGGTGATTTATTTGGGTCGATTTGTTCTTTAAATAACTCAGCTACTTCTTTTTGGGAAGTTGGCTTGATATTCTCATAGTTATGATATTCTCATAGATATTCTAGTTTTAAGTGAAAAAATTTTTGAGTGAGTTAAACTCAGTTAATTTGAATTAAATCTATTAAATCGAAATACCATGTTACACAACTCGTACCGAAAGTAGCTACTTTAAGGGGTAATTTTTTCACTTTCGGGACGATTTTCGGTAGCTAGGTAACGGCTTTGACAATGACATCAACTTTGTATTTTATGACAAGTAACGAGTGTCATTTAAGATTGGTGTGTTTTCGCTCAGTTTTTTGTTTTTCAATTCCAAGAAATGGAAATCAGCAGTGAAAGTAAAACCGAAATGATTCCAGATGAGATTAGGGAAACTGCTAAAGCTGCTATTTATGAATTATTGCCGGTAAAGTCAAGAAAGAGGTATGAATTGGTCTACGATTTATTTCAAAAATGGAGCAATGATAAAAATGTACATACTATAAATGAAGAAGTCATTCTTGCATATCTATCGTACATCGAAGATCATATCGAGATTAAATGTAGGATCGAAAAAGCAAGGAGTGCCTTCCAACAGATGAAGAAAATTCTCTGCAATTTAACCTTAAACTTACATCTCCCACTCAAAATCCTTAATTGTTATGTGTTTTCTTTTCTTATGTATGGAGCAGATGCGTCTTGCAGACGGTTGCAGTCTTTCGAGATGTGGTGCTATCGTCGCATGCTCAGAATATCATATTTACATCATTTAACTAAAGACGCAGTAATGCAACGTTTACAAAAAGAACCTGAAGTCTTGAAATCCATTAAAGAAAGAAAGTAAGCATACTTCGGACATATAGTGAGAAATGAAAATAAATACAGAATCCTACTATTGATGTTAGAAGGAAAAATAGAAGGAAATAGAGGACCAGGACGCCGCCGAATATTCTGGCTTAAGAATTTGAAACAGTGGACAGGTATGACCACCATAGACCTATTTCGAACAGCTGCTAATAAAATACGATGGGCCATTGTGGTAACCAACATCTATAGGGGATAGGCACTAGCAGAAGAAGAAGAATATACATCAAGAAATCTAAATTTAGACGTTATCAAAAACCCAAAATAATGATGAAAGCTTGATAATTAATGAGCACATTTTAGAACTAGTGAAAACTACAACTTTATGGGCACAATAATTAATCACACAAATGATTACTCCAGAGAAATCAAATGTACAATAGAAAAAGCACGAACAATCTTCAATAAAATGAGAAAGGCAATTAAAACTAGACTAGCTAGAGTAAGGCTAGCAAGTTGCTATATTTTCTCGACTCTAATTTATGGAATGAAAGCGGGAACCCTTAACGCTGCAACTACCAAGAAGCTAGAAGCAGTAGAACTGTGGATATATAGAAGAATCCTGAAGATATCATGAATCGAGCATTTAACAAACCAAACAACGAAGTGATGAGAAGAGTTAATAAAAGAATGAAAATAATGGAAACCATCAATACACCAAAGCTGCAATAACTGGATAAGAGAAGATCCCGGATAGGAAAAGGATAGGAAGGAGAAGAATCTTATGTCTTCATAACTTGAGAGAATGCTACAAGCTAAGAAATACTGATTTAGAAACAGAAAACTCTCGTTTTATTTGTTTTCCAAAGTATAAGTACAGTATTACATTACAGAAATTATGTGAGAGATATTTATTAAAAAACAGAAATGAAAAACACATACACATTCAGTAATAGGTGTATATTAAAACATCAACACCATAATTTAAAGATAATAACAAAACAACTTATATTATAATATTAATCATCGGTTTTTATTCATTTTTATTGTATAATATGCCTCTTATAAAAAAAAAGAGTTGTCTCTTTAAAATATCCAAAAGGAATTTCATATATGTCAAAACATTTATTCTATATTTAATACACAACTACAAATTTAAATACTACACATAAAATACTATAAACATTCCTTAAGAAAATGAAAACCATGATTATCTAAACATTTCCACAGGTTAAAGGATGTCTCGACAGGGTAGTCAAAAGGAACTGCGCAAGTGTTAATGTAAAACTCGGGATCTTCATCACCACAGATCATTCCTAGTTTATATCTCAAGTTCTCGAACTTCAATTGTCCACGTCTACCTATAAATCCGTATTTCTTTGACAGGCATAACATATAATCCGCCAAAGGTTCGTAATCATCGTACTGGAATGGATCTTCTAAGTATTCCAATTCACACGAAGTCTCCTCTAGACATTCTAAGTGGATACGATGAAGTAAAGACTTTTCATGTTTTGAAAGGAAAAAGTTTTTGAAGTAGTGCCGTCTTCCATGATATCTTCCTTCGTGGGGATTTCCTCCATAAGAACCGTCTCCATAGTTTGCCTGAAATAACAAAAAATTTTAACATTGGTGTTTTCTCTGCTTAAATATATGTATATTCCATGTAAAGTATTGACGTATATCATAATATATTTAATTTAAACTACAAAAGATCGACTGGACAACATCCACTTTCATCCCTATATTCAAAAAAGGAACTCCGCTAGATTGCAGCAACTACAGAACGGTAACCCTAATATCCTATGCAAACAAGGTTCTGGTTCATATAATACATGAAAGACTAAAAGCTTTTCTATTGCCTCAGATATCAGAAGAACAAGCGGGATTTGTCGCAGGAAAAGGCCCAAGAGCACACATCCTTAATGTCAGACAGTTAATCGAAAAAACTCGTGAATTCAATACTCCTATGCTTATGTGCTTTGTGGATTACACAAAGGCCTTCGATAAAGTCAAATGACAGCAGCTATGGTTCATACTAGCGGAAATGGGAACACCCCACCACTTTTTTTTTATTTATGTTTGATGGCCTTGGCCGACCCCACCACTTAATTCAGCTAATTAGAAGTCTATATGAAAATAATAAGTGCACAGTAAAAATAAAGAACACCCATTCCGATCATTTTAGAACAGAGGCAGGTGTCAGGCAGGGATGCATAATCTTGCCAACTCTGTTTAATATCTACAGCGAACACATTACGCGAAAGATACTAGACGGATCGAAGGGTGGAATATCGGTAGGTCAAAAAATCAGTAACTTGAGATATGCTGATGACACTTTCATAATCGCGGCAAATCAAGAAGAAATGGAAGGCATAATGAGATGTCTGGAGGAGAAAAGCAAAACATATGGACTAAAGCTAAATAGGAGCAAGACAAAGATCATAATAGTAGACGTAGCTCAGAATAATCTTTAACATATTAAAGAAATTGGGGGCTTTGAAGTAGTAAATAGTTTAATATACCTGGGATCCCTAATAACAAAAGACGGAAGGTGTGCCAGAGAGATACGTAGAAGGTTGACTATTACTAGAACAGCTATAATGAAACTGGTAACAATTTGGAAAAATTCTAGCATAACAATACACACAAAACTAAGGCTGGTAAGGGCACTCATTTTTCCTATAGCCACATATGCATCCGAAACGTGGACCTTAAAGAAAGCGGATAAAAATAAAATAGATGCTTTTGAAATGTGGATATACCGCCGCATGTTAAGATTATCCTGGATTGATGATCGCACTAACGTATCGATATTAGAACAACTTAAAGTAAAGGATAGATTGCTTAAACAAATACAACAGAGATATTTGCAGTATTTTGGACACATTGCTAGAAGAACAGGTACGATGGAAAAACTGATAGTCGAAGGAAAGAGACCTAGGGGAAGATCTCCAAGCGGTAAACAAAATCAAACAAAAACATTGATTAACCAAGGGTTACATGAAGCCGAACAACTAGCCCAGCACAGGGAAGGGTGGAGGGAAATCGTGAAAAAACTGTAAAGGCCTGATGGTGTCACCATATCCCAAAATTGAACGGAGCAAGACTTCTGTCTTAGCTTTAAAGAATTTAATACTACCTTTGATTCTATAGATCGTGAAATAACATTACCAATAAGGTGACCGGAGGAACGGGGAACACGGAGACTTTCAAAGACACACAAACAATAAAATAAATGTTTACCAAGCAGCACTGCAGACAGTTTTAAATTGGTAGAAAATCAAAATGATTTTCTACGGATCAAAAAGAACCAAGCCCAACAACGAGAAACGCAGCATCCCAACGAGAAAAATATACTAAAATGCAGATATCATAGTACATGCAAAAAAGAGCATAAAAGCCAAAAATGAGCACACGAAGAAAAGATTTTGGAAGAACTAGTGTTTAATAGAATGAACGACACGGATAGATATTTCTTTCGGGAAGTAAAATACATAAAAAATACTTTCAACCAAGAATTGAAATTATTATAAAGAATAGCGAAGGTAACCTGGTTACGGGAAGATTGAAGTAGTAGAAATTTGGAAAAGATATGACTAGCTGCTAAATCTTCTTTTTGTTCTTCTATCCATTTTTTGATTAGGCACTGCTGCCTGTTTTTGTTTTAATGGATTGTGACTTTGTATTATATTGTCACTTTAACTTTTCCGTGGTCTGCCATACTTATTCTACTCAACAGCAATTTGTCTCCTGCTATCTTAAATACCCTATCGCGTGTCATTCTGCTTATATCATTGTTCCATTTTCTCCTCCTTTTCAGTATCCACTAGTCTATCTTTTCCGCATTTCTGTTGTCTCCTGCAATATTTGTGTTTTGGATGTATCAGATCTCGTTTCTGCCGTCATTGTTGGACACCTTGTAATTGCTTGGTAAATTCTTGTCTTAGTTTTCAGCCTAATATATTTGTTTCTCATTATTGTATTGTCTAGATATCCTGCTGCTCTATTTGTGTCAATTTTTATTTTATTTCTGGTCAGTTCTTTTCCGATGACTATTGTTTTTGTCTTCTGGGCTGAAGTGACCATGTTTGGGGTCTTGCTATTTTGTTATACTGTTGGACCAATCCCAGAATAAGGTTCCTTCATAGCATTGATGAAGATATGAAAAATATGGGATTATGGTTTGGCGAAAAGAGGCGATGGATAATGGCGACTGGAGAGACATTCTTTAGGAGTCTACATCATTGTTCCACAATATTTTAATAGTTCATTTGTTATTCCTTCTATGACTTTAACTGTTCTGTTCTTTAATTTTGAAGAGCATTGTACGAAAAACAAAAACAGAAACTCTTCTCTTTGCAAATCAAGGTCCTCCCATTTTACTAGTTTTTGCCAATGATATGAATATAGTGGAAAATACAACTATTAGTATTAAGGAAGACTTCATTAAACTGGAAAATGCCGCAAAAGAAATTAGCGTCCCAATCAACGAAGATAAAACAAAATATGTCACTATAAAAAGAACAGAACGAAGAAATAGAACAGAGCCGAACGTGACAGTGCACCAGTACAAATTTGAAAGGGTTCATCAGTTTAAATATTTGGTTGCTGCGATACACTCTAACAACGTTACAATAGAAATTCACAACGTAATACAAGAAGGAAATCTCTGCTGTTTCCGATACAAAAAAATAATAAAATTCAAAAATGTATCCCGGACTACGAATAAAAATTTACTATTCAATAAGACCTGTAATAACGTATTCATCTGAAACACGGACGACGACAAAACACAATAAGAACCGATTTAGAGTTGCTGAAAGAAAAATTCTTATATAAACAAGTTAAAAATAACACCACCTAGCAATACAGAGTGAGAACCAACCGATAATTGAAAGACTTATATAACCAGCCATATATAGTAAAAATTATAAAAGCAGAAAGATTAAGTTTTCCATGTCAAAAGACAAAATTAGCGTATTGTAAAGATGGTCTTTATATATATGATATATAAATACATATATATATATATATATATATATATATATATATATATATATATATATGTATATATATATATATATATATATATATATATATATATATATAGATCAGATTTACTATAAGACAAATTTTGATTTATTGATGTAAAGAAGTCCTCTGGCTAAATACAAAATAAGCAACTGATCGAATCCTAACATGTGACACAGCAAATGAAAGGGGAGGATATAACGAATATATTCGGATAAAAAAAACAAACAAGGCGACTACCAAAAGGGTACTATACAGTATGTTCATTATCAATGAACGTATAACAACATACGAGATATCGTATGGTACTATAAATAAAAATCCTAACATTCGACATATCAAATGAAAGGGACGGATATAACGAATATATTTAAATAGAAAAAACAAACAAGACAACTACTAAAAGAGCACTACACAATATCTTTATTATTAATGAACGTATAGTCACATACGAGATAAAGAGGACATAGGGCATTATATATAAAAATAGATTTAGCATAAAACAAATTTTGATTTACTGACTTACAGAAGGTCTCAGGCTGAGTACAAAATAAACAACTGATCGAATCCTAACATGCGACATAGCAAATAAAAGGGAAGGATATAACGAATATATTTAGATAAAAAAACATACAAACATACTGCCAAAGGGGCACTACACATCGTCTTCGTTATTAATGATCGTATAGCGGCAGACGACATATCACATGACACTATGGATGATAATAGACATATTTACTTTATATATAAAGCATAAGGTAAATTTGCTTTATTGACCTGAAAAAGGCCTCGGACTGACTACACAATAAATAATTAGCCTAATACTAGCATATGACACATCAAATCAAACGACGTGAGACGCATAGTACATGTAGTTTATATAGCGTGCCATCAACATATGTATATACAGGGTATAGTAAAAAACATGATGTCAGGTCAGAATTGCACCACATCATATTTTATATTTACTTGGATTATATGCAAAAAGTTTATTATTTTGAAAATTTAATGACTGACTGTAGATAATTGATTGGATCCCCCGTCGCATTCGACGAGCATGCATATTTAATAATTCATTTATAAATATAGCATATCGATTAGGTTATCGATGCGTTGAGAGGCGAAAGATACGAATTACTTCAAATTATACTGGAAGGAAAAGTACAGGGCAAAAGATCAGTAGGAAGACGCCAGAACTCGTGGCTGAAAAACCTGAGGAGATGGTTCGGACGCTCATCGCAGAGATATTTTGATTTATGTTTATAAAATTAAATTATAATTTTTGTTTGTTATATTACAGTAGAAACACAAAACTTATTAATAAAAAATCTTCAAAAATACAAAATCTATAGTTCTCTTCTAAATATCTACAAAACGAAACATGCTAGGTATATAAAACCATACAAAAGTATAAGCATAAGCATTATTATCAGTAGCCTTAGACGTAAAAATCTTAAAAAATAAGGAAAAATCCTTAAAATATTAATCGAAATAGAGTATGAACCATATAAAACAGAACAACAGGTAGAATTCCGAGCTAGACGATCATCTCTCGATCACTATACTAACAATATACTTACTTACAATATACAATTTAACTATAACACAAATGACTGAAAAAAAATATCAGGGAATCAAGAGATCCGTCTCTTATTTCTTGACCTAGATCAAGTAAAGGTAAAAAAAGTCCTGGAAAATTTTTCAATAAATAATAGTAATATTGTAGCAATAAAACAACTGTACAAACAAGCCATGTCAAAAATTAAAGCAAGAAATATCCTATCGGAAGAATTACCTGTTTAGATGCAACCATTAACGATAGTGACCGGACTGAAAAGGAAATAGAAGAAAGGCTTGTATGAGGGGAAAAGGTTAAAGGATGTATAAATTCAACATGGTCCAATGATATATCCTAAAAAAAACCCACCTCTTCTTTCACTCAATCTTTAAAATTATCTTACTATATAGACGCGAAACATCGTAGCTAAAGAAATTCCTAGAATGCGGCTTTTTGTTCTTAGAAATGGACTTCTGGCGAAGATCTGCCAGAAAATCAAAACTGGAACAAAAACCCAATGACCAAGTACGATAAAATATGAGAGTCTTAACAACTATTATTAAAGAAATTTAACGCAGGTGACTTATTTGGTAATAATTGAAATAAACAAAGAGACATGGTTAGGAAACGTTCAAAGAGCAATGTCGGAGAGGAATCTTCACATTGGAGATTGAAATGACAGGCGAGAATAAAAACCAGGAACCGGAAGGCGTAAGACGCTATGAACTTAATGAAAAAGAAAAACAGAAAGTCCGCATTTATAAGTGGATAGCTTTAAAAAAATTAGAATTAAAAAGACATTTTTAGAAATTTTAAAAACTTTATACTTACTACAGCAGCAGCAACAAATAAAGATAAAACTATAAATACTTTCATTTTAAATTACTGATATAATATCTGCTACTACTAAACGACAGCTGAGGACCTTTGGAACAAATTTCTTCTTTTAAAATATTTTGTTTAGAGAACATTAAATTCTCATTATTCGATTTCTTTTTTTGCAAAAGTTAAAAAAATTAAATGAAAAACGTCTGTAAATGTGTTGTATCTCAACGATAAACGTTGGTAAGGCGACTTTATTTGAACAAATATTGATACTTATAATATAAAATAGGCCAGTACTATCTGGCCCTAATAAATAAGTTGGCAACAAATTAATATTAACCACGTCATAACATCTTCATTTACGTCAATTCAACCTAATTAGCACATCAAAAATTTCCACAACCTAAAAGTTACTCCTTCGTAACCAGACAACCAATGGCTAATATGTTTCCATTAACCCATTCCCTGCCACGATCCCCATTTGGGGATCAAGTTGTTTTTTTATATCAGTTGGCAGTAGTTATCAGAAATTTGTATTGTTTTTAGCTTTAAATTAATTTTAAGCATGTATATTATTCAGTTATAAGTTATATTAGCTAGTTATCACATGTGCAAATTTTAATTACTAACACACAGGACTTTACTATGATTTTTAGCGCGATACCTATTTGGGGCTCGTGGCTAATGCTGTGTATTTTTTATCGTAGCACATTCTATAATATTATTTCGATTTTAGTATCTTTATGCTCTAATAATGTTGACTATAAATAATGGCGATGAATGATTTTTCCAGAAGTTTATTTATTGTTTTCAGAGATGAGTACCAAGCGATTTTATACATTGGCCGAATAAGAGGATATTATAAATGATCCCCATTTCTTGAATGACGATCAAGATGATGAAATTGATATTGTTGAATTTTCCAAGTCGATGATATGTCTAATCTTGAAGAAATAGATGACGACATACTAGAAGACACGTGCCCTAAAAATGTTCCCGCCAAATTGGAAATACATCCAGCTGCTATAAATACTGAATCAGTATCACCGCTAAACGAGACACCTGATGAGACACTTAAAATACGAAATCCCACAGAAGCGTCAAAAGAAAACTAAAGCTCCGAAACTAAAACCAATTTCAGATTGACAAAAGTGGCTGGCTAAAGAACAAATAAGGCAGTCGCTAAATAAAACACTGTAGAAATGTTCGAGATGCTATTTGATGACGACATTATGTGTGATACAGTAAAACATTCTGTCGCATATGCTCGACAGAATAACGGACATAACTTTACGTTCTCGGTGGATTGTCTAAGGAAGTTTCTGGGATTTTTGATACTTACAGGCTATCATTCGTTACCTCAAGAACAAATGTATTGGTGTGAAGATAAGGATTTATGTATAGACAGTGTAAGAAAATGTTTATTAAGAAAGAGGTAGTTAGAAATAAAAAGAAATTTACATTTCAATGATAATGCTTGTCTAAATAAAAAGTCACGTAAACTAAAATTAGTCCGTTGATTTCTAAGATAAATCAACAATATTTATATAAAATATATAAGTATGGGTGAGCAGATGGTCTGATACTATGAGTATTATTATTTTTGACAATTTATTCGGGGAAAGCCAATTCGGTTTGGCTTCAAACAGTGAACAATGTGTTGCGCCGAAAGTGGGTATTGTTTTCATACCGAATTATACACTGGAAAAAGGAGCGATGAGCGTGAAGTCCAAGGTTTAGGAGCATCTGTGATACTGAATAATATATCTGTTATCGAAAACCCTCAAACCACCATTTTATTTTGACAATTTTGTTACAAGTTTTAACTTGATGGAGATTTTAACGGATAAAAAATAGCAGTCAAAAGTACAGTGAGATCTAACATAATGAACAATTGTCCGGTGAAGTCAGAAACCCACTTAAAGAAGGAAGACCACGGTGCCATAGATGTTAGATTTAATACTAAAAATGAAGTGTTTGGTGTCATGGATATGGAAAGATAATAAATGTGTCATAATGTTGTCAAACCACCAAGGGATGTGTTAACCTCACTGTATACATAATTACAATGCATTCATGGGTGGCGTGGATAAATTGGATTGGTACATCAATAATTATCGAAAATCAATACGGGACAAAAAATGGTATTTCCCCATTTTTACAAACGTTATTGATGTGACAGTTGTCTAGACTACTAGATTGTCACGCTAATAAGACTATACCGCTCTGGGAATTTAGAAGGCCAATAGAAGAGCTTATCTTCAAGTAAAGTCAATTTCCAATCCAAAAATCTTGGCCGACCCTCATTGCAAAAGTTATCTCAAAAACGTGTCCCACAGTCATTTAGGAAAGATCCTGTAAATTATTTTTTGGAAAGGACGAACGGAGGAAAACAGAAAATGAGCAATATATAAGACTAATGTAAGAAAAAAAAATGCATTAAATGTAATGTCGGATTTAATATAGAATGTATGATCAAATGGCATTCGTAAATATATTGAGTTTTGTGTAAATTAATGCCTATCTTCAATAAAATATGTTTTTGATAATTAACCGTTTTTTTTTTCATGGCAGAAAAAAAAGTCGGAAGGGGTTAAGAAATCAATCAATACCTTTACAGTTTAAGCCTAATAATTTGACCAATTAATATTACCTTTTTTTTTTTATTTTTTCAAACTTTACAACAATAGAATATTGCTTACCAGTACGAAGTCATCGGCAAATTTTAGATGATTTAAAAGTCTGCGAGCGATTTTATTTCTGCGTTGTTTCCAATTTAACTTCTTGAATACATCTAATTAATTTCTCTCTTTCCGATCTTTTTTTCCTTGTTATTAGACCTTCTGCTACGTTTATTTGCATAGTTACATTGTTGTATATATATATACATTTCAGGAGTATTCTATATTTGGAATTAATCCCAGCGTTATTCATTACTCCTAATGCAGCCCAAAGTTCTATGGAATCGAATGCCTCATTGTAATCCACAAATACCAAATGAAGAGGTTCGTTGTATTCGTTACACTTTTCTATAACTAATAATCTTTTTTTAATTAATTTCTTTAATTATTCTTTAACTAATCTTTCATCACTTTAATAAGTTTTTTTGATTTTAGTTTGATCTCCAGCTGTAAACATTTCTTTTATTGTTCCGTCCTCTCTAGAAGCTTTTCCATTCTTCATCTGTTTTAAGGCTTTTTAACTTCCTGGTTAGTATTTTTTGGTAGTGTTTCAAATCCTGCATTTAATATTCTTCTTTCTTTATCGTGGTTTTTGGGTTTTGCTACACTGGACGAACGAGTACCATTCTATATAGTATTTTTCAACAATATATATGATCTGATTTTTCTCGTTAAAAATCATTCCATTTTCTGTCCTTTTTCTAATGTATTTGATGTATTTGTTGTCGGCTTTTGCTATTTATAGCTTTTATCACATTCATGCCTCTTGTTTATCTCTAAAATTATTCTTATTATTGTTATCCAGATTTAGCTCACACTCCCTTTAAGGGGAAAATTCACTCATCCCAGGTACCTATGGTATCAAAAGGATTGAGCACTGGTGGGACTGTTTCCTGTTATCGAGCCCTAGGTGACTACGTACGTTGGAGTATCTCCCAAAAATTTTCTTACACGCAAAAATGTTGAGAGCAGTACCGCTTTTTGAATTCTTTTATAGAAATGATCATTAAGACCCAGCTGTTAACTCCAATAGTAGAGAGAATATTAGATATCATCTGAGTTTTTTCCATTCTCTATTGTCTCCTTATTTGTATTTACAGATCTCTGTATTTTTAACACGCATATTATTATTGTTAGGTATCGCCACATCTATTAATGTTGTCTGTCTAGTAAGTTTATTAACCAGTATGAGATCCGGTCTATTATGTACCACTGGTTGGTCTGTGAGTACACTGCGGTCTTAGTTAAGTTTATAGTTGTCGTTTTTAAGCATTCTGTCTGGGACGTATTAATAATAAGAAAGATGGCCGGTTTGGAGAAAGTAATGATCCTAAATGGTAAAGTAGGAAACCCCTTTATCTTCAGAAACATCTTTCCTGATGTCAACCAACAGTTCCACGCTGTATTGTCGACCTATTCATGGCTGATCTCATTGAGATGTCGCCCATGCAGAGGTATACTCCAGGTGCGCATTTTTTTTTGCTTATTTATGGTTTATGGCAATTTCTTGTTGCCTTAGTTTGAGCGGTGCTGTGTCATCTATTGCGCGAATTGCTCGATGTAAAGTAGATGTCTCTTGCCTGTAGCCTGTAGCCTGTATCTGAAAATAGGTTCTTAAATTAGCTACCTATTTATCCAGTTGCTCATCTATGTCCATGTCCTCTTCCTTTTTGATACCGCGATAATGTTTTTCCCTCTACTGCACTGAGCGCGTGGATAGTATTTTTGCGCCTTTGTGAGAAGTGTTCTTACTTTCCGCTGGAGACTCTCTATATTCGTTTTTTACTACTTAATAATATCAAATAAGTAGCTAAGCGCGGAACAGGCGTATGTATTTAATGCCTTAAACAGATTTTTACTATTAAGATATGACCGATTTAGCTGTCTTACTCTTCGCAGAAACTTGGAAGTTAGTTTGGTTTGATTTGCTTATGGTCAAATTTCCGCGCTTGCTTTACTCCGAGATATTTGTATATAGCATTTTCCCCCATTGCCTCGATGTTTTGGCCATCTTTCATATCCAAACCTCCGGGCTGAACCTTTCTTCTTACTAGATTTAGAACACGGCACTTGTCTAGTTCAAAATGCATATTGATATCACTTGATGATGAATGAGGAGAGAGGAACGAGCTCCTATTATGCCAAAAGAAAACAAAAAAAATCCCTATAAAACTAATACTAATTATAAAGTTACAATTAAGTACATCAATATAATATTAAGTACATCATATAAAGATTGTGAGACAGTAAATAAATAATACGGTCCTAAAATAACACAATCCTATAATTAAAATAAAGATCTATCAAATTTATTTTTAAAGATGTTAACACTAGTTGCCGGTATGATGTCTTGATCCAAATTGTTTTAGATATTGAATACATATTTTATTTGGCAAGAAATTAACTCTGGACCTAGCAGTAGTTTGTCAATATTTTTTTTATTTTTAACTATTGTTGTCTCTGGTATTTTGCCTTATTCTTTTTCTTATTGCCTTATTGATTTCCTTATATACTCGTGAATTTCGATGTATACAGCTTCTGTCCTTGATTCTGTATTATGTCTCTGTCTTAGAGCAGCTGTCAACAAAGTTGTATGGACCAACGTGATTGCCAACATCCACAGAGGATAGGCACCAAAAGAAAAAGAAGGGAAGAAGAAGTCTCTGTCTTTAATTTATTATTGTTTAGTTTCATGTCGGTTTTTTTTATGGCAGTGGTTATACCCGATCTTGGGGCATACCCGATCTGGAAAATTTAAAATAATAAACAATATTTCTTATAGGTAAAAACATTTATTTTGTATTTAATAATTAACTACAATTAAAAAAAAGTAATCACAAAAGGAACTATAAGCACTCCTTCAGAAAATGAAAACCATGATTATCTAGACATTTCCATAGACCAAAGGCCGTGTTGACTGGATAGTCAGCAGGAACGGCGCAAGTGTTGATGTAGAACTCAGGATCTTCTTCACCGCAGATCATTCCAAGCTTGTATCTCAAGTTCTCGAACTTCAATTGTCCATGTCTACCCATAAATCCGTATTTCTTGGCCAGGCACAACATATAATCCCCCAAAGGTTCGTAATCCTCGTTTTGGAATGGATCTTGTATATATTCCAATTCACATGAACTCTCCTCTTGGCACTCTAAGTGGATACGATGAAGAAAAGACTTTTCATGCCTTGCAAGGACAAAATTGTTGAAGTAGTGTCGTCTTCCATGATATCTTCCTTCATGAGGATTTTCTCCATATGAATGACCTTCATAGCTGGCCTACGATAAAAAACAAATAAATAGCACTATATTATATAAAGTATTATATATGAAAGAGCCAATGTTGTTTTCCTCTAAATAAAAAATCTTTTTAACTGCTTTAGACAGCTTTAAACGCTCTTAACTGTCCTTTGTTCTTTTTTGGCATAAGATATACATGCAATTCATACATACATTTCAGAAATGAGGATTAATACCTAATGCCGAAAACACCAAATACTTCAGCATTGGAACATACACAACAAACCTTGTATTAGATAACAACAAGGCGATAGGAACTCGTGATGAATACAAATATCTAGACCAAGAAATTAATTGACATCAGAATAATACTTAGTCAGAAAAGCTACAGAATACCTTAACGTAATTCTCTAGAACAAGAATATAACAAAGAACAAAAAGTTTCATATCTATAAATCTCTGGTAAAAAGTGTGCTATTATACGAAATTAAACGTGACAATGAACAGAAAGAAACCAAAGAAAGACAGAAGCCACGAAAATGGACGTAATAAGACCAACTCTGGCATACAATAAAAGCAGCTCACTTGGTATGTACGGCGAATGGAAAACAATGGACTCCCGAATCAAGTACTCGCATGGACACTTACAGGAAGATAGAATAGATCAAGAAGAAGAAAAGATGGATGAAAGGGGTAAGAAAATTAATGGGTTTCAAAGAACTTAGAGAAGGATAATGGAACAACCGACATAAATGGAAATTGTGCTTCAAATAACGTCGAAATGGTTTCTAAACCAATAGTATATATACACATGCATGCATTAAATTGAACATCATGACTAGATTTCTATAAGTAAGTTCTCCAATAACTTACTAAATATGTATAAACATCCAAAAATTTTAGCACAGAATCCCAACAGAAAATCACCATGAGAGGACAGAATACCGAACGAACCCCTAAAGTATGGAGGACCAGATCTGACCAAACAACTACTGAAACTAATACAAAAAATAATAGAACAAAAGAATATCCCTCAAGAATGGAGATCAAGCATCCTAATACCTCTTATCAAAACGGGGGACAAATCGGAGCCAAATAATTACAGAGAAATTAATCTATTAAATACAACACTTAAACTACCAACCAAAGTGATAACAAATAAACTGAATAAAATTATAACACTGGCAGAAGAACAACACGGTTTTCGGTCGGAAAGATCATGCACAGACGCTATATTTATAATGAGGCAAGTGCAAGAGAAATCATTAGAATGCAACAAACCGGCATATCTATGTTTCGTGGACCTTAAGATGGCATTTGACCGGGTGAAATTAAGGGACGGTATCCACTTATTGTATACAAGAAAGATACCTTTAGGAATAATTAAAACAATCGAAAATATCTACCAAAATAAAAGTAGAAGAAGAACTAACTGACTATTTTTAAACCTGATTATGGATGAAATAATAAAAAACGTAATAACTAACAAGATACAAAATGGGAGAAAAATAACTTAAAATAATTTGCTATTCAGACGACACAATACTACTCTTTTAAAGTGAAGATGATTTATAACGTATGCTGCATCAATTTAATATAACCTTCGGAAAATTGAACATGTTAATTTACCAAAAAAAGGCAAAATGCATGGTTATAGCAGCAAATTTACTAAGATGTAAATTGGAGCTGGAAGATCAGATAATAGAACAAGTGATGGAATAGAGGAAACAGAGCCGCAGATTGCGTGAATAAAACAATATGGAGAAATAGAAAGATTGCAAAAGAAATAAAAGGCAAAATTTACAAAACAGTCATCAGACCAATAATGACATACGCGGTAGAAACACGACCTGACACAGAGAGGACAAAAAGGATAATAGAATCAGCAGAGATAAAAATACTTAGAAAAATTGATGATAAAACACTATGGGACAGAGCTAGAAATACAAATATACGACGTAGATGCAAGGTAGAGAACATCAAGCACTGAGAAAGAAGTAGAAAAGTAGAATGGAACGATCAATAGTAAAGACGGCAAGAGACGACTCCCCAATACGAAGACGAGCAGTAGGAAGACCACGAAAACGATGGAGCGACAACTTATTGGAGGAGCATTGAAAAACAGAGTCATGTTTATATAAAAAGAAGAAGAAGAAAAAAAAGAGAAGACAAGTAAATAATAGAATAACTAAAAGAAGATACGTTAGTAATCATTTAAAACGATACGTTGAAATAAAGAACAAAACAAAGGGATTTTATTTATTATGTCAAATTGAGTAAACTTCGATTATACAAAAAAATTAAATTTAACAATTTTTATACTTACCATAGTGGCAGCAATAAATAATGAGAAAATAACGACAGCTTTCATATTGAAAAATTGATGTATTCAGTATGTAGCACCACCAAGAGTCACCTAAACAATGATGTCTATTAAAACAAATGTCTCCTTTTAAACAAGTTTCTTTTCAATAGTACCAGGAATTCTTTCTATTAAAATGCCCGTTTTACATTGTTATTTGGGTAATAATGTTTTAATGTCAGTTATCCCTATTAATGACTTCTAATATTGCAGTAAGTATATTTTAATTTTATTCCAACAGTTGTAATTCATTTTTACTTGATGGGTCTTTTTAATTGCTGTTTAGTGAGTGTACACAATATATTTTCTCTTGTACAGTGTGTTTTGTAAATAGATGGTAGTATTCACTTAAACTTTTAATCAGCTAAATATTTTTTTGAAAAACAGAAGATATTGTATCATATATATATATATATATATATATATATATATATATATATATATATATATATATATATATATATATCTATACAATATATGATTCCTAATTATACCCTTAGAATGTGCTGCTTTGCACATTTATATAGCAATTTACAATACGGAATAACTGTTCAAGTTGGCTCTTATCACGCTGACAGAATTTTTAATCTACAAAAAAGAGTAGTGAGGATACTTGTAAAAGCAGAGTATAGGGAACACTATAAAACTATATTTTTGGATTTAGATCTTGAGTTGTAGAACAGGAAAAAATAACTAAAAATATAAAATGGGACGTGATAGGAATCAGCGAAGTAAGACGGAAAGATGAAGAGCTATTAGAATGAGCGTCAGGAAACACATTCTACTTCCAAGGAACATCAACGGGTAGAATAGGCGGTATTGGATTCCTAATCAACAAGAAATGGAAACAAAGAGTAATAAAAATATCTAAATGTCTAATACCTTGGATAGAGTAGCTTGCTTAAACCTAAAATTATCAAAGAAATACAATATATAAATATACGCCACACTGATTACCCAAACTGCAACTTAAAGTAACTCCAAGTATTTAATTGATAACTTTACTGCCAAAGTGGGGAAGAAAAACGGCAAGGAACAAGTCATGGAAAAATATGGAGTCGGTGAGAGAAATGTAAAGTGAGAAAGACTGGTTCAGTTTGGCCACTACCAAAACATACCCATTGCAAAATACATTCTATATGAAAAAATCAAACAGAAAATGGACTTGGGGACCATTAAGAAAGACATTGACTTCATTCTAACCAACAAGATTGCTACAACAAAACATGTCAGTGTAATAAATAAATTTTAAACAGGCAGCGACCATAGACTAATCAGAGCAAAAATTGTTCTAGATCTAAGACCAGAAATAATAGAGAAAAGAAATTAATCACAAAATCAATACTAGCTGGTATAAAAATTAACAATCTGAAAGAAGACTTAGATCACTATCAAAGGAAAAATGGTGAAAGATTACATGATCAAATCGGCAGTTCTCAATTAATGGAAACCATCCTTAAAAGTGCCAGAGAAATCGAAGGCCCGCAACAATAAAATAAACATAGTAAACTCTCTGATAAAACCAAAATATTGCTAAAACAAGAAGGGACATAAAAGTAAGTAGCAACAGAGAGTGAATACAATACACACATTTTTGTAAGACAATAAGGAAACGTAACACAGTTACAATACAATGAAAGAATGGTAGAAAATGCAATCGAGAACAAAAAAAAACTAAAAGAGAACTTTACAAAGCTCATAAAACACTTAAGGAAGCAATTAATAACCAAGAAAATGTACCAGAGATCCTTTCGGAGTAAGTAGAATTGATAATTACAAAAATAAAAAGCGGTAAAACAGCTCAAATTGATGGCTTAACAGTGGAACTGCTTAAATAGGCTGGCAAAAAAACCTGGAAAATCTTAGCAGATTTCCGCAGATCACAGAAATACAGCAAACATAATTGTTGTGATAACAGAGAATATCAAGCATGTGAATCAAGATGTTCACAAATATCATCAACAACAGGTTAATAAATGCATTAGATGTTGAACAGCCAAGAGAACAAGCTGTTTTACGAAGTGAATTCAGTACCCTATCATACATCTGTATGCTTTGAGAACTAATGAGTAGAGCCAAAGAATATGAAGTACCGCTAGCATTAACCTTCATAGATTTCAAGAAGAGTTTCGATTCTATATACCCCAAGGAATTAATAGAAGCTTACCTTTAACAAACCGTACATAGAGGCTTTACCAAATATATACATCATCATCATCATCAGCCCATAGTCGTCCACTGCTGAACATAGGCCTCCTCGAAAAACCTTCATTCAGATCTATCTTGCGCCGCTGCAATCCAGCGGCACAAATTTGGTACAAATCCTCTTTATGTCGTCAGTCCATTTTGTGAGTGATCTTCTCGGGTTTCGTCTATCCGCTCTCGATCTCCACTCTGGTGGACCAAAAAATTTTTTTGGTCTACCTATTATCCTTCATTCTAGCGACGTATCCTGCTCACCTCCGTTTAATTTTGGCTATGTGTTTTATAATGTCTTCTACACCACTTTTTCTACGGATTTCTTCATTTCTTACTATCTCTCAACGTTATGCCTAACAATGATCTTTCCATTCTACATTGCGTCACTTGTAGTTTTCGTGTAGATGTCCTTGTTAGGGTAAATGTCACTGCACCATATGTAAGGACAGGCAGGACACACTGATTAAAGGCTCTTCTTTTTAAGCTGATAGGTATATCACCTTTAAAAATATCATGCAGTCTTCCATATACTGCCCATCCCAGTGTTATTCTTCTTAGCAGCTCAGCAGTTTGATTATCTCTGCTAATTTTTACCGTATGTCCAAGGTATATGCATCTGTCAACAATTTCAATTTCGACGTCTTCTACCCTTAAAGGATGGCTCAAAACTAAATTAGTCACCATTTTTGTCTTTTGGTAGTTAATATTTAGACCCACTTTACGTGCTGCATCGCTGAGTTCATTCAACATATCACTGGCAGCCTTTAGGTTATCTGAAATCAGAACAATATCATCTGCAAATCGTAGATGACTAAGCATCTCACCATCAATATTTATTCCTTTACTTTCCCATTCCAGTGACTTCAAAGCATGTTCAAGTACAGTAATGAACAACTTAGGCGACATAGTATCTCCCTGTCGAATACCTCTCCTGATATGTATCTTATTGGTAGGACCGTGCAGATTTATAGTTGTTGTAGCATTTCTGTATATATTTTCTATAATATTGGTGAACCTATGATCAATTTGACACTCTTCCAATGCCTTTAGAAGTGCGGGTAGTTCGATAGTATCAAACGCTTTATGGAAGTCTATAAATGTTAGAACTAGGGGTCTATTGTATTCAATTGATTTTTCAATCAAGACTTTTATGCACTATAGGTGGTCATTTGTACCGTAGTTGGGGTGAAAACCAGCCTGTTCTCTTGGCTGATATAGCTCAAATTTTGCTTCCAATCTATTGGTTATTATTCTGGTGTACAGTTTGTATAAATAGTTGAGTAGAGAAATTGACCTGTAATTACTACCAAATATTATACAGACAAGCAAAACAAGGAAAAAATTTATGAAAACACTCCAGAATTTCCTACTACCAGAGGCGTCGGACAAGGAGATGCAATATCACTAAAGCTCTTCACTGCAACTCAAGAAAATGAACTAGCCGAATAAAGAAATATCCTTTGATGGAGAATACCTTAGCCATCTAAGATTTGTAGACGACGTCGTTCTGATTGATAATAATCCTAAAGAACTACAAGAATTTATAAGCGACCTGAATGCAGCTAGCATAAAATCAAAGACGAAAGAGACCGGACTAGAAATAAATATTCAAAAGACAAAAAAGTTAACACAGGCAAGAGTTAGAAACTATTATCAGACCAATAGTATGTTATGGATGCGAGACATGGGTGATGACAGAAGAGACAAAAAGAAAACTGGAAGTCTGCGAAAGAAAAGTTCTAAGAAAGATATTTGGACCTATTAACGAAAACGGAATATGGAGATCCAGGTATAACCATGAACTCTACGAACTGTTCAAAGAGACACCGATCTCAGAATTCGGTTAACTTCCGAGACTTCGCTGGGCGGGTCATGTAGTAAGAATGGAGACAAAAAGATTGCCGAAAAGAGCCCTTGATAGTAAAATGCATGGCGCAAGACCAAAAGGAAGGCCACGGAAAAGATGGGAGGATTAAATTGCAGCGGACGCGCAAAATTTGCTAGGCGTGAGAACCTGGTGAAGATCGGCGCGGGACCGACAAGGTTAGAGGCATAGTTTGGAGGAGGCCAAGGCCCGATTTGGGCTGTAGCACCATTGGAGAAAGAGAGAGAGAGAGAGAGAGAGAGAGAGAGAGAGAGAGAATGCAGCTAGCAATGAAGTTTGCCTAAAAATGAACTCTACGCTAACAAAAACCATCTACAAAGAGCTAGTGGATGTATATTGAGACGCTAATTGAAATTCATACCAATAAAGGTAAGTTAATTAAATAAATAAATCCAACTTCAATGATCACGGTACAAGATCTAGAAATGCTATTAGAGCATAACGTTTTAGGTTGACAAGAAATAAAAAATTCGACTGATCTTAATTGGTATAACTTTTTACCAGATAATAGTATATTACTTTATGAGGCGTAGAAGCATGGCTTTTCTTGACGCGCCCGATATTACGCGTCGAACGAAGTGAGGCGCGTAATAGAGGGCAAGTCAAGAAAAGTCGCTTCTTTGCCGAATAAAGTATACTATTTTTTCTTCAAACGTAGCAATTTTCAACCATAAATAGTACAATTCATACGCTATATTTACTAGAAATTAACTGTGACAACTATCAAAGTCGTCTAGATGTTAGAAACTAAAATAATTAAGTCGTCGGTGGGATTTGCGTCTCCCTGGTTACAGTTGTTTGACAGTTGTTTGCAATTATTAAAGACAGCTTATTGTTGTTCGCAAGCCGCCAACATCGGGAATGATTGCTGAAAGTTGTTCTCGACCATCAGTACCATCAACAATTACCAATGCGTATCAAGAGTCGGGAACATTTTTGCACGGTTTCAATTTTGAAAATGCCTCATTAACTAATTGTACTTTTAATATTACTATAAATAAAAATGATGTTTATTTGTTGTTAATGACATTTGTAGTGTTGCTTTGTGACATGTTTCATATTGTTGCCATGACAACATTTTTCCCTCCGCTAAAGAAATGGGAAAAAACTGCTGCAGGTGGAGACATTAAACTTTAACAGGATCAAGTTAGATAAGTAATGTCATCATTATTTGACGTTTGAAAAAAAAATAAAATATTCTACACTTATTATCAATTAACATTAAAATCACATCACACTTTTAAAACATTGTTTCTATTAAAAGACAGAGATTTTACACAATACTGCTAGTTTGGTCAGGATATTTGCCGGTCTGTTATAAAAATATTGTTTGTTTTTATTGAATATGTTTGTCATTTTTGTTAAATTGCAAGTACTAATTTAAATGGTCCCTTTAATATTTAAATTCAAAAAAATATTACTTAAATTTTATAATGCATGTATATAATCAGTTTTACAAGCCAAAAACAAAACTATTTTGTGTATTGGCCAAATAAACTATATTCTATTCTATTCTAATATATGGTAAATAAAAAAATATGCATTTCTTTTTCATCCTTTATTTATACTGTGATCAACATTTTTTTATTATGAATGAAATCCAAAACAAAAGGATATAAAAAAATTAGTAGACACATTGGTCAAGGTAGTGGAATCCGTAGTTGTCCAAACAGTTAATGAGGCCGAGAGCAGTGGAATATGGGTTATGGGAAGGAACAGCACAACCTCTGATGTAAATCTCAGGATCTTCGTCAACACAGACCAATCCAAGTTTGCGACTTAGCATGTTATAGTTGAAACGTCCATTAGGGTACATGAATCCATATTTTTGACATATGCAGAACATATACTCTCCCAAAGGTTGGTAGCTTTCATATTGGTGTGGGCTTCTGATGTATTCCATACCACATTGACTTTCTTGTTGGCACTCAAGATGGTAATTATGGAGGATGTCTTTTTCTTGCGGTGGAAGGAAGAAATTTTGGTAGACCTGAATACGGCCTCTATTATAACCACCACCGCCTCCGTAACCACCCCCTCCGTAAGTAGCCTGGAAGAATAAGAGAAATAAATGAGTACATTGTCTTAATTAACAACATTTTTGTTTGTTTAAAAATTGTAGAAGGCGTAGAGTGGAAGCTGTAGGCAGCAATAACCTAGTTATAAAATGAATTAACTAAAAGAACAAAATCTAAAACTATTTTAAATACACTGACATATTAGAAAATAATGTCACTTGAATAATAAATGAGATCTCTTTGCAGATATTAGAATGAGGGTATAAGTACGATTTAATAATGTAAACTATTATTTTTATTTTCTAACTAAATATACAGGCAACAGTTCCAATACTCAAATATTATGTATTTATAGCTCTGATGTATATCAAAGAGGCATGGATCATAATAGAAAAAAAATGGTAAGGTAAAGCTCGCGTAACCTTCTGGCTTAGGTCTAGAGTTTGGGTTTAAGGCGCGCATGCATAACATGACGTAACGACCATTTGCGTAACCGGGACCGACTGATTTACGTGCCCTGTAAAGCACGGAGGCGGCTTAGCTGGTGTGATAGGAATAAAACCCGGGCCTTCCAGATTGTTAAGCCAATAAGCTTGTATTTGCGCTGAGCTACCGCCACCACACAACATAGTGATACACAAACTCAAAAAATACTAAAGTGAGGTTACAAAATAAAAACCAATAGATCGTAAGAGCGATAATCTACTGAAAAAATAAGAAGACGATCAAAAGTAATAGATGTAATCCACAAAATTGCTATGGTAAAATGGAACTGGGCATGACACTTAGGAAGAATGGAAGACAAGCGTTACATGAGGCGAATTGTTGAATAGCAACCAAGAGCAAATAAGAGAAGTAGAGGAAGACTTCAAACCAGATGAACTCATGGTAAACTGCTGGTCATGAATAGATGTAAAAAACAACGAACAAAAACGAATGACACACCTAAGGAACGCCTACATCTGACCATTGATGGAATAACTGTTGATGATGATGTAAAGCAATAGAAATAAATCGTACTGAATTGAAAGGTAATAAATATTATCGACGCAAATGTTTTGCAAAGAATAGGTCGCGACCAAAAACGTCTTTTTAGTATAGAAAGTGGCGTTTTTTTTTTCGAGTGGCGTTATAGGAAGTCTTATCATAAGCACAAATAAGTCACAAATGCTTCAGATCAAATTTTAAAATAAATTAAATGCAAAAAAGAGGCCGAGTAGATGGCCATTCTTGTGACTGAAAAACATAATACAGTGGACTCGAAAAAGATCTTTGAAACTTTTCAGTGCCAATTTAGAAAAACCTGTGTAGGTCAAAATGATCGTGAATGTCCAATGAGGATATGGTACTACAACAAGAACAAGAATAAGAGAAAGAAAAGAAAAATATCTAGTGCAGAATTAATCACAAATGTTTCAAGCAATATTACAAAAAAATTGAATACATCGCTTTCGAAAACCTGCTTAAATCAATGCAATTTGACATTAATCTCCTCCACAAATGTAAAGATTTGAGTAGATAAGCATTGTACTTAACAAAGAATTTCTGAATAAACACCAACCAAAGACCAAATTAATCACCACTTATTGTCTGCGATAAAGTATTCTAAACTTTTACTTCTTGTCTGGCAAAATGAGACCATGCCCTGGACTCAAATTCTCGATCCTTTGAGATAGAGGATGGACTTAGACAAAGGGATGCCCTGGCTTGCCTTCTATCTAACATTGCCTTGGAAAAGACACCCCGAGACACATAACGTCAGTTAAAGCCGGAGGTACTTTTTACAATAGATCAATACAAATCTTAGCATATGCTGAGGACATTGGCATAATAGGGCGTAGCAAGCTAGGAAACGGTGGCGAAACAGGTCGGTCTAGTTAAAAACGAAGACCAAACGAGGTACATATTGGTTACTAAGGATCCTATAGCAAATGAAGAACGGGAAACAGCATTTGGAAATCGTATCTTGGCTCGCTAGTGACTACTACAAATAAAACAAGCAAAAAACGAATAAACCTTACAAATAGGGCATAGTATGAACTCCAAAAATAACTTCACTCACGAAATAATCAAAGAAAAACTAAAATTAACCTTCATTAAAACACAGCGACTTAGATGGGCCGGACACATTATACGAATGAGTGAAAACATGATTGCTAAAAAGCTAACGACAGGAATTAGGACATTTAGATGAAGTTGATACCGACCTAGGGATAGTAGATATCAGAAGATGGCAGAAACTGTTGCCAGAAACCGAACAGAATGGCGACTAATCTTAGATCAGGCCAGGATCCACAGAGGATCGTCGAGCCAAAGATGATAATGATGATGAAAGTATTCTTAAGGTCGACTCATAAAACTACAAAACTTTCGTAAATCCTAATAGTATTAGTATCAGAATTAGAGGTGCAGGAAAAAGAGCTACATAAGAAAAATGCCGGATCAGATAACACAGATATAGCTTTTTGAAAATATTTGCTAGGTATATTCTATGGTGCAACTAAGTAGATGTAAAAATATGCATTTACTGAACTTGAGCATAATCAGATAGTTGTTATTAACGACATATTTGGAAGAGATTTTACTCAAAAGAACACAGGCAATACAATAAATAGTATTAGTAAAAGTAAGCAAAAATGGCAAGCAAAAGTTTCAACAGTTAGCATTTAATCAAACAACAAATAAATAAACAATTTATGAAAATTAATTAAATTCATTTAAATTAATAAATAAAAACATTTTTACTTACCATAGCGGCAGCAATGACCACGGATAAGACAACCAGTACCTTCATATTGATGTTGTACAAGCACAGAAAACTTGAACAGTGATTTAGACCAAACAAATTTCGACTTTTATACCACCCGAGTTTTAATAGATTTTGTTAATAAAGCCATTTAACGTATTTCTAATGTTGTAATTAAGAATCTATAACAGATTAGTGTCCCAATTTTGAAACGTTGATAGAAAAATCTAAATTATGTTTTAATGTGACCAGAATAAGAGAAAAAAATAAAATTTAGCTATAAACTCACTATTTTTCTACTTATTTATCACAAAACTTTCATTATCTTCACGATTTACACTTCCTGTATGCAAGAAAAGGGATAAGAAAGTTTAAGAACATCATGAATACGTGTTTTGTATGATATTATCAGGATTTTTAAATGATCTTATCGCAAACAGTAGCATAGTGCTTGTCGTGAGATCGTATATATGATCCATTCCCATAGATATCTGTCTGTGGCCATTTCATTTAATTTGTGCATTCGTCTTTTGCAGATTCCTTGCAAAATTTGGTCAACCAATTTGTTTTCATAGTTGGCTCGTTTACTCATGTCCTTGTCTATGTTGTTTATTTTATTTTTAGGTTCATCTTTGACTTCTTCTTTTGCGATGATATCTTTTAACCTCTGGACGTTCTGTCACTTTGGAACTTTTCTTTTACAGACTTTTTTCATGTGTAAACATATCCGCTACTGGATATGTTTTTGCACATTTTACGGAATTTTTGATTTTTTTTTTACTTTTTGGGAATAGTCAGCTGGATATTTTCATTATTAAGTTGTCGATTACTGTGGTAACTGGAAAAATATGTCATTATTAAACTGCCTATTTCTTGACTCCCTTTTTTTGTATGGGCCTATTTCTGTATGAGTCGATATCCTCTATCATTCCTTATTAGTATTTCCTTTAGTGTTTTATATATTATTTCTACTCACTTCGTGCTCTGTTTTCGAAAGTCAGAGAATATGCCTGAATAATATTCATGTTGATGGGTGTACCATTGATTTTGAGTACTACGACTCTATCCTATATTCTACGACAGTTCTTAACTTTTTTAATAACTATTATAGCTATTCCATTCGTATTTTTTGTAGATATATATCCATAGTAGTATATCGTACGATTGTTTAGTTTAGTGGCCTGAATCTGGCAGTCTTACTTCTTTGAATTTGGCCATCTTACTTCGCTGTTTCTAAGTATATAAATTTTCAGTCTTAGCATTTCTTTAATTACAATATTCGCCTATCCAACTTAGAATAGACTTCTTAGATTCAACGTACCAACCATCCTATCACGTCTTAGTTGTAACTACAAGTTGCTCTCAGACTGATAAAAACATGGTGCAAGGAACACATATCTACAAATCTTAAAATGACAGAGACGGTCATCTTTACCAGAAAAAGAAGAATCACGGGCTTAATACCCCCAAGGATACTAAATTAGTGTAACTTTTCTGAAGAGGTTAAATACCTTGGTACTACCCTTGGTGCAACTTCCACTTAGATGATAGAGCTAGAAGAGCATATATTGTCTATGAGTCGCAATGAGTTACAATGTCGAGGAACGGCCAAACGCACCTGGGGCCTTTTGCCTGGATCTACACTACTGTCATCAGGCCAATGCTAACTTAAGGAGCTATTTCTTATAACAGCGATTAACAAATTTAACCATATTCAGCGGATTGCTTGCCTAAATATAACAGATGCCAAAAAAGCAACACCAACTGCTGCAATGTAGTTACTCATTTGCATTACATCTCTAAACATATATGTCAAAGAAGTGGAGCGTGACAATGAGGAATGGGACAATTGAAAACTGGTTTCTGGCCGGAAGAGCTGGATATGCTATCCCTGCTACAGGTAGGCTGCGACTCAATTTAACCTAAGTTTGTTTTTAACAAACCCTACAAAATCGAATCAAAACATTATAGGGAGTCAAATGTAGCAAATGCGTATTTATATACCGATGGCTCCAAAATAAAAGAAGGCTCAGAATGCGGGATATCACTGAACCTAAGAATAAAGTAAAGGGGTAATGGACAAATGTCAGCATAGCTCAGATAGAACTCGCTGGTATCTCCATAGCCGCAAAAGAGATAACCCAAAAAGATATAGCAGGGAAAACTATAATGATCTGCACAGATAGCAGACAAGCGCTACTAACCTTGAATAGACCACGTGTCACATCAGGTTTAGTAATAGAGTATCATGATTCACTAATTCAAGCTTAGGATGGTAATAATATTATTCTGAGGTGGATAAAAGGACACAATGGGAATAAAGACAATAGCAGTCTTGCCAAGGCAACACTTAACCTAACCTTGAAAAGAAAGCATCAAAGAAGTTCATGGGAAAAACCTAGGCTTGACAGTAGGTTTTTTAACTAATCAATGTCAACTAAGTAAACACCTTAACGCATTGGGGCTAGTAGAGACACCTCTATGCAGGAAGTGTGAACGACAAGACGAAACTGTAAAACATATTCTATGTGAACATACGGAGTTATCGGCAATACGAGAGTACACGTTCAGCGAAGTCCTGGCCTACACCTGCTCACATAAGGCAGATGTCCACTGGTGACTTGTCCACGTTTTAGAAATGGCAGTATAGACAATAACCTAAGAATGACAGCTCCCTGGAAGGATGCACAATGGGCCAATTGTGGCCTCAGTGCTACGTGCTACTAAGTATTAACATACTAATAGTTAGGTACATCTATACAAATAAAAGCTGAATATTACAAAAGAAACATGAAGGTAAATTTAATGCTATTGAAATGAAAATATTAAGGCAAATAAAATAAAATCAGGAAAGACAAAACCAAAATGATTAAATAAGAAAACAACTAAACCAAGAATCCATAATCATAATTAAAATATCCAGAAAACAATTGGAATGGTTTAGGCACGTACAGAGAATGGGAGGTAAAAGATGGCCACAGCGAATTTTAGAAAGCAAAGAGTAAAGAAACGAAAGAGAGGACGGCCAAGAAAAAGCTGGATTATTAAAATGGTAAAAGCAGGTAAAACCAGAGGAATGAACTACACAGACAACAAAAAATCCGACAGCCTATCGGGTAAAAGGAGTGTAAAGAAGAAGAACTTTTTTAATCTGTATAGTGCATAATTTAACTAATTTTAATATTCTGTTTAACATAAAGCCACCTACAATTTGTACGTATGAAAATATATTTTATACACAGATTTATTTGCGTCATTTGGCTTATAAAAAATGCGCGTTGTTCTATAACATGTTGAAATATTTACATTTAGAAAATCAACAACAAAATTAAAATTGCTGACTGTAAAATTCTATACTGCTCATTTCGCAAAATCTAAATATACAATTGTTCTTGCCTCAGTAACCTACTAATGTGAAGTGTGCTAGTTTTTTAATATGAACTCCCCAAAGAAAGTGCGTAAAAATAATGAACAACCTTCCACCAGTGTTGAGCCTTTTCGGGAACCAGAGGGAATGGTTTCTATTGAACTAAATGCTACAAAAAACCAAATTGAAAATAGAGGTTCGTATAAATGTTATTTTTTTTAAAAGAAAACATAGATAGAAAAATTTTATTTTTGTTTATTAGGACACACGTGTCATCTTATTTTTCTTTCTTCTTTATCTTCTTCTATTCAGACAAATTACCTACTTTATTTAATTTATTTGTATAGATCTAATGTAAATTCCAAGTTTTGTTACATTTTTTTAGTATATATTGTAAGTTCTATTATCTTATGTATAAATTTGATATGCAGTATAATTTATCGATACATGTTTTACAGATAAATCACAATTGCAGTTTAAAGAATGATGTTTTTCAGATTTTTGAATTAAATACTCATGCGTAATTTTTATGTGTCCAAAATTACATCATCAAATTTACATATTACAGTTAACAATTTTAAATTATGAACTGAACCAATGAGCAAAAGAAAGAGTGTGTCTATTCTTCTTCGTATTAATTTTAAGAAAATAATTGTTACTGCTAATCGAATAAGATTATACAAGTCTTAGTTTTGAATCTGATCCTGAAGTGTGTATTTTATAAATTAACAATTTGGTAGTCATGTAATCTGTGATCTTTCTGATTAGCTTTTCGTGGGCTGTCAATAATTGTACAATCTTTTTGAGTGTTTATCTTGATAATCTTGCTGTATCATACATTTTGTCTTAAAATTTCCTCTCATTCTCCTGTTTAACTATCGGTATACTGCATTGGTTCTTCAGAGGCTTATTTTGCTTGTTTTTTCAAATTTTTGCCTGTGTTTTTTTTTTGTTAATATTTGCAGTTTAAAGCTTGTTTGTTTGTCGAGTGGGTATTACTATTTTATTGCTCGTTCACTTCATCTCATCTCATGGTGATTACTTCCCAGTCATAAGTGAACAGTTTTTTCTCTGGAAGCCGTTTGTTCTACGGCTATTGTGTTATGCGCCTTATAGTGGTCCGAATAGATTGCCAATAAGAGGAAGGAATGCATTGCCATCAGACGAACGACAGACTAGGAGGGCAAGAGGTAGAAGAGAAGTAATCGAAGCTAGCAGACTGGATATGGTATACAATGAGCGAAAGAAGAAACTGAACATGAAGATCTGAGCCGAGAAGCAGAGCCACTGGAGAGAACCGTGTGACAAGTTGGATGAGGACGTTTGGGTCCAAGACGTGATATTAGTAACTGGTTAAATCTAATTCTTGAGACACTACACCAAGGTTTAATCTCCCTTTACATGTTTGAATTTATACATTGCCACTATTTTCATTTTCTTTGTTTTAAGGAAATATTTTAAATCACTAGTCTGTTTTATTTTCGATTACTGTACTATTAGTTTTTAATGCAACCTTTGCGCATCTGCCAGCTTTGTCGTTTTCGTCTATTCCAATATGTGATACCATCCATATAAATTTTTTTCTTCTTCTTTTTGTGTAAGTAAGTAAGTTGCCATTCCATCGTTTTCGTGGTCTTCATACTGATCTCTGTCTATTGAGGAACCGTCTCTTGCCGTTTTCACCACTTTATTTGTTGTTATTCGGCTAATATGATCGTTACATTCTACTCTTTCTTCTTTTTTTACCCAGTTTTTGATAGTCTTCACTTTGCATCTTCGTCGTATATCTGCACTTCTAGATACGTCCATAGTGTCTTACCATCGATTTTTCTAAGGGTTTTCGCTGTTTCCAGCATTATTTTTGTTATCTATGTGCCAGTCCATGTTTCTGCCGCATTATTATTATTGATTTGATGACTGTTTCGAAAATTATACCTTTTATTTCCTTCCCGATATTTTATTTCTCTGTATTGTTTCATTCAGGCATCCTGCCACTTCTTTTTCGAGCTTTCCGTAGCTAGATAATGTGATGCTTAGATATTTATTCCATCACTTGTTCTATTATCTGACCCTCCAGCTCCAATTTACATCTTAGTAAATTTGCTGTTATACCCATCCAACAGTAGTCGTCCTTCTACGCAGATCTTCGTTTCTTATTCTATAAGGATGTCTATTTCGATCACGTCGAACGCTTTATGAAAATCTATGAAAGTGGGGACAAGAGGTTTGTTGTATGGGTACCACAATTTAAATGGAATCCTGCTTGCTCACTCGGTTCGTAGAAATCTAATTTTTTCTCCAATATTGATGTCACTAACCTAGTGAAGAGCTTGTATATATAATTTTAACATTCTAATAGGTCTATAATTTTGTAGCTTTTTTTAGATCTCTTTTTTATGCAAAAGAATGGTTATACCATTGTTCCGTTCTTTGGGCACCTCTCTTTGCTGCAAACATAGATTAAACAGATTCCTTAATTGATTTAATAGCATATCTCCTCCATTTACGATAGCTTCTATTACAATACCATCGTCTCCTAAGGCTTTGTTAGTTTTCATTTTTCTTAATGCTTGTCGAATCTCATCTACCTTTATCTCTGGCATTATTTCGGAACCTTGATTCATGATCTTCTTTGTAATGGCTGTTTGTATTCCCGTTTGATCTTCTCGTCAACTTCCATATAATTTCTCGTAAAACTCTTCGACGACCTATATTAACTCGTCTCCACGTGACATTATTTCATTTTGCTTGTTTCTTTATTTATGAATTCGCATTTCCCATTCGATAGCTTTATACGTAGAACTTATAGGCTATTATTTTCCTTTATAGTGCGTTTAATATTATCGGTTTTAAATTACCTTAAATCTCTCCTGATTGCCTTTGAAACAGTTTTATCCATTTGTCTTAGAGTGTGGCTGTTTGCATTCTTATCGCTTCTCATTTGTCTGCTTTGATCCAGCAACCTTGCTAAGCAACAGCAGCCCTAACTTAATGCTTCGATAATGCTTTGTAAAATGTTACATTTACTGCTACTCCATACTGCTATATGGTGTAGAAACCTGGACCATAACGGCCAATGTGATGAACTGATTGAAGGCCTTTGAAATGTGGGTATTTAGAAGACTACTTAAAATTGCCTAGACAGATCACACAACAAATGTCGAAGTATTAAATCGAATGGGCAGATAACGAGAATTGCTGCCAATAATAAAAAGAAGAAGAACTGTTTATCTGGGTCATATATTTCGAAATTTCAAGTACCAGTTCTTAAAGCTTATTATGGAAGGGAGATGTACAAATTAGAAATACAGACGGAACTCATAGAAGCTACAAAAGCTCTGTATAAAGAAAATAAAGTGTCCATTAAAATGGGAACAAGAATCATAGGAGACTTCACCACAACAAAAGGGCTCCTGCAGGGTTGTTCCACATCTCCAACCCTATTCAAAATATACTTAGAGAAAGCCTTGACTACATGGAAAAGAAAGTGCGAAGGCATGGGAGTACCGGTACGGAACGAATACCTATATACGTTAAGTTTTGCAGACGATCAAGTAGTGATTGCACAAGACCAAGACGACCTCAGCTACATGATGAAGAAACTACAAGAAGAATATACCAAGGCTGGCCTAGATATTAACCTCGCGAAAACAGAGTACCTATCTATAAGTGAAGACGACATAGAAGATCTACAGATTGATGACAACGTAACAATCAAAGGAAAGGATAAATTCAAATACCTGGGGTTCATAATCACGAAAAAGGCAACAACAGAGGAAGAAATTACACAAAGATTAGGACAAACAAGAACAGCAATCCGACAACTTAACTCAGTATGGTGGGATAGACACCTAAATATGAAGACAAAAACGCAGATTTATAAAACATTAGTGCGAAGTATTATGACATATGGGGCCGAAAATTGGATCATAAACAAGAAAAACAGCAGTAAGATAATAGCAACAGAGATGGAATGCCTGCGAAGATGCTGCAGAGTAACAAGAATGGATAGGAGAAGTAATGACGAAATAAAGCAAAGAACATCAATAGAAACAGACATACTAACATATATAGAACAAAAAAGACTAAAGTGGTATGGACATGTAAGAAGAGCTAGCGACAGCAGATGGATAAAAAGAATAACCGAATGGAGCCCCATAGGAAGGAGGAAAAGAGAACGACCTCGAAAATCCTGGAGGAACGAAGTAGACGACGCCATGAGTAAGAGAGGACTAAACGATGGAGAATGGAACAACAGAGAGAGATGGAAACGGTTGAGCGAGGGAAGGCAGTGAATACTGTAGAATCCCTAAATATATATATATAGATAGAAGAAAAACGGGGCATCGAAAGAAAGAAATACCTATGGCTTAAAAACATAAGGGATTGGACAAACCTCGATGCCTATGCACTCTTTAAAGCCACACAAGACCGAGAGGAGTATGTCAAAATTATCGCCAACATCCATTAATTGGATAGGGCACCATAAGAAGAAGAAGATGCAGCAGCGTTTAAGGTCCACGAAATATAAATATGCCAGTTTGTTGTTTTTTAGTGATTTCTCTTGCACTTGGCTCATTATAAATATAGCGTCGGCGTAAAACCTTGTTCTAGTGTATATAAATAAAACTTTGTTCTTCTTCTGCTAGTGTTATAATTTTATTCAGTTTATTTGTTATTCCTTGGGTTGTTGCTTTTAGTGTTGTGTATAATAAATTAATTTCTCTGTACTTTAGGAGTTAGTTCGGTATTCTATCCTCTCCTAGCGATTTTCTATTTTTTAATTTCCTTTATGCGTCCTTTACTTCTTCCTTCTCGATGTTTATTTCTTTGTTTGTCGTCACTTCTGCTGGTGGTGGTTCATTATCTTCTTCATTTGTAGGTATCCACACTCTTAATTATAGTATCCTCAACAATCAATTGGATGTTTGCATCTGATGATTTGGTCATGATAATGCATTTAGTTTTTTTTTCAAATTCACCCTTAGTCCGTATTCATGATAGCATTCATTAAGTCGTTGCATTATGTTCTGTAAATCTTTGTTGTTATACGTCATTACTACTGTATCGTCTGCAAAACGCAAGTTATTCAAAACTTCTGCATTGATAGATATACCTTTTACCGAATCTGAGAGCGCTTCTTTAAATACCACTTCACTGTAGACATTGAAGTGTAGTGGTGACAGCATGTAACCCTGGCGGGCTCCTCTCTGTATTTTGATACATCGGGTGTTCTGGTTGTCAACTCTTACCTTGGCAGTTTGATTCCAATATAGATTAGATATAATTGTCATATCACGACTGTCAGTATTTTTTCTTTTAAATATATCTAGAAGCTTTTGTTGTTGAATCTTATCAAATGCCTTTTCAAAATCTACAAAACATAAGTAATATGTTCTGATTCATTTCCACGCATCTCTGGACCAGCACATTCAAGCCGAACAAAGCATCTTTTGGGCCCACACCGTTTCTAAAGCCAAATTGTGTCATTAATTTCATATTTAAGAGTTTTAACAATTCTGCTGTGTATTATTTTTAAAAATGTTTTAAATGTGTGACTCATTAAGGCTATTGTTCTGTGATCTGAGCAGGATATTGCACTTGAATTTTTGGGTATTGTCACAAAGGTCAATTGCAGCTATTGTCTGGGGATTGTGGCAGTCTGATATATTACGAGTAGATTAAAGAGTTCAACCATTACATGAATAACATCTTCATCAATGAGTTTTAATAATTCGATGGGCACATAACCTGGTCCGGCAGCTTTGTCCCCTTTTGTGCTTTTAATGGCATAGATGACTTCTTCCCGTAATATTGGTGGTCCGGTATCCTCTGAGGTTTCTAATGATAGTTCTTCTCTTTCATCATTAAACAGCTTTTGGATGTAATTGGTCCAGTGACACAATCTTTCCTTCATATCAGTAACAATATCTCCCTTATTATTTTTAAGGATATTTGTTGTGCTTTTTCTAGAATTTGTCATTTCTTTGTGTAAGTTAAAGCTATCATACGTTTTATCCAGATCTTCTATTTCCTTGCATTTGTCAGAGAGCCACATATTTATATACAAATATGTTTGGATGGGTTGTAGTCAATGAAAAGGGGCTATGAGGTAACTATTCTTTATACTCAAGCTTTCAACTGAGTTTACAATTATTTTCAAGAGCTACAATAATACAAAATATCTTCTAAAAAATACTATTGAAAAAAATACTTTGTTTAATTTCTCTTTCTTTTAGAAATATAATTTTGAAAAAATTATTTAAAATTATTTAAAATTATATTTGTAAAAGAAAGACAAACATTTATTAGAGAAAAGTATTTTTTTACAATAGTGTTTTTTATATATATATGTTGGAACATAATTTTATTAACTAACCTAATTTTATTTGGTGGGTTACTACTTTTTTTGCAATTTTTAGTTCCACTTTATAAGATATTTTGTAATATTGTAGCTCTTGAAAATAATTGTAAACACAATTGAAAGCTTGAGTATAAAGAATAGTTACCTAATAGTTCCTTTTTATTGACTCCAATCCATTCAAACATCTGGGGTGCAAAATTAACCGGACACTAAATTTTTTTTTTGTGGTGTTTAGATCGAAATTTGTTTAATTTGTTTGAAATTGTATTCTATGCCTTATTAGCGACAAGTTTTTTCTTGTTTGAACCTGTTTAGATGTTTTTTGCGAACAAAAACACTTTTACACATACGTTTTGTTATTAATGTGAAATATTGGCTTAGTATTAATTTAAGTTTATTGTAGTACTGTACCTGATTATAAGTTCGGCTGTAGGATTTTGATTGTCTCCTGTTTAAAACTTGCATTAAAAAAATTATGACGCCAGAAGAAGTAGCACAAGCTATTGCTTTACAGGATGATGGGCGGAGCATTCGTTACATCGCAAATGCTTTAGGAATTTCTCGAAGTACAGTGTTTGATGCAATACAAAGATTTCGGGAAATAGGACAATACACTAGGAGACCAGGTCAAGGTAGACAAAGAACCACAAGTCAAGTTGAAGATCGCTTTCTTAGGTTACAAGCATTGCGCGATCGTACATTATCAGCACCAGTACTTGTTCAACGATTAAATGATGTCTATAAAAACACAGTTTCCGTTTATAGCATTCGAAGACGCTTAAATAAATATGGATTAAGGTCCAGAATGCCTGCCACGGGACCTCTATTAACAGCAGATCATCGGAGGCAACGTTTACACTTCGCTCGCGAACATCTTAATTGGAGTGTTGACGATTGGAGTGCTGTGCTTTTCACGGATGAATCAAGATTTAACAGATACTCATCGAATGGACGGCATAAGATATGAAGAAGAACTGGTGAACGTTATCAGCAATTTTGTTTTGCTCCAAGAGTTCAATTTGGTGGAGGTGGTATAATGGTGTGGGCAGGCATTTCCCTAGAGGCTCATACAGAACTTGTTACAATTCAAGGGGGCAGTTTGAACGCTCAAAGGTATATTCAGCAATGTTTGGAAGATCATGTAGTGCCATATGCCCCATTTATCGGAGAAAACTTTCGTCTAATGCAAGATAATGCTCGTCCGCACATCGCAAGAATAACACGGGATTACTTGGATGAAGTTGGAATTCGTTTATTACCATGGCCGCCAAGAAGTGCAGACTTAAATCCAATAAAGCATGCATGGGATATTCTGGAACGACGTATTCGACGTAACCATGGTGAGTTTGAAACCATGAATGATTTGGAGCAAGCAGTTCGTGACGAATGGAAGCAAATCCTTCAAGCAGACTTTGCTACCTTGATCCGAAGTATCCCTGATCGAATAAGGGCCGTAATTAGGGCTCGTGGAGGTAATACACTCTACTAAACATTGTTTTCCATAAAAATTGTTTATATTAAAATAAAAAATATAATTTTTGTCTTTGCGGATTTTTAAATTTTTTGCATTGTTTATTGTGTTTTCTGAGTAACATTCTTGAGTTGTAATAAATTTGACTTTTAAATTTTGTCTATTATTAAATACTTAATTGGGAACATCTTAAACTCTTTTAAACTCCAGTTTTTAGGAAAAATTTTAAGTGTCCGGTTAATTTTGCACCCCAGTATATTTATACTTATTTTTTAATAATCGTGTACGTGAAAAAGAATTGAGGATTAAAGCAACAACAAAATTTAAAAACCATAAAATTTAGTTTTTGTATAGATTAAACTCATTTATTGATAAATAACGAATACTATTAAAACTATATTTCCCTGAATTAAGAAATAGAGTGTCATTTGAAATGGCAATGAACAAAACATTTATTTAATTACTTAAAATATTAACAAAAAAGTTATTATGTCGATAAATATCTTGACGTCCATCATTCGACAATTACTCATAGCTATCTGTTAAAAACATATCAATTAAACAAACAAATTAGAGTAAATAAAACGCCTTTACTGTTAGTAGTAGATTCTTCAAGAAAATCCCAAAAACAAAAAGTTAAAATGTTGAACATAATGAATAAGGGACTGCTTTTACAGCGATATATTTTATCATTGTGTTTCTATTATCCAAGAAGTATTGGAAAAAGATCTAATAAATATATTTATTTTTAATGCTGATAGCTTTCTGTTCAACATGTTGAAAATAAATTAACCATTTCTGACATTTTTATCGCCTACAAAAAGTTGGTAAACATTTATTACAATAAGTTTATAACTTCTTCTAATTAATAGATAAGCTATACTATTATTTATCATTTTCTTCTGTAGCACTTTCTAATCTTGCACTTTAAGTGATCTCATGTATTCTTTCACCGATTCCGTCGGTGATATAGCACAACCATCCCACTCAATCGTTTTCATCATCTCCCAGCAGGTTGTTGTTCATTTCAGCAAAAAGGGTATACATATTTACAAGATACCTTAAAAGGTATATGTTAATACTTTCCCTAATATTTTTTTTTTTTTTTGGTTACCTTGTCATCTATTTTCTCATTTTACGGTCTCTGTCAGGCATGCAAATTGGCCAAATCCGCTTTTGATTTGAGTGTCAAGTAGTCACTCTCCGGCACAGTCCGCTAGCCAACCTTTAACCTAGTTATATTTTTATATTCCAATTTGGTAACATTTTTATACATTTTGTAATTTGTTACATTAGCTCAAAATAGATTTGTTAAATTACTATTACACATTTTCCTTACATTTCTTACATAGGCTCTTCTGTCGTGAGCCTTTCTAATCCAGTGATTTTAATAGTAAACTTTTGTTCTTAGGTTTATTGGTACGTTGCTTTTAAGTACGTACTCCTAGTGAAATACAAGTAGTTCCTAGAAATACCAAATTAGTCGCAAGTTTTTTTTGGCACAAACCATCGTTTTTCAAATATTTCAGATCAGCTTTAAGTCTTTTATCATTGAATGGACCGTTTTCAAAAGAACTATGTCGTCCATAAAGCGTAGATTGTTTAATTTTTTTTTCATCTATACTGATACCTTTTACAACTAGAAATATTTTTATTAGCTTTATACATAGCTAGAAAGCATGGGGCATGAACCCCGACCATTCTCTTGTGCTTCTGACAGTGAGCGATAATTATTCAAAATCAGGCTCTCCTGACTAAGAGACTAATAGATTGGCAAAATTTTGACGCAATCAAATTGTCTGCCCCATTAAAAACTACAGATGATTTTGCTGAAGAAACGGATTAGTTTGTCAAACAAATTCAACAAATTGCAAAAATGACCCATTAATTTTTTTTTATTTAATAAAATTTAAAATTAACGTGTCTCGATAGCTTATGGTCATTGACACGGGTACAGTTTACAACATTACACATATTTTATGGATACTGTTTACACGACCATTGAAAAATTGGCCAAGAATCACAACGACTTCTTCAACACATCAATGTTTAAGCCATCCGGCTACTTGACAACACGGAACTGTTAGAAGACTCAAGAGGTTGAAGCACTTCGAGTCATTTAAATCATAAGTTAAAAGCATACTGCAAGAGTATACTGCAAGCGATGGTACAAGTTTATAGCGGTGTAAAATATTTATAAAACCTAAGGAATACTAGTGAGTTTGTCCTCAGTTTTAAGATTTTAGTAATAACTTAGATGTTAAAAATGCCTCATTGATCATACTAATGAATCAGATTGTAATGTCCATAAGTATCTTATTGGTGTGAAGTCAAAAAATACTTATAAATTCACTTTACCAATGTAATATCTTATAAGCACATTCTAAAACATTGTTCAATAGTTTTGGGAATAACAATAGTCCCTCTCTTTGTATGAGAAACGTCCTAGTACTAATATGGGTCTTTACGCTGGCCTTTGAGTTGTTGCAAATATTGTGTACGAAAGGTGTCAAAGCTTTCTGAAAATCGACAAATACAAGTAATGCAATTGTTTGCTCGATAAGTTGATTTAATGTAAGAAGATAATAATTCGTTCCGAATCTACAACGGAATCATGTCTGGATCTAGTGTTTTGTAGAGACCCTGTTTTCTCCAGCTGTCTACTTATTATTTGCGTGAATTGCTTGTATCGATTGGATCGTAAGCTTATAGGCCTATAATTTCACTCAGTATATTAGTAGTGTCAGTTTTTATGTGCTAGGACCAGAAGTATATTATTTCAACTTTGTGGTGAGAAAGCATTATAAACGTATAATTTGAAAAGCTTTTTATTAAGCTTTCTTGATGCCCGGTTCACATTATTCCAATAGCATCCAGTTTAGCTTTCCAGTCGAGCGGTGGAATGCGACTGGCATAATGTGAACCTGTACTGGAATGTACCATTTCAGTGATTATTCCAGTCCAATTGAATGAAATTACGGTCTATTTTTGATTTCAGCTCGCCAACAAACAGTGAACACGCATTATTGTTTTTTGTTAGAGCTTTTGAATGACTCGAAAAATGTGGACGATATGATCCAGAGCAGCACTGGACTAAATTAACTCGCGGGATTACTGGACTGGAATAATATGAACTGACAATTAACATGACATTACATTAAGTATTTGCTAGACGATTTGTGTGGATATATTTCTTATGAGTGATATGTTGTTCATATGTTTCTGGTTGATGATGAAGTCTACTCCACCAATAGACTGATCTTGTTTAACATCATGCTAAAAAAAATGACCTAATTAAAGAGTAAACCAGCTTTCTTCCCTTTGTTTTATTTCGTCTAAATCTGTTGGTTAAAGTTTACTAATTCTTCGAGATAATGTAACTGTTAATATTGACATTATAATAATTCGTTTAGTTACAGGACCCCCCAAGAGCAAGAAATGGAAGATCTCAAACAAACACATTTTAACAGAAGCAGCTATAGCGTTATTAATATTAAATATTACTGTCTTTGGTGTACTTGTACTCATATACCATGGTAAGTATCTTGGCCTGTTTTATTTTAATAAATTTATTAATTTTACGTTAATGTTTAAATGTTATTAACTTTGTTTTTTGCATAATGACATATAATGTAACTACTTAAAATTGTAATAGTTAATGAGTTATTAAACTGGAATAAATTTTAAACAGATCGACTGAATAGTTTATAAGTCATTCAATTTATTTATCCCGGAGAGCGGTTATGTAAACAAAGTTACCCAAACAGTCACTCTAGAGCTATTTTGTAAATCGCAATCGATTTTTTGGGACTTTATTTTATAGGTTTATTAAAAAAACCTCAACATTTACTAAATTCTCTTTTAAAAAACAGTTAGATAAAAGGTTAACGTATTCCTTGGCTCCGTTTTCGAGTAGGGTGACAACTTTTTTTGCATCTCTGGTGGATTGTGCAATTGTGTCCACGTCATCCGAAAACGCCAATAGTATTTTTGATCCTTGGGCGGCAAATCCGTATGTCAGTTGTGGTTGAGCTTTACCGCATGTCAGTGCAAAATTAAATAGCAGGGGGGCTAGAGGATCTCCTTGTCTAAGCCCGGTGTCAATGAGGAATTCCTCCGACGTAGTGCTGCCAATTCTGATCCGTGCGGAAGCGTTCTCTGTGGTCACCTATGCTAATCGTACCAGCTTTCCAGGTACTTCCATTTCTACCATGGTCTCCCACAATGCTTCTCTGCTAACAGAATCGTAAGCTTGTTTAAAGTCCACGAAGATTTGGTGTACATCGCGTTTGAATTCCCAGTTTTTTTTCAACACCTGGCGTAGGACGAATATCTGGTCTATGGTCGACCTTCCTGGTCTGAATCCGCTTTGGTAGTCATCTATTATTTCCTCTGCGTATGAAGTTAGCCTTCTAGACAGAATTATAGATATAATTTTGTATGTTGTATTGATTAACGATATTCTTTTGTAATTCCGACATCATATTTGTTTGTCTCCCTTCTTGTGGTGGTGGTTTCTTGTAGCTTTCATGCCAGTGTTTCGGTATTTCTTCTCTTTTCCAGACTTCTTTTATAAGATGATATATCTCAAAGACTTTTCTCCCCCTTTTTTTAGTAGTGCCGCCTGTATGCCGTCTGGACCTGGGGCTTTATGGTTTTTTAGGGATGAAATTGCGGACTTTACTTCAGCTAGTGTGGGCCCTGTTATTTCAGGTTCGGGTAACTGGTACTGTCTTTATTGCCCTGTCGTTGTGGGTTTTTCTGTATGTAGGAGTTGCTCAAAATAATATCTTCATTGGCGGCTTATCTCCTCGTCGTCGTCGTCTGTGAGCAATTGTCCTGCATCGTCTTTTATAAATCTTGGGCTGTTGGTCGTGTTGCCCTTCATTGTTTTTAGGTCCTTATAAAACTGTCTAGACCAACCGGTTCTAAACTGACCGGTTCTATGTTCCTCCTCCAGATAAAGTTGACCATTTTCCAATTTATGATACCAAAGGCAGGTGTAGGTATTTCAAATCAGGAGAGACACACTGGTCATGTTCAAAATATTTTCTTAGATTGTGTTTAGTAAAGGATAGAAGTTTCATAATGGCACATAAGTAAGTTTTACAACAGTTTTGGTTGTTTTTGACTAGAATGAAAAATTAATATCTTACTTTATTACTTTATGCTTCCATTTTTTATTAAAAAACTAGTTTTAGTACTTTTAGTTTCTGCTTTTATTATGGGGTTTTACCTATAATCTTAGACTATGTTTCTCATAAGATACATAATAAACTTTTACAATAAATTTGGATATTTGACTATGTATCTTGTGGGATACACTCCATATCTCCCTTAGAATAATATAAAAATAGTCAAAATGCCTTGTAATATACCATATCACACTACCTAAATAGCAATTTCACAACAATTACTGTTATATTAAGGCTTTCCTAATTAAGGGTTAAAGACTTAATTGCAAGTCACAGAATACCCCTAGAGTGATAGTTTGGGCGAGCACAGTTGTTTAAATCACTCGTTTAATCGCTCTCCATAATGCATAAGAAACGTTTTATAGACAAAAATATTTTTTTTTACATTTTAAGATTGTTTAAAAAAAAACAAAGCAATATTAGCTGTATGACTTCACGCATTTTTTATCAGCTACCCCTCATATACCTTCAAATACCCGTACAAGATTTTTTCAACTTTGTGTCTTCCTTGACTGGGGTATAACGGTTGTCAACTTTTACACCCTTAAAAATACATACAACGACATTGTTTTGTTGACCATAGAAATTAAGATTTATTGCAATCCCATCTCTAGAGTATATTTATTATAATGCTCTAAAACTACTTTTTTTGTTATTTTTTAGCCTTAATAGCAAAACAAATAAATAAGTAAGTAAATAAGTGATATGCCTTATTGTCACTGAAAATTATACAGCTTTTATGGACAAAGCTTATAACAATAAGACAAGAAAGAAGAAAAAATAATCAGAATAAGAATCGTTTGTACTTTTAAATAAAAAAAAACAACAATTCAAAACAACAAACAAACATTCTTCCAAAGTTAAACATAAAAAATACTACCTAATTAAGAACCTACAAACGTCGTAAAATATACCCAACAAAAAATAAAAATTAGGAAAGCAGATTAATGAATTAAGGGCTCAAAGATTCCACCTCCTTGTGCTAAACAGTAACCAAATCTGTCATACAGATTTCTCCTCATATTTTGGAGTAGGGCTGGTGTAATGCTTGCAGAGAAATGAAGTATGTTTGCCCTTAATTCGACTAGGTTTGTGGCCCTTTCAAACTGATGCCTATAAATGTTTTCTTTGAGAAAACCCCCCAAAAAAAAGAAATCTAGCGGACCATTTAATAGTACCACGTGTACTTATCAGTCGATCAGGAAACGTTTGATTGAGGAAGTCAATGGTTGCTCTAGAGTTGTGAACCGAACACCCATCCTGTTGGAAATAAACCTCCTGAAAATTAACGGCAAGGCGTCGAACTGCCGGAATGATCTCATTCAAAAAATGGACAAGAACAAAAAATGTACCGACAATATGGTCGCCTCACATCCCAGTCCAAAAATTTAACTTTTGCGGATGCTGCGTTCGCACTGCAACACTGAGGTGCTTATTTTTCCGAGAATAATACCTTGCAACGGATGGATTGTGTTTTTTATGTAATGAAACTGAAGATTCGTCAGAAAATAAAATATTTTTTAAAAAGTGTACATTTTCATTCTGTTTATTAATACAATTTTACAAAACTCTATCCGCCTAAAGTTATCTTCCGGAAACAGTTTTTGTGTTGGTTGTATCTTAAAACAGTGATACCCATTACTTTTGAGAACTCACTGGACAGTTCGAGCATTTACGTTAACTTCTCTAGCAATTTATACACTATTGGAGGGTTCACTAGCTTCCACAAAAGCACAAATATCAATATTCCTGTTTTGACGCTCCTCATCGACAGGTCTAACACGTGGTTCATTACCTACATGACACTTTTTACAACTGTTTACACATACCGAAGTTTGAAAATGTTTAATGATATTTTTAACTCTTGTAACAATTGGTGGGGTCTATTTTCAAAGGCAAGAATAAATAAATCAATTACTTCGCGTATCGAATGACCCTGAAAGTACCATGTTACAAGTTGCACTTTTTCTTGGACGTTATACAACGTAATAGGCATTTTATTAATTATTTGTTTATTCTTTCAGAACTTCGTTTAAAATTTTTAATGTCAATGTGACAATTACGACAATTCGTACCTACTGTGAAATGAATATAGAGGTGGAAACGTGTAACATGTCACAGCGATTGCCATTGTGTTGTTTGGTCAATAAAACAATGTCGTGATCTGTATATCAGTTTAAGAATTCTCTGTATCAATTATAATATATTTTAATAACTACATATTTTTATATTCTAGAGACTAACATCTTCAAAACACCTATGGAAATTCAAGGAATTCAAGAAATTAAGACAATAAATTATCCTCCACTTCAGCGAAAAACTTCAATCAAAATTAAAGAGATTAAAAATTGTTATTTAACCAAGCCTTTAAAACTATGCTGCCTGCTATTCGAAAAAGAAAACACCAGATTTTCTAAATTATGTAGGGATCACAAAAAGCTTTCGTCTGCCTCTCACGTTAACTTAAGAAGTCGTAGAGATTTGCCAAAGAGATCTAAATCAGTTGCTTCTACTAAACAGCATGCCGAGTATCAACAGGCTTATTTCGAACCACTAGATCCATATAACTACTATATGTCTTATGATGACAACTCTGAAGACCATCAAAACTATGAAACTCCTTTTGGAGAGTATGTCTATTATTGGGATTATCCAATATTTTTAAATCATGATAAAAAACAAAGTGGTCAGAGAGACCATGATAATCACGCAGCTAGTGCACATGTAAATCATGTCAAAAAAGTATTAGAACCAAATTATAATTTTGAGAAAAGCTCCAGAAATGATAAAAATTTAAAAACAGTTCATGAACCTGTACTTACAGATAAATCTTCATTAAAAGAACTAAGTTCGTCTTCTGATCCAAAACAGTCTATGCACGAAGATGTAGTCCAAACCAAAGAAAAAATAAAGGATTCAGATGGTATTAATAAAAAAATACTAAATGAAAACTTGCAAAATTATAACAATAATTTAGATAATGAACATAAAATTAAAGTTGATACCCAAGCAGAAAGTTTAAATGAGGCGGTAATCGACAAAGGCAAATTACAAACAGATGGTGGCAAGCTTATCAGTCTCAATGAGGTCAATGCCAAGAATAGTGAAGACAAACCAGATAAAATTGATATACCTATTAAGCTTACTGATGATGAAGACGACGACAAATCCATCCAAAAAAGTGCAGAAGAACTTTTCGAAGACAAAAATATAGAAATGGGCAGGATCAACAATGGTGCAGAAATTATACAAAGATCTTCAATTAATTCTGTTTCTACAAAAGATACCAATCATGATCCTAGAAACCGAGATAAAGGTGAAATTCCTATAGCAACCATAGAAATGCAATCAAATGGCCAGACAATGTTCAACCCGTGTTTTAATCAAGTTGGACAAGTTCCTACGTCGTACAAATTAGTTCCAGCAGACGGAAATAGCCTCTTTAAAATTGTACCTTCATCCTCACCAAAGTTTTCTCCATATGCTGTCAATCCCCAGGTATACCCTTACATGCAATCACCTTATATGATTCCTCAACAAGTAATACCTATGAACACCATGAACCAACAAATGCAGAACACTCCACTCCACGTCAACGGACCAGGTGGACAATTTTATGTTTGCAATCCTATTGCTGCTCCAAGCAACAACAACAACGGTGTGGCTAATAATATAGTTAATATGCCAGGGGTAGAAGTAAGAAGGGATGCAACTAATTTGCAGGATTTACTGGGATCGTTGCCTAAACCTGAAAAACCTAGGTAAGAATAACTTATTTTATATAAAAAGTTCTTATTTTCTTTTTCTATTGTTTTTTTCTTTACGTGGCTCTAAACTGTGTGTGATGTTTCTTCGGCATTATATTTAGTGTGTTTTTTTAATTTTCTAGTAGAATTCTAGTAAGTACTCTTATTTTCATTTTTACTGTTTTATCTAGAAGTAACCGAGAAAAGTATAGTTGGAGTAAGTTCTAAAATATAAATGTTCAAATTTGCAATATGACATTTCTTTGCAATAACATTTTAAGATTAAAATCGAACGTTTGTATAACAAAATGAGGTTATGTAAGGCATATTCACACAGGCGTAAAAATAAGTAGTATAGTAGTGAAAATAAAACAGTAAATTATTGATTTTCGTGAACAATGTCCTGAATTACTCTTTCACTAAAATAGTTCTTATTTTGTTTTGTCAAATTTGATGCAATTAGACAAAGAGGCCGATAGATTCAATTTAAAAACTATTAAGTGTCTGATCTGCAGGATCAGATAATTCCAACTAAAAATTACCTGAAATATATCGACAAAGATCAGGAGCAAAATGGTTAATGCAAATATGGATGTCAAGTTCAAGAATCCAAACAACATTTTACAGCGGGCTGCCAGGTATTTACTGAAACTTAATACAAGAAACAGCATAACTCAGTAGAACAGATACTTCATCAAGTGATTGCTAATAAACTGTAATTTCTCTAAGAGAAGTAGGCTTGAAAATGACAACTATAAGCTATACTGGGACGCACAGATCGACTAGTGACATATAATAGACTAGATGTTATACTAATTAATAAACGTTTAGATAACAAGTTTAGATATCTCGGTAGTTGGATAACTGAAGATCTAGATCCAGACATAGAGATACGTAGCAGGATTGAGCAAGCCAGAACAGCATTTACTAATATGAGAACCTTGCTAAGCAACAGCAACCTTAACTTAACGCTTCGATACCGCTTTGTAAAATGTTACATCTACTCCATACTGCTATATGGTGTAGAAACCTGGACCATAAAGGCCAATGTGATGAACCGATTGGAGGCCTTTGAAATGTAGGTATTTAGAATACTACTTAAAATTTCCTGGACAGATCACACAACAAAGGTCGAAGTATTAAATCGAATGGGCAGGGAACGAGAGTTGCTGCCAATAATAAAAAGAAGAAAAACTGCTTATCTAGGTCATATATTTCGAATTTCCAAGTAACAGTTCTTAAAGTTTATTATGGAAGGAACCATAGAAGGAAAACGGGGCATCGGAAGAAAGAAATACTCATGGCTTCAAAACATAAGAGATTGGACAAACCTTGATGCCCATGCACTCTGTAGAGCTACACAAGACAGAGAGGAGTATGCCAGAATTGTCGCCAACATCCACTAATTGGATAGGGCACCATAAGAAGAAGAAGATAAGAACATGCAGAAATGGTTACCATGACGTATGCCCTTTTAGTATTAACGACTTAAGAGTAGCTAATATTAAAAGGACTACCACTCCAGGAACTCCAGTGCTCAATACTTTTAATAATGTAGCTATTTGTGATGAGCCCTTGTGCCCTTGGAGAGTTTTAGATCTGTATGGTTTAAATCTGTAAATTTATTTATTTATTTATCTTATGGCATATAATTAACAATAAATGATTATTATAATTATTAAAAGCATTAAAATTAATTATTTAAAGTAACTTCGACCGACAATTTGGTTTCTGGTTATTTAGATAAAAAAATTATTATCATCATCATCATCATTGGCAGTACAGCCCTTTAAGAGCCAAAGCCTTCTTTAGAACATTCCCCCATCACATCATATTTCTAGCAACTCTTCTCCATCCTTAAAGTTTAATGGATTTTAAGTCGTCTTTCAAGTTTTCCAAGTACTTAAGTTTTGATCTACTTATAGTACATCGTCTCACTGGTCCTCTTCAGTTGAATTCTTTTTTCACCGACACATCATTCTTTTCTTTTGATTTCATGCCACATATAATTTATCTGATGCGTGCTACCTTAATGAATTTTACAACGTATGCTTCCCCGAAACTTACATAAGTCAAAGTTGTAGCGTCTACGTCACAAACCTTGCTCTTTGTGTCCTCTGTACATTCTTCTTAAAATCTTTTGCTCGAAAAACTTAAGCAACTCTTGGTCATTCTGTGTGAGTGGTTAAAACTGGTCTTATTAGTGTTTTATACACGGTAAGTTTTCTTGGAAGTTTTGAGGCCATTTTTCTTTCCAGTACATAGTAGAGTAACACTTATTTGCAAAGACTATTCTTCTTTGGATTTCTTCGCTGACGCTATTCTACTTAATCAGTTACGAACCTAGATACGAGGATATATTGGTATTAAACTAGCCTTTGATAGATGGCGCTAGTTGATACCGAATTGGTTTCGGTGTTGACATTTGCCATTCATGATATGACGTCTGTCAAAATTTTAAGTTTTAAAAACAATTAGTTTGGTTTTTACAGCCGTCAAAAGCAAGCAAATTTTGTGTTTTCGGAGAAATGGAAAAAGTCGAGTATCGTTCGGTGATTAAGTTCCTCCACAAAAAGGGTAAAACGAATGTGCAAATCAAAGCCGATCTGGACGAAGTTTATTGTGAGGTTGCACCTTCGTTACCAAAGGTAAATTTTGGAAAGCTGAATTTGTTCGTGGTCGTACGAGTGTTTTTGATGATGAGCGTCCCGAAAGGCCAAATGAAGTCACCACGCCGGCAATGATCAACAAAGTCCATGACATGATTATGGCAGATCGTCGAATTAAGCTCCGTGAGTTAATAGAGGTCCTAGACATTTTCTACGAACGCGTACACAACATCATTCACCATCATTTGGACATGAAAAAGCTATCCGCGCGATGGGTGCCGCGTTTGCTGACAATCGATCAAATGCAAAAACGTGTGACCACTTCGGAGGCGCTTTTGGCGATGATACGGCGCGATCTGAAGGATTTTTTTCACCGATTTATCACCGTTGATGAAACCAAGGTGCATTATTATATACCGGAAACCAAAGAACAGTCGAAACAGTGGCGCAAACGCGGCGAAGTGCCGCCGAAGAAGGCAAAGAGTGCACATTCGGCCGGCAAAGTGATGGCGACTGTTTTCTGGGATGCGAAGGGTATCATCCACATCGACTACTTGGAAAAAGAAAAAACAATCAATGGTGAGTACTACGCAGCATTATTGGATCGATTCGATGCCGAATTTCGTCGAAAACGTCCCGGTTTGAAACGCAAAAAAGTGCTCTTTCACCAAGACAATGCACCGGCTCACCGATCGGCCATCGCCATGGCAAAATTACACGAATTGGGCTATGAATTGGTTGAACACCCTCCGTATGATGAAGTCGTCGCTGAAACTTCGGCTCATTTTGAAGAGCTCGAGCAAAAGTATTATTCGGATGGGATAAAAAAATTGGAACATCGTCTTACTAAGTGTATCGAACTAAAAGGGGACTATGTTGAGAAATAAATCGATTTAATTTCAAAAAACTTGTTTTTTCTATTAAAGGCTAGTTTTATATCAATCCAGCCTCGTATTTGAATGTGTCCACATCTCAGGCGACAAAATCAACTCTATCCAGATGGTTGGGTGCTTGAACGTCTTTTAATGTGCTGTCTTGTTGATTTTTTTTGAAAACTTTCGAAGTTTTTCAACTTTTGAAGAAAAATTTTTACATTTTTGATCAATGGGATCTTTCTGTTGTAGTGGTACTTTTTAAATTTTGACCATAGCTCTGAAGATGGCTTTGTAAGACGATGGCTTTTCTTTTCAATTCATTCATTTGTCATAAGCCTATACAAAACTTACCAGTCTCTCATTTTTTATGCATTAATTTCGTCTTAGCAATATTAATACGAATCTCAATAATATTATTAGCTAGTATTGTAGTATTGTCTGCGTAACCAATTTTATTTATTGAAACGCCAATGACCCTTCTCTATACCTTGTGGCTCATTTCCTAAAGCTAGTTGAAATATTTTCTCAACATAAATATTAAACAAAATAGTAGATAGTATATAGACCTATTGGTCTCTCTTTAATATTTTGAAAATGTTCACGAAAATGTCGGTATTAATACAATTTCATTTGACTGGTTTCAATAGAGCTCTTTATATTTCTTATATCTTTATCGTCAATACCGATTTATAGAAATCGTTCTAATAGTAGCTAACAGTAGTGCCTAACATTATCAAAGGCTCTTTGATAAACAATGAATCATATAAAGATATCAAGCCTTCGGCTGACCACCATTACGACAAATTAGTCTCTGTCACAAATGTTTATTCATAACTGTCCAAGGTGTTATATTTTTTACTTAGGATAATTCTCTTCTCTCATCATCTTCTCGATAAATCGTTTCTTTCATTATGACGCCTAGAAGATGAAATTTCTTTTGTATCTTAGATAACCTGTTTTATATTACCAATGAAAACTAAAAATGAATTTTTTTAGGAACAATGGTAGAGCTTCCCAAATAGTATGTCCTGTCGGTTATGAGGCATGTTCGGATGATAGTAAGTGTGTTCCCAAACATCAATTTTGCGATAACGAAGCCCACTGTAGTGACGGCAGCGACGAAATGTTTTGCAGCTGCAAAGAAAGGGTTGGAAAATTAAGAACATGCGATGGATATTTTGACTGTCCAAATGGAGAAGATGAACTTGGATGTTTTGGTAAGTGACTTACAGATTAAATAATAATTGTAGTTGGTTAATGTTATTTAGGATATTTATTAATTTTATTGAAGTCTTTATGGAATTGGTATATTTAATTTATACTAAACATTATCCAAACGGATTAATTAACATCAAAACGTGTTTGATCTTATCAGACCGCCATCAGTGAAACCTGAAAGTAAGTAATTCCACTCTAATGTAAAGCTAAGGGGGTACATATATAATATTGACTGTTACTAAAAAACGTGTGATAGTATTACTTACCTGAACACGTGTAAAACACCAATTCGATCCAATCGAATTGCTTACTTTCAGGTTTTATTGATGATGGTCTGATAAGCCCGAAAAATTGATATTAACTAATCCGTTCGAATATGGGTATGAGTTGAATACACCAACTACATAAACAAAAATTTTTATACTTCAACTTTAAATTATTTTTTAACTATAGTATACAGCCAGCTACTTGGAATTTTCCCTTAAGCTTAAATTATACTTGAAATTTTCTGTTTTTAAATTCACTATTTGAAAGTTCTTAAAATCTGGTAATTATTTATCGATCTTAGTGTGTGACCTTGAATTTAATAAAACATATATCGATTAGAACTTTTCCACAGGAATGCAATTTATAGGCGAGCGGTTTACCCCTCAAAAGACGCTTAGAAACAGAATATACCGACTAAAATTCTTTTTGCATTTCTAATGTACCAAACCTTTTTTATTCGATTCTATATATTTTTCCAAGATGAAATGTATTTTTTTCAAAAAAACAATTTCACCGAATTGTTACGGAATCAAGTTTTTTAGATGTATCTCATCAAAATAAACACTTTTTCTCTCTTGAGAATTTTTCGAAAAATGCTTCCTTTTCGAGTTATTTGCATTTTTTTGTTGAAAAAATGCGTTAATTAGTGATTTTTGGGATTTTTTTTCTAAAAAGCTACTAAATTAATTACAATTCTACAAATAGCTTTATAATCTTTAAACCGTCGAGTACAAGTCAATATTTTGACAATAATTTTTTTCTATCTTGCTAAAAACGTGGACCCAAATATTTCGAATATGCCTTTCGAGCAGTCTACCGCTAAGGGTGTACAGCGGTTGCGGCGATACAGGCGTGCGACGCGTAGAAAGATTTGTTTAAATTTAAAAAATTAATTCAATACAAATATTACGTACAATTTATTAAAAAAAAAAGATATTTCTAATTATTTTTATATAGACATATTACAATTAAAACAATTAAAATTAATTTTTTACAATGCTATAATAATGTAATTTTTTTTTAATATACGTGGTGACTATATTATTGAATGTTTTATTACAGTGAAATACATTAAGCAATATATAATTAATTTTCATTGAAAAATATAATAAAATTAAAATATAATATTAATTATACATCGTTTTCATTGTCTTCAATAGAGTCGTCTTTAACATTTTTACAATTCTCTGGTGTACATGCACATACTGCGCAGCATTCTAAATTATAGGAAATACAATTACAATTTTTCGTAGAACATTTTCCGGTACATGAGCAGAAATACTTTTGTAACATATCTAAACTAGTTTCGCCTTCAAAATAATTAAAATCGAAACAATTATTTTCCATTGTCCAACCATGGGTTAATGGATCAAGAGATGAAATAATATTGTTTTTTGCTTGAATCCATTCATTTATTTGCCACTTTGCTCTTAAGTAATGTTGTAATAATGCTGGTTTCGAAGGTGGTAATTTTTCATTAGATGCATTTTTTTTAATGCAACACTTTTTAAAGCGTTCACCGAGTCTATATATTACACGTCATTGGTTGCAACACGCGCCCAATAACAAGTTAAAACAAGTCTATATCGTTGCCGCTAATTTAGAATTATCTAAGAAATTTGTAGTGAAATGTAGAATATTTAGTAATTGTAACCTAGTATTTACTTACCTACGTAGTATTAAATAAAATTAAAATTTCATTCTTCAATTATCAGATATTTTTCATATATATATTACATTATTAAAAAAGTCGAAAAGATTCGAGCGCCTACAACACCTCAACCGCTGTACACGCTTAGCGGGATACTCCTCGAAGGGTACACGTAAACTCATCACCAATTACCATAAATACCCTCGGACATAGTACAAACTCATCACCGCCACAAAAGTAGGGTTTTCAAAATAGACCCTAAGAGATTGGTAAACTGATCACTGGCCTACCTGCAGCCTGGATCAGGTATAGACCATAAAATCCCAGCAAACTGCTAGTTTTTGGTAATTTCACAGAATAATCCAAATCCAGATGTCTTAAATGCAACTGAAATTTATTGGTTTTTATTTGGGAATTCCACAAAATTCTATTGATAGCTACCTAAAATCATGCGAAAAGAAAAAATTCTCTTTATTTGTCCTTGTTTCTTCAACATGGATAGTGAACTGCTAATTTATTACGTCCTGAGCCAACGCGGACAAAAAATGATGGTTATCAATAATTTCAAATTTCAATTGATTGCGAAAGACTCTAAAAAAATCGAATTGCCTTTTGTGGACTTGTGCGACGAAAGGGTGTAAGGCTAAATGTCATACAACTGGTGAGTAGAAATGTTATACCGTTTTTGTTTAGTTGTTTCGCACTGGTTTTCGCGAATAATCCTGATCAAACAGAAAAAAATCAGTGTAATTAAGTTCTTTAAGTTAACTGTATAAGATGTTTCTTGTAGGCAAGGCATAATATTACTTTGTTGCTGTAGATTAAGTTTTCTGATATTATATTTTGAGACTTCTAATTAAATTGTTAAAGTCACATTGTTATATGTATATATATATAAATATATATATATATATATATATATATATATACAATGATCAGATATAAAATTTTTTTTAGTTGTATACGCGGTTTGTCAACAAAAAAAAGAATTGTGGATATTCTCAAGTCTTAATAAAATTCATGTTGTTTAACGAACCGCGTAACTGACTGAAGAATACTAATATCTGATTCTGATGAGTGAAATTCTAGATCATTCAGAACTAGAGAATAAATTTTTTTTCATAAAACTAAAAATAAAAAAATTTTTCATATGGTACCAACTTAATTGGACTCTTATATACATATACTGAAAAAGCGATAAATGCTTGTTTGTAGTCAACGCTGATCAGTTAGACTACAAACACAACTATATATTTGGGTGTGCAGCCGAAGATAGGACAAAGAAGTACTCTTTTTAAGCTACCAAGTATTCGCAAATCTCTATTTGCATCATCAGGGTGCTACAATAAACAAAATTAGTATAAATTACCGAATAAAAATTATTTTGTATCTTACACTAATTGAGGTTAGTTGTCATGATGTTTATGAAATGAAATGAACAACTCATCTGACTCCTACAAATAATGGCGAAAACTAACCAAAAAATGTAAAAATATTGCTTTTAAAAGCACTCTAATTGTGGGGTACAAGTCATTGAAAGATAAAGTACAGGAAGCTGTACTTAAGCATTTTGATACATTCTGTCATAATAAATGCATTGCTGATTACTTCAAATTTAAAAATTTCCGCCAATGATGCCATAAAATTTAAAGCTTTGCACGTGTAAAAAATTAGGTTTCCTTCGACTTCAATGCACTAATAGCACACTCAAGTTTTTAGCTTTTCCTATTTTTCAGATATTTTATATTTACTAACTGTCGAAAATTGTGTATTATTTTCAAAATAGTCAAATAACGCCAAAACGGTAAGACTTAGACCGAATGTATGCTTAACAAATTATCTCGAGAATTCAATGAGAAATATAAAAATGCAATGAAAATCAAATAACGAAGTTGGGACTACTTCCGATATAAACAAAAATAGCACATATTGACAAATATTTTCATTTTAAAGTTCACTATCGAAATCCTATGCAACTAAATTTTTAGATCTCAAAACCATTTAGATTGGCAGATACGTCTAATAGGCCACACCGTGAGACATATTAATATCTCAGTTAAATTTTAAAGCAACTTACTTAAAATAATTTATGAATTTATTAAATTATCACATAAACGAGAAGTATAACAGGTAAGAGGCAATCTTTCGCATTAGAAACCAGGCAAAAATCCCGGTGATGAGTTTACCTATTTGCGGTGATGAGTTTACCAATCTCCAAAGGATGCCGGTGATCAGTTTACTATATCTCCGAGGGTCTAATAATTTTATGAGGGGCTATATAGTGATGAGTTCGTACACGTCCCTCTCGAAAGGCATATTCGAAATATTTGGGTCCACGTTTTTAGCGAGATAGAAACCATTTATCCCTGTCAAAATATTCTAACTTGTACTCGACGGTTTAAAGATTATAAAGCTATTTGTAAAATGGCAATTTATTTAGTAGTTTTTTAGAAAAAAAAATCCCAAAAATCACTAATTAACGCATTTTTTCAACAAAAAAATGCAAATAACTCGAAAAGGAAGCATTTTTCGAAAAATTATCAAAAGAGAAAAAGTGTTTATTTTAATGAGATACATCTAAAAAACTTGATTCCCAAACAATTCGGTGAAATTGTTTTTTTGTATAAGTTATTTGTTAATAACAATTGCCGGCCCACTTGTAAAAATTAAAAAAAATACATTTCATCTTGGAAAAATATATAGAATCGAATAAAAAAGGTTTGGTGCATTAGAAATGCAAAAAGAATTTTAGTCGGTTGATGCTCTGCTTATAGGGGTAAACCGCTCGCCTATTAGTTAAATATCTTTTGATGTCTGCGGCTTTTACTATTCACATGTGAAATCCTAAATGTGAAATTTTTAAGAAAGGCAGTTTGAGTCTAAGAAAAGTAATTTAATTTATTATTAGAAATTTAACATAATGGACAAACCTAATGATTTAAGGAAATTCGCAAGTATCGTTAATTACTTATTCATCATTATCTTGACCTTTATCATTCTTATGCGGGATATAATTTACTAATTACATTTTTTAGATAAAATTCTATTATGAGCTATGCTATACCAATATTAGGCTTGGAATAAAATTTTTACCACCGTTTTATAGTAATAAAGTTTCCCTTTGCCCAAAGTTTTTGTTATAAACCGTAGCAATAATCTGTAGTAGTTAGTAATGGTATTTACTTTTTATAATATGACCCAGAAATTCCAGCTTTCGTGTTTTAATTTTGTTCACAATCTCTCATTCTTTCCCTTTTTTCTAAGGGCTTTCATTTTGGTGATATAATTTTAAATGGGCCTTCTGGGAAATCCTAACTTTTCAAAATTCAATTAGCAGAAACAAATTCAAAAAGATTCAGATTCCTGTACCAGAGATGCCATGAAAAACAAAAAGGCAATTGTGAATGAAACAATATTTATATAAAAAATCAAGTGCAAGTGACAAAATTAATGATTGAAAATTTCTACATAGAATATTGTTCGCTCTAGAGCAGGGATCGGTAACATGCATTATTTTCTCATCTATATAGCTTTAGTGGATTTGTAGATCATTTCATTTTCTCTTTTTATTACCTTTGCTTTCTACAGTTTTCCTTTGAGGCACAACATTGATATTTCAATATTACAACAAGAGTTTTCTATTTATGATCATGCACCTTAGTACTTCTTTAATCTAAAATGTTTTCAAGATCTCATTGGTTTACAAAATGATTTGCAATTTGAGCACTTAATTTAATAGTTTGTAATAAATTACGTTCAGATATGAGTAAAACATCGTTTATTTTTCGAACAAACGTGAGAAAAAATATGACATTCGCATATAAAAAGCTGCGCTCTTTTCGATGAGAGTTTCAAAATGTGGTATTACTATTAAAAAAAATGATAATGACATAATAACTCGAACAGTAATGACGTCATCACAAATATGAGTTCAGCCAAAAATGTGCAACTAAAAATAAAATCGATCTGTCTGAGCTTTTTTTACTCAATGGCTAAATCAAGCTTTTTTTACTCCATGTAATTGGAATTGTATTTCCCCTTTTAAGGGTTGTAAAATTTTTGTTCTCTGACATTACTGTTATTCTAACATGTCAATAAAAAATCGATGTCAATCAATATTTGAATTGGTGAGAAGAGAAAGCAGATATGTCCATAAATAGGCATTTTTGACATTTTGACAGACAAGCATTATAAGTATGACGAGGCGCTGTCTTCTATAGAAACCGGACATATCCTCATACTAATAATGCTTTTATGTATATTAGAAATTATGGTATTGTGGAAAAACGGGATAAGTCCTGTACATGTCTACTTTTTCTACAAAAGCTACAATGCATGTCTATTCGTCCCAATATACATTTGTCATTCATCACTATGGAAGGTGTATAATTAAAAAAAAGGCGAAATCCAAAGTATTGGAAGGCTGTTATCAATAAAAAAGCAAGACAATCTTTACAAAAGTATACTGATTATAAAGGTCGTACTGTTCCAAGCAAACGCATTGGAGAACCATGCATGTATGTTGTTATAACCTCAAATTGTTTTAAATATTTAATTCTTACTAGACTTGTTACATTGTAGATGTAAGAAGAAACGCTTTCTTGCGATTCCTCGTGAATGTAGAGCAGATATTTTTAAAAAATATTATAAATTAGAAAAAAAAAATGCTCAAGACGCTTATCTTCATCATCATCATTGGCTTCACAACCCATGGTGGGTCTTGGCCTGCTCAAGGATAAGTCTCGATTCTCTTCTATTCTTCGCCTTGGCTTTCCAGTTTCGTACTCCCAACATTCTCAAGTCTTCCTACACCTGATCCTTAAATCGTGCTCTGGGTCTGCCTTTCCTTCTCACTCCATCTATTCTTTGGTTATAAATATATTTTGGCGGCTCCATCTCATTCATTATCTCTATGTGACCTAACCACCGCAGCCGGTTTATTGTGATGGACCTAATAATATCAGGTTTGTCATACAGGCGGTAAAGTTAGAAATTATAGCGTCTACGCCATAATCCGCCCTCCTGTACTCCTCCATAGATATGCCGGAGGATTTTACGTTCAAAGCATCTTAAACGTTCTTCATCGTTCTTTGTCATCGTTCATGTTTCCGACGCGTAGGTGAGGATGGGCTTGTTAAGAGTTCTGTATATCACTGGTGTAGTTCTTTTTGTAACTAGACTTGTTGTTAAAAAATGTTTTAATCTATAATAAGCTCTATTTGCCAGATATATCCATCTGTTAATTTCAGCACTTACTGCAATATACTGATTAATTTGTGAGCCTAGATATATAAACTCTGTTACTCCTTCGAAAATATATGTTCCGATCGTTAGATCTTCTTTTATATACTTCATCTTACTAATGTTAACCTCTAGTCCCATTCTTTTTGTTGCTGCTTCAAGCGATTGGAATGATTCGACCACGTCCGCCTTTCTTCTTGCAATAATGTCGATATCATCAGTGTACGCTAGTACATAATTGTACGCTGCGATTAATAATAGTTCTTCTGGTTGTTATTACAGATTCCCTTATCGCTTTCTCTAGTGCAATATTGAATAGAAGGCATGATAGGCTGTCTCCTTGTCTTATCTTCAGTCCCTTATTGAAATATTGACAGTTGCTCGACGTTTTGTCCTAGACAAAACACTGAAGATAACAGAAGGAAACCACATGAATACTAATTTTGGTATAGACTGACAACAAGTACGGGAGTTTATTCTGTTTGTAAATCTGCATTTTTAAGTCGGCATGCTATAACTAAACACAGAGTAGGTCGGTTGACAGAGCTTTTAGAAAAAGGACAAGTAACTATTGACATGAGAAGTAAACAAAAACCAGCTAATGCAAAACCTGAAGAAATATTCAATAGTATAAAAGCCCATATTGGGTCATTTCCTGTCAAACTAGCACACTACACTGGACGCGAAGTGAAATATTTGAACGAAAAACTAAATACAAATATAATGTATTTGTTATTTTCAAAAAAAATTCCATATGTCCCAGTTAAATATGGATTTTATAGAGCTGTCTTCACCAACTTCTATCGGTTACGCTTCGGCAAAAGTGTTTTGCTAAAATGAATGAGTTAGAGGCCCTTACCAAAGTCGATCAATCGGTAGGAGGAATATGCATTGACTATGTGCAAAATTTATTTCTACCAGTACCATCTATCCAAGATACATTTTACCTAATTCAACTTACAGTCGGTGTGTTTAACATACTTCTTCTTCTTCTTTTGCCCTATCCGTTTCGGACGTTGGCTATTAACAAGGCTATTTTGACTTTGTTTACGGCACCTCTGAACAGTTCGGTCGATGTTAGTCCGAACCATTGTCGCAGGTTATGCATCCATGAGTGTCGTCTTCTTCCCGGCCCTCTCCTACTGTCGATTCTTCCTTGGACTATTAACTGTAGCAGCCGGTACTTAGTATGCCTCATGACATGTCCGAAGTACTCAAGCTTCCGTTTCTTTACGGTGAAGATTATTTCTTTGCTTTTGCCTATTCTCTGCATTACTTCCTTGTTAGTGATGTGGTCTGTCCAGGATATCCGAAGAATACGGCGATATATCCACAGCTCTAAGGATTCTAGTTTCTTCAGGGTGGCTTCCGTTGTGGTCCATGCCTCTGCTCCATAGAACAAGACCGGGAAGACATAACACTTGACCAGTCTTAATTTTAGTTCCATTGAGATTTTGCTTGTGAACCACTTTTTCATATTGTTGAACGCGTTTCGCGCTTTTTCAATTCCTGATCTTATTTCTGTTGACTGGTCCCATTTTGTGTTGACTGTGGTTCCAAGGTATGTGTATGTCTCCACTTGTTCTATTTTTCGGTTGTTTAATGTCAGTTGCATCGGAGGTTGTTGTGTTCTGCTGATGAGCATGCATTTAGTTTTGGTTGTATTGAGTTCTAAACCATATTCTTGACTTGCTGTGTGTATGCTTTGCATGAGTGCATTAACATACACGATCTTAAAACCACTAAAAGCTTCTTCTACGTATATCACAAAGGATTAAGTAAAAAGAGCCCTAACGAGGTGTGTTCCTTCATAATGGATTATATTAAAACATATGTATCTGAGGAAGTGAAACACTTTCACATTTTCTCTCTCACAGCTGGAGGTCAAAACAAAAACCACACAGTTTTAAGGTTCGCCAAAGCCTTAACAGACCTCAGAAGATTTGAAACGGTGAACCAGTACTACCCTATTCGTGGTCACTCGTTCATGCCTTGTGACCGTACTTTGCTGTAGCAAAGAGAATAATAAAAAAGGCTGATACGATTTACACATTAAAAGAGTATGTAGAACTTATTATAACTGCTAGTTCTAAAAGAAGTTTTACTGTCCATCTGATCGAGAATGATAATAGTATTATCAAAGATTATAAGTCCTTCTTCTTCTTCTTCAGTGCCTTATCCGGTCCGGATGTTGGCGATCATCAAGGCTATCATGGTTTTGTTGACTGCTCTGCGAAACAGCTCCGCTGAGGTCATCCTGGTAATAATAATAAGTCCTGGTGGACTGGATATTACAAAAGAAATGTTTTATTACATGGATCACTAGGTAGGCATATTCCAAAAGAACAAAATGTTCTTTTTCTATCAGCAAGTTCATGCACTTTTCTTGTAACTCTCAGGCAAAAGGTCAAATTATTGGTCTTGAATTTATTGATCGAATTGTTCACCATACATTTGATGTTTCTAAACGCACCAAAGTAGAGTCACTACATGTTAACTTGGCCTATCCTCAAGTCAGAGTTCCGATTAAGAAAAAGAAACTAGAACATCTATTGAAATTTGCACCCCACTTGGATGAGAATATTCTTGGATGCAAGATATTTTATGATTCCTTATTTACATGGCCAACTGCAGAAGGTGAAGATGAATCCGAAGAACTTTGATTTATTCCTTTTTATCTTGGTATTTTGTGTTGTATTGTCATCATCATATAACGGGGGTCCTACGGCGATTGCCGCTTCCCGCATTTCAGCCTCCATCTTTTCCTATCTCTCCAATCTCCCTCTTCTAAGCCTCTAGATTGCATTGTTTTTGTAATTTCTCTTCTCCAGGAATTTGGTGGTCTTCCCCTTTTCCTTCTTTCTGGCGGAACATACATTAAGGCTTTCTTTGGCCACCGCTCCTCCTCCATGCTCATCACGTGACCATACCATTGTAATTGCCTTCCTTGTATTCTATCTGAAAGAGTGTCTCTAATTCCTGTACGGTTTCGTATTTCCTCATTCCTGATTCTTTCCATTCTCGATACTCGACATGACCTTCTAAGATAATCCATTTCCACAACGTCTACTTTATCTCGTTCATTCTTTGTCATCGTCCAACATTCGGCACCATATGTGGTAATTGGTTCTACAATTGCTCTGTATACGCGAAGTTTGGTATGCATCTTTATTTTATTAGACCCCAGTAATGAATTCAGTATTCGGATGCATTTTTTCCCTTGGGTTATTCGGTTTTGTACATCTATCTTAACTCTGCCATCTGCTGATATGATGCTTCCTAGATATTTATACTGGTTGCAGCCTTTTATGACTGCGTTTTCAAGCCTCAGATCTGTGGTATTTCCTCCAATTTTTAAATATTCTGTTTTGCTTATGTTTACAGTAAGCCCCCATTTGGCATATTCCTCAAATAATTTTCGATTCATATAATTTATATCTTCCTCATCGGTTGCAACCACCACCTGATCATCTGCAAACAACAATGTATACAGAGTTTCTTGTCCCACTTCGATGCCCATAAATCTACATTTATTTCTCCAATTCCTCAATGCTTCTTGGACGTATATTTTAAAGAGTGTCGGTGACAAACAGCATCCTTGCTTTAGGCCTTTAGTGACTTTAAATTCATTTGAGGTTCTGGCTCCAATTTTTACACAACTAACTGCATTTTCGTACAATTTATATATCGCTCGGATATACGTCGAATCCAATCCGGACCTTTTGAGAACCTCAAACATTTTCTTTAATGGGACACTATCATATGCTTTCTCAAGGTCTATAAATACCAAATGGGTCTCTCTACTTCTTTCGACACGCTTTTCAATTATTTGTCGTAGGATAAATATATTATCAAGGCAGGATCTCCCGGTACGAAAGCCGCTTTGTTCTTCAAGATCTTGTATCTGTCTTTCAACCCTCTTCTTTAATATTCTGCCGTACAACCGGCCCACAGAGCTCGTCACACTAATACCTCTATAATTGGAACAGTCTCTTTTATTCCCTCTCTTATATATGGAGCTTATATAAGATTTATTCCAATCTTTAGGAATTTCCTGGTCTCCACACATACATTTATTGAAAAGGTCTACTATTAATTCTAAAAGTGCAGTCGGCCCATATTTAACCAGCTCTATGGGAATGTCTCCAGGCCCTGCTGCTTTTCTGTTTTTAACCTCTTTTAAGGTTTCCGTCAATTCAGATAATGTTATTATAGGGATTTCCTGTCTTTCGTCTCTGTTGTATTGTTTATATCATATTAAATAACCCTAAAATAATAATGTTGTTTAAAAACCGGATATGTCCAATAAATAAATATTTATTTTCTGTCCTCTGATAGTTGCCTTCATTAAATTTTGTATCAATATTAATTAGTGATAGATTGCTCTATACAGTGGTAGTTAAAATTGTGTTAAATACTGGACAGTTTTCAATAGAGGAAGTTTTTTCTTATTTAACTTAATTTTTGTGACATGTCAGCTTTCTCTTCCCATTGATTCATTTATACTCGTGTATTATACAAAAGCACTATTTAAGTTATACATATTTGAATGTGCAGCCTGCACAAAAAAATTTATTTTGAAAATGGCCTACAATCCGAAGAAAGCTGCCAACCCCTGCTCAAGAGGATTGGCGTCACAATGGAATAAGGGCTCACATCAGCAACTCTTTCATCACTTTAAGATTTTTTACCATGACATAGTATCTTTTTATTGCAATTTTAAATACTTCTTTGATAGAGTAAGGTTTCGTCGAATATAAATATTATTAGTAGTAGTTTTTTAAGTAGTTATTTTCAACGAAAAGTATTTTCAAATATATTAGAAAATAAACGTTTTTTTAAACAGCTTTCCTTATCAGCATTATAAACTGTGTTCGTTGAAAGTTTTTTAGTTAAAATATTGTTTTAGGCTGTGGTAAAGATGAGTTTAGCTGTGACGATTGGTCCAAGTTCAGGAAGAGTACTTGTATACCAATAGAACAACGTTGCGACGGTACCACGCACTGCGAAATAACTGGAAAAGACGAGGAGGACTGTACTGCGCTTACTGACCATATTGGAAAGCAACCGTTTAACAAAATTTCAAATTCGATCGGATTTCTTCACAGGAATTTTAAAGGAAAGTGGTTTCCCACTTGTTTGGGTTCTGAAATATGGGCTATGGATGTCTGTAAAGTTGAAGCTGGGCCGGTGTCTGTGTAAGTAAAAAATACAAGTTGTGATCTAGCTGTTTCTATCATATTTGAAATGAAATGAATAGAAACTTTATCTCACACTCATCAGTCACCAAGATGGCAATGTATGTATTTATCTATAATATTTTCTATTCATATTTTAAACAAAGGAACCTTCTATTCTTCTCACATGTCTCACGTATGCATTTTTACAGCATATGGTCTCTTTGGTGAACTCTTTTCTGGTTTTTCTAGTATAGTTACTTGTATCTATTCAGATAGCTTGCCGTTAGTATACGTAACCTACATATATTTGCCATGCAACTGTCAATTCTAGACGTCTTAGGTATCAAGCTGTGGTTTTATAGGATTGTGTACTGAAAGTGAATGATTAGATAAAGATAACATAAAAGTATTGGTAAAACTTTTTAATGCATTGATAATACTGGAGTTATTCCCACAGATGGGCTAAAGTCCATCTTTGTCAAAATATCTCAAACATACCTGCAATGCTAAAAAAATGCTCAGAACATCGATTAATTAGCCTAATGAGCCACACTCTTAAGATGAAGTAAAACTTTTTAATGCATTGATAATACTGGAGTGATTCCCACAGATGGGCTAAAGTCCATCTTTGTCAAAATATCTCAAACATACCTGCAATGCTAAAAAAATGCTCAGAACATCGATTAATTAGCCTAATGAGCCACACTCTTAAGATTTTCCAGAGTGCATCTAATTCTCACAACAGAATTAGATGCAAATGCTAAAGAGATCTCGCAGATACCCAATCTGGTTTTAAAAATACTATGGGAACTAATAAGGCACTTTTTGCGCTAAATATGCGCACAAACTCAAACAAGCAGTACAATAACACGCAGAATGGCAATGACTAAAATGACTTTTATGAAAATAAAGACATTCTTTACAATAGTCATCTTAAGTTTAAGGTTAAGTGCTATATTTGGTCTGCCTCGCTTCAAAACATCTTCGAGTGATCTGAAAATTCCATATAGAAATATCCAATTATGGGACATTTTTAACTCTTTGCCATTCTGGTCTCTACTCCCATATAGGGTCTCCTGTACCCTGAGAGTCCGTTGTCGGGGCTCTGCTCCGGTTCTTCGAACTCTGAGATTCTGTGGCTGGACCTTGTCTACCTTCTAAACTGTGTTTCATTTCATTTCCCATGTGAGAAATATCGATTATCCACCAAAGATGGAATCTACGAATCTAAGGCACCATGGCCGTAGTTTTCCAGGCCCTTCCATCCCATTAGGTGATAAAGAGTGGACATTAAAAGTATAAACAGAGTGGATTCATAGATGGGTGCTGAAGATACCTTAGACAGCAATAAAAAGTAATAGGGAAATACTCAGGAGGGTCAACAAAGATAGAGAATTGCTAAAAACGATTAAAAATAGGAAAATGTCTTATCTGGGACAGATAGTAAGGGAAAATCGATAGAGACTACTGCCACTGATAGGCAAAATAGAAGGCCGTAGAGATATAGGAAGAAAACAGGTTTTTTGGTTACATAACGTTCGTGAATAGACTTAGATATTTATAAAGTACAGGATAATAATTATTCCATGTGGCAGAAGATCGAGATGCCTTCGCAATGGTAGTCGCCAACGTAACAGTCTGCTGTAACTAGCCAAACTGAAAGCGGAACAGGAGATAAATCACTGGCAGAATCTTTGGTCACCGACAATTGTTGCGTAATGGGTTTCTTAAAAAAAAACTATTTCTACTGTATCGTGTTAACTGTGCCAGACAACATCTGCCGATTTTCCGGTAGAACGATCGGTCCGGCAGTTAATTTACCGATCTGCCGAAAGGGCCCTATTTTCTATCGAATTTCATTCTTCGGATGCTTTTACTCCAAACGTACCTAATTTCATACGTTTATCCTTCAAAGTACAAGAGTGGATTTTAAGAGAGCTTGCCTTAACTGTAGATAACAAAGTCAATGTACATTTTCTCTTCAAGAATATGTTTGGTTAATTAAATTTACCTTTAAATAAGATATTTTACTAATGTCCTGTATATTTTAGGTTTCCTAAAACACACATGGTAGTTACAACAAACAGCTACGATGGGGATTTCATTAACGTTCTTCCCAATAATGAAGTAAGTTTCGTTAAGAACTGCGTCCAAGACAGAGCTGCTTTTGTAGAATGTCCAGCGTTATTCTGCGGCATGAGGATGAATATTAAAAATCCTTACAGACCCCACGAGGTCGATATCAGCGCAGAAAATATGATAAACGATTTAGAAAGGATCGCCAATAAGCACTACGGGCAACATTTCGATGCAAAACTGTTCCGTTTACATTCCCTGCATCAAAAAGAGAGCGATCAGAAGCATGAAGACCAAGATCCTATTTTGGGAGATGGTAGAGTGGTGGGTGGTGATCCTAGTCAACCAGCTGCTTGGCCTTGGTTGGTGTCAATATATAGGAACGGCATTTTCCATTGTGGTGGCGTTCTAATACACGAATCTTGGATAGTTACAGCAGCACATTGTACCGACAGGTAAAACTAATTAAAGAGCAATTATTTAATTTCTTATAGATACTTTTTATAAAACCTAGTCATTTAAAAGTTGTCCTTGTTACCCAATGCTAATTTATTGTTTCGGCAGCATATACTGGTACATTTTGGACATAAAGAGAAGAATAATTCGCAAGAGTAAGGGAAAGTAGCCTAATTTCGGATACCATTTACAATTAGTGTCATATTTTTCACCTAATAACACATTTTAAACTTTTATCTACTCAAGAGTACTTGCAGAGTAATATAGAAACTAATTTTATTATCATAGACAATTTATTGAAAATCTTTTTTACAAAAAATATTGTTCAATAAAATTAGTGCTTTTGTATGTCAAAAATTTTAGGGCTCCTAATTTCGGATACCCTATCCGAAATTAAGACACCATTTTGTTCATCATAAGAATAGTTACACATCTTGACAAAAGTCGCAAATATAGGTTTTCTTCTTATCAGCATTGGCGCACATCTCATGACACCACTTGAAGCACTTTATACACCTTATCCACTTCTCACCGTGTGTATCTTCGGAATATAAACTGTCACAAAACATACATTCTGTGTCTCCATCTTCATCGTCTACATCCATATCAGAATCATCATCCAAAATAAGGTCATCACCAGGATGTGAAGTGTCACTACTACTCGATTCAATTTTTTTCTTTTGCTTTTTTTGGCGTGGAGTTTTTTTTCTGTTGACTTGATTTAATTCGTTGCTTATTTTTTGTTTCTTTTCTTTCAAAGACTTTTTTCTTTCTTGTTCGGCTACACTTCGTTCAAGTTCATCTTTATAAGGTGTACTAGTTATTATCCAACTAGAACCTTTTCGAGGATTTTTTTGTTTGTTTGTTTGTGAAGTATAACTGCAAGAAGGCAGTGGACTAATATCCTCAGCTCTTATCATAGTTGCCGTAGTTTCAGTTGCATTTCCATTGGATGATTTATTTGTTAAGTTATGTTTTGGAGGTGTTCTTTCGATAATGCTTTGTGGTTCTGGTCTTGACTGACCTCTTGTTGGTAATACTTCCCCATGATTTTGATTTATGGGTGGTGGTGTTCTTTCTCTTTGTCTCTCCATTATAAAATCGTGATCAGAAAAGTTATTTTTATTAAAAGGATATATTCCAGATTTGCGAAAACCATTCGCGGAAATTTCTGCAGTAGCACTTTTCAAATATGCCGGGCACATAAGCTTACAAATTTGATACGAGTTTATGGTGCGTCCAGGATTTTGCCTTAACCACATCTCAATTTGTTGCGAATAATATGTTTTAAATGGTGACATAAAAGACAAATCTAGAGGTTGTAGTTTGTGTGAACTGTGCGGCGGGATACACAAAATTGTAACGAAATTTGCACGTCCTGCTTCTATCACATCTATATTTCTTGTGTGGCTGTAGTGACCATCAAGAATAAGCAGCACTGGGTCTTGCTGCTGAAAAAATGTGCTGCTGAATCCAACCTGATGGATGGCAAGCTGCAATAGAGCCAGGCGGCGATCCATCTAATAATTCCACTTTCATGTTCTTTCTTGGAAACACGAATAATGGAGGGACAAACCCACCAGCAGCATTCATACAAAATACAACAGTAACTAATGCGCCTCTTTCAGTCGCGGTAACAGATCCAACCTGTTTTTTTCCTTTTAATGTTATAACACGAGTATTCTTGGACTGAACCGTTGTTATGCCGCTTTCATCAACGTTATAAACTCTTTCGGGGTTGAAGTTAACTTTTTCCATTGACGTTTCTAAAAGATCATAGAATCTGCTGACATTTTCTGGGGTAAATCCCTTAATTCGGGCTTTCGAGATTCCTTGTGGTTTTCTAAGGGACAAAACTGCGTTTCGCCTCATAAATCCCCTTAACCATTTTTTACCGGCAGATTCGGCATGGGCAAATGGATGACGAAAACCATTTCGTAAAGCTATTTGATATGCAAGTCTCTTGATATCAGCGGTCCCAATTCCGTAAAATCGCCGGTCCATTTCTAGGCAATACGAGACTAAATCTGCTTCCATTTCTGCAGAAAGTACTGGTCTTCTTCCAATTTTAACAGCAACCAACTGCTCCGGAGTTTTATTTTCTTGCTTAACATAATCTTCCAGAGTTGATTTCGGAACAGCAAATAACTTCGAGGCTTTAAGATACCCCATTTCCTTTCCCCTGACGGCACGGATAGCACGTATCATTCGGTCTGGATCCCATTGTTTATGTTTTTTACTTGTTTTTGGCATTTTCTTCTGAAAAGAAACAAAAGTTTTTATGCTAACATGATCATCAATTTAAGGTTCCTAATTTCGGATATCCGAAATTATGGGACTTGTACTATCCGAAATTAGGAATTTTTTATTTTTAAGGTTAGGGCTCTCTAATTTATATGTGATTAAAATCTGCTTTAAATTAGTAGCAAAATCAAATAAAACAGGTTTCTAGCTTACCCCTGCCAAAAGATCAAACTTCAAACAGGAATAAAAACACGAAAAAATAGGCTTTGAAATACGACCGAAAAAAAACTGCACAATAACGTTTGGTGGTTTCGGCACTGCCATCTAACGGGGAGCAGCTCTACTACCTAAACAATTTAAGATAATGTTCTCTGTGGTATTCAGCGTGACATACGTATAGGTTTCTGTTCGCAAATAAAGAAACTTTTTTAGATACACCGCTATCCGAAATTAAGACACTATCCGAAATTAGGCTACTTTCCTCTATATTGTTTGTGCATATCTTCGACTCCAGAGAATAGAATCGCAGCAATATATTTTATCAAATATATTGCTGGAAACAAAACAGAATAAATGTGGCATTACCTAATAATTGTACATCTGTACAAATGATGCAGAAATCTAGTAACTTTAATATCTAATAGACTTATCTAATAAATTATCTATTATATCTAATAAAATCTAATAAACTTAGAATAGACTAATAAAATTAGTATGTGCGCAGGCGGTTTTCAGAAAACTGTATTTAATAGTGTTTCAAACCAATTAAAACAAATTTAAAGAAATTCTTCTTTTTCTTTTAGTGGCATCATAACACTGGATGCGTCTTTCCTGTCTCGCTCTGCACTTTCATTCAGACCTCCCTTGTGCCCTTCGCCTGCATTGCCTACATTTATAGTTTTCAGTTTGGAACGGGAACATCGTCCAAGTGTAGCTGAATAAATATTTCGGCTAAGTACAAGTAATTAGGTAGTCTTACTTCAGATTATTTGTTCGACTTTTGGTGTATTTCTATTAACCGATGGTACTGTTTGTTGTATGGATTTAAATAAACTACTTCTTACTCAGTAGAAATGTATTACAATTATAAACAGTATATTTTTAAATAGTTCGATAGATGATACAATTACCATTTATTTGCTCTCTACTTTTGTATAAGAAATATTATAACTTACAGTAATTAATAGGTGATCAGTTAATACACCGGTGTGGCTGCTTTGTTCGGCAGTTGAAACGTAAGAGAGAGCTTTTTGTGTGCAATCTTTCATAGAGTTAAATTTTGGACAGCGCAGTGTTGCAGCGAGGGGAAAGAGGTAGGAGCATTATTGCAAGGTTGGATTAAGTCCGAAAACAGTTGGTCTTTCACGTAATTCAACCATACCGTTCTGTCTTTCTTTTTTTTTATCTTTCTAGCATCTTTAACTGTAATATTTTCTTTGTTGACTTTATATCATCTTGACATATCGTCCCAGCCATGACAGTTTCTGACTTTTAACAAATTTTACAATATTGTGCTCTTTATTTATTTCATTAATCTCGTCATTTCTCCTGATTCTCTATATACCGTCTTCCACTTGCACCGGGCCGTGTACTTTTCTCAGTATCTTTCTCTCGAATGAGTTGCGCTTTATCTTTTTTTTGTCATTACCTAGGTCTCACAAACATAGACTACGGGTCTAATTAATGTTCTGTAGATACTCATTTTGGTTCATTTCTCTAATTACTTCGACTATTTCACTCATCTTAAAATTTGCACATAATCTGACCAATCACAAACCAAAGACAGCTTGTGTTATCGCGAAAACACCAACTGTCTTTCAATTCTGATTGGTCTACCAGCTTCGTGTTTTCAACGACGTAACCATGGATACCGATCGCAAAGCAAAGTTTGACGTTTGCCAAAAAAATTATTGTAGCTGTATACGTCAAAATGAGTCGTTTCGGTGGTACTTCAAACGAAGTTATAAACCAAAACAATGAAGAAAATATACCGAGTAACACAAGAAAATCTAAATCTTATATATGGAGACAATTTATGATGTTCTGTGTGGATCGCAACTACAAATTAGATGCAGAAAATAACAACGAAAGACTAGCATTCATTCTAAAAGTTATAATATTATAGTTATTTATAGTTATAATAAATATTTCATGATTATGACTAATTGTGAATTATTCAAAAAATGGGTAGATTTGGGTTACCTAGATCAAATGTATTATTATTAAATTCCTTCCTCTCATTCTACTGAATTTTTGACCTATCACTTTGTTCATGAAATAGTCTAATAAAATACCACTCGTGATTTAATTTAGCTTATAAGTCTGTCTTTTATTTCTAAACTCAACTGAGTTTCTTAAAGAAAACACCACTCGTCCTACGGACTCGTGGTTTTCAAGCAACTCAGTTTCGTTTAGAAGTAAATCGACAGACTTATCGCAAAAATTGAATCACTAGTGGTATTACTATCGATGACATCACTCCATTATTAGCATAGTATGTACGATTCCCACTATAAATACGTGTATTAATTTTGCTAATTTCTTTTAAAATTCTTTTGATTGATTTTTGTATCCAGATATGTAAACGCCTCCAGACGTGGAATGATATAGCTTTCTATTGTCAGTATCTGCTTCTCTGGTTCCGTTAAGGTTTATTTGGAGAACATTTTAATCTTCTTGTTTCCTTGCTGGGTTTTTAAATCCTTTAACATTCCATTTTTATTTCGACCATTTTTCCGTTTTGCCACTGTTGCTATTTTCTGCCGCAATTTTTCTCCACAAAATAGTGGGCCAAAGTTCGCCCTGCGGTACCTTCTGACATTAGTTATGTCGGCCATCTTTTTGAGATGACGATATGGTCAATTTGATTGACTTCGTTGGTTTCTAGTATTTTCCACGTTTCTTTATGAATATCTTTTCTCTTGAAGTTAGTACTAACAACTACGTAATTATTTGCTGCTATGAATTGTGAAATGTGTATAACCAAACATTTTGTTATTTGTTTATTTTTCTCTGTTGCCCGCAGTATCCTATCTCCTTTTATTTGACACCTCGTACGTCAAAATCTATCCAATAGATATGAAGATATGATGTTGTGCCCTTTTGCTTATGTTCTTACCTGTCTTTTTTCTATGTCTTTGTATTCACCACCCTTTTCCTTTCATTTGACACATCACGCGCTTAAATTGGACCAATAACAAAGAAGATACAACGTAATGTCCTTTTTGCAATATTGTCACGTTAAATTTCCTATGTCTTTGTATTCTCCACCCCCTCCTCTTTTATTTGACGCCACATACGTCAAAATCGGTTCAATAACTACGAACATATGATATTGTGCACGTTTGCTAATGTAGTTGTGTTTGTTTTTCTACGTCTTTGTATTCGGCACTCCCTCTCCTTTTCAACGAGCCATCTTACGTCACGATCCGACGAGATGTTTTACCCACACCACAAAAAGAGACAAAAATGACCAGAATGAACCTTAGAATTCTCTTTAAAATTTCTCGAGAATCTAGGGAAAAAATAAATTAAGAAATTAAATAATTAAAATTAAATATATTAACGAAATTTACTCTTGTAAAAATGATTATAAATTCCTCATTTTTTCCCAGATCTGTGGAAAAATATTATTGTAGTCCCGTTCTGTTGCTGTAGTTTTACTAAAGTGAATAAGTTTTTATTGTAATTCCATTTTACTTAACTAAGTACATTTTTTGGTTAACCCTGTAGAAATAAATATTCGAATAGTAGATCGTTGCAAAGACAATAAGGAGACCTTTCAAATGAGGTACTCCGTGACCTCGGTTTGTATTTAAAAAACCGTATATTACGTCATTACGACAACACTGATGGCGTAATATCCAACACATATATAGCAATTGATGCCCATTCAAAAATTAAAATTGAGGTGTTTTAATAATTTTTAAAAGTCGTCTTTTTCTGAAATAATAAATTTATTCCATAAATTTCCATCATACCGTATAAATAAAATGAAAATGGTATCAATAGTAAAGAAACTTTCATTGTCATGACAAAACGAAGCCTATATTAGAAACTATGTTAATAATTTGTTATATATTATTATTCCATCTAGACTTCTAACCTAGTCGTTCATTTTCGAGAGTATATTTCATGGTGTATAATACTTGTAAGTTAAGACACCACCTTTATTTTATTCCGCGGCATGTCTTGTTTTATTTAGATAGTCGCGCGGCTCTTATCAAGCCGAGCACTCTCTTGGAATAACCAATTACCCCTGTATTAATATTAATGCCAAGTTTTCGACCAAGAACCCATGCCGATGTCGCTTATACCCGAATAGACATTAACCTGAATTTATGGGCCATTGTTGGACGTTACATTGACATTAAAAGAAATGGCATCCGCCGCAATATTACACTTTAATGACTCACTGCATTTGTGCGATAGCGATGCGACATGTCATGGTATGTAGGAGAAAATCTCGGTGTCTTATGCTCAAATTTTTCGACTACCTACACACTTTTTTATTATTTGCAGATGAATTCCATATATACTATTATTTTTTATTAACTCCTTTTAGTTCTTCATTAATTACCAGTCTTTATCTTTATCTCATTTCATAAAACTGTTTCAAAGGCAATCAGGAGAGATTAAGGAAATTTAAAACCGATAATATTAAACGCACTACAGAGGAAAAGAACAGCCTTAAAGTTCTACGTAGAAAGCTAACGAATGGGAAATTCGAAATTCATAAATTAAGAAACAAGCAAAATGAAATAATATCGTCGAAGAGTTACCAGGAATTATATGGAAGTAGACGATAAGATCAAACAGAAACACAAACAGCCATTTCAAAGAAGATCAAGAATCAACGTTTTGAACTAATGCCAGAAATACAGGTAGATGAGATTCGACAAGCGTTAAGAAAAATAAAAACTAACAAAGCCCCAGGGGAGGATCGAATTGTAATAGAAGCTATTGTAAATGGAGGAGATATTCTAATAAATAGATTAAGGAAACTGTTTAATCTATGTTTGCAGCAAAGAGAGGTATCCAAAGAATGGAACAATGTTATAACCACCATTTTGCATAAAAAGGAGATTAAACGGACCTAGAAAATTATAGACCTATTAGCCTGTTGAACCACATATCCAAGCTCTTTACTAGGCTACTTTACTTTACTAGGTTAGTGACATCAAGATTGGAGGAAAAAATTAGATTGCTACCAACCGAGAGAGCAGGCAGGATTCTGATCAAATTATGGTACCAATAATCACTTCCATACAGTAAAGATACTCATTGAAAAGTCTATAGAATACAACAAACCTCTTGTCCTCACTTTCATAGATTTTAATAAAGCGTTCCACACAATCGAAATAGATAGCCCTATAGAAGCAATGAATAACAGCAGGATTGACCATAGGTATGGTGAAATTATTTACAATATTTTCAAAAATGCCACTATGACTGTTAAGATACGCGATAAAACCCGACCAATAAAAATAAAACGTGGGATAAGGCAAGGAGATACATTGTCACCGAAATTATTCATAACGGCATTACAGTATGCCTTTAAGATGTTCAATTGGGACCACAGAGGAGTAACAATAGACGGCGAAAAGCGTAACCATCTCGGTTTCGCAGATGACATTGTCCTTATCACAGATAATTTAGGAGAAGCCACAGATATGTTAAATGAATTGGACTTTTCATGTTCGAAGGTGGGCCTCAGAATGAACTTGACCAAAACTAAGTTTATGACAAATATGCTCCCCAATAACCATTTAACTATCCAAGACAAAGTGGTAGAACTGGTGGGGAAATATACATATTTGGGTCATGAAATAAGAATCACCAGGGATAACCAAACATGCGAAATCCAAAGACAAATTACTTTACCGTGGGCAACCTTTGGAACACTGCGAAACACCCTTAGGGCCAATTACCAATTAGCCTCAAAAGAAATATGATATATGATATATATTTAAAATGATTTACTGTCATATCTGTCAAAATAACCTCAACTGTCAGCACAATGTAAATTTTAAATTCCAGTAAAATGTCGAATGTATTAGACGAAAAATTTTTTTTACAACAGTATGCTCGCTAAGGCAATGGTGACATTACTATCTCCAAACGAAAGAAAAATGATGAGGATCTGGTTTCACAAGATTCCATATAAGTTTGGTTGTGTTTATATATATATATATATATATATATATATATATATATATATATATATATATATATATATATATATATATATATATATATATATATCTATTGAGATGATTGGTGTTTAAAGAAAATAATTTATAAATTATATACTAGATAATATTAGATATAAAAAGTATTTGGTTATTTTAAGAAGTTATATACTAGAGAATTTAATAAAAATTATTTATGTGAGGGCATTTTTAAGAAATTAGCATGTAATAAGTGTAAAAAAAGTTTTATTTTAGTAATTATAATGTTGTAGATATATTTAAGTGAGCCATGTGACTAGGCAACCAAAAATACTCTTTAAAGTGACGTTTAAGTAATGATTACGAATATAAAGTGGGATTATAATAATATGTTGTTTAAAATGTGTAGTTTATTAAATTAGAGTGTTAGTTACTGATTTAAGTGTATATTCTGATCTGAAAAGCCTAAATGTCAACAAAATTATCAATAGAAAATTAAAGAATTCTCCAGAATACAGAATTTGACCTTTGTTTACGGTAGAACATTCTCGAATAATGTGGATCGAACATATACTTTTTCCAGAACATCCATATAGAGGAAATAGAACAAAATCGAATAGGATTTCTTACCAGATGGTTCTGGAAGATTGAAAAGGTATAAATACTCGGTGATTTGGATTCAAGATGGCCAGTTTTAGTATGAAAGTTAGTTAGAGTCAGTCAATCAGTTACAGTAAGTTCAAGATAGTCAGAGGGTCCAATTGTTCAATATAGTGAGTTAAATGAAGATTAAGAAACAGTATAAAGAAAATATTATTGAAGATTAAAAATTATGTTATGTATAAATGGTGATTGGATAATGCAAGAAGTATTAATTGAAAATTAAAATTATATAATATATTTGCTGATTGGATATTGGTATACTGAAAAGAAGAATAAATATAAATATATAATATATTTGGTGATTGGATATTGGTATATTGAAAAGAAGAATAAATATAAATGCTGTTTGCTGGTTTGCTTGGTGCTTTATAAATGCTTAAGAAGAAATATATTTTAAATTGGTGGAAGCTGATAATTGGAAAAAGTAATTTCACAAAAACAAGGATAACCGAAGCACGAAGACATTGAGTGGTGATTAGAATCTATATAGTGGAAAACAGTTCATTTAGGCATTCAGTGACAGAAAGGTACAAAATTTTGTTAATATAATTTAGTTAGTGTCATAACAATTTCAATTTTGAAGATAGTTTGTTTCAATTTTACATTGTCTAGGTTAGATATATATGTGTGTTTCATAATAGATATAATAAAGATAATTTAAAAAAGTACTTACAAACTAATTCTTTGAGAACCGCGATAAAAACCCTATATATTATATTATTAAAAATACTCATTGCTCATCATTCACAAATAATACATCATTACACTATATTTATACAGTGCTAGTCAAAAGTCCGTTCCCCCCTCGTATCTTTTGAACGGTTATTGTTATAATAGTAAAAGTTTAAAGGGATGTAAGTAATAAACAGATGTAGGCTTCTCAACTAGTCATAACAAGTGACGTAATAGTGGTAGATGACGTTACAGCGCCACTGTGACAGATAATTTTAAATGGGACCTTATGGCAAGTGCTACCTCGTTTGAAAGGTATTAAAAATACTTATTCTGTCATAATAATTTTGTTTGAGTTTAAGCTCATTTTAATTAAATAAATATTAAAATTGTAGCTTCTTATTTAATTAATAAATATTTAACAACCAGTTTATATAGTAGGTAAGTGTTCAAAATGTGCTCCATCTACTTCCTGACAGTAATGCATCCTATTTCCAAACTCTTGCCTTACTCCTTCAAATGTATCTGTGGAAATTGCCCCACATTCTTCAACAATTCGTTGTTTCAAAGTGTCAATATTATCGGTTGCTGTAGCGTAAACTTTAGATTTCCAGTACCCCATAGAAAAAAATCTAATGGTGTGAGGTCCGGTTACCGAGCTGACCATTCTATCGTACCTCGTCGTCCAATCCATATACCACGATATTCCTTATCTAGGTAACGTCTTACTGCACCATAATTGTGCGCAGGAGCAATAGGTTGTTAAAACGTTATTTCCAAATTTCACTATTTTAAGTATAACCGTTCAAAAGATACGAGGGGGGAACGGACTTTTGACTAGCACTGTATATATGTATAATGTATATGTATCTATACAAGGAGACTTTGTACTTGATATAAACCACCAAGCACCATCACTATACATATTGTTAGAAGAAATAAATAAAAATATTACAATATGTTTACAATATAATGCGTTATATTCTTATTTTTTTTCGTGCTGATTTTTCTTTGTTGCGTAATTTTTTCAGATATTGGCAATTCTACTTTGAAATCCAAGCAGGAACGCTACGAAGATTCTCATTCGCTCCAATGGAACAGCACAGATGGGCGACTGTTGTTATCAGTAATGAAAACTACGATAGAGGAACACTTAAAAACGATATAGCTCTCATGAAACTTTCGGCACCAGTAAGATTTAACAGATATGTTCGACCATTGTGTTTACCATCAGAGTTAACGGCCGGGCGAGACTTTACTTCTGGACCAGCACCTGGTACTATTTGCACTACAGTCGGATGGGGTGCTACAATAGAACATGGAGCTGACCGTAAGTGTTAAATTTATTACATAGGAAGTACAACTGAAGCTTTTTTATTTGATAATTTATTTCTTTTCATTAATCATTCAATAATATTTGCGATTCTGATTAAAATTAGGCTGAAGTTATTTTATCATTATCATTATCAATGGTGTTACAACTCTTCGTGAGTATTTGCTGCGTTTACCATGGCCTTCTATGTTTGTCAGTCCTGTGCCACTATTTTCTATATCTCACTCGGATTTTCTCCAGATCCTCCAGACTTCATCTTTTCAGTTACAGTATTACTCCACACCAACTAACATTGTAACAACATAACTCTAACTAACGTTGGGAGCCAATTATTTTGGCTCTCTCAGATCTAGGACGTCTTATCTTAAATGCAAATCTGAAAAATGAGTTTGGCAGGGACAAATAAAACATGATATTAACTAATCATATCTAAAATACATTAAAAATGAATTCTAATATTAATAAAAATACAAATCCTGCCTAAAAAGCTGTATAAAATGTGAAAATAATATTTATGGCAAAATGTATGGTTGGTTTCACGTAATTAGATCATTTGCTGGCTTCAGGCAGTTGGAAATATAACTCGTTTGCTTCATGCAGCTGAATATAGTGTTCACTGTAGTTTTATTTGAATATAGATGAAGCAATTTCAGGCCATTTTACTGCAGCTTACTCTTTGTAGTGCATCACGTAGTTTGGGAAGTCCCACCCAAAAAAGGAGACGAGAAAAATTTTAATTAACACCTAAAAAACTAAAATAAAGAACCTTGTGTTAGATACAGCAAAAATTTGAAATATTTTCTTGGTATTAAGTATTGCAATTTACAATTTTATGAAAATACTTGCAAATGGTAAGGTTCAAATGAATATAATTATTATTAAAATAAATTAGGTAAGTTAATAAAAGGTCCTAGGTACATAAACACTTAATAAGGTTAAAACGAAACATGGCTTCGAGGGCAAGTTATGTCAAAAAGAATATCATAATAAAATTATCAAAAAGGCGCTGAATATTGGTGAAATATTAAGAAATCAACTTACCCAATGGAGATTTAAGAACGGAAATGGGATTTGAAACTAGAACACCACTTTAAATCGACAAAAAAGATACATATAAAGAATTACCCTTCAATTATAAGTAAAACCGACATAAGAAATTAACAGAAATTGGAATAAAATAATTATTTAAAGAAAAATAACAAACAGGCGATGTTTATACCGTTTTATGTACGTAACGGGACAGGATCCCTACTTTATGTACTACACTGTTCGCCAATATATTGTCCGTATGCTGCCACTAGGAGGCACATACTTGGTATGGGATACACCGATTAAATGGATTTTACTTTAATCGTTTAATTACAAATATGCTTTTTGTTATCCTTTCTATTAATCTGTATTAAAAATGTGGTGTTTTGATTTAACTTTTTATATTTATAAATAGGATATAACTTTATCTGATCGCTTTTTTATACCGGGTGTGCCTCAAAAAACGGGAAGGTTTTCAATATTTTTTAAAAATCTGTAGAATGACACCAAACCCGACCCCCCCCCCTTCCAATCCCGCTGGGGGGGGGGTAGTCAACTTTAAAATCTTAAATAGGAACTCCTATTTTTATTACAGATATGGATTCGTTAAGAAGAAATAAGTAACTTTTATTGGAGATATTTTTTTGAATTATTGATAGATTGCGCTATATTCAGAAAAAAAACGGCGTTATAATCGGAAAGAACGATTTATCCTGATACCCTAGGATAATTTTGGAAACCGTCTATCTCGAGAAATGCACTTTTAAATGAAAAACCAAAAAACATATGTTTAATATTTTTCAAAAATCTATCGAATGACATCAAACGCACTCCCCATTTTTGGTGTGTTTAAAAACTCTTGATCTGTATTTGTTTTTCTGCGATTAAGTGCCGCAGAAATGTCCGGGCGAATCCCGGTATAACGAGAAGAGTATATATATAAAAACTTGTAGCAGGCCGTTTCAGGCCCATAGCTTAGTAATTCTCTTCCATCTCTTTCTGTCTCTAGATTCTTTTCTCCAATTTTCTATCTTCTTTTCTTGTAGATCTTCCGCAACTGTTTCCGTCCATCTTCTCCTCGGTCTGCTTCTTTTCCTCTTAACTTCCGGTGTTCTCCATGCTATATTCTTTACCCCTTTACTGTGCTCCATTCTAACAAGATGGCCTAGCTACTGCAATCTTTTAGCTTTGACAAAATCGCTTATTTCCCTTCGCCGAACATTTCATAAATTTCAGCATTTGTTCTTCGCTCCCATCCTATTTCTCTTAACTTTCCTCCAAAAATCCTTCTTCATATTCTTCGTTCCCATATTTCAATTTTCTGTTGTAGTTTTTGTTTCTTTGTTAAGGCCCATGTCTCGCACCCATACGTTAGAGTAGGTCGCAGGATAGTTTTATACTGCCTAATTTTTGTATTTTTCGATATCTCTTTCGATTTTATTATTCTTTGCAAACTTTCTGCCCACCTATTTCCCTTTGCTATTGGTAGATCTATTTCCTTTTCTTCTTCGAATTTATTTGTCACAAGAACTCCCAGATACATGTAATCCTCCACCTCTTCAATTTCCAGAATTTCTCTTCCTAATGCAATTTCCATATTTAGTTTTTTGCTTTTCTTTTGCTTATTCTTCAGCTCTATGTATTTTGTTTTATTTATATTTATCTGTAATCCCATATTTCCTGCCGCTTCTAGAAGATTCTTAGGTATTTTTTCTAATTCTTTTTTACTCCTAGCCAAAAGTACAAGATCATCAGCATAGGCTAGACACTGGTGACTCTTATTAAATATTGTAGTGGTTAGAGGATCCCCTTGTCTTACACCTTTCTGAACTCTAAAGGATTGACTCTTCTTTCCATTAATCTTCCTGCGCTTGTAGTGTTCAGAAGCGTCATATGTACCAGTCTGATTATCTTAGATGGGATTTTGAACTCCTGTAGTTCCTTCATCAGATTTGATCTACCTACATTGTCATAAGCACCCTTAAAATCCACAAAGAGAAGGTGGGTCGGTATGTCGGATTCATATGCCCCAGAGAGAACCTGTTTTAACATAAATACATGGTCACTAGTTAATCGATTTTTTCTAAAATCAGCTTGATAGTCGCCCAATATATTTTCTGCTTACACTTCTATTTTTCTTTTAAGTAGGGTTGTCAGTACTTTGTATGCAACGTCCAGGAGTACTATTCCTCTATAGTTATCACAACTTGACAGGTCTCCTTTCTTATGTATTGGCTTTATTATAGACTGGCACTACTCTTTATGTAATATTTTCTCTTTCCAGATATGACATATTAGTTTGTAGATTTTTTCTCTCAGGTAGTCTCCTTCATATTTTAAGTTTTCTGCTGCTATCCCGTTTCTCCAGGGCTTTTATTGTTTTTCCTCAACCTGATCCTTAGTTGGTGTTGCAATATCTATTCTATCCATTGGTATTGATTCTCGTTCATTGTGATTTTCCTCCTCTATTTCACCGTTCATGTGTTCTTCGAAATATTGTTTCCATCTCTCCAATTGTTGTTGTTCAGTTCCTATCAGATTACCTTCTTTGTCTTTAATGTATGTAGTTTTTGAATTGTAACCTCTCATTATTTCTTTAACATCTTTGTAAAAAGATTTTATATCCTTCCTTTTAGATTTTTCTTCCATATATTGGAGTTGACTTTCTAAAATTTCTCTTTTCTTCGTTTGGCAAATTTTCTTTACTAATTTCCTTTGCCAATTATATCTTTCTTTATCATTATCATTTTTTGTTTGCAACATCTTTTGTCTATATATTCGCTTTAACTGTACTTCTTTTTTACATTCTGTGTCCAACCATTATTTCTCCTTTTACTCTTTGTTATATTTCTATTCATAGCTGTTTTATTTATTTATTGCAACGAGAAGAGTATAACACTATTTTTCCTTTTGGTTGTGATAGTGACATTTTTCTGTCAATCATCCGGAACTATCGACGATTTTAATATTTCGTTAAGTACTGCGTGTTTGCAACTAGTTTTTGTTCGCCATACTATAATTTTTTTTAAGGTGAATGTTAACGAACTGCCAAAATATTTCTTATATTGCGACAAGTCCTGATATGTATGTGTTGCTCTATTTTACATTCCAAAATAATAACACGAGTTTTTTAGCTGACCATGTGCGAGAAGTGGAAGTTCCGATTCTGGATCTTTGTAAACATCGGGACGACCGCGAAGGCGATGAAATATGCGCCGGATTATCAGAAGGTGGTAAAGACGCTTGTCAGGGCGATAGCGGTGGTCCGTTAATGTGTAGAAATCCCAATAATCCCAACCAGTGGTATTTAGCCGGGATTGTTAGCCATGGAGAAGGATGTGCTCGGCCCGATGAACCGGGAGTTTATACGAAAGTTGGGAAGTATGTCGGATGGATAGCGGAAAAACATGGGTAAGTTCATGTTTTAAAATATTTATCTGAATTCTAAATATCTTCTAATTATTTTACTATGTACTATGACAGTGCCTAGACGGATAAACTACCACATAGTAATATTTCTTATTTTCTATTATTTTTCTCTTTAATTTTATATAAAAGAATTTTCATTTTGTTATCTTTGTTGTGACAATGGAGAAAAACATGTTTATCTGATTACAATAGAATATGAATTCCAAACCCAAGTTACAATTTGTAATGAACTATATATATATATATATATATATATATATATATATATATATATATATATATATATATATATATATATATATATATATATATATATATATATATATATATAGCCACAAAATATGCTTCTCTTCCCCATTTCCCACAAATTATGAACAAGCTTACTAAACTATTTAAAAACTTACCCGTCAAAATATCCCTAAAAAATTCTAAATCCATTGGAAAGTTATTCTCCAAGTCTAAAACTGCACTAAACTCGTTAGAGCACACTAATGTTGTCTATCAGATACCCTGTTGAGAATGTAACTCCTGCTACATTGACCAGACCAGTCGTTCTCTTCTAGGGCGTATAACTTCACACAAAATCGACATTAGACTTTCCAATCCCTCTTGTGCCCTTGCACAATACGACATTCCCACCAAACATCACATTGACTTCACAAATACCAAAATACTGGCGAAACAAAATAACCATCAGAAACGCTCCTTTATTGAAATGTGTGAGATCCTCAAAAACTCATCGGCAATAAACAAAAGAACCGACATCGACAATTTGAGCCAGGTTTACCACTCTCTCATCTTACGAAATAAATAATACCAATTATTCTTCAGTTAAAATGTGGCTTATTTTACTCAGTCTTATCTTTTATTTCAATATGGCTACGCGACAATAAAGGACGATATGTACGACATATCGCAGATTCAAACCACAAATATGCATAATATTTTTAGTGAGACTATTGAGTAAGACCCGTAACGTTAACCGCCGCAACTGATGCAATGGAGAAGCGTTCCAACGCGAATTGTCGTTACTTTATTACTCACATTCACGCCCGGTCACATTTACGTCAGAGAACCGTCGTAAATCGCGTTATTTTAATAAATAATTTAGTTCAATAATATTTTATCAAATCTGCAAAATTACTGCGGTATTTAGCGTCATAAGTTTACAATATTTTTTTTATTATAACCCATATGGACACATTTATTACCCATTTATGGGCACAGCTTATTTAAATTTATTTTAATTACATTAAATTTTAAGTTACTTTTATCTACACTTTATTGTTTAGGAGAAGACAAATTTATTCCAAGATTCCCATTACAACATTGTCCAGGTTACATCTGTAGGTCCTCCAATAAATGCTTGCCCAAGAAACACCACTGCGACAAAATTGTAGACTGTCTCTTTGGAGATGATGAGACTGAGTGTGTGAACTCATTTCAAAACTTGTTTAAGAATGCCAGAAACAGTGAGGATAACAGTGTTCATACAATTGAAGATGATTTACTAGCTGACATCATTAAGGTATCGGACAATTCAACAGAGACAACAGCAGATGTACAAGAGAACAGTGGAAGTAATAATACCAATAATATTAGTCAAAACGGCCATCAAGATCATAAAAACAATACGATTGTAGATGAAACATATTTTGCATGTGAAAGGTATGATTTTTTTAAAATATTTTCTTTCACTTTTTCTTCATTTTCTTGTTCATCACAGGAATTAGGAATTAGGAATTCAAACTGATTTCAACCACTCGCTTTTACATATTTCTTAAATCTGGCCAGGCTGTATTATCCTTATCAAATTTATTAGTCTTAATTTAAATGAATTTACTCATTAATGACATTGTTTAGGAATCGCATTCTTCTTTTCAATGATCGATTTCTGAGGTGTACTTACAAGATTGTATAAAGTGTTCTCTCTCTTCATTCTTGACCCCCGTAGGGAGAGTAGTGGTCATCATGATGTAGTGTATTGTCCGTCTCCAAAGATCTCTGTTTCTGGTCATTTCTTTTAACTCATGCATACGTCTTTTGTCTATTAGTGTAATTTGGTCGATCCATCTTGTTGGGTATCTTCCTCGTGATCCTCGTCCTTCTACCTACTACTACTACTAAGGATTTCCACAGTTTTCACTGTCTTCCTTCACTCAACCGTTTTCTCCAATTTTCCCTGTCATTCCAGTCTCCATCTCGCAGGGTTCTTTTCTCCATAGCCTCGTCGATTTCATCTCTGAATGACCTTCGGGGTCTTCCTCTCTTTCTTCTTCCAATCGGGCTCCATTCTGTGATTTTGTTTATCCCGCGTCCTCTGTCCGCTCTTCTGACGTGGCCGTACCAGGATAGTCTCTTCTCCTCTATATAGTCGATTATGTCTGATTGCACTCCCATTCTCCGCTTAATCTCTGCGTTTTCAATTCTGTCTCTTTTTGTAAGTCTACAGCTTCTCCTCAGGAACTCCATTTCTACTGCTCTTATTCTACCTCTATTTCTCTTGTTTATTGTCCAGTTTTCGGACCCATATGTCAGGATACTTCTTGTCAGGGTGTTATATATTCTCTTTTTTGTCTTTATCGTAATGTTCTTATCCCACAACACTGAGTTTAGTTGTCTTATACAGTTTCTTGTTTGTCTCAGTCTGTTGTTTATATCTTCTTCTGTTGTTCCCTGGTTCGATATTATGGTTCCTAAATACTTGAATTTATCTGTTCCATTTATTTGTCTTCCCTCGTCTATCTCTAGGTTTCTCATATCCTTCTTTTCTGTTGTTAGGTATTCGGTTTTCTCTAAGTTTATTTCCATTCCGTTGTTTTTATATTCTTCTTCTAGTTTTCTGAGCATAAAGCTGAGATCTTCTTCATCTTGTGCGATGACTACTTGATCGTCGGCAAAACTTAAGGTGTATAGGTATTCGTCTCTTACTGGTATGCCCATTCCTTCGCACTTTCTCCTCCATGGTTTGAGTGTCTTTTCCAAGAATATTTTAAACAGAGTAGGGGACGTAGCACAGCCTTCTAGAAGTCCTTTTGTCGTCTTAAATGGATTGTAGGCTTTATTTCCACATTTAATAGCTACTTTGTTTTCTTTGTATAGTGCTTTAACTGCTTTTATTAGTGTTTGTCGGATTCCGAGATCATTCATTGCTTCCCATAATTTGACTCTAGGTATTGAGTCATATGCTTTCTTTAGATCAACAAAGGCCAGATGGACCGGTCTACCTTTTGCCATTTTCTTCTCTATCAGTTGTTCTAATGTGTACGTATAATCTAGGCATGATTTTCCTACTGTGAACCCTGCTTGGTCTTCTCCAATTTTTCCTATTATTTCAGTTTCTAGTTTTTCTTTAATAATTTTCCCGTAAAGTCTACCTACCGACGATATTATACTAATTCCTCTATAGTTTTCACATTTTTTCCTGTTTCCTTTCTTATGTATGGATGTGATGTATGCTTGTGTCCATTCCGCAGGTATTTCTTCTCCATTTAGTCCTCTTTCGAACATTCTATGTAGCATGCGGAATAACTTTTCCGTTTCGTTTTTAATTAGTTCGTTTGGTATTCCTCCGGGTCCTTTGGCTTTTTTGTTCTTCAATGTCTTGATTGCTCTCTTAACTTCTGCCAGGCTTATTTCTATCTGGTCGTATGCGCCATTTCCTGCATGTTCTATATTCTCTTCCTGAAATTGGGGGCGGTTTTCTGTAAGTAGTTCTACGTAGTATTCTTGCCACTCGTTTTTACTAATTTTGCCGATCTGGGTTTTCTCTGTCTTATTTCGTTGAAGTGCTTTTAATATTCGCCATGATTCTGACTTTCTCGTTCCTCCGATATGTCGTTCTATCTCTGTGCATGCTTGTTCCCATCGTCCTTCTACCTTTCCTTGGATAATAAGTCTTTCCATGTTTTTTTGTGTCTGCTCTCATAACATGTACAAAGTATTTTGGTTATTGGAGATGGATTTTACTGAAGAGCCGTTTGATGATCTTTAACTAGTTTAAAATTGAATTTTTTGTTCTGTGGTCGGTCCACGGAATTGTATTCTAACTTCCTGTACTCCTATTCAAAATTTAACACCAATAAAAACTACTGAAGACTGTGAGTATTGACTCATCTCTTGTACATATGGACTAACATTGACAATATTTCATCATTTTGTTTTTTTTATTCTTTAATGGCATTACGATATCTCGTTGCCATCAAGATTTAGTCTTTGATAGGTCTATTTTCAGTCTCTACATTCCGTGTATGGTGTTGTCCTACCTTCCTGGCGAGAACAACTGTTTAACATTCCATATAGTAATTTTTAAGGCCATTGTATGTTGATTTCTAATCAAAAAAATTTCTCAGGGTTACAGCTTGGAAAGCTTTACGGTTTTGTGATGTTTTTCTTTTGCTAAATTTTGGCGTCTGATTTCTGTGATTAATAAAAATATATTCTGTCAGTCCTGTCATGATTATATGACTAGAGTAGTCTAGAAGTCTTTGGTGCAGTGGTTTGCTATTACCTTCTTCACCATTGTACCGTTGAATATTTTTTTTCTAATTTTTAAACCTTCGAAGCCGAATTCTTGACCTTAAGATAAAAAGGTGCCCTGTCACCTATCAGACCCTCTAATAGCCTAAGTTGTTGTCCGGTAACTGGTTGAATATATCAGCAATCACAATATTTCTCTATAATATTTCTCTATATTAAGCCGTCCTTAGTTATTTTAGCCTGCAGACCAACTCAGTTAAACGGAGTTTAAAACGTGGAACGGAGTTTGGAAAGTTAGAGTTGGTTGTTTTATGAGGACCTTAAATAGTACCATATCTTGCCTATGATAAGGGATGTGACCATTTGGCTAGAAAGACACCGCTTATATAATACACCTCCACGTCAAATATGAATAAGAATATATGAATAAAGTTTTTAATAAGAATATAAATCGGAAATCGAATTCCGGATTCTGAATTCGATTCTCTAATCTGTGTTTTCTTAACGTTGCAAAACAAACAAAAGACAAATGCACTGGCATTGGGATTTATAATTTGTATCCCCATTATGCCAATTCGTCTAGGCAGAAATCTCTTCATGAAAACGGTTTACTAATACTCCATACTAGGGTAAAATAAAAATAAAATAGACAGTTAACGTTTGATTTCTTAATGTTTTAGCCTTCTACAACTAATTCCTTTCCATAAAAAGTGTAATAAAATTGTAGACTGTGAGGATGGAACTGACGAGTCTAACTGCAAATGTGTTGATTATGTCAAATCTCACAATCCAAAAGCCGTTTGTGACGGAATAACTGATTGTCACGACTTATCTGATGAACAATGTGGTAAGTAGTTTAATCCTTTATATGGCAGAATTTAAATAGTGTTAAGGATTAAAATTATTAGATTTGTTTTCGCTAGATATTTAATATACGAGTCCCTCCCATATCAGTTGCCCCGCCAATGGAATTTACAGTTTAAGTCGATTACCATAAACAAGTTATACTCTGCATTTTTTTATAAGTTCCCATATTAATTAATATGGCATTTTTAATAATATTTATTAATAACATTACCCTTATGGTTTTTTATTTATTTTCAACAATAAAAAAAATCACTAAATCCTGGCTATGCATTCACTTATGTCAACATACGTTGATTTTTTCATAATTACGTCAAATAGCTATAGAAAAATGACATCAAAACAATAATATTGTCAGTTAATGTCAAATGTATTTTGTAGTATTGTAAAGCTGTTTGCCGTTTGTGGATTGTACAGTAGGTCGAGGTAAAGTTATCGATGATAAAATTTGTTTAATCATTATTAGATTTTTTAATTCTGGAAAATTCTAGATGTAAGAGTATACAGACAAGCAGAATGTGCAAGTAACCACCGATTAGTGCTAGGAAAATTCATATACACGGGAAGACGACAAAAAGACAATATCCAGAAAGATGAGGAGATGCAAAAAATCGCAAATGCGAGGTATAAAGTAGAACTTCTACAACAATTTAGTACTCGAACACTATATCAGAACAGGCTACAGAATATGCTACAGATGAACGAAGAATGGACCCCAACAGAAATGTATCAACACCTAAAGGAAAAAATAAACAAAGCGGCAAACGAAGTGCTGGGTATTGAACAACATAAGAATACATATTTGGAGAAATACAGCGACGACTTAGAAGAGATGATTAAAAAAAAAAAGTGCATTTCATAAAGCCAGTGCATTTCTGGCTAAACGACAGAACCCCAGGAACACGGGAAGAATATGTTACCCTCAGACAACAAGTTAAACAAAGAATAAAGCTCGAGAAAAACGAATACTGGGAGAGAATGTGCAGAGACATAGACAACACGATAGGGTATAACAGATCAACGGAAGCATGGAAAAAAATAAAAAACATCAGAAGTAATAAACGAAGTAAAAATACCATACAGATAATTACATACATCAAAAGAGTGGACAAAGCATTACACAAAATTATTGCAGGAGAATAGGCCGGTCTCATACGACCCTGTGACAATAATAACTGAGGAAGCAGAAATCACAGAGGAAGATATAAATAAAGCACTAAAGAAATCCAAAAACAATAAAGCACCAGGACCAGGGAACATAAAAATGGAATTGCTGAAATATGAAGGCGCAAGGATAGTATCCTTTATACGAATGTTGTTCAATAAAATCGAAGCAGAAGAGAAGATTCTCGATGAGTGGAATTTATCATACATGTCCTCCATTTTCAAAAAAGGTGACAAAAGGTCACCAAATAACTACAGAGGGATCAGTGTAATGCCTTCAATAGCAAGAATCTTTTCATCAGTTATAAAAGAAAAACTAGAACAACACATGGACCATTATAGCGAAGAACAAGCCGGATTCCGAAAAGCCAGATCATGTTTAGATAATATATTCATTATGAGACAGGTGATTGAAAAGAACAAAGAATATATATATATATATATATATATATATATATATATATATATATATATATATATATATATATATATTATATATATATATATATATAGATCAGGCTTTGAAAAGATGGTATAGAAAATGCGGAACAATGGGCATACCAGTACAAGAGAATATATTACATTCACTACTTTTCGCAGATGATCAAGTCATTTTTGCACAAGACAAGGAGGATATGGAATATATGATAAGGAAATTAAAGGAAGAATATGGACTTTGGGGACTCAAGATAAATATGTGCAAGACCGAATACTTATGTATCGGACCCGAGGTTGCAGATTTGAACTTAAGTTTAGAAGAAGAGACTATTAAGAGTTGTAAGGCTTTTAAGTATTTAGGGTCAATGATTAGCCGAGATGGTACTTGTATGAAAGATATAGAAATAAAAATAGCACGGGGAAAACAAGCCACAAGAGCACTTCATGGAGTGATATGGAACAACACTCTAACCAAAGAAAACAAAAAGAGGATCTTTCAAAGCATAGTGATGAATATTACCCTATATGGAGCGGAAGTATGGCCAATGGCAACAACAATTCGGAAATCGCGAATATTTTGCAATTGTCACGCTATAGTGTAAGAAATATAGTCAGAAAATACAAAACTACAGGTTCGGTCGTCACCACACCTAGAAATGTACAAAAAAGTAAAATAACCGAAGCAGATTGAAGGGAATTAGGACGCATTACAGTGAAAAATCGACGAGCAAATTATATGGAGTGAAGCGTTTTATGGAGTGACGTTATTGGAAGACGCGTTTCTAGATCAACATGTCACCGAAAGGCCCACAAATTAGGATTTGGTAGTTACAAAGTAAGTTTTAGAGTTGAAAAAATGAGTACGAATTGTTTTTAATAAATTTCATTTTATTTTATGCTAAGGAAAAGCCACTTTTAACCTTACAACAAAAGAAAAATAGACTAAGATTGTCAAAAGAACATCAAGATTGGACTCATTCGCAATGGGATTCAATACAATGGAGTGATGAGTCCAGATTTGAAGTATGTGTTGAAGACAGTAGGAGTTGCGTCATTCGCAGGAAAAATGAAGCTTTCCATCCTGTCTGAAGACAAAAGTCAAATTTCCTGCATCTCTCATGATTTGTGGCATCATGTCATCTAAAGGTGTGGTAAAGTTACATTTTATCGATGGGATTGTAAACACGGACAAATATTGGAATATTTTAGAAGAATCTCTTTTACCGGTTATGCTACACCGTTTAACATCAGCGGAAGATTTTCGCTTCCAACAGGACGGAGCAGGTTGTCATACCTCAAAAAAGAGTTAAAATGGATTGAGGACCATGGCATACCACTTCTGGAATGGGTTTCTAACAGTCCCAACTTGTTCCCGATAGACTTTGTGGCGTGAAATAAAAAAAGCTTTGAGAAAATATCCTGCCAGGTACGTCAATGAATTGAAGGAAAATTTCAAGAAATATGGGATTCGTTTACATAAGAATTTTGTCAGAACTTGGTAAAAACTATGCCTCGAAGAATTGTGTATGTCATTAAAAATAAAGGGGATGCAACTCAGTGGTAAACTTTCACATTTTTTTTTTGTTAATATTTCATATTCTATGCGTTTTTTTAAATTTATTATTATTCTGTTTAATCAATAGTTTTCATTACGTTATAAAATATTTTCTATAATTAGGAAATTCAAAAATGTTGTTCGATGCAATTCTAAAATTTACGCTGCGCTTTTATTTTTGTTCTTTAAAATTTAATTTTCTTATCAATCTAACGTTGGGCCAACTGATATGGGAAGGTGCTCGTATTCGCTGTATCTAAGCAAAACCTCATACTTGTTTCTATTTTTTTTGCAGTGACATGTTTAGAAAGTGAATATTACTGCCGTCTTAGTCAAAAATGCATAAAAATTACACAACGCTGTGACGGTATATCAGATTGTTCCAAAGGAGAAGATGAATGGGATTGTGGTAAGGAATTTTATATTTAATTATTAATCTAATCCAATGGCAATTATTTATTTTTTTAAATGCTGTTAAGATAAACTGAGCATTTATTAAATATTTAGGCCATTAGTTTTTTTAATTCCTAGTATTTTAATATTCTTCTGAATCTATTTTCTTGTGTAATATTAATATTATTTACTATCTTTAATGGGAATTAAACACAAGTTCAATAGAAAATACGTTTATTTAAAAAAATACCTGGGATCCGGTTCCCATTATGTACTTATTTTCTTTCTAAGTCTCTTACTACCAACCTTTCCCAATCGCAAAACTTATTGTTCCCTGTCCATTATAATTTGTGATTTCGTGCTTAGTATTGGACAACTATTTGGTTTTACATGTTTAAATGGGGAATTACCCGAGCTGCGATAAAATTTAACGAAATAATATAAATATATTGAGTTCCAGTGTCAGTTGGTTTCTTGTCGTATTTGTAAATAGTGCATAAAATTCTGAACATGAGTTACGTTTCATTTATATCTAGCCGAAAGCAACTGAGTGAAGATGAACTTTTACGTTTACTTGAAAGTGATAATCCAGAGCTTAATATCAATGAGGATACAGCAAATGATTTAGAAGATAAAGAGAATGTAACAGAGGTAGAATAAGAAAATGACCTTATTATTGATCAAAGCATAGAGAAAAATAAACCAACAGTTACTGACTACAAAGGCTTACCGGTATATGTATCTAAAGATGGAACTGAGTGATCAAGGTTGCCAAAAAACACAAAAGTGAAACGCGTAGAGGCCAATATTCGTAGACATGCTCTAGGACTTACAAATTACAGTTATGATATATCATGTATCAAAAACGCTTTCTTTCTGTGTTTTTTTTCAAACGAAATTCTAAACATAATTGTCATGGACACTAATCGGAAGGCTCAAGCGTATTACGATTAATGGAATAGTGAAAACCCAAATAAAACTGAAGTGTATGTTTGCGTTGATTGTGTAGAGATTCAAGCCTGTATTGGAGTATTGCTTATACTTGGAGCTTTTAATGGATCGAAAGAGGCGATTTTAGGCCTGGTCGATCAACAACAGACCAGATCTTTGTGCTAAGGCAAATACTGGAAAAAACCAATGAATTCAATATCAACACATACAATATTTCCTTAGATTTTAAATCGGCCTATGATAGTGTTCTAAGAAATAAATTGTATGAAGTCATGCATAAAGTTGTTTGCAAAGTCGAAATACACGACGAACAATCACAGGCATTTGAAACGCATGTTGAGCTGCGACAAGGAGATAAGCTGGCGTGTCTCCTTTTCAACATCTGGAAAAGGCAGTCAGGGATGCCCAAATAGACAAAAGAGGAAACATTTTTAATAAATCATCCCAAATTTTGGCCTATGCAGATGATGTTGACCTAGTTGCCCGCACAACACGCAAGCTAGAAGAAATGTATACCACCTTGTCAAACGCCTCAAAAAATATGGGCCTGCAAGTAAATGAGGAGAAAACTAAGATAATGGCAATAACACCCAACAATAAAGCCAGAAACATCGGCTATAAATTCAGGGTTGATAACTCTACCTTTGAAGTGGTGGACAAATTCACATACTTAGGCTCCCTGATCACCAAGGAGAACGTCATGACAGAAGAAATCAAGCGAAGAATAATCCTAGCAAACAAATGCTATTTTGGACTGAGTAGACATATGAGAAGCAGAAACTTAAGCCAAAAAACAAAAATAACCATATACAAAACCCTTATACAACCAGTGATGACATATGGGTTGGAGATATGGACCAATTCCAAGGCAGATGAAAACCTCCTGCTTATATTTGAAGGAAGGATCCTGAGAAGAATATTCGGTGGCATCTGTGAAAATGGTGTTTGGAAAAGGAGGTACAACTACGAGATATATCACAGATATAAACATATATTTGGTGGTAAAAACGTAGTATTCCTTATAAAAATAGGAGGACTAAGATGGGTAAGACATCTGGCAAGATCACAGCAGAACAACGCTCCTAGAAGAATTCTTATGTCACAACCTGTGGAAAGTAGAAGTAGGGGTAGGCCAAAACTTGGAGTAATGGTTGAGGATGGTAGAAAATAGTCGCAGCAAACTGGCAATAGTTGGTATTGGATAGAACTGACTGGCGTAATAGACTTGGGAAGGTCGAGGCTCTTTTATAGGGCAGTAGCACCAATGATGATGACTATTGTAATCAAAAAAGAGCAATTTTAAACGTTTTAGATCTTTGTAATGTGAAAGTTTAATTTTAGCGTTTTTTAACCCTATTTCAAATGCCTCACATTTATTGCCAAAAGTGGCCGGTCACTATGGAGTTTTAATTGGAGTCATAGTCCAAAAGGATAAATTGTATTGTTTTCATGAGAATCATAAAAAGTAGCAAAAATTGCGCCACGGTTATTTATTTAACACATTTTTAAAAACTGAGTTTGTTTGCGGCTAAATATAAAAGTTGCATACAAAAGCTACACTCTTTACTTTTAAAACGCATCTTGATATTTGCCGATAAGCTACTCGGATCAAAAGATATCGAATTTTTACCGTCGAGCTGATACAAACTTTATTGAACATTAATTTCTCGCGCGTAACTGACATTCAAAATCGCCGATCGCTTCAAGTGTTGTTTATGAGAGAACGGTTCATTCTACACAAAAAATGCAAATAAACAGTTTTGTTTAAAATTATCTCTACGGGTCGGGTGGGGGGGGGGGTTTAGGGAAAACCCGGGGGTAAAAGTGGTAAACTTTCTTTTTTGGCGTCGTCCAGGGGGCATTCTCGGCCAAATTCAGCTTGTTTGTATGATTCTTAGAGGTTCAGAGGTATTTTCGTCTGTGACGACTGGAGTATTATACACGTTTTGCAATTTAATTATATTTTATTATTATATTATATTTTTGGTAAAAGGCAAGCAGAAAATTTAATTGGTTTCCCCTACCATTAGTAAAATATTTGCCACTGTACTATTTGAATAATAAAATCTAATACATTTTTAACAATATAAAGATATTAGTAGTAACAATTTTATCTGTCGACAGTTATGACGATTATTATAACGGCTTATATTACATTTAAAATGATAGAATATAGTTTTTATCATTCATGATGTGCACTAGAATTAGTAGGTACAGCATAAGAACACTTAATATAGGTACTCAGATGAAATATTGGCTACCTTGGGCACAATAAAATGTGGTCAAAGTAATAAACGACGACAAAATTTCCTACGCAAATGAAAATTGCCAATAAATCACTCAACTTTTTGAACCAGTTAAACAGTCGAATGTCAAAAGTGGTAAAACCTGTAATTGCGTCCGTAACAGAAATTAACGACATTAATTTTTCTTGCGAACTTGCAAATATATCAGCCGTAATAACTACATGTCTGACAATATAATCGAACCATAAATTCTTGCTCCATCACTTTCTGTTTGAGTAATTTTACAATGTAATCTTTCGGTAATTTTTCCTTTCAGTTACCCGTATGAATGGCCGCAGATTAACTTCTGACAATGATTTATTCTTGTAGTTGGCAGTGATATGTGTAATCACCGAGAAATTAAAAGAATTTGTTTTATTCCTGTGCAAAACTTATTCTTGGTCCAAGAATTTATTTTAAAACGAGGTGGTATTTGTTTATACGGGGTACTGCAAGAAATTAAAAACCACACAATTAAAAACTGCTTTCATAGAGGGATTTAACAACAGATCAAGTGCTAAAATAAAAATTTTATTAAAAAACTAACTGAATATTAAATATTACTATTTGTACAGATAGGTTTAGAAAAAAAGTTTTGTGTTGAAAAGTGGACTCCGTTATATGCATTACAAAGTAGTAATATTGACTATATTGAGACGGACAAATTAACTTCTTAGGGATTCGTACAATATACGCCACGAATACACCCAGAAAACTGAACAACAAACTGGACGAAACGAATATGACGACCTGACAAGAACAAGGAAAACGCGATTGAACTGATGAAGATCCAAAAGGCACCTGACATAGATGGAGTCATTTTGGAGAAAGTAAGACTCGCCGCACTAAGATATACGCAGGTTTTCCTGAGGTTGCTACACAAACTGCTTAAACAACAGCAGTTTGGAACACTGTTGAAATACGCTAAGGTTGTCCTTATCCCGAAAGGTAGAGGTAAAGAGGAAGAGTTGCGATTTCGGCAAATTTGCCTTCTTAGTTCGGTAGCTAAATTGTACGAACAGCTTGTGAAAGGCCGCTTTAAGCGAGATGTGGAAGAAAAGCATGCGCTGAGCGACCGCCAATATGGTTTTAGGGCCAAAAGATCTACCGTAGATGCGGTCACAGAAGTAACCTCTTTAGTGACGCAGGATACAAAGAGATGGGCGACTCTCATCCCTCTTGACGTCAAGAATGCCTTTAACACGGCATCATGGGAAAAAAATCATGTCCAGACTGAGAGAATTGGGTGTTGGTGAGTACCTGGTCAACGTAATTGACAGATACTTTATACTGACAGGTCCATTAAAGAAAAAGATACCAGCATCGGTTTGTTAGTTCTCAAAGGAAGCCGGGACAAATCCTCTCTTCATATGGGTGACAAAACGGAAACAGGAGTGGAACGAACACATTAGTAGAACGGCAGAGGATAGGATAGTACGAATAGCACGAAATAAGTCACCAAATGGACGAAGAAGTATTGGTAGACCAAGAAAAAGAGGTGCGATAATTTAAACAATTTAGGAGTCTAATATTGAAGAAGAAACAGGCTTTAAAACCTACATACAAGAAGGAAGAAGAAAAAGAAGAAGAAGAAGAAGGGGAAGAATGAATAACATCATAAAAGAAACAAAAACCAAAACCACTGCATATAGGTTACCGAAAATTACAAAAAACAGAGATATCAGATTGCGTATTTGCAGATAGTGTACCAATACTAGTATCGACAGAAAAAGAGATCCAAAGAAGTGCAATAGTATGGAGCAGAGCTTTAAACAAATAGGAGAAAAGCATTAACAAGGAGAAATCTACAGTGATGGTTATAGTAAATGATAAAGTAAACATAAAAGTCTAGATTGAAGGAACAGTAATTAAATAGGTGAAAACGCTTGAATACTTAGAAGTGACAATTGAAGAAACTGATAGATAAGTAGTAGAGATTAATAAAAGTATATTACACCAGGTCATAGGAAGAACTTGGCCATACTTGGGTCATGTGTGGAGAGGCGAAAGATACGAATTACTTCAAGTTATACTGGAAGGAAAAGTACATGCAAAAGATCAATAGGAAGACGCCAGAACTCGTGGCTGAAAGACCTGAGGAAATGGTTTGACCGCTCATCCGCAGAAATGAGAATCGCACAGCAGATTCCAAAACTACAATTGCCATTTGGATCGCCAACCTTCGAAAGGAAACAACGCCATGAGAAGAAGATAGGAAGAACAGTCATCAAAAAGAAGGAAATAACAAAACAAACTAAAACAAATGTTTTTAAAACTATATAGACCAATTCGTACTAATGGGTGAGAGTTCTGGGTACTAAGTAAATAACAGCAAAGTAAGATATAGACGGCACAGATAAGATATTTACAAAGAAAACATTGAGTAACAAGAAGAGATCGGGTAAAAAACAATTTTCTAAGAGATGAATTAAAAATAGATTCGATGGCACACTATGTTGAAAAAGGCAGTTGATGTGGTCATCTGCAGCGACTAAAAAAATGAAACACCGGTGAAAAAGATGGGAAACTAAAGCACAAGGAAAAAAGAAGAGAGGTAGAGTCGTCAAAAACTTAACACAATTGACAATACACAAATCATATACGATATGTTGGTGAAGTAATTTTATATAAATTATTAAATTGACACTTACAGTAAGAAAACTGAAAAAATAGATATGAAAAGCAAAGTCTTAGAATCTGTATTATATTGTTTATATCTGTAAAAGGAGAATTCTCAAAAATTTATATCATAATGACATGCCCACAATAAAACAATTGAGTGGAAAGATTAATGGGAAAGGAGTGAATATTAATAAAATTCGTCTTAAAAATTAGATGAAAACAGCAGCAGATAAATATACTGCATGCTGAAGCCATATGGTACATGCAACACTAACGGAGGATACAACATTAGCACTGGTACAGCTAGACTCGACTAAGACAAATATAATGTCCTGATCTACGCGGTTGATCTGGCCATCTTAATTCATGACAAATTTAATGGCACAGTCAGGTATAGATAGAATAGCATACTCATGTATAGAATCAAAAGTTTCTGAATGTACTTATAAAATGAGCTTCAAATTTAGACTTTAACATAATAATCTCAGATATGCAGACGTTACAATACAAAAAAAACAAAGATCATGATTGTTAGTAAGAACAAGATTGAAAAGAAAACAATCTACGTTAAAAGAAAAGTAAAAAAAGTAACCAAAGAAAAAGTACCCAGATACAGTTACTTGGGATGTGAGCTAAATAAACAATGAGATCGCAGCCTTGAAATAAAACGCTGCATTGAGATAGCCAAAAGCGCTTTCAATAAGATGAAAGCAGTATAATACAATGGAAAAGTGGTAATGGAAATTAGAACTTGAGTATTGAGGTGCTAAGTATTATCTGTTCTTTTATATGGAATTGAATCCTGGACTATTAAGTTGAATGTTGAAAGTTGAATGTGGAAAATATCGTAGATACAACACGTAACAAATAAGGATGCATTTAGAAAGATGAAACAAAGAAAAAGAAATATTTAAAACTATAAAGGAAAGAAAAATGAGCTACTTTGGTCACATACTAGGAAAAGAAAAAATTAAAGGAGTGGAGTGGAAAAACCGCAATAGAACTCTTCAGAACTGCTACAGACAGAGTAAAATGGGCCGTGATGATCGCCAATGTCCTTAAAGGATAAATCAACACGAAGAAGAAGTATCCAAAATGGTACAAATATCATTCTGGTGAGAGAACCTTGGAGTTAAGTACCTTAGTTAAGTATCTTGAAGTAATATTAACCTCGAGGCTTACTTTAAATCAGCAAATACAAGGAATCGTAGGTAAGATTTTTAACTTACACGAAGCAAAATAAAGACTATGCTGGTGCGTGTATGCAACAGTACCAGGGACAGGCAGTTGCTGTGTTTAATGGTTTTGTCAACATTAATTGAACTTTCTTAGCACAAAAATATATTGTCCAGAGGTGATCCGCAAGCCCGAAAACCATTTTGTTCCTGTTATCTTTTATTTGATTGCCAATTCTATTTTTTATTACAAGGTCATTATAGTTTTGGTAGAAAGGTAGAAATAGTAGTACCTACCTCTGTAGTTACTTTTTGAAATCAATAAAAAAATCAATTTCTAAACAGTTCTCTTTCTTTTCATTTAATTCTAATTTATTGAAACACTATATTCGAATAATGCCTTAAAAAATTGGTCTTATTTTGTTTTATTTTTTAGTTGCTCTTACAAATGGAAAAACTATAAGTTTTGATTCGGATTCTCGGCCAGAACTATCAATGTCTGGAATTATTTCTATCAACCACAACGGAATATGGAAACCTTACTGCCTAAACTCCACAAAGAAGGAACCGACTATAGCCAGCAATGTTTGTAATATATTAGGATTTGAAGAGTATACAACCTACAATAATCTTTCAGTCGAAAATATCCCTCTTAGTACGATTGCGATCAAAGCGTCAAATAATGTAGAAAAACTGCCAGGGATCGATAAAGAACATCACACGACAGTTGAAAACGGCACACAATCATTGAACAAATCCTCTGACGATATCAGAAATAAAACTTGTGGTGGATTGTTCGTGAGGTGCTCAAATGTTTCTCTAGATAGTTCAGTGCATAACGTTCATCCAGATAATGTGAGTGACGAGGTTGAACTTTATACGGCGCCTTGGAATGCCGTAATTTATTGTGATGGTATATATAGATGTATGGGTGCTATTCTAAATTCGCAATGGATCGTTACGTCTGTCAATTGCTTCAAGGGGATTACCGAGTAAGTTATTTTAGCGTTCTTTGTTCGATTTATTTCTTTAAATATAGTGTCACCAGAGGCGGACACTTTAAAAAAGTTTTAAGACATATGAACCATCAATGGTATAAAAGTCTTCGTGTTTTAGTAAAAAAGCCAAAAAATGAATAAAGTGATATTGTCTAAAGTTCTGTTTGTAATAATACAAACTATAATGTAATTAGGCTTTTGTTTTCCTGGGACGTTCATTAATATTTATTCTGTAGCTACTACTTAAAATAGATTAGGAAAAAATCAAATGGGCAATAAACTCATTTGAGCCATATACGTCAACCAGTCCAGACAGGATTGATCTTCTACAAAAGAGAAATGACCTTCCGTACAAAAAATTAGTTATGATACTACACTCTAGCTTAGGACTAGGGTAGATACCAAAAGCAAGGAGGATAAGAGTAGCTTGTATAGACGAAAAAAGCTGCAGATAGATAGTTCTCATATCTGCGAATCTGTCAACTTGTTCAAAGTTCCAATATACAGGATTTCTAACATGTCTAACTCTCTACTTTCTTGTAGATATTCTTATAGAAAATATGTTCTTAATTAGGTATACATATACAAGCACACTTTATTAAAAAGTATATTTCTTAATTTTTAGGCTTAAGTCTCACTACGTTGCTGTTCTGCTAGGTAAAGGAAAAGGAACACTTCCTGTTAAAGGCCCTCATGAGCAAACATTAAGAATTGTGGAAAGTCAAAATATTCCGAAGACCGATATCGTTTTGCTTAGGACAGAAACAAAAATAGTATACAGCAGATATATTAAACATCTACGGCTAAGTTTAAGGTAGGTTGTAAAATTAAAATTATCGTTCAACTCATAAAATTTCATGCCATATAACATAAGCTTATTTTATGGAGCTTGCAAAAATATAACAATATAATCATAAAATTTCTTTTAAGACTTGTATGATGTAGATATATAAATTACTTCTATGTGCTATTTCCAAAAATGTTCCAGTCTGTCGTGGGTTCGCTGGGTAGCGCGTGTTCGAAATGTCCAATTTTTAATGACTCTAGCACATAAATGAACATGATCTCGATATATTTTGACACGATTTCGACAGTATCTCGTTCCAACTCTTGGGAACAAAAATCGACAACAAGACCAAAAAACAAAATAAAGATCAGAGCTCAGAAGGATTCCAAAATCCGGACTTTAGTTTCAGACTCTGTATCTGTCCCAAATACTTAGCAAGAAGGTGTTCCCAGAGGAACAGCCTCTGTGGCAGTATCAAAAAACACCTCTCTGGGGCGCAGATAAAGAATATAAAAAGATAGGCAAAACTGGCTGTTGGGACATGAATCACAGCAAATTCGCATAAAACCAAAGTAAAAATACCGGCAAAACTCTTCTTCTCCTTCATCTTCTTCTTCTTTTTATGTAGACATGACTTCGTGTGTTTTTCAATGTGTCTTCAGTAAGTTGTCGTTCCATCGTTTTCGTGATCTTCCTACTGATCGTCTTCCTATTGGGGAACCGTCTCTTGCCGTCTTTACTACTCTATTTGTTATTATTTCTCTTATATGATCGTTCCATTCTACTCTTCTATTTCTTACCCAGTTCTTAATGTTCTCCGCCTTGCATCTACGCCGTATATCTGTACTTCTAGCTCTGTCTCATAGTATCTTCCCATCAATGTTTCTAAGTGTTTTCATCTCTGCTGTTTCTAACATCCTTTTTGTTCCATTTGTGTCAGGTCGTATTTCTGCCGCATATGTCATTATTGGTCTGATGACTGTTTTGTAAATTCTGCCTTTCATTTCTTTCCCGATGTTTTTATTTTCCCATATTGTTATATTTAGGCAACCTGCGACTCTGCTATATTCACTTAATCTTCCACTTCGGTTTCGAGCTTTCCGTAATCAGGTTGAACAATAGAGGACTCAAGGAATCTCTCATTCTTATTCCATTGCCAGCCTCAATAAGGTCGGTTAGTTCTTATTCTCCTTTTACTTTTATTGTGTTGTTATGGTAGATATTTTTGATCGTTTTGATTATTCCTAGAGATAGTTCTCTTGCGTACAATTTGGCCTGGTTAAATGCCTTCTTAAGGTCCACCAAACATAGATACCGGCAAAACTCAAAGGTACAAAAAGATCGAGTGAGGATACCTTCACCCTTCGCAACAAAACGTGCCAAAAAATCAAACAACTCTAACAAGCAAATAGCAATGTCACAAAAGTATTCACAATGGCGGTCCACAGAGATATCATCCTCATACTCAACTAGATTAGACTTAAGCAGACCTGATCAACAAACTTGAACGAGCATATAAAAAAAATGGACAACTGAGGTAGTGAGGACTATGATGGAGGTCTTCTTGAAAAATTAGAAGTTCAGTCAGGACGCGCAAATCGACGGGGTCATCTATCAAAAATTGAGGGCTGCTCATTACAAATCGTATTATAGACTTGGAAAGGTATCCTTCAAAACCATCAGTTCTGTAGGTGAACATCTACGATAGTAAGGCAGATTCGGCAGCATTTACTATTGCTATAAGAAGGATTGATATAGCTTTGATAATAGCTCTAGGTTCATAAAGGCAAAAAAAAGTCTATCAGATATCAAAACACTGCTGTTGATGAATCTTTGTTCCAGAGATTTATTGACGGTTAAGATGAAGATGATAGGGAGAAGAAGTATAAGGGATAATTTTTGGATCAACATACCTCCCATATGATGATTCCGAACAACCACCTTCAAGGTAATTGAAACAGTTAGTGGGACATTGCAGGAAAAATGAACTGAAATCAATCATCCGATGGTGATGCGAATGCACTGTCTGACCTAGGCAGTACAAACACTAATGAAAGAGATAGGTCATTTCTACAGTAGTGTCATCGACACATCTGTTTAGAAATAGGTAATGTGCCTATTAAGGAAACTTATCGTAACCGATGACGTCGTCAGCCAAAAATACACACCAAACAGTGATTTTTTCAGGATGCATTAGACGCTCTTGGATCTCATCTGTATTTGTATCGTCCCAAATTTGACAATTATGTTGACATAGCGATTTCCCGATCCAAAAATCACTAAAGATGATTTTTTAATAAAAATTAGGGTCAGTTTCACTCTGAAGCCCATTAGGCGAACACATGTCATTGTCTATGGTCGTTTAAATAAATCTATAGACATAAAATTCGCCAAATTGTGTTTTATGAAAGGTTGACGGTTGATCAGATACTCGGACTGTTGCAAGTCAGGAAAATGAAAATTACTAAATTCTCGGGAATACCGCGTTGAGAATTTAATATTCGACGTTTCGGCACCCATTTTGAAGCCATTATAAAGAGGGATACGGTTCCGTTCGAGGTCGGGTCTCAATCTGCCTACTCCCCTCACTCGTGACGTACCAGTATCGTGTTCTGTATTGCAAGAACCGTCAAACGGCACTGAGGTCTTAATCTGTCTACTCCTCAGTGTCGAGTGACACTTGTCCTAATCACAACACTATTCCTCTAATATCAGAATTCTAATTTCTCATCAGAGAAATACATACAGATAAATATTTTGATGCTTATTTTTCATTCTTTCCTGTTTTTCTTTATGTTTTTACTTTTAAGGAGAGACGGAAATCGCAAAGAAAAATGTGTGGCTATTGGATTACATGACGACAAAGCCAAATATGAATTCCTATGGCCAATTCAACAATGCGAACCTGGTTTTAGGTGCTTCGAAACAAAACTAAAAACAGAATGCAAAGTAAGACATTAAAACTTTGTAAAATTTAAATGCTATGATGATAGCTAAATGATTTATTCATTTTAGGACTCACGTGCTTGGAGCGGGACAATAGTTTGCGATTCTGGCAGTGGATGGTACCCCGCAGCAGTATATTTCGAGAAAGAAGGATTATGTGGTTTGTCATCAGTTCAGAAATACACCAGTGTTCCCTATCACAAACGAGAAATGAGAATCCTCATGGGTGAGATCAAAATAATATTTTTAAGCAACATATTTTATATCTACAGTTTCTGTATATTATTTTTCTAAACTATTTACGATAAAATTCTATTTTCGTAACACGATTAGATATGTAATCAAGATAAACATTTTGAAGAAAGTGTAACAGGCGAAACGGAACTTATATACATTGTATATAAAGTAAGATTGAGGCTATTTAACGTTCTTCACAGTAACGTAACACAGTAACGTCGACAATACGATATCGTTTGTAAATAACTCTAGTCTATTTGAACTACAAAACAGCTGAAGAAGTTGATGAGCTTGCTAGAGGCCATGGTCCTTTTTGCTTAAGGTGTAAGGGTAACCGTTTCTTCTTTTTCTTTCATTGTGAGTCTCCTATAGAGGTGAAATATCACCATGACTATTTGCACATTTTAAACTGATGCACGAAATAATTCGACCGATGTCTTTCCGAATCGTTCACGAAGGCTCCGCAGATAAGAAATACTTCTACGTCCCACGTTTCTTCATCCAACTATATTTTCTTGCATTATAAGCTATAGGAACTTATATAATGTGCTTCTAAAGACGTAGTCAAGGAACTCAATTTTTCTCTTCTTTATAGTAAATATAATTTTTTCTATTTTTTCCATTTTTTTTACCAAGTTTTAACCATTCCATTACTTTCTAGTTTTGATTTAATAAGTATGTTATTTGTCACTAATATAGCCCTCTGGCTATTTGTAAAAATAATAATTGTTTTCACTCTGTAGCTTTTCCTGCAAATTTGATCGGTGCAGATACAAACTCAGCCTAAAATACTGTATTGTGTTAATTAAGGTTACAATTTTTTTTATATTTTGTTGCTTGTCCTGATCTAGTTTCTTGAACAGTCTTCGATCCATCAGTAAATGATATTCAATTCACATTGGGATAGAAGACATCCTGTTTCCGAAACGGTATGCTCTTAATGGTGTTATCGTCTGAGTTTATGTGAAATAGGAGTTCCTCAAAAACAGTCCGAATAATATGTGTTTGTGTATGCCTATTCAATACTGTAACGTGATTAAATAAAACGAGCGGTTCGAATTTATATACATATATTTATTTATAACTTTACAGTTCGGTACTCTCTTATCAACTGAACTCACTCCTAACAACGTTACATATATATAATAAAGTTACTTTTCGAGAACATTCTGGCGTTGTCCCACCTCTAATTGTCTCCCGTCCGAAAGACGGCCTCTATTGACATGCCGATTCTTACGTTTTCTAGATTCGTCCTTCTAAGAATTATGACGTTTCGGAGATGGGCTATTTCGTTACACTGCTCCCCTCTTAAATCTGATCGTCCCGATCAGCAACTCTATATGTAGGCACAGGATGGCGGAATCTACAGGACTCTCCAGCTCTGCATGAACCCTTTAGAAAGAAATAACAGTCTACTGACTTTGAAGGATGCGATCTCATCGGGTTAATGCAACACACAGTAATTCGTACGCCGGTTTCTCGGAAGATCACTTCAAGCATGCTTCTGACAATCTTCCAGTCCAGATTATCTAGTGCATGGCCTATCTTGGGTAAGGCCAAATTCTTAATGTCGTAATTGCACACAATTTTCTTCAAATTAGTTAGAGCACGCCATATATCCTCGTAGCTTGCCCTGTCTGTATACGACTTCCTGGTCACCATATAAGCAAAGATCGAGAACCATCTTCTAATCTCAGTACTCTTCCAACTTTAGGTTGCTGGTTTTTTAACTCGTCCAAACGACCGAATTTCTTATAAAATACGGATGAGATTCCTTTAGTCATCTCAAGATCTTGGGCAACACAGTGGGCTAGAGAGACGTTATGCGGAACACTAAAAAGATCCTGCTGAACTTCTGTGGTCACGCCGAATCTAGCACTCTTTCTCTCTGCGTAATTTGACATAAATTCATTAAAGCTTGGTCGCCGGTCATCTTTGATCTCATGTTGAAGGGTTCGTGCTTCTTCTGTTTCATTTGTGCCAGTATATGGTGCAAGACGATTTATGTGAACTACTTTTGGTTTACCTTTCGGCAACTTCTTAATTTGGTATATTACGTAATTTATTTTCTTTTTAATTTCATATGGACCTTCCCATTGTCTTTGCAGTTTGGGAGACAAGCCTCGACGACGTTGTAGATTATAAAGCCAAACAAGATCACCTACTTCATAGCTTTCACTCTTGCATCGAGAATCATATTGATCTTTCATTCTGTCACTGGCTATCTGGATATATTTATTTCCATCATTCGTCTCTGGAAGTGGACCTGCATTGTCGATTGCTACTCTTTCCATAGGACTACCAACATTGTACTGTTTCATGGGTGCCCTCTTTTGACCAACTGGACCATTACTGGTTGCACACAGTTCACATTTCCGGCACCATCTTCTTACATCATCTTTACAGTTCACCCAATAGAGGCGTTCTCGAACCTTTTGCAGAGTCTTCGTAATACCAAAGTGTCCACCTAATGAACCGTCATGCAACTGACGTAAAACTTCTGACACTTTACTTTTAGGTACAATCAACTGAAGCTTAGTTTCTGTACCATCATCGTTCTCAAAGGTTCTATACAGAAGATCATCTTTCAGCACTAGGCAATTCCATTGGCTCCAGTAACACTTGACTTCTGGACTACATGCACTAATGTCTTGCCAAGAAGGTCTTTTACTTCGACGCATCCAATCCAATACTCTTCTTATACATGGATCATCTGCTTGAGCGTCTTGTAGCTGTTGAGGCTGCCATTGATCATTAATGACGGCGGTTCGTCTCACGGGGCAAAGTCGTTCTTCTAATTCAAGACAATGATTACGATTTGCACTGTATACCCGTCTTGACTGAGCATCAGCATTTGAATGACTTTTTCCAGCCCTGTGTTCGATTTGTTCTAGCTTTCTGACTGTTGTATTATTTTCTTGCAATTTACGACGAATGTGACCTACGTCGTTACCATTCCAATATCTGGGTTCACGTCTCTTCGGCATCATGTCACGAACTACTTTCCGTACGATTTCCTCCAGACGTTTCTCGTTTTGTTCGTCGCTCTCTTCAGAGGTTCGTACTCGATAGCTCCGTGAAGCTTGACTAGCTGTTTCATGTTCTAAGGCAATAGCGAGCGCTTCATCTAAAACTTTCGGTCTTGCTAGTCGTAAAGCTTTCTGTAGTTCAATGTCTCTTAACCCATTGACGAAGGCATCTACAGCGATTTCTTCCAAAATGTTGTCTGGTGCCTCTGGATAGGCCAACAGCGCTATACGAGCAATATTTGCTTCAAATTCTTGCAAACTCTCACTTGCTCGTTGGATTCTACTTCTTATTTGTACTTTGTAGACTGGTTGTAGATGGGCATCTCCGTAACGTTTATCTAGTCGAGTGAACAAGGTCTGGTAACATTTTTCTTGACCCTTAGGAATTGATCTTAGGATATCCGCAGCATCACCTCGTAAAGCAGCAGTCAAGGACACAGCTTTTTCTTGTTATGTCCAATGATTGGCTGTCGCAATAGCTTCAAATTGTCTAAGGTATATGGACCAAGAGGACTTTCCATCAAATGGTGGCAATTTGAATCTCATATGATGTGTCATTTCGTCTCTCGGTGATTCTTCTTTCACTACCGGATCTAAGGCTACTGTATTAACTGGTGGTAGCACTTTCATGTTAGTTATCATGGTCTCTAATTGTTTGATCTTCTCTTCTACGTCTCCTATCTTGTCGTTTACATTTTTCTGTATCTTATCGAATTTTCTCGAGACTTCTTCAAATTTCTTATTGTTTTGAATACATATTTCTTTAATTATTTGTGAAGTCTCGTCGAATCTTCTAAATACATTTTCGAATGTTTCATCGAATCTTTTAGGAACATTCTCTAATTTATTATCATCTCTTTTAGAAGATTCTTCTATCATTTGAGAGACGTTTTCAAATTTCTTATCATTTTTTCTGGAACTCTCTTCGATCTTCATTAAAACTGCTTCTTCTGCTGACTGGAACTGGAATGTCTCTGGGTCTTCTCCATTCTTGTTGAGAACAGCCTTCAGTCGTTCTTGGAGTATCTTCTTGGACCCACTGCAGTCTTCATCGCGTTCTTCTAGCTGCTCACGCAACTGTTTTACTGACAGTTCTACTAGCAGCATCTTTGGTCAGGCACGCGTACTTTTTAAAATGTTAAAAAGACTTTTTCAAAAGTCACCGCTGAATTTATATTTAAATAAATCAATTATCCTCACACCGTGACACCACTGTAACGTGATTAAATAAAACGAGCGGTTCGAATTTATATAAATATATTTATTTATAAGTTTACAGTTCGGTACTCTCTTATCAACTGAACTCACTCCTAACAACGTTACATATATATAATAAAGTTACTTTTCGAGAACATTCTGGCGTTGTCCCACCTCTAATTGTCTCCCGTCCGAAAGACGGCCTCTATTGACATGCCGATTCTTACGTTTTCTAGATTCGTCCTTCTAAGAATTATGACGTATCGGAGATGGGCTATTTCGTTACAATACATTATTAGGTCTACACGTGTTTTTAGCTTTGAGTTTTAGGATAGTCACAAAAGCTAGTGCTGAAATATATCTGTAGTCAAAAAAGCTGCTACTGCTAAAATCGAGCAGGAGTTCTTATGATATTCATGAACGGCTGTTTTATGTAGAGTGGTAGTTTGCTAACTATTGCTTTATGTAACCAACAGGTAAACGTCTGCTCATGACAATTGTCAACTCCAGAATAGTTGCGTAGCTCTGTTAGTAATATTATCAATATGACTTCCCAATGTGAGCTTAGAATTTACGATTATCTTAAGATATTTAACTTAATTGATTCTAACTAGTTCCTACCTAAACAGACTCAGCTTACCAAATCCACCAGCAATCTATTTATTAAGGCTACTGGTTTGGTATTAGAAGGATTGACAGAGAAGATTTATAGTTCCAGGAATTTTTTTCTCTAGTTAATATCAGCATATCGTCTTCGATGTCTTGATTCCAGATCCTTGGTAACTGAGTCCATGAATCCTTGAGAACATCCCTTAATTTCCCTTAAGTTTAAAAGCTCCTTCTTGTTGAAAATATGCCCTAGAACATAGCTTGGCCTGAATATTTAAGTTATGGTTTCCATAAATAAGAAGTCATAAATTTCCATAAGTAAAATATGTCATGTTGTTCTGTTGCTTTATATCAAACTTGACCCTGTGATCCTCGTCGGAGATACTCCAGTCAATTCTGGTTAATTTTCTTAGCAATCTTTGTTTGTATGGACCCCATGAAGAAACATTTAAAAGGTACTTAGTTGTATATAGTTGTATATAGTAAATCTAATCTAATAAATAAAACAATTGCACTCGTACTAGATAAATATCTCTGGAAAAGCAGTATTTTAGTATTTGTGTAAAATAATAAAGGATATTTTCAACAACAAGATACAGGAAAGAAGGATTGCATCAGGACTCACAGCATTATTTATGCTGAAGGGATGAAATTGAGTATGGATATATTAAGGTAAATCTAAGAGAGGCAGCAATTGATGCTAAAACGTGAGAGCATAACAAGATGGTTGATAAATATCCAATACAGTGAATTCCTGGAAAAAGTAGAAGAAAGTGTCCAAAATTGGTGTGAAACGCTTAGGGAAGACATAACTGTGCAGAAAATTGATATTAATGTAATAGAAAATAGAAATTATGGAGATACGTAATTAGTAGGATCCGTATGACTCCGCGTATGGATAAAAGCAAAGAAAACGATGATGATTTGCTATTTTCTCCTTATTTCGTTTATTTATTTCACTCTCTCATGAACATTTAAATCATAATTTCTTTCATCTGCCTCTATTTCATCTTTTGGTTTTTCACAAAGACAATTTTAACTTTTTTATTTTCTTATTCCATACTTATTCTTGTCCTTATCTTTATATTCTTTTCTGATCTGAAAAAGGTTTAATATTTAATGCATAATGCACGCATAACTTGCATTTTTCGATGTTTCAAATTCTTTAGTCGCCGATAAAGAAGCATCTTAAATTTTATTCCGTTAGGTACATGTCTATGTTCCCCTTCTCTCTAGTAATTTGCTGATAATTATAGTTAGTCTTTTTTGGTTTTTTGACGTTTTTTTTATCATTTAATTTGTACAATACGCGCCAGAATATACAGTACTGGAAAGTATTTAGTTATCGTCTGTCTACTGTCTTATGTCTATCTTCTAGAGCTTATATTTTGCAATATGAAGCCTGTACCAAAGAATATAGACGCTTAGCTATCTTAGCTAGACGCTTAGCTAAGCGTCTAAATTCTTTGCCTGTACATTACTTTCTGATTTTTAAATTAATATCACCCGCAATACTCGTTATTTCAGTGGCGCACCTAGAATCTTCCAGTGGGGGGGGGGGGTTTGGTTGGACACCGAAATTTTTTTTATGCTACCTTCACTTAAAGTCCTTAAAATTTGTGAGTAACAGTGTCGGAATAGTGCCCTGGGGGGTTAAGCTCCCAAAACTCCGCATGCGTGCGCCACTGCGTTATTTCCATTGTTTGTGTTGCATAAAGAAGTTATTCTGTTAGAATTTTTAATTATGTTATTATATTTCCATTATATTATAATTAGGTCATTTTCGGACTTTATTTATTCTAATTCTTGTCATCATGTATCACTAATTTTCAATGCAGTTTTAAACGCTCTATCTATAGAAATTACATTATGCAGTTTTCGGGCTGCACGTATACTTCAAATTTTAATGTATCCATAGTCGTATTCTTTTGTATTGATGGATCTTTGGATAAATTTCTAATTTATTTGTCGCCATATCTCGTATTTACACAAGTTTACCTACGTTTTATTCATTTAAATAGGTATGGTTTTATATTTACAAAATAAAAACCAAACCATTTTGTGTTACAGTAGCTTATTGATATATTCACATCTTTGTAATAAGAATATCACTACATCATTTAATTTCTTGTTTCCTGCTGTTGTTAATAAAATAATAAATATTTTTTCAGATCAAGTCTCCCTTAACACTGACGCACCTGATTGTGATGGATTTAGATGCGCATTGGGTGAATGCATAAACAAATCCAAAACATGCAACGGAATTCCTGATTGTCGAGGAGAAGAGGATGAAGATTCGAGTTTATGTTACGAAAACGAGCACCTATGCCATCTAACGGGAGAATGTGGTAAGTCGTCGATTGTATAAAAATCTGCCTGTGAAGTTCCGTAGGTGACTTCTATTTAAGTGAAAGTAGAAAACTGTAATTAAATACTGTAGTGTTCTATCTACTTAAAATTAATTATGACAGGATTCTTTATTTGTCTAAGTTCAATTCGAGTTTTTGTGGCTAGATGTAAATCTAGATCAGAAAAAATTATTTTAAAGTTAAAAGTAGAAGAGAAATACTAGTATCCTAGTATTAATACATCAAAGAAATATATAGAAGAAATAGGCATATATAAGGACATAAAAAATAGGCATATAGAAGGACGTTTCAAATAGGCGATTAGGTCACTGTTATTATACTTTAAAACACTCCTGTAGAGGGCGATTGCATAAGCCGTGGTCGTTTTTGAAAGCTAGAGTTTGGGCAAGGGGGAAGTGGGAAAGCAATAGAAACGATTTGCTACCCGTGTAATTTTTGTTGTTTTCGCAATAAAAGCTTTATTTTTAATGTATTAAAATGTTAAATTCTTGTTTTTAAAATTTAAAAAGGTATGAAATATTAAAAGTATTTATTGTTTTTATTACCTACATGAAAATAAAATACATAAGTTTGAATCAAAAATTGGTTTGTTGCAACGCAACGAAAAACCATCACTTAACTTTTTATTATTCTTTTTCCTGTCCAAAGAAATGATCTACGAAACTTTGAAAAAAAATTCAAAATATATTCAACCAACAATTTCAATTTTTTCAAGACTTTCGTTAAACTTTTTAGACTATGTTCGAAATTATTCCATTTTGAAATATGAAATCAATTTAAGTATCAAATATTGCTTCTTGCCAAATTGTATTCTGGCTCTGACCTTTAGGGGCACGCTAACGAAGCCATAAAAAGCCAGAAATTACCATTCGAACTAAGTTCATCATCTTTCTTGATTTTAAACCATTACAACGTAGAATATCTTCATATTCTAACAAATTTTTAACAATTTATTTTGTAGAATGTGGACGTACAGAGCTAAAATGCAAAAACAAGAAATGTATTCCAAAGAGCAACTTCTGTGACCGAAAAGATGATTGTGGTGACTTCAGCGATGAACCAGACGTTTGCGATTGTCGCTCATATTTGGAACTAACAAGCCCAGAGAAACTTTGCGATGGTGTAGTGCATTGTGAGGACAGGAGTGATGAAGATCCACAAATCTGTCCTTGCAAGTCAAATTCATTTCAATGTTTGAGGTACGTCATTAATATAATTATTATAATTTTGTTAAACTAATTTTTTTGCGTCTTAGACCAAGCTTCAATCAGCCAGTCACAGCGTGACTAAGGTATCGCAATATAAATGTTAAACTAATAATACTGGCAAGAAATTACAGTTAGATGTAGCAATTCACGTCTTCCATTAAACTACCAAGGTATTGTTCGCCAGAAACATTAAACTCTATTTTTTATTTAAAGGATGTTAAAGATGCCATTACTGTTTATTGTAGTACAGAAGTTTAGCACTGGTGAACTATAAAAAAATTTATGAATTGACTACAAAATGAAGCCTAATCTATAAAGCAACAACAATTATGGTTTTAACTTGGCACACAAAATCTATTGTTCACTAAATCAGGAATCAACACGCGTTGTATACATTTACTACCCTTTTTCTTTTTCTTCTTCCTTCTTGTATGTAGGCTTTAAAGCCTGTTTCTTCTTTAATATTAGCCTCCTAAATTGTTTAAATTATCGCACCATCTTTTTCTTGGTCTGCCAATACTTTTTCGTCCATTTGGTGACTTATTTCGTGCTATTCGTACTATCCTATCCTCTGCCAATCTACTAATGTGTTCGTTCCACTCCTGTTTCCGTTTTGTCACCTTTTATGTCTTCTATATTGCATGCTCTTCTTATGTTTTCGCTTCTCTCCTTATCCAACAGTCTTTTCCCTGATATTCGTCGGAGTATTTTCATCTCTGTTGTTTCTAGTAGTCGTCTCGTTTTAGATGTGTCAGGTCTTGTCTCCGCCGTGTATGTTAATATAGGTCTAATTGCTGCTTTATAGATTCTTGTTTTTGTGTCTTGCCTTAGGTATTTGTTCTTCCAGATTGTGTCATTAAGAGATACCGCCGCTTTACTTGCTTTTAAGTTTTGTTGTCGTACTTCTCCTTAAACAACTCCGTAACTAGTTACATCTATTCCCAGATATCTAAAGCTTGCTTCCTGCTTTATTATTTTCCCATCAATTTCGATTTTTCATCGTAGTGGGTATTTAGATGTTGTCATACATTTGGTTTTTTCTGCTGATATTATCTACTACTACTACTACTACTTGTCGGTTTATAACGTTCTCCGCCGTTTTCCGACTTTCAATCGCCACTTAGACCGGTTGTTCCATAGATCTTCTTCTATGGCCCTCTCTCTCAGTTCTTTATTTATTCCTTCGCTCCAACTTTTTCTCGGTCTACCTCGTTTTCTCTTTCCTTTTGGTTGCCACTTTAGTATTTCTTTTGGCATTCGTTGTTCGTCCATTCTTTGTATGTGTCCGAACCAGATAAGTTGTTTTGTTGTTAGGTCATCTGTGATTGTTCGTTTGATTCCTATTATTTCTCTAATGCGTTCGTTGGTAATCCTTTCTCTTCTAGATCTTCCTGCGGCTCTTCTCCAAAAGTCCATTTCCGTCGCTTTCAGCGTTGACAGTGTTTTTTCTTTCAGTGGCCATACCTCACAGCTGTATAAAGTGATACTTTTTACTATAGTCTCGTATATCCTCTTTTTATTTTCTTTGCTGATGGATTGGTCCCATAAAATGGTGTTTAACATTGTGATGGCTTTTCTCCCTGACGTATTTCTCTCTCTTATGGCTTTGTCTAATGTTCCATCTTGTGAAATAGTGATACCTAGGTATTTGTAGTCACAGCAGTGCTTTATCGTAGTGTTATCGTCTAATATGAGATCTTTTTGTTCTGCTCCAATGCACAGGTATTCGGTTTTCTTTTTATTTACTTCTAGACCCCATATATCGTACTCTTCAATTAATTTTCGTGCCATATAGTTTAAATCGTCATAATCTCGATCCATTATTACTTGATTGTCTGCAAAGTTAAGCGTATATACCATAGTATTGGTGAGCGGTATCCCCATTGTCCTGCATTTTTGTTTCCATCTTTTTAAAGCACTTTCGAGGTATATTTTAAATAAAGTGGGAGACAAGCAACATCCTTGCTTTAATCCTTTTGATGTTATAAATCCTGTTGTTATTTGTGTCGCTGCTTTTATCTCTGTTATTGGTTGGTTGTATAGCACTTTGACGGCTTTTATTAATCCTATATTAATATTCGTGCTTTCCATTGATTGCCACAGCTTCTTCAGTGGAACGCTGTCGTAGGCTTTCCGTAGGTTGACAGACAACATATGAATCTCTTGATTCCTTGCCATCTTTTTTTCTATTATCTGGGTTAAGGAGAAAATGTGGTCAATAGTGGATCGACCCGTACGAAATCCTGCTTGTTTTTCTGCTTCATAATCTAAGTATTCTCTCTCGATTCGGTTCTTTAACACCTTTCCATATATTTGACTCATAGATCCAGTTACAGCTATTCCTCGGTAATTTTCACAATTATTTTTATCACCCTTTTATGTATAGTATTGAGGTATGATATCTTCCATTCCGTAGGGATTTCGCTTGTGTTGATAGTATCTACTGACTATAATCTTTGGAGCTCGTCTTCTATCCCGGCGATTAATGCGGCATCGTCTGCATAACATATTTGGATTTTTTTGTTCCCCATTCTGTAACCATGACCTTATGGAGCCCAAATGGAGCTAATTAGAATCTTGAGAAATGCAAATTAATAAACAAATAAAGCAATAATTCCTAGCGACTATTTGACTATTCCATAGTTCTTAGGATAGGCTGTTTGCGACGCTGTATTTGAAGAATTATATACTAACCTAATCTTAATGTCTTCTTCTTCTTATCTGGTCTGCAAAATTATAAAAGCCGCAAGACTGGATATTATCGCTAAGGTTATTTAACCTATATAGTGAACACGTAATGAGACTTCTTCTAGATGAGTGGGAAGGAGACATTTCAGAAAGTGAAGTCAAGGTATCCTATATTCACGGACTACAATTTAATTAAAATATTTAGACAAACAGGTGCCAATTTTTGGGTTGTAAATCTAACTGAATCTGATTTATCTCAGTTCATTCTGATCTAGCATTATAAATACACGAATTTATTTTTTTTTGCAGTGTGAATATGTGCGTGCCGAATGATATGGTTTGTGATGAGGTGGAAGATTGTCCCAACGGAGAAGATGAAAAAGTTTGTCGAAACATTGTTACCGAGCACAATGAGCCGTAAGATTTCAATTTTTATTAACTAATTCGGTGTAGAATAAGTAAATAACTCAATTACTGGTATATTTGATAAATGTATTAAAATCATATCTAAGACGTGTAGTGAATATCGCCTTATAAGTTTAATGATTCACACCCTTAAAGTATTCTTGCGTATTATCCATTCCAGAATACGAGCAAAATTAGAACACAGCATAAGTAAAACACAGTTCGGTTTTAGATGCAGTTTTGGAACTCGAGAGCCGCTCTTTGCAATACAAGTCTTGATTCAAAAATGTCTGGATCAACAGAAAGATGTTTACGCCTGTTTTATTGACTATGAGAAAGCATTCGATACTATCAAACATGACAAACTCACAGAACTATTACATCTTACAGGACTTGACACTAAGGTCATCCAGATTATAAAAAATCTATATTGGAATCAAACAGCCCACATGAAGAATGGACATATGGTGAGTGAAAACGTAACCATTTCGAGAGGGCTTAGACAGGGCTGTATTCTTTCGCCACTGCTTTTCAACCTGTACACGGAACAAATATTTCTAGAGGCACTGGAAGAGTACAACGATGGCATCAAGATTAATGGCGTACCAATAAGTTATTTTCGATATGCAGATGATATTGTTATACTGGCCGATAACATCGAAGATTTACAAATGATGCTAAATAGAGTAAATACAACTGGCAACCAATTTGGACTAAAGATCAATAGAAAGAAAACTAAATTTATGGTGATCAGTAAAAAGAACATTCAACATATCGACCTGAATATTGAAGCCGAACGTATTGAAAGAGTACACCGATTTAAATATCTGGGATATACAGTAAATGATAAGTGGGACCCAGACGTAGAGATTAAGATCCGAATTAAAATAGCAAGATCCAAATTAATCAAAATGAGAAAGCTCTTAAGCAACCGCCACCTAAGCGTTAACCTCCGATGGCGCGCCACGAAATTCTACGTACTCTCTACGCTACTTTACGGAGTTGAAGGGTGGACGTTAACAGCAACAACTATAAAGAAGTTAGCGGCTCTAGAAATGTGGCTGTATCGACGAATACTGAGAATACCTTGGACAGACAGAGTGACCAACACACAGGTATTAAGACGAATGGGTAAAGAGGTGGAATTGTTAACAACTGTTAAAAGGAGGAAAGCGTCATACCTGGGCCATGTGTTCCGTAATGATAAGTACAGTCTGCTACAGCTTATCGTGGAAGGCAAGATTAAAGGTAGAAGAGGTTTGGATAGAAAGAAGAAATCCTGGCTGAGAAACTTGAAAGAATGGTTTCAAATACCAGAAGCTGCGAACATAATACATGCAGCACAAAACAGAGAAACCTATCGTTTGATGGTCGCCAACCTTCGGTAGAAGACGGCACATAAAGAAGATTAAAATCTTTTTTAGATACTTAATAAGATTTAAAACAAAGAAAAAACAAATAATATTATATATACCATAATGTAAAATGATGCGGTTTGATATGTAGGTAGATCGTAAATTGAGCGTGTTTGGATATAGGTAAGTTAGGTTAATAGAAAGTTAGGCTAAGTAGATGTTATATAGTAAGTATATACTTATACCAGGTCAATGATATTGAAGCTTTTATTTAAAATTCAAGCCTCGATTTATATACACTAATAATTTACAAGAAGTCTCGCAAAAATATTGATACAGCCCAATTACAAGACGAGAAAGTTAAGGAATCAGTTCAAAGACAACTGAACGAAAATTTAATTTGGGAAAATATTGGTGAAAATGTCGATGAGGGCTTAAATAAAATCGTAACAACATTAAAAGAAATCTGTGTGAGAAATGGCAGGTCAAACCTAGAAAAGCAGGCTTGTATGACATATTGGATTTGATGGAATAACGGCGACTAGCAAAAAACAACACTTAATAACAGCATACAAAAAGAAAAGCTTTTATGCTCTCCAAAGATAGCTTGCAGAGGCTTATGGTCACTTGAAATTTCAAATTTCTGACCAGCTATATATTGGTATAGTTTAGAAACAGACCAATATACAGCTAATGCTTCTTTCATTATGATTGAGTAACCTTGCTCAGTCTTAGTCAATACACGAGAAATATAATAAATTGGCTTCTCTGAACCATTAGCCATTACATGCATTAGAACCGCTCCAATACCATATTCACTAGCATCACGAGCTAAACGAATAGGTTTCTGTAGATCATAGTGAACTAACAATTTGTCTGAAACTAATTCTTTTTTTGTCATTTCAAAAGTCGTTTCACATTCTTTTGTTCACTTAAATGTTGTACCTTTACTAATTGTATACCTGGTGTAGAGATTACAGGAACCCAAAAAAAAGGTTGGGTGGAATGTGAGATTGACGAGATTTTAAATGATAGAATTTATTTTTGTAAGTTATTAGATCAAAACATTGTTTGGAAAAGACATTTGAAAATTTTGACAACAAAGCAGATAACTTATCAGAACAAATAGTTATATCATTTATGATATTTGCTCATTTTTGGAATGAGATCATTTTCCATTACCATTGTCCTAATGAATTCGAGGGTTGGCGCTTTATTTTCAATTTCGTCGAATGTGACCTACGTCGCCAACATCTTGGTTGAAATGTCCTTGAAAACAAATGCTTATAAATGTTCATTGTTCTGTTCGTCTCCTTCTCCAATTATTCAAACTCGAGGATCCCGTGAAATATGCCTAGCAATTTAGTGTTCCAGAGCAGTAGCAAGTGCATTCATCTAATAGTTTTAGTATTGCTAATTGTAATTGGCTCGTTCTCAAACTATAACCGGACGTATCTACCTATATTTATTCTAAAAGTTTCAGAACTGTCTGGGTAAGCCAACACCACCATACGAGCAACATCAGTCTTGCACTCTGGATTCTTCACTCTGAAAACTTTACAGTTTTTTCATGCTTCTGTTGACAGACTGAAAACTAAATGAATAAAAAAATTGGGTTTATATAACTCTACAAAAATAGACTAGAAAACAGTCTAACTTTTTCGGATATTCCATAACAATCCAGCAAAAAATTAATCTTTCGTCTTACTTATACTACAGCTATTTAAACCTTTCATTTGTATATATTTTTAGATCAAATGCAGGAGAGCTGGTAAGCAGTACAGGAGGATTATGGCACCCCGGTTGTTTCAAGCAAAACTACACTAAAGAAGAACTAGTAAAGATCTGTGACGAATTGGCATACTTAGGAGGTACAGCAAATCAACTGAATCCTCCGAAAAATGTACATAATGTAACAGCTCTGCGCCCCGTTATAGACAATTTTGATATGGTTTGGATTCGGAGAGAAAAGAATAACAGACTTATGCTTGGTGTGAGAACTGGCAATGAACCATATGTCAGTTTTGTACCTGATAATGAGTGTTTCAGATTGTTTTTGGCATGTTTATGACATGTTGTTAATAAAAGTTTACAGTAACTATTTTTATTTTATTGGGCATACTAGTCTCCTTTTGTTTTTTGTTTCCATACATTATAGCTGGTATTATGGCGGTTTTATAGAATTTTCTTTTAGTTTATTGGAATATTTCAATCACACAATACACCACTTTCTTTAGGTACTCAAAACTATTACTTTTTACAATTATCTCATAATCTATTATCTTATCTATCGATATTATCTTATCAACAATATCCCACACCGATGACATGGTACTAATCGTTGACAGCGAGCAAAATCTACAAACTCTGCTGGATACAATAATGCAGAAATGATAAAGATATGGTATCAAAGTTAACGAAAAGAAAACAAAAACAATGATTATTTCCAAAAGTAACCGACCCGCAATAAACATGTTGATTAACAGGCATCCTATAGAACAGGTAGAAAGATTTATATGCATTGGCTGGCTAATCAACAATACACTTATGCACAACAATAATAAGAATTATTTTAATAATCACGTATCTATCTCTTTTCCGTATTTGTTATCATTTTTATCTATATTTAGACTTGGTCTATATATTCACATTTCTATGTCGTGATTTTCTTTCCTAACCTATATTTTATTTATTTTTAGTGTGTAATTAACTATTTTAATACAGCACCCGTTAAACCCAAAAGTTTCCATAAGTGGAAGAGTATTTTTAAAAGGACGTGACAGTTGCCTACCCAAATGTTACCCAAAATGTAGCACATCCAACTTATGCAACACAATCTACCGCGACTTAATCCAAATAGGGTAATCTTTTTAAACGGTTTCCACGGGTCGTTGAACGCCCAGACCCAATAAAAATCTATTCTCGTAAATGCCGGCTAAATATGAATGTAAATAACCTGCATTCAAAGTTGCTAATTAATATTCTTTGGTACCGACCCGTCTTACGGTAGTACCAAACAAAGATGACGCTTTGGGACGCACCTGGAATATTTGTGTATATGCTTTTGTATTTGTTGACCTGCGAAGATTTTATTAGGGACCCACTGACTTTTAACAGATTGTTCGAATTCCTATAGTCGGTCTCACCTTCGATAGGTGTTAAGATTCGTGGAAGCAGGTACCTGTATTATTTAAATCATAAATTTATGGGGGCCTCAGATTTCGGATTAGAGATAGGCAAAATATTGAAAAATTTCCTTTTTCTAAACTATATAAATAATAAATATTACAATAAAATTTGTACACATACTTAATAAAAATTCTGAAAATGAAAAACAAAAAACAATTCTTTAAAACTGACATTAAAATTTGAAACTAAAACGTAAGTTATAATTACGTTAGTAGGTACCTTAAGGTGGTACTAAATGTAGAAAAATAAAATGTAGAAATCTGTACATAACACAATGGAAAAGTACTTGAATCAAAAGTACAGTATAAAAATATAAGTAATTGGGTTATTGGGTATGTTACAGTAGAACCCTAAGGCAAACTTGCATTAGTCGAAAACCTCCAAAACTTGAAAAAATGTTTTGTTCCCTTACGTTTAAGCCCCAAAACCTCATTATTCGAAATCTCAACCCTCTATTAGTCGAAATAATCAGTGGCAAGCCATTTTGGTACATATTTTTCTATATAACTCGAAAAAGTAAATTGGAGCTCTATATCATGAACATAGCAATATTTTATTTTACAGTCCTTTACAACTCTATTATTTGAAAGCTATTACCTCTATAGTTCTACGTCTTATCTCGAGATAAGACGTAGAACGAAGATTAGGGATATTGTGGAAGAAATTACAAAAATGAAATGGCGCTGGGCAGGTCACGTAGCCCGATATAATGACAACAGGTGGACACGAAGAATTCTAGAATGGAGACCAAGGACGACAACAAGAAGCATGGGAAGACCTCAAAAAAGATGGGTAGATGACATAAGAGCAGTGGCAGACAAACAGTGGATTAGATTGGCGCAAGATAGAGAAAGATGGAAGCAATTGGGAGAGACCTAGATTCAGGAGTGGATGGAAAATGGTTTACAAAGAAGAGACCTTTATATTTCGAAGATAAATAAGTTACCGACTTTAAAAATTTACCAACAATGTAGGTAAGTACTGCATTATTTCCTAGAAAAAAATTAAGGAGTATAACAATAAATGGGATTACCACTTATCACTTTAACACATGCTTGCTAGGTGTCAGGTTTTTAAGTGTAATATTTTTGATGTCATTTGAACTTTAGCGAAGCAAGTCATTTGTTGACGATTGAAAAACTGTCACAGAAAGCAGTTTACAAATAAAATTGTTAAAACAGTGCTGTGAAACGTAAACTGAAAACTTTGAGTCTCGCTGAAAAGTTAGAAGTGCTCGAAGCTATAAACAGCTGTCAAAAGAAGAAAGATGTTGCTGAACATCTTGGCCTACCAATGAGTATTCTGTCAACAATAATTAAAAATGAATCAGACATCAATATACGTCAATACTTTTACAGCCCCATACTGTTATTTCACAACTGAAAGTAGTTAAAATCCCATTTCTACCCGCCAGTACCACATCAAAATTACAGATTATGGATTAAGGTATCATAAAAAGTACTAGTCATGATATCGAAAAAATGTTAAGAACGTTTTGGATAATGTGGAAAAAAAAATTCTATTACATACGTATTATAAGCCAAGAGAATGGCTGATAACGCTTGTTGAAATGTAACTATGTCTACTATAAAAAACTGATATGTACACTGCTGTTTAATCGTCGTCAACGGAAAAAGCTTAAACCGAAGATATTTTCATTTCACCGCCTGTAGAATGGAATACAGTATTGTCTGAATCAGGAATATACTTTGAGGACTTATTTACATACAATAATGGAGTTATGACTGCAGGGACATTATCTGTTGCTGAAAGTATTGAGTCAATACCTCAGAAAACCGATACTAATGACTTAGATGATATAGAAGATTTAAATAAAACTACATGCGCTCCATGGGTTTCCATCAATAAGAGCAGTGAATACTTTACGGAATTTTATAGAGTAAACTAGCAACTCTGTAGAACAAGAATTTTCTGCTCGTTATACTTTAGACAATGTTATACATAGAGAAAAACCGAATTATCTAAAGCAAAAAATTACTGACTTTTTTTAATGTCTAATTTTTTTGATTTTAAAGACGTTTTGAAATAACGTTGATTTATAATAATTAAAAATGTGTTTGTTACCTCTGTAATTTGAATATTTATTTATTTCACCTCTCTAATTTAAAATTAGTAAGAATGAATCCCAAACTTTTTATGTTGAATCAAAATCCATCTAAGGTTACGTTCAGAGTGGAGCGAAGAAGAGCAAAGCGGCGAAATGAAACTACTGTCACTTTGTCTGTCCCCACACTTCTGGCACTTGACAATGGATAGATAACGTCACCAATCTCTCGGTTATTGATTCCTTGAATTAAAAATATATAAACACTTGATGATTTTATCTGCCAGTTCTGGTGAACTTTCTATGGGTTTTTCCAGGATTCGAAATTTAGCTGTCAGTATGCCAAATGCACATTCAACAACTCGTCTCGCTCTTAAAAGACGTATGTTGGAATATTCTTGTCCGGGTGTCAAATCCCGGTCTTGATAAGGTTTCGATAAATATTGAAGTAGATGATAGGCGTCATCTCCTATGAAAACGAAGGGCGCTGCGATTTACGTTTCTGGTAGGTCGTCATCAGGAGGAATATTTAAACTTTTAGATTCCATCAAATGAAAAAGCGATGAATCATGGAACTTTCCTTCATCGGTCTGTTTTCCATATCCACCAACTTCAACTGCGACAAAGCGACAGTCTGCATCTGCATCGACCACGACTTGCAGAAGGATAGACAAAAAATGTTAATAATTATAAAACACAGTCAAAAAATGTGGAAGGCTTTTTACCTGACAGTGCTTACCATCAATAGCCCCGAGCAGAAATTCTATCTCTCAAAAAATCTTTGGTAATTTTCTTAAAGGTATGCCGTTTTTTTTTATTTAAAATTTTTGAATTCACAGCATCTTAAGATACCGCGAAATGTGGTGAAAAGATGAGATTGCCAAGCAGAAAGCAAATCATCGCGGTATAGCTGATAAACTGCGGTAAAGAAAACAACCGAACACCACTAAACTAATGTTTCCCAGTTAAATTATCCTAGCTGATATTCTAAGGGTACAGACATACCGGAGTGGATGTCCGCGGTAGAGGTCGCGGTCGCGGTCGCAGTCGAGGTTTACATCGATGACGGGCAGAACATATTGAAGATACCTTCCTTTCAGTGTGCTTTGTGGTTTCTGAGGTGACTGACGTGTGTTCCGCAAAAGTTAGCTTCTTTACATTATAAAATTATGTACATGGGCAACATAAGTGACGTCAGTGAATGCATGTCTTTAAATGGAACGTAGTGGATCATTTGTAATTCTTTAAATCGCCAGCTTTCGGCTCATCCTATAAATAAAAAAAGGTTGTCTCTAAGAGAATACCATCACCTGTTTAAAGAGCTTAAGAAACACCACTCAGACAGATTTTATGCGTATATGAGAATGAGTCTGGATATATTTCAGTATATTTATCGTACCATCCGTATCTCCGGCGAATGTCACGTGGTTTGAAAACCCCCAATAAATTTACCAGTAATTTACCACGTGCTCAACAGCTTGATCGCGATGTAAAACAAACTATTTGGTTGTGACATCGACATCGCTGTAAACCGCGATGTTAGGTCGCGAGGGTGAACGAGTAAAACATCCTTGGTATGTGCGATCTCATAAGAAAATAAAGGTTTGTTTTAAAATCGATGTATCGACCGCGACCTCCATCGCACACATCCATGTATCTTCGATATTTCCGTACCCTAAGCGATACCCACACCCAGTCCTTGCTAGCTTTCAATGATCAGGGTTGCTAAGAATCTCCTTGTTGCTTCTCGGAAGAATATGTTAACAATCGCCATATCTAATGTATTGCTAATAATTCCAACACAATATTTTCATCATCATTTCTACTTCCAAGATAAATATCTAACCCAATTCAGTCAATTTCTACGGTCTATTATTTTTTCTTTGTTCTCATTTGTCAATTTTTTGTTTTTTAAGTCATTTACCTAATACATATATTATATAATATAACAAAGAATACGTTTTTTCGCTTTGTTCCTTTTTTTATGATAATAAAGTTAAATCATTTTGTCCCATTTTTTAACTTTATCTTAATAAAGTAAAAAAATAATATTTTTCAAATTTAAAATATATACTTCTAAAACGCCGATCATTTATATCAAATCAAAACTTGTTTATTAGCAATAGATACCAAAATCGCTATACTATGACATCACTTTTAGTCATTCATCTGTTATAATATTAGCGTCTTACAAAAGCCGCGTCTTTTCTAAGATGAATATGAGATAATAGTACATTTTCTCTCACCAATTATGCAAAGCATTGTACAATATTGTGCTGTTCTTAATATCGTAATCAGGAGGTACCCAAAAAAGCAAACAATCATTGTACAGCGTAATATTTCTCATACTGGGTGTTGTATAGTGGGAGCTAATTTGTTGACGTAACATTGACCTTTTTAGTGATGTTGGCACATTTTATTACAGTGTCTCAAAATATTTTCAAATAAAGTCCATACCCATATCTTTGTTCATAACTTGAAAAGAATTTTGTTCTTACATAAAATACTCAAATCTATTTTGAAAAACTATATTAATCAACTCATTTGTTTTTACATCTACATTAATTTGTCACTTATATGCCAGTCAACTAATAAATTACTATATGAGACCAATTTGGGTGGTTAGCGAACAAATTTAGCAGAGTAAAATTTATTTATGCATTTAAGATTTTAGTAAGTATTAATAATTATATGATTTCTACGTTTCATCCCTTAACCCATGGTGTCTACAGGTAGACGTAGTTGCTTTTTTTTTCAGAGGTTTTTTGCTTTATATTTCGCTTTATAAAGAGAATCGAAATCCAGTTGGAGAATTTGTTGTGAAAAAGGTGTACGTTTGACCAGTACTTGATTTTTTGTGTTCCCCTTCGATATTTTGGTTAAGTTTCACTTTTTACTTCGGTAGCCAGTACAAGCAGCATATGTTATTGTCTCACAATCTCACTAACTTTTATCTCGCAGTCCTTATATTTACATATATCTTCTTTTCTTCTTTTGTATGTGCTAAGTTGATTGTCTCCCGTTTAAAATAATATGTTAACAATCGCCAAATGTAATGCTATTGCTAATTCCGGTGTATCATCTCTAGCTTTATTTCTAGTTTGAAATTCCAGCTCTCTATATATTGCTCCGTATCATCTCTTACATTGGCTCACTTGTGCAGTAAAATCACCCCCTATTATGACTCTCTAGTTTATTCTCATCCAAACCGATTGGAGGAACACATACAGTCACACACAACATTCAAAACTTATTTATCAAATATAAATATCACTGTCATTACGCTATCACTCGTTTTTACAACTTCTACTACGTTATCTGTTATTCCTCTATCAGCAATTATGCCAAATCCATTCCTAATATTACTTTTCCCTATATATCACAATTTGTATCCTTCACCTAGTTCTTTCGCCCTTTGTCCGTTCCACCTCGTGTCTTGAATAAAAGCAATGTGTACTCACCTTCTTTAAAGCGCATCCACTAACTACATACTCTTACTTGTAAGACTTACAACATTCAGTTCAGTATAATTATTTTCATTATTATGGTATAAAAAGATTTTCGGACATGTCTGAATGATTGATGCCTGAATTATTTTTCTATCAGTAACATACCCTGCACGATTTGGCCAACACAACACAAATTCAACCAAGGTACAGTTTTACCCCATGCCCGTTCCATACCAAGTTCTCGGGAAGAACCGCGTTGAAAATTTTACACTCGACGTTTCGGCACCCATTTTGGAGCCATTATCAAGAGGGATACAGTTCTGTTCGCGTTCGGGGTCTCAATTTGTCTGCTCCCCTCACTCGTGACGTACCAGTATCGTGTTCTGTAGAAATATAAGAACCGTCAAACGGCACTGAGGTCTCAATCTGCCTACTCCTCAGTGTCGAGTGACGACCGGTCTTACCCTGTGTAGCTGCTTTTATGCTCTGAGTAGGCTCGGGAACGGTATGCGCTGACATGGTCTGAGCGGTGGGAAAAGGGGCTGGAGGTTGCTGAAGCAGCGGCCGCTATGTTCTCGATTTTAAGAAGCGCATGGAAGCAATGGTTTTTGCTTTTTCGAAACCTATTTTGTGGCCTGTCTGAATATGATGTTGGGCTAGGGCTGAAGGAGTATCGGAATATTGGACTGATATAGAAAGTTCATAAATACGGTTATGGATTCGTCAGTTTGTCTGTCTCATGTATGAACGTGGGCAACTGGAACAAGGTATCTTTAAGACACCATGGTCTTCATTGGGGATTCGGTCTTTTACGAATCTGACGAGATTGGACAACTTGAAGAGAGTAGTGAAGATGGTTTTGATGTTTAGAGGGATAAGAGTTCTACTGGTCTTTTCAGAGACACCTTTAATAAAAGGTAGAAAGATTTTGAGTTGATCCGGCAGCAAGGTTTCTTTTTTGGATAGAATAGGGTTTAGATGTTTTTGAATGATCCTGTTGATTTGGGTTTTGTGGTAGCCCTTTTGTAAGAGTGTTTGCCTTATTGAATTGATTTCGGATGACCTGTGGTTGTCTTTTGAAGTCTTATGGAACGGGAAACAAGAGTGTTGAATTAAGTTGGGCGGGGTGATGATATGACTGGACATTGAGATAACGATTTGTATGAGTAGGTTTCCGGTACACGGAATAGTAAAAACTGTGAGGTGAGTTTTTTGAATAAGAACATTAAAGGATGGCAAATACGCTTCAGACTCAACTTCCATCGTTTATTGCATACTGGGATGTATTCCCAGTATTCGATTTAGAAGAAGAGGATTTTTTTTCTACATTTAATTGCTGCGAATCTAGTCCTCTTTGTCGTCTTAAATCTTAATTATTTGCATTTATTTTTTTATATTTTACTACATTTTGTCTCACGTTCTCATAATCCCATGATTTAATCAGTCAGTCAGGTCTGTTAGGTTTTTCTATCTGCCATTAATTTTTCTTACGTATCAATCAATAATTTTTACACTACCCGACATTTCATTTACTCTGGATAATTGTTGCTATTGTGGCAGGATTTTAGTATTTTGGTTCATTTGAATTTTATACATAACATCCAAATTTTATTTACTATTTTTATTGTGAATTAACCACAATTTTAGTTTAAAATTCGTTTATATAGAAGTTTCAATTTCTGATTTGGAAATCGTTCTTAAAATACAGAATATCGACTTCGGAACTGGAAATTAAAACATCAAAATAAACGTATTTTCTTGGAAAATTGAGGTTAATTCCTATTAAAGCTAGTAAATAATATTAAAATACCAACAGAAAACAGCAATTTACAATACAGAACACAGCAAACACAACAGGCATATAACCACTATAAACGAATCAGAAATGAAACGAATACTTTAGTTAGGCAAATAAAAAGGTAACACTGGCAGAGCTTATCAAAACAGATGAAACACGACTTCTACGGAACACAAAAAGAAATATGGAAAATGATTAGAGGACAAAGAAAAGAGATGAACGAACTAATAAAAACGAAGCACATTCAGAAGGAAACATGGGAAGACTACTTTCAATCCCTATTTGCTAAAGGTGACGATAATCAACCACCCACACCAGAGGTGACGACAAACGAAGAAATAAATATTGAGGAGAAAGAGGAAGCATTGAAAAAATTAAAAAATAGAAAATTACCAGGAGGGGACAGAATACCGAACGAACTCCTAAAGTACGGAGGACCAGATCTGACCAAACAACTAATGAAACTAATCCAAAAAATAATAGAACAAAACAGCATTCCTCAAGAATGGAGATCAAGCATCCTTATACCTCTCTTCAGAAAGGGAGACAAATCGGACTCAGAATATCACAGAGGAATTAATTTATTAAACACAACACTAAAATAAACAACCAAAGTGATAACAAATAAACTGAATGAAATTATAACACTATTAGAAGCACAACAAGGTTTTAGGTCGGGAAGATCAAGGACCTATATTTATAATGAGGCAAGTGCAGGAGAAGGCATTAGAATACAACAAACCGGCATTCCTATGTTTCGTGCACGTGCGCGTAAGAAGGCATTTGACCGGGTCAAATTAAAGGAGGTTATCCACTTATTGTACGCAAGAGAGATATCTCTAGGAATAATTAAAACGATCGAAAATATCTACCAAAAAAACACAATAAAAGTAAAAGTGAGAAGAACTAACCGACCCTATTGAAGCTGGCAATGGGATAAGACAGGGAGATTCCCTGAGTCCTCTATTGTTCAACCTGATTATGAATGAAGTAATAAAAAAAGTAAGAATTAAAAAAGGATATCAAATGGGAAAAAAATAACTTAAAATAATCTGCTATGCAGATAGCGCAATACTACTCTTTCAAAGTGAAGATGATTTATAACGTATGCTGCACCAAACATTACATTAGAACAGCAAATTTACTAAGATGTAAATTGGAGCTGGAAGGTCAGATAATAGAACAAGTGATAGAGTTTACATAAATATCTAGGCATCACATTATCTAGCTAAGGAAAGCTCAAAACTGAAGTGGAAGATCAAGTGAATAGAGCAAACAGAGCCGCAGGCTGCCTGAAATAGATAAAAGAAAAGAAATAAAAATGTCGGGAAAGAAATGAAAAGCAGAATTTACAAAACAGTCATTAGACCAATAATGACATACGCGGCAGAAACACGACCTGCCACAGAAAGGACAAAAAGGATGTTAGAAACAGCAGAGATCAAAACACTTAAAAAAATTGATAGCACGACACTATGAGACAGAGCTAGAAGTACAGATATACGACGTAGATGCAAGGTGGAGAACATCAAGAACTGGGTAAGAAATAGAAGAGTTGAATGGGACTATCATATAAGCCGAATAACAACAAATATAGTAGTAAAGACGACAAGAGACGGTTCCCCAAAAGGAAGACGATCAGTAGGAAGACCACGAAAACGATGGAATCACAACTTACTGGAGGCACATTGAAAAACAGACAGAGTCATGTCTACATAAAAAGAAGAAGAAGAAGAGAAAAAAAGAAGAACAATATCTAAATTTTTAGTTTCCTAAATTACGCGATTAATTTTTCTCCTTGATTCTTCTAATTATATAATAAACAATTAAAATATTGAACCAAAATTATTTTAGGCTAATATAAAACGGACATTAATATTTTTAATACAATGTCAATAAAAAATATCAATATTAATCTTAATCCAATTCGATTGACTCTCTATTAAAGACGAACTCTAGCTCAGATCAGGAGAAAACTCCTTGTTTGTCGAATGTTTAACTACAAAATCAAAGAACATGGGCAAAGTTAACACTGACGTCATGGTCAAGTTCAGCTAGTAAATATATTTTTACGTATTATATAAATAAAAAATTACCAAATTTATGTAAAATAATTCATTAAACATCTTAACTTCTCTTCTAAAACTACTATTGACCTATAAGTTCGACCAGTTCAAGGCTACATTTCTAACGTACCGTTGAAATCTCCACGATGATGACAAACGAAATAGACATTCAAAATTTTTCTGGATTAATATCGCACCAACGCGTCATATATTAATAAAAGGTTATGTTGGTCAGTGTATGATGGTTTATTCGCATATATGCATGCATACTTTTAACCTATCAAGGAAACCTATACAGTTAGTTGGATATAAGTAAAAGATGACTGCGAAATATATGCTGCGTCGAAACGGTGTTACTTATAGAAAAGTGGAATAAAGCGGAAAGTTGCTTGTAATCGTATTCTTACTCAGTCACTAAATGTACCTGCAATGGTATAGAGGTGTGCAGGTTTGGACTCACCGACAAAAAGCAAAATTACTATTTTATTAAATAATTGTGCGAAATTTTCTCTATAACGAAGAGTGAAATATACATTTCAACTAATCTAATTGGAGTTTTTTTGAAGGTACTGTCGACTCGCGTTAATTCAAACTCTATTATTCAAAGTTATCACAAGTTCCCTACAAAATCTCTTTATATTTCGAACTAAATTAATACATTTTTATGCACTTGGTAGTTCGAACGAAACAAATTATTGCTATATAACAAAATGAAGCGTTAATTCGGACTCATCGACGTCCAACACTCGACAATTCAAAGTTGCAGAGAGAAAGAGGCGGAAACATTGTATGTATCAACGCGTCTTTGTTTTTGTTATGATTAATTTGACTACATATTTGACACACACTTTTCACGAATTGGTTTGTTTTGTTATTAGTTACTGTTACCCTTTCATTGGTATATAGATTAAAATTTTGTTAGTCATGAGAAAATATAAAGGTTTGACGATTGCTGAAAAGAAGAAGTTAATCCAAAAAGTAGAGGAAGGTAAGAAGAAAAGTGATGTCGCAAAAGAATTTAAAATTCCTCTGGGCACTCTCTTAACCGTAATAAAGCACAAAGAGAAAATTAATGCTACTCAAACTGCTGGAGTACGGAAAAGAACTACTAAAGGTGAAATTACTCGTCTGGAAGAAAGTCTGGTCATTTGGTTTAGACAGTGTGGAAGTGGAAGTGTTGATGATGCAGTTTGCTTAGATTAGCACGGTAAATTGAAGACCTTGATTAAAACCTATGATGCCCAAGACATTTTTAATACTGATGAAACTAGCCTATTTTTCAAATGTTTATCGGACAAGATGCTTACTTTTAAAGATGAAAAATGTCATGGGGGAAAACATAGTAAAGAGAGGTTGACAGTTTTACTTGCAGTAAATATGGGAAAAACTTAAACCCTTAGTGATAGCAAAAGCAATGAAACCGAGGTGTTTCAAAGGTGTGAAATTGTTTCCTACGGATTATCATGCCGACAAAAAATCTTGGATGACGACATAACTTTTTAAAAATTGGCTTTTAACAGTTAATGCCACGAAACGGCAAAAGCGTGTATGTATTCACATTATGAATACATACATGTATGTGCATGAATATATCTGTAAAGAATTGTCATCGTTATAGAAAAGCAGTTAATAAATAATAATTGATCAATACCTAATAATTCAAAGTTTTATTTATGTTCTCTCACAAATTTCGAACCATTTGATATTTCAAACACTCAATAATTCGTAATATGTTAAGAGTCCCTCGAGTTTCACGAGAGTCGACTGTACCTATATAACTTTAAAATGAAATAAAACACATATAAATGCTGTTAATTGTTGCTATGAGGTTGGGTTTATTAAAGATTATTTTCCAATTCAAAAGATCCAATTCTTTATCGCTTTTTTCAGCATTTAAGATCTTGAACCTTCACAAAGTAGTCCATTTAGTGTAAGATCGCATGATCTTACAGACGTTTCCAGTCCAAATTCAGTCCGTTCTTCATCGATTGTGACATGTGATTTATCAAATGTTACGCCATTTTGGTAAAACCACAGTTTCTTCAGGAAAATACCCTGTAATAAAAGAACAAAAAGGTCATTAAAGCAGTTCCGATAGCTAACAGGGCCAGGCGGGCGAAGCGCACTCTCTGTAAATATAATATAATATCCAAACGAATCTACGATCTAAACTAGAAAACGCTGTTGCATGTTGCGTGGACCCATGGATGAGCAGTACGGCAAAAGATGGGACCTTGTGTCTCTATGTTACTCGTTTCATTGGAGCGGGATGAGCCAGAAGCTCTAGGACCCTCGCACATAGAGATAGAATAGTCATGGATCATGGATATACAGCGTGTCCGTAAAGTATGTCATCCGCTCTTTTTTAAATTTACCTCCCTGTATCTTAGGACATTTTTAGATCGATAAAATAAACTGATTTCAAAAAAGTAAAATACTCGGGTCTAATGGATATAATTTAAAAGATATGCGCTTAGAAAATAAATTATTTATTATCAATTGCAAAAAAGTAGCCTACTTCTAGTTTTTGGTAAACTGTAATTATTTTAGTAACGTTCAATAACAATTAAGTAGTACAATAATTTTATTAATTCGTGAATAATCTGTATTATTGCTTAGAATTAATTTTAAGTAGAAATGAATTTGAGTGTAAAGCAAATAATTGAAATACTCATGATGATTGGGTATGGAGACAAATCGCTAACCCAGATGGAAGTGTGTAATTTATTTAATGATAAATATCCAGAAATACCCATCACGCATTCAACAGTAAGTAAGATTGAAAAGAAATTTCGAGAAACTGGTACGGTTGAAAATGCACGCAAATCAGGTCGTGCTTCCCTCTGTAAATTATGTTACAACATTAATGTTCTACTTGCTTTTGAAGAAGATGCGCACACTTCTGTTCGTAAGGTTAGTAGTGATCTCGATGTTTGCAAAACAACGGCACACAAAGTACGTAAAAGTAAGTAAAGTAAGTAAAATGCACAGTTGTACAGGAATTAAACGAGGATGATCCAGATAAAAGAATACAATTTTGCGAAATAATGATGGATAACAGCCACCGAAACCCTCTCTTGGTTCAAAATATTATTTTTTCTGATGAGGCTACATTAAATTAAATTAAATTTAAATTAAATGGTGAGGTCAACCGTCAGAATTGTATATACTGGGCAAAAGAAAACTCTAACTGGATGCGGGAACATCATACAGAATATTTTCTTGTTCACTTATAAATGAATAATAAAATTTCCTTTTGCACAGAATTAAGGAAAGTATTAAGAGAGCGTGTAAAGTGTAATACTTCCCTTAATCCTTCTTGTGATGTTCTATGTCATTGAGTGAATCAGAATGAGAGATAATTAGAAATATAGGTTAAGATGAATAGGTTATGGTGCCGAAGCATATGCTAGAAATGTGCAATGTGTAAGTAGTATGTATTGATATAGAGTATAAAATAAAGCTAAGGAACAGAGAGTTTAGTTTTAATCATAATTTTTAATCTGATAAAATAAAACATTTCTCAAATACACCTGCATTTATTTCTTCATGATAGGCCTTTACTAACAGAAATGTTTAGTCCCTTAGATAAGACTTCTATGAAAGCTTAACGAATGGTTAAATACTTTTGTCTTGCCATATTTTTTAACTGAATATCCTTCATGAAGCCACATATTCATTAATTTAGATAATAGATTTTTCTTCCTTCATGTCTATATTTTTGAATATCTCTTAATATACGTATTATTTGGTCGTTGTCGATTAGTATTGACTTTAATTTTGCTTCTTCTAAGAAAAATTTAATTTGTGTAAAGTTCATGTAGATTTGGAAGGTAATTTTGCATATATATATATATATATATATATATATATATATATATATATATATATATATATATATATATATATATATATATATATATATATATATATATATATATATATGAATATAATGTGTATAATCGAGTACGGTACTGTCTGTTGAACAGGTAGACAAAACTTGTTTCCTGCTCTTACCTGTCTTGAGGTTTAGATCGTACTTTCAGTACTGTAGACTCTGTTTGGTAGGTGAGGTTAGTAAGTGAGTGCGCCGAGAAATTACCGTTGGTTCTGTCAGTTTTTTTGTATTACCAAGGAATTTGAACTGTTTACTCGGTTTTCACATGTGCTTTTCTTCTAGTTCTTGTGGATTTTAACTCAAGGTACGTAGATATTTCTTCTATTTCGCAAAATAAAATTGAAATACTGAATAAAGAACGGGAAGCCCTTACGGTTTGTAAGCAATCAGTGGTGCATGTACTGAGTTTCTTGAAGGTCGTAGCTGTATCAAGGGATACTTGCTGTATATGCATCTTAAAGAATAAAAGGATATTAATTTTTTTTTCTAGAATTAACTTTTTCTTAATGTAACACACGGTATTTTTTAAAAGTATTGCCTAAATTCGTTGTATAGAATATAAAAATTAAGAATCTAGTAATAAATTTACTAAAAGATTTAAATCCTATTTATGTATTGTAAACTACCATTTTTTTTATTAAAATAGGGTTGTCTTTAATTTAGAAAACTACTCTTAGAGATACTGTAATAATAATGTATTTATTATAGACAATATTGTAGTAATTGTTAAAAAATCTAAAATCTGAAACCAGTCACCACAATATGATTGTGTTTATCTTTATGTACGTCTTTCATTAATGTCTAAGGCCTATTTCTACACCATTTGGTTACTATATTGGTCCTCTTTAAGAATTCTGCAATTTGTTCAGTGTTTCCTTCATCTTTCTGGATTTTCTGTCTATATGTATTAGTCTGCCGCAAGGACCGTCTATTCTCATCTGTTCTTTCACATGGTCATTCTTATTATCTTTGTCGGATATTCCCGACGATTTGCAAAATATTTTCCACTGCTTTAACCTGTTTCTTGTAATTTTATGTTACCCTCCAAAAATATTTACCAAATGGATGTTCGATCGTTCCATTGGAAGATATCTCTTCTTTTGCCTGATAATTTCTAATCACCATAATTTCTACACTACCTAACCATCTTGTAGGTTATCTCTGTTCTTAGCTATGATAAGCTGGTTTTCTGCAAGTGCTAAAGTATAGAGACCAGCATCTCCAAGATGCATACCGTTTAATTGCATTTCTTTTCTCACTGTCTATAGAATTTTGCTTATTGTCTTCCTATTTTGATATTAATTTTCTAGAAGGTCACGAAGGATTTTTCCATTACTGGCCTCAAAATGCACAAATATACTCCTACAGTTAGTAAAAATTGTTTTTTTCCTTTTTATGAGTAGATGATATACACTTTTCCATTCATTTGGTGCGTATTTATGCATTGGTTCACACAAAATGACATTTCAAGTGTTTTTCTGAATTAAATTTTATTAATTTTGTTGGGATCGCTTCTGATTCGGGTGCAAGACCATTTGTAGCTCTTTCACTGTCTTTATACACACATGCGAGTGGATCTACACCACTCGGCGTTTCTTGCTTCCTAGTCTCTATCTTTTCCTATATCCCCAATCATCATTTTGGAGGTTTCTGGTTCTTATGAAATCTTTCACTGCTTTGTTCCAATTATTCCTTGGCCTCCCTTTCTCCTTCGATGAGCTGGCTCACTCTTCCATATTTTCAGAGGTCATCTATCTTCTGGCATTTACCTTAAGTGACCTTACTCCTTTAGTGTCTTTATATCTATATCAACCTCAGATATAATACTTATTTCTTCATTAGTAACTGTGTACAACTTAGCTAATCAGTAACTTTGCCACTAAAAATCCATTTTGATTGCTTTTAGTCTGTTTGCGTTTTTTTTTGTAATCTCTCACACCTCCTGTCGATATATCGCAATGCTTTCTACAATAATCTTGTAAAATCATCTTTTAACTCCCATTTTGGTATTCCTGTTCTAAATTACCAGGTACAGTTATCTAATTGAAACTTTTCCCAGTACTATCCTATTTCTAATATCCTCGTCGTTTCCTCCTCTTTCTCAAATTAATGACCCAAGATGTTTGTATTTGTGGCTAGTTTTTACTACTGATCACTTTTCCATTATTAGGTTTCTACTGTTTCTCCCTACCACTAAATACTTCGTCTTATCAAATTTTATATCCAAGCTCCATTTGAGATATACTTCATAAATGTTTCTTACCGTGTAGTGGGCGCCTTCTTCGTCTCCTGCTAGAATAACCTGATCATCGACAAAGCTGAAGGACAACAGTATGTCGTGTCCTTCCTTCCTTTGATATATTTTGTATAGGGTTGGGGCAATACAATATCGTTGTTTTAATCCTTTTGACACCTGAAATTACCGACAAAAGTATGTACCGATTTTAACACAGCTTGTTTTATTACTGTAGAAATTTCTTACAGTTTTGTGACTAATGTTTTGTCTTTATGTTAGCGGAATATTTGTGTTGATTTTATGGATTTTAGTTTGTTGAAAAAATTTCCAGTTCTCTTATCATTTTTTTCTCCTTCGTAAATGTTAATGTGCTCACGCTTCCACATTTTCTTATTTATTTTTATTGTCCAAATTTAATAAAAGCATGTTGCTTTTAAAATAATTGTGTCATCTGAAATATCAAGAACACAAGACTAGAAGTATCAATTAATGTCTTGGATTGTTTCCTAATCAAAGTCTCTTGTCTGACTATCCAATTTAAAAAAAGGAATTAAATATAAAAAATTTCATATCAAAATCTGCTTTTGGGTATTAAAGAAAGATTTTATGGTATTTATACATATGCCTTGATGAATTATTTCAAGGATAACGAAATTGTCATATCTCGGCCATCAAAAAACTTCAAGGATTTTGCATTCACGTTGCCGAAAGTGTGTACAGAGAACAAGTAACTTGAGTAAACATGAAGGACCTTATTATTTAGTGCTGCCAAATGAGATTTAACTTTATCCTCTTCAATAATAGGGTTTTCTAGTTGCTAAAGATGTGGTATACCAAGCATATCTTAAACAATATAAATGTGTTAATGAGAATTTATATTTCTTTCATCCGTCATGGACCTACAAACAAAATCAGGAGTCCCAGAACACAATTTTATTCCATTTGTGATCCCATTGAATACGTTTTTAAAACCACTGCAATATCGTGCCCGCACCCAAGTCTTTGTGTCAATGGTAAGATAAAACACGGTGGATAAGAAACAAATTATCCATTTGTGTACCACTGACCTAGAAGACTATTATAGTTCTTTGAATAATACCAGTATTCATACGATGTTGTTCTCTTTTTTCTTTACTCTCTTCTTTTCCTTGTGGTAAATGATATATATCTTATGCAGCTCGAAATGAAAAAAAGAAAACGGTAATTGTTTTCTCAAAGGCTTTGCTGTACTGATTCTCATTACATGGCCAAAGTATGAAGATTTTTGTTGGTACATTACACATTAACTCCCTTTATTGAGCCTTTGGCCTCATTGAGACTTCTAAGAATCTTAAAATATTTACTTCGAGTGTCCAGGTTTCACAGCGATATAAGAGAACTCAGTAAGCATAACAGTGCACAAAATATAAGCGTGGTGTTGAGTAACTGGTTATATCATCCATTTCTCATTGTGTTAAATGCAGAAAAGTCCAATATTAGTCAGGAACTTAGGAATTTAGAGCTACTTACAATTTCTATAGGTAAAATAGCAGGCAAAGGCCGTCCAGAACGAAGAAAAACTTCATGGTTGAAGAACTGGCAAGATTGGTATATTATTGATACAAGCATGCTATTTAGGGTAGCACTGAATAAGATCAAAATAGCAATGATGGCAACCAACGTTGTAAAAGGACATGGTACATGAAGATGAAGACAATTTATACGTGTTGCTCATTTGGTAATGGGTTATTTCTCTTACTGATAATAATCATTATCTTCCTTTTGTTATTATTTATTTTAAGGCGCAATGGACCTACTTCCTGAATTACTTGATTTAGAAGTTGTTGAAGAACGTCTGGGTTATCAGCAATCATACTAGTGTCATATGTATACGGTACGTTCTTAATTGAGATGCCGTTTATTTTTATTATGTTTTCTGTATATTGTAAAGCCTTATTGAATATGTATCCTGAATGTATATAAAACAAAGGGGAGAGTACGCATCCCTGACGGGTTCAGCCAGCCTTGTTGAAGAGCTTCCAAGTTGTTAACAATAATATCAGTATCATCTATATACTTTTTAATTAAGATGTCGTTTATTTTTCTACTATTGTCTGAACCGTTTTGCGTATTTTTATGTACCCTTAAAAAAGAAATCACCTCGAAATTGATTATTGAAAAGCTCGTCATTTGAAAGAATTATCACAATACAAAAAATTCTTAAGATTGTAGAATAAATCCAGTTTTCTTATCAGTTTAGTATAAAATTAAATATAAAACCATCTTTATTGTTAACATCATTAACCATTGAAATTTTGGTACTATTAATGCAAAAATAGATTTCAACCAGTCTTTGGCAGTTTCTTTGTTGCATAGAACGCAAAAATTGTTTGTGAAATACTAAATTTTAGTATCAGTTGAGTAAATTTGATTGTGTTTAAAAGAAGTTTTGTCTGGATTTAAATAATAATTGGTATTTACCTATTACTTTTACTTTACCTTATTCTAATCGAACTTGGTGATATTTTGATTTAAAAAATTATTTGTTCATACAATGTCACTGTCCTTTTATTAAATTAAATTATTATAAAAAGTAACTAATTTTGTTTCAATGACTATTAAACCAATAAATTTATTGCTACACTAATCAAGAATTTTATTAAATAAAGGTACCTAGAGCAATAATTTTATCTTATAGGAGTGGTATTTTATTAAAAAAAGTCTGTAATGGATTAATATTTCCGGATTGCGCCACTGTTCCCAAAACAAATAATCGACAACATAGAATGAAAGCTTCACTATCGTAGCTGGCCATGAAGACTGCCTCTAATTGTTACAGATTTTACAATACATTATGAAGATTTTATCAATGAATGTCTATTCAATTCGTTATTTAATTAAAATTATTTTCTCTTTACTATTCCATGTTACCTAGGAGCGGGTATATTTGATTCCAGTTACCTACAACAAGGCTTCATACTTGAAAATATCAACTAGACAACAAATCAATTAAGAAGTTTAGTAGATCCTCTGGATCTTTGCATATCGTCATCATTCGTATATAAACGGAAATAAACTAAAACATGTAAGTCAAACTTACGTCGTTTATAAGAATTAGAAAATGGCTAATATTACAATGGGTGTTTTTTTTTTGCTTCTCTTTTATTTCATTTATTGCATTTTGAAACCTAGGCATATATTTATAAACGCGATTTTACAATTTTTGGAAAGTTGTTTTGCTACAGGTTGGCTATTGTTTGTAAATATTTAAACCGAAGTAATCATATGGGCAAATATATGGGTTAGGATCTAAAAAACTGAATAAAAATCTACCTCAGGGCTCCATCATCTTAATCATTTTTATTTATTTAGTGTTAAATATGGTTTTCAGAATTAATTAATGACTTTTTTTGTACTACTGTTGATGAGGTTGATGAATTCAAGAGCTTTGAGCCTCGTAATGGGTGTTATTCATACAAAATGGCTAACTAAATTAAAGAAAATATATACATACATACAATAATTAACACAATAAATTTCAAATAAAGAAATCTATGTATAACAAATTGTAAAATAGAAAACTTTTGAGCTGGGTAAAAAAACAATTTATTTTAAATATTGATTTAGGTATCGTATACAATCATAAATTTAAGATTTCTTCTCTGTATGTGAGCTACTCATATTAGTAGTTATTGGTTTAGTGCCCCTTTACACATATTTATAACAGCACTATCAGAATGTCCATCTCTACCAATATACTTATTGTAATATGACTTGATCACGATTAAAAATTTGTAAAGACACTAACGGTGAAATTCTACATGATAAAAACTCAGTTCTTAATAGATGGGCACAACATTTCAGCGAAAATCTAAATATAAACGATATTGAAGGAGGTTACAACATGACAATCAACAAAATCTACAACGTGAACTACACAGTGAAGACCCAACAAGAGAAGAAGTGTCAAATGCCATTCTAAAATTCAAAGACAATAAAGCCCCAGGAATCGATGAAATCGGTTCGGAAATGTATAAAAAATGGTGGTGATCAACTTTTTGCAGCAATCCACAAACTAATAGTACTTATATGGCAGAATGAATTGGTACCAGAGGAGTGGCTAAAAGGAATAAGGAGGTTTGCATAAAAAGGGTGATCAACTGGAGTGTAAGAACTATAGAGGCATTACTCTGTTAGAATCTGCGTATACAATCTTCGGCAATGGATTGTTTAAAAGACTTAAACATTTTACAAAGGAATTGTTGGTCAAGATTAATGAGGATTTACTGCTGGAAAGTCAAATATACATCAAATTCAAGCACATAGGCAGATTTAGAAAAGTCACAGAATATAACATAGATACATTCCATCTCTTCGTCGACTTCCAAGCAGCCTATGACAGTGTGAAAAGAACTGCATTATATAATTCATTGGTCGACTTTGGGATCCCACTTAAGCTAGTTAAGTTTACCCAACTAACAAGGCAATACGTAAGCTCATGCGTTAGAATTAAAGGAGAAAACTCTTTGATATTAATAATGGTTTAAGACAGGGGGGCGCGCTGGCGTGTTTCTTCTTTAATATTGCCTTGGAAAAGACAATCAGACAATTAAATATTAGAATAAATGGAACTATTTTTAACAGATCGACGCAAATTCTCGCATTCGCTGACGATTTAGTTATAGTGACCAGAAGTATGAGAGACATGGTGCAGTGTTTTACAAGGCTTGCGGACGCAGCAAGTGAATTAGGACTTGTGGTAAACGAGGAAAAAACCAAATATATGTTGGTTTCTAAAAACCACCGACATATCCAACAGAGAATTCAAATTAACAACCATATCTTTGGGCAAGTCAAAGAATTCACATACCTTGGATCGCTAGTAAACGCAACAAATACGACAAGCGACGAAATAAAAAGAAACATAGCAATAGCAAACAGAATTGTTTACTGTTAAAAGATAAAAATATTAAAACGTTCAGTAAAGCTCAATACCTACAAGACCTTAATAAGACTGGTTTTGATATATGGGGCCTAATGTAGACCTTACCCCAAAATGATGAAAGACTTCTTGGTATTTTTGAGAGAAAAATTCTTAGAAATATTTTTGGGGCCGTAAATGAAAATGGGCTATTGCGTCGAAGATACAACTTTGAACTATATCAGTTATACACCGATCTAGATATTGTAAAATTCGTTAAAGTGCAGAGACTTGAGGAACTGGACACATTGCTAGGATATCAGATCAGGAATAAACGAAGAGATTAACATTTTCGAAACCAGAGGGACACGAAGTAGAGGACGACCACGGAGATGGATTGATGATATGGACGAACACCTACAGATTCTAAGGGTTAGAAGATGGATGGAAGTTGCCACGAATCGGTAGGAGTGGCGTCTTCTTTGTGAGCAGGTCAAGATCCACAACGGATTGTCGAGCCACTTATGATGATGATAAATATGACTTGCAGTTTGTCAAAATTAATTCAATAGAGTTGAATTCGGAGTGATACGAAGTAGTTCATGGTCATGTTAACTTAGTAGCTCATCAATTATATACACATCCTCTTTTCTGTTAATTTTTGCAAATTATAATAATTCAGGTTTTGTGAGTTTTGCATCATACTTAATCTTGTTTGTTATCAATGGTTCACTTGTATATATAGTATAAATTTCATTGTTTATTTTCCCATGATAACTTGCTTCTTTAGATCTTGAGCAAAATAATAAACTTGCTTCAGTAACAAATCCTTTTGAAGATCCAGCGTGAACAATTATAAAACGTTTACCATCATACCCTTCTGGTACACATACATATAAATCTAAATTGTAACTACTTGTGTAATTGGTTTCTCCAGTCCCTTAAACAATCGGCTGGAAGCTTTCGAAATGTGGTGTTATAGGCGCATCTTACGTATATCCTGGGTTGACAGAGTTACTAATGTGGAGGTCCTGCGTAGAATGGGGAAAGAATGTGAAATTCTCATGATCGTCAAAACTAAAACGTTGGAATATCTAGGACATGTAATGAGAAATCAAGAACGTTACGGCCTTCTCCAGCTGATTCTCCAAGGGAAGGTAATTGGTAAGAGAGGACCGGGAAGAAGACGCATTTCCTGGCTTCAAATTTTACGAAAGTGGTATAACACGACTATCACTAAACTGTCCCGCGCTGCAATAAACAAAGTAAAGATAGCCGTAATGATCGCCAACATCCGGAACGGATAGGCACTTTAAGAAGAAGTCCCTTAAATAAAGAAACCTTATCCACGACCTAGCTCTCCAACCAAAACACGAATGACCGTTCGCAAACGTTTAACTTTATTTGCTTACCCTATTTCCAGCTTATTAATTGTTCAGTTCCCCCTTTCAACCCCCTATAAGCAATTATATATTCTTACAACTGTCTCTCAGCAACGTGATAAACTGTTTATATCGTTACAACTAACACCCAATGTGATAAGCAAATTTAAATTGTTACAATAATCGACATTTGTTTCTGTTGCTTTAGTTTAAAGCTTAGTTTATTGTTATTGACTATCTACAAATTGATAACGAAATTCGTGGACCTTGTTATATAGTTTGAGGCAAATCACGATTTTGTAGAAATAAGTTCAATTATATGGAGATTGATTAAAACGAGCGATTTTGTCAATTATTATCTGTACCCAGGGTCACAGAGACGAAGAAACTATTCAGTTATTACGAGTAAATATAATTAGTACTCAATTTTTTTAGAAGATAACAGTAGTAAAGCTATTTATGTGTTTGTGAAAAGAATTTTGCAAATTACCAGATTAAATACATAAACGGAAAATATATTCGTAAACAATTGAATTCCTGTAGTTAATAATGAGATGTCGAGACAATGGAAGAGATGGTTGACTACTTTTAAATAACATACGGAGATGTTTTTATTTTACAGTAATAGCACTGATAATATTAAATGGTTATAAGATATTACCGTAAATTAAAAAATATAGTATGAAGAAGATAAATGTAATTCAATCCAACTGAAAATATTAATTCGTAGACCATGTAATACAATTTGGAATCTTTTTTATAATAGATTCAAATCATTTATTACCAATATGTCGAAAATATTGTCAGTATTAAGAATATTAGCCTTATCGAATATTTATTATAAATAATAAATATTAAAATAAAAAAAATATGTTTAATTTATTAATTTTTGTATTTTGAGAACGATTTCCGAAGTGGAAAATGAAACGTTAATAAATTTTTAAACTTCAATTGTATCTTCATCATCATCCAGCTTTTATTTATGGCATCTACTGCTGGACATAGGCCTCCTTTAAACTCCTCTATTCTTTGCGTTTTCATTTTCATTTCATTCTTTGGCGTCCAATTTGTAATTTTGCTCGTCCATCGTGAGTCATGCATTCTAGCTACATGGCCTGCCCAGTTCCATTTTAGTTCCGCTACGCGTTTCACAACCTCGTCCTTCCCCGCAGATCTTATATATCTTAGATATCCCTGCTAATTGTAGCTTACTTCTATTAAAATAGTAATTAGCCTTATGTTTAATTTACAAAGTAAATAAAAAATATTCCCTAAAAAAATTTTAGGCCTACGCTCCTACCATCCAACGATCGGACGATGAGGTTGAACAGTTCTATGACGATATCTCCAGAGCCCTGCAAGCTGAAAAATGCAACTAACAAATACTCATAGGGGACGTCGATGCCAAAATCGGAAGTAGAAAAGATGACACAAAACCTTCAATATGTCCCCACATACTGGGAAACCGAAACAAGAGAGGATGTATACAGTCCATCCGCTGGATGATTGCAAAAGTATGACATTATTCTCGATTTTTTTTTAATTACGTCTCTTTGCTACTCATAGAAACTAAATTGATAAACAGAAAGACGGTATTAGATTTAATTTCGATGCAGGGCATCTGCAAGCCGCTTATACGTATTTCAACCTGCCTGCTAAAAAACACCCTCATCAGAGGTGATTACCAGCCGGAACGCCCTGATTGGGACGCAACATCGTCATGGCATTTACCTGATCTCTCATTCACGCACAATTTTCAAGCATTCTAGCAGTTTCTCACTATGACTGAATTCTCCTCTCCCTCTGTTCCTCCCTGTTCATGTTCAAACTTGCTCCTTCTTATTCTGAATTATCTTCTTGCTTGCTCCTGGGCACCCTGCCTCCCTTTGGGTCGCCTTTCTTCTTGTTTCTTTCTCTCCAACGTTCTCCTCACATATCTCTGAACGGCTCTTCGCCGATCTGACGACCTAAGCATCTACTTCACCAGTTATTGCACTCTACTTCCTAGTTCTCTCTCAAGCAGGCTCCTTTCATCTATCCATCTATCGCATACCAAGAGAGTGTGTGAGACAGCGTGCGATATTTCACAGCACAGGCATTTCTTATTTTCTGCCTTTCCAAATTTGTAAATGTACGCCCTGAAGCAACCATTTCCTGTGAGCATCTGCGTCTGGAAGTAATCCAAACGCCGTTGCCCGCAGTCCATCCATCTTCTCAGATCAGGAATCAGCGACTTAGTCTACTGCACCATCCTTTTTATCTCGTCCCATTCCTCTTGTCACGTTCTGTTGCTATGTCTGTCAAATATTATGTTGCTATGTCTTCGTTTCTTTTCTCGTATATTTTTCCTCTTTCCTTCACTAGCACGTGCATCGGAATACACCCGGTGATAACCTTTGTTAAAACTGCAGTACTCCAGACAGGCCCAGCTTAGAGAATAATCGATTGCACAACAGAATGAAGGGCCCTTCTCTTCTCAGTTTTGGGCCCTCCGATGTTGGTCCCCAACGCGGCGGATCTCACCGCAGCTCTTTGTGTCACCACCTTAACGTGCTTCCCCCACCTTCCGTTTTGACTCAGAGTCACCCCTAAATATGTCACGCATTTCTTTGGAAGCATTCTCTTTATGTTATCCCGTCTCTTTTCATTGGTCCCTTGAGGATTATAGCCTCGGTCTTACCACAGCCAGTTCTAGCTCATCTTAGCAGAAGCTCTGCCTCTAAATGTGGGTTGGGACTAAAGAATAAAAATTTGATTTTGTTTAGTGCCCAAAGTTTATTTTAATGCCCATTTTCTGTCCTAATTCGTCAATATGATCGAGTAGAATTTGAAGACCTTCAATATTTTAACAGAATTACTCTATCGTCCGCGTAACTAATTACGTTAAGTAGTTTCCCGTTGATTTTGACTCCATATGGCTGTCTATCAAGTGCCTTTTTAAATAGCTGGTTTGAGTAAACATTGAACAATGTTGGGAACAAAATGCAACCTTATCTGACTCCTCGTTCTATGGAGAATTCTTCGGTGTAATTCTCTCCAATTTTTACGACAGCAGTTTAATTCCAGTACAGTTTTTTAATAACACGACTATCTTTGTCATCTATTCTTATATATTGTATCACCTGCATTAATTTTAGATGCTGTACCGTATCGAATGCCTTTTCGAAGTCCAGGAAGCATGCAAATATATATTTTCTTTGATCACGGCATTTCTGTAATAGGATATTTAGCGCAAACAATTCCTCCCTAGTTCCCATAACATTTCTAAAACCAAATTGTGTATCTCCGAGATCTTCTTCGCATTTGAGTCTAATTCTGTTGTGGAGTATTCTTAGGAAAATCTTAAGAATGTGGCTCATTACCTATAAGCTAAGTTTGTTAGCATTTTCTTGTCTAACACTGCGGGAATCACTCCAGTGCTTTATACATACCTATTGCATTAAAAAGTTTTACTGGCTATTTTTATGTTATCTTCATCTATTAGCTTCAGCAACTCAGTTGGTGTATCATCTGAACCACATGCTTTCCTAATTTTAGCATTTTTAAAGCGTGTTCTACCTCTGATTTTATAATTTCTGGGCCATCTGTACAATTTTAGTAGGATTCGGTAATATTATTCCTGTCATCTTGAAACAACTCTGATATATACAGTTGCTATTATCTTCTTATTTCGTTATCATTGACAATAATTTTGTCGTTATTGTCAATTAGTAAAGAAGGAATTCGTTTTCCAAATATGTTGCTTATTTCTTGTACTTTTTTGTGCACATTAAAAAAGTCATGCCTAGATATCACATCTTATACATATCTTATAGATATAACATTTTTCTTTGGCTAATTTTATCTCACTTTTAAATCTTCTCTGTATATATCTAAATTCTGTTTCATTCGATTTTATAAGTTGACGTTGTTTCATCAATTTCAAGATGTCTCCTGCCATCCATTTATTTTTTTGATTAAGTTACTTCTATAATCATTGCTTGTGGATATTTTGTTAACTTGGTATTTAAATTCATTCCATAGTTTCTCTGGATCTTCTGGTTATTCTCCGATGTTCTTTGTTCAATTGTTAAATTCTTTTTTAATGTTAACCCGAAAAACCATAAAAAATAAATCTAAAAGTGAGTTTGTATCGTAAATGACCCTATAATTGTATTATACTGATCGTAGAAACAAGACATACCAAGAAAAATATTTGCTTTACTTGCTGTTAAAAATCTAAATTTTTTATAGAATCTTTTAGTTTAATTATTATCCAGATAATTATTCCATAAATAATTAGTCGCAGATAAAAGTAGTCTTAAATACCTTCTCTTTCTCGTATTTTGTTGTAACCACGAAATATTATTCTAACCAAACATCTACCAGTTGAACGGTCACCGCCTTTCATTTCATGAAGGTACAATAATCAATTTTAATTTCTGTACTTTCCTGTTGGGTAATTTGAATATCAAACCAAGATTTAATCACATTAATCATCGAAATCTATTGGTTTTAATCAACAAATGAGACCAGCAGGGACTGGCTCACTACCAACTCAGCGAAACTTGCAATAAGCCTCACCGAGAATGGCTAATTCAGGTCACTGCGATGAAAGAAGGTTGTTAAACTTAAAATTATCCGCGAGCAAGATGTCTTCGGAATTTATAAGCGTTTCCGAAGAATTCACATACCATTTAGCTTCAACAGTTTTAACATTCAAATTAGGAGAAATCACAAATATTTCTTGCGTGATGTAAGTTTAAAATGGCTGATTTGGTGATTTAATTTTCGCCAACTAAGGCTATTTAGACATTCGCGCACATTTTTAGTGTGTATTGTTAGTTGAATATTCGAAAGTGTCCAGTCTAATTTGTGCACATTTCATAAATGCGTTAAGTAGAATTTTAAAGCTGAAGAAATGGTACAATAAAGAATGCGGATACATTACTATCTCCAAAGGATTACAATCATAAATCCTGTGCATATGCTTAAAACAACTTACTAGATATAGAATAGAATAGAATTTATTTAGTCAATATACAAAAATATGATTTATATTAAAAATTATTTGTTTTTGACAAATTTGTTTTTGATTATTGCATACATACATTATAAAATTTAAGTAAAATTTTTGCAAATTTAAATATTACAAACAGATCTTTATTACTAACAATTTAAGAAACGATTAAGACACTAAATAAAAATATAAAAACATGGAATATCGTCGTAATAGGCAAATACCTTGACTAAACTATTATTATAATATATATAGAACGTCTTTCGACGTTGTCAGATACCTAAACACCATCTCTTCCTATCTTCGCAGTCGTTTGTTGTTAAATTTCTTTCGCTCATGGACTTATTAACGCCGTGTTGCCATTCTAATCTGGGTCTTCCTCTTTTCCGTCGACCTATCGGTTGCCATTCTATTACTTTTTTGGGGAGTCTTGTTGCTAACATCCGTTGAACATGCCCATACCACCTTAATTGTTTCTTCTTTATATCTTGAGTTATATTTCCTTCTATTCCCATACGTTGTTTTATTACATCATTTCTGATTCGGTCTCGTCTGGAAATACCTAAAGATCTTCTCATTGCATCCATCTCTACTGCTTCTATTCGCTTTTTGTTCTTTTCACTAATTCTCCATGTTTCAGCGCCATAAAGAAGAGTAGTTTTAATCATGGTCTCATATATATTAAATTTTCTTCCTTTCGTTATCTCTTTACTCCACAGTATACCATTGAGACATCCTAAGACTTTCTTTGCTTGAGTGATTCGTTTTTGTATTTCCCGTGTATCAGTTCCTGTATTGTCAAAGGCAACACCCAAGTAGTCATAGCTCTGACAGCAGGAAATATGTTGTCCGTTTTCGAGGTCTATGTTATCTGACTCGTTTACAATCCAAAGATATTTGGTTTTTGTTGTATTGACATTTCTTCCACAGTCGTTATATTCTTCTATCAGTTTTCTAAGCATGTACTGCATGTCTTCTCTGTCGGTCGCTAGCACTACCTGGTCATCAGCAAACTGGAGTGTATATATACATTCATTGCTAAGCTCTATACCCATTCTATGCACCTTTCTTTTCCATCTTTCCAATGCCGCTGCAACATATATCTTGAATAAGGTTGGTGAGATACAGCATCCCTGTCGCAAGCCTTTTGTAACCAGGAATTCTTCCGTTAGATATTTTCCTGTTTTTATCTGTGCCTTTGAGTCTCTATATAGTTCTTGTACAGCATTTATCAATGTGTGGTTGATGTTAGATCTTTTCAACGTTGTCCACAGTTTTGTTAAGGGGATGTTGTCATATGCTTTTTGCAGGTCTACAAAAGTAATATGAGTTTCTAGATTCTTAGCCGATCTTTTTTCTATTATTTGTTTAAGACAAAATACGTTATCGGTGCACGATCTTCCTGCACGGAACCCGCTTTGTTCTTCCTCTTTACTGTGCTTATATTCTTCCTCGATCATATTTCTCAAAATTCGTCCATACAGTCTGCTCAGGGTGCTGTTTACCGATATGCCTCTATAATTATTACAATTCCTTTTGTCCCCCTTTTTGTGTATTGAGGAAATGTATGCCGTTCTCCATTGTTCTGGTACTGGGTGTCCATTTAGACACTGATTGATCACATAAGTTAATTTTTCAAATAGTTTATGAGTTCCATTCTTAAGCATTTCAGCATAGATTCCTTTAGGTCCAGCGGATTTACCATTCTTTAGGGTCATTACAGCCTTCCTTACTGTTTCGATGTCTACCCTCGCTTCCTCTCCTTGGATATGTACTGACTGTGTTGGGGAGTTCGCTAGGTATTCTTGTCTTGTCTCTGTCAGCAAGCTTTCATAGTGATCTTTCCATTGTCTTGGTTTTATGGTGTGTATCTGTGCTTTGTCTTTTCCTGTATTTTTTACTGATTGTATAAAATTCCTTACCTCTGTACATTGCTTCCCTCCGATGTATGTATTGATTTCTTGACATTTCTGATCCCATGTTTTATTCTTTTCTTGTTTTATCATTTTTCGTAGTTGTCTATCGGTTTCTTTGTAAGCTTGATGGTCTTCAGTATTTTTTGTATTTAGCCGTTTTAGATGCTGTTCTTTTTTCTGTTTTACCATATATTCGATTTCTTCGTTCCACCATATTTTGTTACTAATTTTGTTTTGCTGTGTCCCGAGTGTCTCCTTAGAGGCCTGGTGTAAACTAGCAATAATATTCTCGTAAATATCTGAAAATATTTGTCTCTCTATTTCTCGTAGTTTTTCATCCAGTCGTCGTTGGTATAGCTGTTTAGTACTATCATTTATAAAACTATTGAAGTTGTACTTCGGAGTATCCACTGTCTGCAAGTCTTGCTTGTCTTCTAGGTTTTGGTCTCCGTGTATTATCTTAAGTGGGAACAAAATTTTCGCTCTTACTAAGTAGTGATCGGATCCACATGTTATTCCTCGGAGAACTCTTACATCATTCCACTGCAATACAGATTTTTGTTTACTAATAATATAATCGATGACTGATTTTAGATTACGTGTTTGTTGAATCCAGGTATATCTATGTATGTTCTTATGTTTGTAGAATCCATTTCTAATTTTTAACTCATAGCTCTCACATAAGTGTATAAGTCTACCGCCATCTACTATTTTTCTGATATCCCGTTCTACTATTGAAGGTCTCCAAGCATAATTATTTCTCTGTTTTTTCCTATGTTGTTAAGTATATCCTCGATTTTTTGAAAGAAATTTTCTTTCACGTTGATTGTTGCATCATCAGAGGGGGCATAAGCGGCTATCATGGTAATCTTGTGCCCATATGTCTATATTTACTCTTAGGATATTCTCATCAATTGTTTCCCAGTCTGTGATATTATTCTTAAGTTTTTTCTTTATTAGTATTGATACTCCCCTAGCGGCTCTTTTATCTTTCGGGACTCCAGTGAATATATGTATTAATATACTACTATAATATACTTATATTGTGTAAAAGCTGTACTCTGTTTTTGAATAGAAACAATGCTTTAAAAAGTGTCTGAATTAGCTTATTAATGAAATTATAGTTAAAATATTAAATTAATCACATTTTCAACAAATTGTTTTACTGTCCTACAGAGTGAATAATGATCCTTTGGCCTTAAATACTAATCTCCCTAAACTTGTTTTGTATTGTTGAGGCACATTCAAGCCAATATTTATAATCTTGTATTTGTCTAATTCCATCAGAAAGGAATGGTGTTATAATCCGGAAGTAACATAACAGTTACCTCTAGCGGCTAAGTACAAATTGAAAGGTGTCAGTTCAACATAATTTTTAGATTTACAAGAACGATTACCATAACAAAGAATGTCGCCGTTTCAGGTAAATATTAGAAAATAATTCTGCGTAACGTTTTATGCCGTGAAAGGAGTGAAGTTGCTTGTATCTCTATTATTGTTTTGTGGGTACGACATAGTCGTAAAACATCCAATAAATATGTACAATATTATCTCTTCTGATGCTAATATAGTTAGTCCGAATATCACAATTTTCTAGTTAGTCACTGTGGTCTATTGTTATTTTATTTAGTACACCAATTGACATATTTTTATAAAAAATGAGTCATTAAATTTATTTATTTATTTATTTACTTATTAGAGTGGGAAAATTGAACGCACACGTCAATCTAAAGTTTTTTGCTTACGCCGCTCTAATGTATACGTTAGAAATTACGGTATTTTGCAGTTTTCCGTTGCTTTTCACTTTTAGTATTAGCACAGGTAGAACTTGCATGACATTTTCTAGAATTACCGTTAAATTTCTCTTTAAAACATGTACACCTATTGGTTTGGCATTGGACTTTTGATGCTTTATAGTTGCTCTTTTAAAACCTTATCCCCCTACAGAGAACTGAAGCGTTGATGCTTGCTGCAAAGTAAGACTTTACGTTGTTTTATACATTATCAATGTTGACACATTCAGATTCAGAAACTGTTAAGGCACTTCTTGAAAACCACTGATTTATATTACCATGAACTATTCCAATTTGGTATAAATCACGTTTTACTGCCATTGTAACAGCAAATATATTATGGTGATCTAAATGATTGCGGTCAACTTTATCTAGTGTGACTAATACTATTTTACCTAAAGAAAGTGCTGAAAGTTGATCGCCAGAATCTTTGAGCATTTTCTTGCCTTTCCTCTCATACAAAGGTGACATATGAATGAATTTTCGTTTGAAAGTGTGCCGCATGTTGCACGAATCATCATTTCGTATTTATTGCAAGTATGCGATTCATATTTAATGTGGTTACCACAAATACCACAAAATACTTGGTAATCAGTGTTAAAGATATCAAAACCTACTTAATGCTTAGAAATAGCACCATATTACTCCACTTCAATGACGTTGACTTCGTTAGTATTTTGGTTAATTTCATTGACGTCGTATTGAGCGTCTTCTCCACACTGAGTCGACATTAACACAGTATTTGCTATGTAATGCATAGATTAAGTTCCGTTCTCTTTAAAATTGCTATTTACTCTTTATTTATTGCTTCTGCTGTAATAACTTCTTCACATTCTATGGAAGTAAAATCTGCATGGGATATATACTGCGCAGATGAAGATGTAACTTGTTTCCTGACTTCTACAGTAGAATGTACTTCATGCTGTATCAAAGTAAAACTCGCCTTGGTAGTTTCATGTGATAAACATTTTGCTTCATATCGTTTCTCGCAGTTCCTGGTAAAATATTTTCTTCAGTTGTGAAAAATACATCGTCACTAAAACAAACGGTATAAAATCTACTCACCAGTGGTATGACATTTAGCCTTACACCCTTTCGTCACACAAGTCGACAAAAGGAAATTTGATTTTGTAACCGCTTCAAAAGATTTAGAAAAATCATTATAATTTCGATTATTTTTTTTTAAATAAAACTACTAACCCCATCTATCTGCCGGGTACTTGTAGCCGACTCAAGGATTCTTCTGTAATTCCCAAATATATCCGGTAGATGAGCACGTTCATTAACTTGTCACTCACGCCCAAATTCACAGCGCTAAGGATAGCGTTTCCCTTTTTCTCTTCAAACGTCCAACCGTTAAGACGTGTTTCCGAAGTGGGTCTCTGTAGAGGTAAGCTGAGAAAATCCTTTTCTTGTCCATATTTCAGATAGATATTTATTTTTAGACCCTTATTGGAGAGGCTAGAATGCTGATATATTTCTAATACATGTCTCAAGATAATACTGGTATGGAGTTATTCCAAATCCTGGTCCAGTAGCCGTATCTCTTTATGGTGTGCCTAAACCCTCTTATCTATGATGGTGTGGTGGATTGATATAGGATGGAGTAGTATCAATGGTTTCATTGGGTTGACTGATTAAATAGTGAAAAGAAACAGCAGATTCAGGTTGTACCAATTTTTATTATATCTTCTATCAAGAAAACGAGAAATAATTATGAACTCAAACAATGAAAATATAGTGAAGTGTTTTAATTTTATTTAAAGGTTTAATTTCTCTATTATTCCTAGTTGATAAATAACTATATTATTTTAAATGTAAACAAATTTCGAAATTTGGGGTTAATATATATATATATATATATATATATATATATATATATATATATATTCATTTACTTTATAACTAATTCTTAATTTAATACGATACAAAGTTTTTTGTTTATGGTAATATAAACATAAAATGGTATTTTGGTATCCTTTTGGAATGATATAATTTTTAATGTTTTCTTTTTGTTTATTACTAAGAAATAATAAAGTATAGTTTTCTTGTAAACCTTCTATAAATCTTAATTTTTTCTTTGCTCGTCTCCTTCGAGGATAAACCAGGGGTGGCGTCCAATAATAAATTATAATTTCATATTATCTAATTGCGCTTGGATTTAAGATACGATATAGTTTCTATATGTTTAAAAAAAACCCCGCCCAACTCTCTCCGATGGGAGCAACCAGTGGCCTTGAATATATCTTTGTAGTATTCAATGCTACAATTTTAGAGAACAAGGACAAATGAAGAGAAATTTTTCTTTTCGCATAGTTTTAGGTAGCTATCGATAGAATTTTGTGGAATTCCCAAATGAAAACCAATGAATTGCATTTGCATTCAATACATATTTTTAGGTGTATTGTGTCAAATTACCAAATCTTAGAGCGGTTTGCAAGGGGTTTACGGTCTATACTTGCCGCAAAGTGCCGTGATGAGTTTGTCAATCTCTCGGGGTCTATGTTAAAATGTTAATTTTTATAACGGTGATGAGTTTGTACTATGTACGAGGGTATTTATGCTAATTAGTGATGAGTTTACGTATACTCTCTTTGTTTATACATAATATGTAATGTAGTCTATTTGGTTATGGAAAACTCTTGTTTTACGGTATCATGTGTCATCTTTTCTATATTTAGAGCAACTGTTTGCTTTTTCACCCTTTTAACTTGTAATCTCGTTCTGATCTTATTTACCAAATATTATGATATGTTGGTAATCGCAATTTGGACAGTTTTAGCTGCTATTACTGAATTTCTGTACCCTTTGTTTACACATAACATGTAGTCTATTTGGTTACGAAAAACTCGCTCGCAGGTATCTGCTAATGATCTCCAGGTGTACTGACGACAGCTTGGGGGAGTGAAAATTGTATTTGTAATAACTAATTGCTTCTTTAAATAGAAAGACGCCAACACATCTGCCCTTTTGTTTCGTATTCCCAGATCTTTCTGTTCTCCTTCGCCAATCTTATTAATAAAATCGTCCATGAAAATATTGAACTCGTATTTCTTGTAGATGTCTCTAAACAATTAAAGACTTTTTCAACGTCCCCTTCCTCATAGTCTTGTGTAAGTGCAGACAATTTGAATGCATTCACATCTATTGTTGTTTTTGTCATTTTCTATTTCAATAGTCTACATTCTCATTGTCTAGTTAGACAAATAAAAAGGGAACAAACGGGAACAAAACGGGAAAAAAGGGGAAGCTTCTCAAAACAGATGAAAAACGAACTAATAAAAACGAAACACCTTGAGAAGGAAACATGGGTAGACTACTTTCACAACTTTTCACGACAAACGAAAATATAAATATTGAGTAGGAAGAGGTAAAGAAGGCATTTGACTTGGTTAAATTAAAAGACTTTGTCTACTTATTGTACGCAAGAGAGATACCTCTAGGAATAGTAAAAACGATCGAAAATATCTACGAATGACACAATATGGAGAAATAAAAATATCGGGAAAGAAATGAAAGGCAGAATTTACAAAACAGTCATCAGACCAGTAATGACATACGCGGCAGAAACACGACCTGACACAGAGAGGACAAAAAGGATGTTAGAAAGAGCCGAAATGAAAACACAGCAAAATTAATGGTAAGACACTATGGGACAGAGCTAAAAGTACAGATATACGACGTAGATGCAAGGTGAGAACATCAAGAACTGGGTAAGAAATACAAGAGTAGAACGATTAAATAAGCCGAATGACAACAAATAGAGTAGTAAAGACGGTAAGAGACGGTTCCCCAATAGGAAAACGATCAATAGGAAGACCACAAAAACGATGGAACGACAACTTACTGGAGGCACATTGAAAAACATACAGAGTCATGTCTACATAAGAAGAAGAAGAAGAAGTCTACATGCCAGCCTTTCTTATATGTTTCACGCTGTATTTAAACAACCAATTCTTCTAGAAACTGTTGAAACCCTGTCTACTTTACATATTTTAAGTTGTCTAAACTATCATTCGACGGTCATTTTTGAGTACCATACCTATATTTCTACTTCTCAGTATATTCCAACGGCTTAACTTTACGACTTTTCTATACATATTTCGAGGAATCAATATTATCTGCCATAATTCTGCATTTTGATGTTACTTCTTTTCTAAGAGCAACGTTTGTTAAAGTATAGCTATGATCGTAAAACGTATTTCTTCTATAGAATCCATTAATACTTTGCTAAAATTCTATCGAATAGATCAACAAATGTCGTCTTCATTGTCCACAAGCCTCTATATACTACTATTAATGTTTATTACACCCATTGTTTCTCTAATCGCCAATTTTATAAATTATCTAACAGTGAAACACTTAGTTTGTCGACGTCTCAACAAAATCTTATCGACACATGTTCATTCGAACACCGCCTGGGAACGGCTGACGTTAGAATATTGGATACTGTTATTTTTAACAGTTTCTTCTAGCAGTTTTAATCAAATCTTATGCCGAATTAACATATTATTTTATATCTTTACTATCTCTGGGCGTAAATTAATTTCATGAAAATGAGCACTGAAAATTTATTATCGCTAGGGATATACATTTTAAAGTTTGTACATTATTATTAGTGTTAATGATGGGAACTTTTATTAGTTGAATTTTAAATATATCCTGTTAATGAATTTTAAGTTTACCAAAATATTTTTAATACACTTGAGTGCAAAACAATCGACTCAAAAGCGAGATTTGAGAATACATCTCCTGTTCCAATGTAAGAAAAGAAATATGAAAATAAAAATATGTAATGTGTAAACAATAACTTTATTCTTAAACTTACAAAAACTGCTATTGCATTATTTGGAAGACGAATTATAAAAACAATATGCAATACGGGTTATTCAACCAACGGCAATACGAACAGAGTTTTCTAAATATTCATCATTGGAACGAACGGACAAGAAAGACGGTTTGAACAGAGAAATCATTAATTCCAAAAAGAAATTCCTTTATTTTTCAGTATTTGATATTACCACCCCTACTCCTAATTACACTTTTCAATCGATTTCGCATGAATCAGTTAACTTTTCTAATACATTCTTGAGGCATTGCTTCTCATTCATCATTAAGCGCAGCTCTCGATTCCATTATGCTCCCTGGTGCATGATTTCTGTCCCAGGCCCTTTGTTTAAGCTCCTTCCAAACATGCTCTATTGGATTTATGTCCGGGCTCAATTTATTGTAGGTATACCGATCTCAGTCAGATAGGTGGTGGTGACTCGCGCGGTATGGCATCCTGCATTAAAATAAAGGCATAACCAATAAATCCAGCATATGTACCACACGTTCGTCCAAAATGTCTCAGATGAATGATCCGCTGGTAAACCTCCTCTACATCCTCCACCAAGTACGAAAACCAACTCGGTTTTTAAAACCATAGAAATGCCTGTCCAAAAAATTAAAAGATCTTCCTCCATATTACAAAGTTTCTTAGTTTTTCGTGTAGAATATTCAAATCGCTCCCTTGGCCTTCTATAGACTCGCCGCTTCTTGTAGTTGCCATGTAGGCACATCCTACTTTCGTCGGAGATACCTGACTCCATTAATGGTTCGTGAGCAAATTCTAATCGCCTTTGTTTCTAGGCTGCAGTTATCTTGGAACCAGTGGCTGCCTAGTGTCAGGTTGACTGCCTTCAGTCTCTTTCTGACTGTACAAAAGCTCACAATCACAACTCGGATCTCTCTAAGCTCTTCTTTGAGATTAGCACCAGTCAAATGTCGATTTCTCAGGGATTTTAATACACGAAATTGATCATCTCACCAGTATCTATGTACCAGTATCTTGGTACTAACGATACGCTCGGGACACAGCTGATTGGTTTAAATTTAGTCGATTTGCCACGGCCCTCTGGCTCAGGCCTTTTCTCAATAATGCTACTGCTTGAGTTCCGAACTCATGGTTCGCTCTGAAGAAGCCAAGAGGCTGAAATATGCATATCAGCAAATGGTGGTACGCTGTAACAAAATCAAACGTAAACCTCTATTTTATAAAGTGAATTGTTCATGCTTTGCATAACACAGTATAAATAATAGCATAAAGGATCAAAGGACAAACAACCCGGCATCCGTATTTTTCATTTCCACGAGTACCCCAGTCAATACGTGAAAAATCATCAATTTTATACAGCTTTTTGAAGATTCTAAAATATATATGAGGTGTAGCTGACGACAAATCCGTGAAGTCTTACAGCTAATTTTCAATCTAACAATCATATTAAGAAATTTATAGAAGTAGAATTGTATAATAAAAGCATGGGAGGGATCAACCGATCTGATCACCACATCAGTTTTTACTGTACAGCCATAAGAGGTAAACAATGATATTTTCCTCTAATAGCCCAGTGTTGACACGGCAAACTACAATGCAAAGCAATTACATAAGCCATAGACATCGGTGGAACAATGGACCAGCTTTAGTCTAGATGTAATATTGCTAATATATTACTTGTATAAAATAAAAAAGAATCAGTTTACCAAAGAGGGTATTTTTCTAAAGACAAATATATGGAATTGCGCTATAATCGACTGGATAATTGGGTTATCCCTCAGGAAAAGCAGACAATGTGTGCGGCATGTCATCAAAAAACTACAGGGTGTAAAACTGCGACATAGTTTAAACATGTTAATAGTTTTATAGTGTATGATACTAAATATAATTGTAGTAATGGATTTACCTAATGTTCTATATATGTATAGCACCTACGAAACTGAAGAAATTATTTTTTGATTATAAACCGTTTCTTATACATTGTAGAGAAAAATAGTTTAAATAAAAATTATACATCTTAAAAAGTTAGTTAATTTGTGAGTTCTTAATTAACCCTTAACTGGTGTTGTGGGGTCAGGCGGACCTCCAGTACTTTTAAAATCCATGTAAAACTTGCAAATTTAGCATTTATGCCTGGCCACGCCATCTATCTTTGAGTTGGTTACAGTTAATTTGGGGTCTGTGTGGTACCATGACGCTAATAGTGTTTTTAGTGTTTTTTTTCCGAAATTGCAGATTCTTACAAAAGAGTGTATTTCGGAGAGCATAATTTTGATTAAAGTGTAAGGCGGTGGTATGATGAATAAGAAAGCGAATTTAGTGATTATGAGGACTACAACGACAAAAATTTTTCTCCAGAGACTGACCATAACTCTAATTCTAAGATGGAAAATCAGGCAGACAATGCTGAAACACAAGAAAGTCAGGCTATAGGTGAAGAAGAAGAGGGGACAGAAACAACAAACGGAAAGTTTTATTTTGGTAAAAATCGATACAAGTGGTTTGCTCTTCCAGCCAATCCAGATTTGAATATTAGAACAAAAAACACAATCTGGTAAAAGTTCTTCGGGGGTTGAAATAACTGCAAAGTGTGGTGCTGTCTCTGATCCCTTAAAAATATGTCGCCTTCTTTTTACAGAGGATATGGAAAACGAAATAATTCTAGGGACATATAAAAAAATTTTGTTATTTCAAGATAAATTCAGCAATTCTGATAGAACAGAACTGGGAGAACTAACAAAGGAAGAATTTAGAGCGTTTGTCGCTATCTTGTAATACTTTTCAGTTTTCAAGTCAAATGATGAAGACTTGCAAGAAATATTTGCAACAGATGGAACGGGACGAGACATATTCAGATCCATTATGTTTTTGAAAAAAGTATATGTGTTGCTCGCATGTCTAAGGTTTGTTTACTTCATAGTTAGTGTAAATACTTTATTGCTTTTGTTTTAGTTTTAATAATGCATATGATCGAAAAAAACGTAAAACTAATGATAGAACTGCAGCAGTGTCTTGGTTATTTGAGCGTTTTATAAAAAAATGCAAGACTGTTATTCTATGGGAGAATTGTGTTGTATCGACGAAATGCTGATAGGAGTTCGCAGTAGATGTAGGTTCTGCGTGTACATACATACATAAACCTCGAAAATATGGACTGAAAATTATGGCCCTAACGCCCCTAACAGACGCAAGTACCCACTATTTCTATAATGGCTATATTTACTGTGGTAAGGATAGTGATAATTTTTCTTTAACAAATGAGGAGAGATGTTTGGATGCATGGATGCATAAAAAAAACGAGGACTGACTTATGTTGGCACGCTCAAGCGAAACAAAAAGGAAATGCCTATGCAGTTCCTTCTAAGTCGGTGCAGAGCTGAAGGATCTTCCATTTATGGTTTTACAAATGACTACACTATAATTTCCTACGTTCAAAAAAAGTGAAGGCAACTGTGTTAATATCATCAATGCACCATAACGAATGTGAGAACATAGAATCTGGCAAACCCGAAATCATTTGCTTTTATAATCAAACAAAAGGTGGTGTGGATGCACTAGATCAAAAATTTACCACTAACCAGTGAACTATGCGATGGCCAATGACTATTTTTTTACAATATTGAATATTGCAGTTGTCAATGCACATATTTTACATGGATGTTATAAAAACGACCAAGCCATAGAGAAAAAAGCCTTTTACAAACTTCTTGCAAGACAACTTGCAGTACCATATCTCAATATAAGACTGTACAATTTTTGATTTCCTAGGGAGCTTCGCATGGGTATCAGTAGAATACTAAAGAAAGCTTCATCTGAAGCAGAGAGGAGAGAATTAAATAATCAAAACCAGAAACGAAAAAGATGTGGTATCTGTGATCGTAAGAATGACAAAAAAACAAAAATTTCGTGCAGCAAATGTTCCCGACCCATGTGCGGCGACTGCAGGGCATATGTTTGCAAGAATTGCATTTAGAAAAATGTTACTTATAAATAGTTCGCAGTTTTGTTGATAATAATATATTATTTTAATTAGAGAGTTTGTATATTTTAGTTCCTTGTTCTGTATATGAAACGAGAAAATCAAAAAAGAAATAGTGATTTTATTTTTTATATTTCCTTTGTAAGAAATTATGTTTTGCTATCAGAAAACCTTGAAAAATAACTTATGTTACATCTTTTTAGCATTTGTCATTATTACTGAAAAATAAATAGAAAATGGGCTTACATGGTTTTATTCCAGCTCAAATGATTAGAAATTATAACAAAATAATGAATAATTATGTCTTTATTAATTTCACAAAAACTCAAAAAAGAAATGGGTCCGGTAGCCAGCCCTCAGGACGCAGTTAACGGCAGAATAAACCACGACGCCAGTTGAGGGTTAAAATACATAAACAATTGACCGAGATAATTGCAAAAAACCCATATTTTTACAGTTATTTATAAATGTTAATAACTTTGTTTTATAAATAATGACATGTAATATATAACTACCTAAAATTATGACAATTAATGACTTATTTTAGTGTGATTAATTTTAGCTAGATCGACCAATTAGTTTGTAAGTTGGCGAATTTGTTTATATCTGAGAGTGATTATTTAAATAACTGTACTTGCCCAAACAGTGACTCTTGAGGTACTTAGCAGACCGCAATCGATTCAAATCGAAATTTTCTTCATTTTTTATTTAAAATTGTTTAAAAAGTTGTTCAAAAAAGGTTGTTTAACAAAAAACAAAGCAAAATCAGTTGTATGTCGTCAAGGATTTGTCATCTTTCAGAACCTTCAAAAACCTATATAAGATTTGGTCAACTTTTATTCGTTTACTGACCTAGAGTCCTTTCTACTGCCAAGACCCTACTTTTCCAATACAGAACTCGAAAGCTACGCACGAATTTGTAAATTTCTCAGTTAACTTAAAATGTTTAAAATAAAAATAAAAAGTACTTTTAACTGTAATTATTAAAGTATGCGACTGACTAATGGCGTTTGGCGCACGCAAGAAGGAGGTTAACTCCGACGATTATTTTCAAGTTCAATAAAATGTGTTTCTTTTCAGGTCCGAGGTCACCAGAATTTACATTAAAAAAGTTCAATATCTGACCTCGTTGACAAAACCTTTTAAGAATAACTACCGACATATTATGTAGACCACACCTTCGCGAGAAAATTGTTTAGCTGTGAGGTTTAACATGGGTTAATAATTGATGGATTTTTAAAATTTGATAATTCTGCAAATATATTTTTTTTTAAATATGTATTAAAAATACAAAATGATTAAAGAATTACTTCCTTATTCGTGGCTTTACACAGCATAGTCCCTTTGCTGTTAACCACATGTCAATCTTACAAGCCATTTCATTGAATTTTTTTTTACAAGGTTCAAAAGCCAATGAAATTTATGAACGAATGTTAAAAGTATAGCTATTCGCTTTGAATTAGTACAGTATAAAAATGGGTTGCTGAATTTAAACGTGGTCGTAAAAGCCTTGAAGCAACACCAGAAATCATAGAAAAAATACAGGATATCGTATTAGAAAATCGTCAAGTGACTGAAAGAGATTTAGTAAAACCCCTATGAACCCCGCTTGGGCGTCGTAAGCGATATTTTGACTATATTGGGTTTCAGAAAGCTGTGGTCACAATGAGTGACCCGTTCGCTCGCAATGGAACAAAAACACATTCGAATGAGACTTTCTCAGCAACACTTAGAGCATTTTAGAAATGATAAAGTAGACTGTGCATCGATTCATCACTTCGGATGAGACTTTGGTCTACATCCATGACCTGGATCAAAACAAGAGGCCAAAAAGTGGTATGAACCTCGTTCTTCAGCTACGAAACGAGTTCGTGTTCAGACATCGGCCAAGAAGGTGTTAGCATAAGTTTTTTGGGATGCGAAAGAAATTTTGTTTGTGGATTACTTTTAAACTGGTAAAACGATACATTCTGAATATCACTGTAACCTTTTAGATTAGCTGAAGGAAAAAAAAATCGTGAAAAAAGACCAGTTTGCAGAAGAAAACAATCCTTTTTTATCAGGGCAATGCACCGTGTTGTATTGGCATTTTGACAATGACTAAAATCCATGAATTAAAGTTCGAATTTTTGGAGCATCCTACGTATTCACCAGACTTGACCACTAGCGACTTCTATCTCTTTTAATACCTAAAAAAATGCATACGTGGAAAGTGTTTTTCATCAAATGTCGTAACAGCTGTGGAAGCGTATTTTATAGCTATTCCAGATTCTCACTTCAAGGATGGAATTCATAAATTGGACTCTCGTTGTAACAGGTGTATTGATGTTTAGGGAGACTATACTTAATAATAAAGTGTATTTCAAGTCATAGAATTGTATTTTTCTAATCAAACCGTAAAACTGATTGAACAGCCTATTATCGAGACTACAAACTTACTTTAAATAAATCTAAAAGCTGCATTTTTAGGATTGAAACAAGGACAATTAATTAACATAAATTTCATTCAATATGACAGTTGTTACACAGTTGTCTGACCTCTTATTTATTCATAGTTTATATGCAGTTATTTCAAATCATAGAATTAGCGAGCTTTGATAAAAATTGTATCTTTTAAACCAATAAACCCGGTACTGCCTTGTCCACAACCGTATTTCTTCGATAAGAAGTGCTAACTCAATTAAAGTGTACCATTGTGGTCAGAGTAGTTACCATAATTTGTCCCATAATAATAGCTAGTCGTATAAGCACAAATTCATGTCGTTCGTGGTGTAAATTTAATGTTTTCAGTTTGTAGGACAATCTACAGTTAGCCGGTTGGTATCTCGATACTGCGTCATCGACGCTTCATTACCATCGAATCATCATAAATGTATGTTCTAATTATTAAATCAGGCCCATTTTGTAAAATATCAAAAGCGAAGCGGCTTCTGCTAAAATCGTGTCACTTCGAACAAATTGGTGTACCTACTTTATATTATTAATTTGGTAAAATATATTAATACTAAAAATAGTTCAATTAAAATAAGAACTTCGTGTATAAAAAAGTAAATCTTTAATACTTCATTGGAAATAAATTAAATTTACAAAGTTTTTCTCTCATAATCGTTAAAATGGATCTATATCATAGCCATTTTTTAGTACGATGTCAGAAAATAGGAAAAACAAGGTACTGTTGGCGCTTTAGAAAACTAAACACCACGTTTTCTGATGATACCGCCACAATATCAACTGATAACGACCTCCAAATAGCAACAGAGAATCTACAAACACATCTGAATCTACTAACAAAAAATCATTTGAAAAGTACACAACTTGGCAAAGAAACCTCAGAGAAATAATTAAAATACGATAAATGAGTTGGATAACTGTAAATAAAGTGTAGCTTTCAACAGTAAGCAAACTACTGTCAAGCCTTCTAACAAGACTTGGATAAGAGAAGACTTGAATTCTAAACCATATTTTAAAAGACTTGAATTTTCTAAACTGTTCTTTAAAAAAAGCTAATAACACCCGCTCCGTAAAGCTGTGAATATTATTCTCGTCTCGCCATTTCATCAAAGGGTTTAGATACATAATTTTTTTTATTTGTCTGGTAGCCAATTTACTTTTGCTAAATTTGCCTTTTCTGAGATTTCTTCCCGAACTGGGAATCTTCACTGTCCATAATGATAATAAAATAAGAATTTGACTGAAAATAGTGCCTGCAGAATGTAGCAATAGAACTTTTTATCGCAAAATAGTGTCAACCATTTTTTTCGTACAGTAAACAAACATGTTAGGTTAGGTTAGTAATATAAATAACACTAAAGAGCATGTCAATATATAATAAGGATAAAAAAGAAATACGAAAATATAGAAAAAAAAGTGCCTAATTAGCAGATCAATTTTTTTAATCGATTATTATTATGATACCAGTACGAAACAAGGAAGCGATGCCGTTATAGAGTATATCGTCACAGAATAAATAACAATTTATTTAACAATTTATTAATTAATTAATATTATATATTATGCCTTTATTTCTGAATAACGTTATTTCGTTATGAAATAAAATATATTTATTTAATAAATATTTATTTATAAATTTATAAACCAGTGACGTATGACGTATAATATATATTGTACGTCATTGATCAAAACTGTACGAAAAACATGGTGGATGATAAAAACTCCTATAGAGTAGTGCAGAAACACAGAATAATCAGAATTTGAATATTTTTTCAGCCAAAACATGGCTGTTGATTACAACACCGCGACCAAGTGAGTCAACTTCAATTTTCTAAAAAACATAACCTTACAACAAGTTTGTGCACTCTTTTCCGCAAAATTCTTAAATAATGATAATAATACTAGGAGCAACTACTAAATTAAATCTAATCCAATTATTTGCACTATTAAGAAATATGTTAACCTCACGTCAATAATTGGTATGTAATTATTACAGGTCATGTGCTGTCAAAGTCAAAGGAGACTTGATATTTTATTTTCAGTAAAGGTGTGGACTCATTGCACTAATTAACTGTATTACCTTGTAGAAATTAAGTTACGGCAGTTGTTTTAATATTTTTTAATTTTTTCCACTATAACTATAAACAAAATTATAAACAGCCGTTAAAAGTGCAAGAAATGCGTGTAATATAAGGAGCTCTTTAAAGTTAGGGTGTGGAAAAACTGTATTTATCACTGTTATAATAGTAAAAATATAAAAGCTATATAACACTCGTGTTTTTTGCCGATTTTCTCCGCTGCAATATCGCTTCGATCGCATTTCTATGTCCACTTTTGATTGTTTACAACACTCGTTGTTTTCTTTGCTTTCAGATATCCGGCTACGCCGCGTCATGAGTAAGCCATATGACCTACTGACATTCGATGTTCATTGAGTAAATACAGCTGTTTTCTAATTTATTTTCGCGATTTCCAATATATGTTCGAGGCGTTGTTCGAATGAATTATTTCCTGTTTAGGTTTACATACCATTGTTGAGGACTTGAAAAATTGTACTACCGATATCAAACGGTTTTTTAAAGAATACCTACTCTAATCGTTGCACTATCAGCTATGAATCATATGTGGACTACTTAGCATGGTATAAAATTTTTAACCAATTTGTGGTCTTGAACCACGTACAATTTTTTAACCAAGATGTTAAAATTTCTTTGCGAAAATTTGTTTGATATATACGATAACGTTGGAATACCGACTTAAATTTTGTCTTAATATTATCACTACTATCCTTCTGTAAACTATAAAACCATTAGTGGCAATTCATTACTCATATATACCGATTTTGCGGATAAAAGAAAAATAAAATTAAAATATTTACATTTTTGAATGTTGTGACTTGTTGTCTATGGTAAACAGCCAGGAATTCTAAATAAGACTTTAATGTAAAGTTTTTTCCACCAGATAAAGACATAGATAAAAAATTCGGAGACTATTTGGGAGCTTCTAGTCTGTTTAGCAGAATCTAGCCAGGACAAAGTGAGGGACGGGACATCTCCGCGTGCTTCCTTATAATTAAAGTAATATTTGAAAGTTTTCTTCTTCTGTTAAAGCTACCTAAACACGGATACCTCCATTTTTAGTCCATTCAATGCTTCTTCTACAATATCGATAGTTTTTATTTTAAATTGGTCTAGTATTCATCTACAGTCTCAATATTTGATGTTTCATGTCTTTGATGAATCCTTTGTTGGACCGCGAAAGTAATACACTATCCAATTTGGGCATAAAAATCATCTAAGATAATTATTTGAACTTCTGATGGGAAGTTCACAACAATTTCTTGAAGTTTGCCACTCTTATCCCCGGCTTTACTCTAAAACCCCCCTCGTAGAGAGTGAAAACCTAAAAAATCTATTTACCAATAATCTGTACATCGTAAAAAATGTTTTAAATAAAAAATGTAGCTGAGATAATTTTGAACAAAAATGATTATTAACACTTTTTGTGTAGAATGAACCGTTTCTCTCAGAAACAACGCTTGAAGCATCCGGCATTTTGAATTGTCATTTACGCGGGCGAAATCAATGTTCAATAAAATTTGTATCAACACGACGGTAAAAATTCGAGATCTTTTGATCAGTGTCCTGTCTACAAGTATCATGCGTTTTAAAGGTGAAGAATGTAGCTTTCGAATGCAATTTTTGTATTTTGACGCAAATAAAGTCTGTTTCTATAAATCTGTTAAATAAATAAACGTTGCTCGCCTACAACGTTAGCTATACCAATCGAAGGAGATATTCAACAATCTATAAATCAAAGTATATCTGAGATATCATCAAAACTTTTTATTCGTTTGAAAGGTTTATTGATACCATTCTGAATGGAATATAACCTTGTTAAAATGTCGGCTACGGCTTCGATGGCTGGTGCGCATTCGAAATGTTTAATTTTTTATGGCACTGGCGCCTAAATCTGGTTAACTTTGACCAATGGCATAGGTTATGTGGGCTTTGGTGGATGCTGTGGTTCATAGCTTACTCGCATAGACCAGCAACTTAAAAAATCCTGCAAGAAAGAATCTAACGGGGTCAAATCGCATGATCTGGGTGGCCAGTTTACATTATTTCCACGTAAGATGACCATCGCCTCAAATCTCTCGTGCAGAATGTTCAATAAGCTGTATGGCACATAGCACCGTTCTCTTGTTGGTACTGATCGACCTATAGCGCTCTCACTTAACGGTGATGACCTGGCTAGCATCGTTCTTAAAGAGATATGGACCGATGACGCATCCAGCCTAAGATCTACACCAAACAGTAACTTTGTCAGAATGTATTGGATACTCACCTGGAATAGTATCGTCCAAAATTTGACAATTCTATTTTTTGACACACCTATTCATCAAAAACGAGGCCTCATCGTGTAGCACATCACACGATGAAGAGTATTTGAGGCACTCAAAATGAGGCCACGTTGCTTAGAGTCGGATGAGATGTAGGCGTAGTTCTTAAGACATTCCCACTAGTACACAAGCTAAAATTGGAGACAAAGAAAAGAAAAGAATACAAGATGATGGCTACTGGAGCTAAACCAGAAATATTGAATGAATAGAACAAAGAAACAAGTAATAAACAAATTGCCAAAAGGGCGCCACCGTATTTTTTCTTTCTAGCTTTTTAGAATAGGAGAAAGAAGACGAGATATAAAAAAGATAAAAGCAAATAAAGTTGTTGAAATATAGATATTATATACATAATAGTCATTAAATGTATCAGAGTGAAGCAAGTACATTAAACAAACAAACCATTTGCGTAGAGATTTATAAGACTAATTTACCTTCTTTCTACATTTGTGAAATTGTTCTATGTTTGCCAGCAATCAAGAATAACTTTAACATATTTAAAACAAACAAAAATATTACAAATTTTATAATTAACTAACATTTGATTGTTGTATTACCATTTCAAATTGCAAGTATATCTTTTGAATCATGATACCAGCAAACGAATGGGAAAGATACCTGACAGAACTGTTTAAAGGAAAGGAAAATAATAATCAACGCAATATCGTACCGGAATTAGGATACGAAATAGAGATCAACAATTTAGGAGGCTAATATTGAAGAAGAAACAGGCTTTAAAGCCTACATACAAGAAGGAAGAAGAAGAAGAAGAGGAAGAAGAAGAAGAATAAGAAGAAGAAGAAGAAGTATCCATTATCATTTTAAAATAACAAAATAAACATTTAAAAGCCAAAGCCAAAGGACCCGGAGGAATACCAAACGAACTAATTAAAAACGGAACGGAAAAGTTATTCCGCATGCTACATAGAATTTTCGAAAGAGGACTAAATGGAGAAGAAATACCTGCGGAATGGACACAAGCATACATCACATCCATACATAAGAAAGGAAACAGGAAAAAATGTGAAAACTATAGAGGAATTAGTATAATATCGTCGGTAGGTAGACTTTACGGGAAAATTATTAAAGAAAAACTAGAAACTGAAATAATAGGAAAAATTGGAGAAGACCAAGCAGGGTTCACAGTAGGAAAATCATGCCTAGATCATACGTACACATTAGAACAACTGATAGAGAAGAAAATGGCAAAAGGTAGACCGGTCCATCTGGCCTTTGTTGATCTAAAGAAAGCATATGACTCAATACCTAGAGTCAAATTATGGGAAGCAATGAATGATCTCGGAATCCGACAAACACTAATAAAAGCAGTTAAAGCACTATACAAAGAAAACAAAGTAGCTATTAAATGTGGAAATAAAGCCTACAATCCATTTAAGACGACAAAAGGACTTCTACAAGGCTGTGCTACGTCCCCTACTCTGTTTAAAATATTCTTGGAAAAGACACTCAAACCATGGAGGAGAAAGTGCGAAGGAATGGGCATACCAGTAAGAGACGAATACCTATACACCTTAAGTTTTGCCGACGATCAAGTAGTCATCGCACAAGATGAAGAAGATCTCAGCTTTATGCTCAGAAAACTAGAAGAAGAATATAAAAACAACGGAATGGAAATAAACTTAGAGAAAACCGAATACCTAACAACAGAAAACAAGGATATGAGAAACCTAGAGATAGACGAGGGAAGACAAATAAATGGAACAGATAAATTCAAGTATTTAGGAACCATAATATCGAACCAGGGAACAACAGAAGAAGATATAAACAACAGACTGAGACAAACAAGAAACTGTATAAGACAACTAAACTCAGTGTTGTGGGATAAGAACATTACGATAAAGACAAAAAAGAGAATATATAACACCCTGACAAGAAGTATCCTGACATATGGGTCCGAAAACTGGACAATAAACAAGAGAAATAGAGGTAGAATAAGAGCAGTAGAAATGGAGTTCCTGAGGAGAAGCTGTAGACTTACAAAAAGAGACAGAATTGAAAACGCAGAGATTAAGCGGAGAATGGGAGTGCAATCAGACATAATCGACTATATAGAGGAGAAGAGACTATCCTGGTACGGCCACGTCAGAAGAGCGGACAGAGGACGCTGGATAAACAAAATCACAGAATGGAGCCCGATTGGAAGAAGAAAGAGAGGAAGACCCCGAAGGTCATTCAGAGATGAAATCGACGAGGCTATGGAGAAAAGAACCCTGCGAGATGGAGACTGGAATGACAGGGAAAATTGGAGAAAACGGTTGAGTGAAGGAAGACAGTGAAAACTGTGGAAATCCTTAGTAGTAGTAGTAAATAAACATTTAATGACGACACTTAGTCACTAATATTATTTGTTTAATAGAAGGTGATGATTCTCATAGACCGGCTTTTTTGCCGAAATTATGCGAAATTTGTTTATCGTTCGATTGAGTTGGGAAAATCAGAGAAGAGTTTTATGAGATGCCTATGTCATAGACATATTATGCAGATAGCCGTTTAAACAGAACACATTTCTTCCAAGTCACAATAAATTATACTGGATGGCATTTAAGTTACTGCTTTCTGAATTAGATGCAATTCTAAAAATAAATAATCTCTTTAATAATAATATTTTAAATCGTTACAATCTCTGAAGATAAGTTTTTAGATGAAAATAAGGTCAGTTTCCAACTGCTCCAGAGCCCATTCAGCGAATACACGTCGTTATCTATGGTCGTTTACGGTGTTAATACTATGAGAAGTATATAAAAAAATAATTATCGTTCACTAGATTCACTTCCAATATTTAGTAGAAGATAACATTAAAAAAAGTAAATTGTGGTCTTCGAAAACATAACTATATATATATAATGTTTAAGGAATAAAACAATTATCTAGCGTAATTTACTTAGATAATACCATTATTTTGTTCACACAAACTAAGAATTATTGTTAAACAAAAACAATATAACTATATACTTCCGTTGAGTGAGCTTTTGGTGTAGGTAATTCAAAACGATCGAGCATATTAAGGTTGCGGTGGAATATGATCCGTTATTCTTTCAGTGGAACGGAAACACCTTAATATTATATAAAAAAAGAACAAGGCCTTGTACGGCTCACATCGTAGATGACAAAAAATCGCGATTCTTCCTTGACATGTGCCAAAACGAACGAGGAATTAGTAATAAGCAATGAAAATCCCGTTAATATTTTATTAACTGTCAAGTTAAAATGTACGAGCAAAAGCGTATTAAACTTAAAAATAACAAAAAAATGGCTGCGCCGTTAAAGAAAGTCCTAAACATTAAAAAAAATCTACAATAATATGAAAAGCAATGACTACGTGACAAGTTTCAGGATATATTCGCATTGAACAATAACATTTTTATGTTTTATGCAATATTATTATTATTATTATTATTATATTACAAATAAGGGCAGAGGAGCGAACTCCTATTATGCCCAAAAATCAAAAATAAAAAACATCCTTATAAAACTAATACCAATTATAAAGTTAAGTAAACATAAACAATTAAGTATATCATACAAAAGTTGAATGGTGAGACAATAAATAAATAAATAAATAATGCTGTCCATGAAAAAAAATCCTATAAATAAAATAAACCACTATCAAGTTTATTTTTAAAGATGTTAACACTAGTTGCCGATATGGTGTCTTGATCCAAATTGTTTCAGATATTAAAGATTCTATTTGGCAAGAAGTTCACCCTGGACCATGCAGTAGTTTGTTCCCTTTTCAATTTGTATCGATGGCCTCTTAATATTTCGTCTTGATTCAAAGTGGATATGGTGCTTAGGTTCCCAAAGTTATGTTTTAAAATACGGAAGGACATAATTAGATCACCTCGAAGACGTCGCTGCTCAAATGTCGTAAGATGAGCCATGGATAATATATCTTCATAGTTAGGTCTTACACGACCGTATGCCAGTCTTGTAGCTTTACGCTGAACATTTTCAAGTAGGATCTTATCGCGAATGAGATCTGGATTCCACACTGGTCCGGCAAACTCAAGAATAGGTCTAACGTATATTGAGTAAAGTTTACTAACAGAAGTTAGAGATATACGTGTAAAACATTTACGGATCAAAAACAGTTTTTTGTCATACAAACACAAATCGACGAAATGAAGATTTACACGTTAAAAAGTAACCATTTAATGACCAAAATAAAATTACTCAAGGCTAGATAAAGACATGAACAAGCCAACAAAACAAGGAAAAGTAAAATATGCTTCCATAAAATATATAGGTACAACGTATTGGAAGCGTTTACGAAAAACTGGAAGAAATAATACAGAACTGCCTAGAAATGATATAAAAATAGTACTTGGAGATTTCAAAGCCAAAATAGGAAAAGAAAACGATTACCTACCCACCATTGGAAAATATAGCCTCCATAACGAGTCGAACAACAATGGAACACGCTTAATACACCTTGCGGCCTCAATGAATATGGTGATAGCCAGCACATGCTTTAAGCGTAAAAATATACACAAAGGCACTTGGGTTAGCCCAGAAGGTAACACAATCAATCAAATTGACCATGTTGTTGTGGACGCAAGACATTACAGCGATGTTATGAATGTACGTACCAGACGTGGAGCAAACATTGACTCCGATCACTACTTGGTACAGGCTAAACTAAAGGCACGAATCTCTAACGCAAAAAAAGGTAAAGGAAGCAAAGAAGATAAATTCGATGTGGACAGACTACGAAATCCTGAGATAGTTAGAAAATTTGAACACAAACTTAAAGAAAAACTAGAAGACCAGATCAGTAATACTGTTGAAAACATATATAATTACTGGAATGAGTGCGAAAATATCCTGAAAGAAGTAGCAACAACAGTTTTAGGAAAGAAGAAACAAGAAAGGAAGGGGATAGAATGGTACGATGCGGAATCACAGGCAACTCAAAAAAAGAATCAGGCGTATGGTAAAATCCAAAACAGAAGTACAAGACAAAATCAAGAGGAGTACAAACAAATGAGACAAGCAGAGAAAAAGATACTTAAACAAAAGAAAAAACGACATTTGAAAAACTAGCTACAGGAACTAAAAAGGCTCAATTCACAAAGCGAAGCGCGAAAATTTTATAAAAATGTGAACCACAACAGAAAAGAATTTAAACCTAGAATAACCATAATAGAAACTAAGGAAGCCTAAATTATCAATGAGCCGGATCAAATAGTGGAGAGATGGGCGAAGAATTTTGTTGAGAAATTAAATATAGCGAACTTTATAATGCCATGGCAGAATTAGATATTCCGTCGCATCTAATAACATTGGTAAAGACAACTTTTTCGAAAATTGAGTGTAAAGTCAAGGTATAAAACAGAGTGTCAAGGTCTTTTCAAACACATACTGGATTACGCCAGGGAAACAATCTATCGTGCCTATTGTTCACACAGTAAGCACACACAATAAGCACACACATTCCAAGGGGTTTCGGAGTTTATATATCTTGGAACACAACTAACTAACAGCAATCTAGTAAGCGTAGAAATTAAGAAAAAAATATACCTCGCAAACAGAGCTTACGTTGGACTAAAGCAGCTCTTAACATCACACATAATTAGCAGAAAAACCAAGATACTAATATATGAAACTCTTATTAAACCTGTCCTGACATACGCGTCAGAGACATGGACTATGGTAAAAAGCGACGAAGAACTGTTAGGCCGCTTTGAAAGAAGAATACTTAGGCACATATACGGAGGAGTACAAGAAAGCGGGATATGGCACAGGCGCTACAATTTTGAGTTGTATAAATGCTATGAAAAAGGCAACATCGTCCGGTCTATTAAAATTAATAGACTAAGGTGGCTAGGACACCTTGAAAGAATGGACACTGGAGACCCCCAAAGACAGATATTATATCAAGAGCCAGTAGGAACGCCAGGGCGAAAGATAGGGGGGAATGGAGACTAATTCTTGAACAGGTCAATACCCACACAGGGTTGTAGAGCCAAAGATGATGATTATGATATTGGAAGCGTGCGGAGTGAGCGGAATTTCTTCTTCTTCTTCTTCTTCTTCTTCTTCTTCTTCTTCTTCTTCTTCTTCTAGTTCCATGACCGTTATCGATCGTTGGATATCATGTTGGCTACCATATTCGCTATCGTGACTTTCACGTAAGTTAATTCAAAGTTATTTATACAAAAGACAGCAAATTTTGAATCTAAATAACACTTACAGTAATCAGCTCATCCTACAAGGAACAGTTTTAGGTCCACTTTTATTTAACGTACATGTAAATGACTTATATAACATAAACACCGAAGGAAAAATAATCAGTTTTGCAGCTATTTTGTATAGTGCAGACACATGGAAATATCTGAAAAATAAAATTGAAGTTTGAGCCAGCTCAATAAATGATAGACCGTCTGCAGACTGTCGTTCAGAATAAAAATTTATGAAAACACCATAATTTATTAGTTGTAGAAAAATAATATTTTTATTGAAAAAAAATACAAGTAAATAAACAAAAAGGTATCAGGCTTTGGTGTGATACTACGTGAAGCAGTTTTTACCTTTCCTGTTGGACAAATGACGGTTGCACTTGGTGCAAAAGGAATGAGTGTCAGACACAGTTTGCACGACTTTTACGATCATCATTCAGGCTAATGAATGTTTTAATCCGTCGATAGATAGCTGTGGAATGGACGATGTTCGTTAAACAGGAAGTTTTTCAGTAGTAGCACACAGCTCTTTCGCCATTTTCAATCGAAATTGTTGCATCGTCATGTCTTTGTCTTTCACCTTCATCGAAGACATTCCAATTTTTCTCGACATTTACGCATCGATAAAGAACGAAGACATTGGTAATCGCCATGTCCAGCAGATGGTAAAAAATTCTGGTGGATTCATATATGAATCCATGAAGTCTACAGCTCCCATGTGAGAGTTTTATTCTCAAATGATTTGAGGACATCCAACCTCGATATATTTGTTTGCTTTCTTATTATAACCACCTTAGCCAGTTGAGTACTTGATTGAGTTTTCAAGAAAGATTTTACACCAACATATGTCGAAAAAAGTCTAACATTTTTAGTGTCTTTCCACAAAACTGTGCTCAAATCGACAGCATAAACTGATTCTCAGTATTCGACAAAATAATCTCTTGCTTCGACCATCTTTATTCGAGCACATTTGTTTATCCACACAACCGTGCATTTTTTGGGAAGCTATCAAACTGAGCATTTAAAATTGTGGCAATTTTTCGCACTCGAAAAGTAGGATCGTATCCTATTCCTATGGTATCGTATCCTAATTATTATTATTATTATTTTATAAAATATATAAAAACAGTTTGTAAAAAGAGGTTCTGAAATTGTTTGTCTTGCGGCATGCCTGTAGATGTTTATTAATTGACGCTTTGTTTTACCAATTTGACAGGTGACTTACTTGGTCTTACAATTTCGAATGATTTAAATATCTTCTATTAATCGAGATATCCATATTTTCTCAGTACAGTGACTCAAAAATGTCTTCCATAGCGACCGTAAATGTTGTATTTTCTGTAAAGATTCTTCAAGATTTATATATTATTTAAAATATTATGCCATTAATAATAAATTAGCATTTTAAATTAAAATTACGAAACGACAAGATCATTTATAATTAGGCATATCGAAATCACATAATTAAAATAATACAAGCTGAAATCAAAACACTCCTATAAATTAAGTTGAAAGAGATCTTGTTGCCAAATGTACCATATTAGCTGTGTTATTATACATTAATTTCATAATATTTTCCTATATATTACATTAGAATAAAACCAGATGCGTGAGAAACCGGTGTTACAGATACATTACATAAATATTTTGTCTCATCTTAGGAAATGAACTATTAAAATAAAAATAATGGTGAGAAAATGAGTATACGTATTCAATGAATCTCATCAGTCGGAAAGGAAATTAAGGTAGGTCGACATCATGCGAAATAAATAGGAAGAGTGCATAGAATGGATGGATATGGGTAACACCATAAGTATAAAGAAGCTCAACCACACAAGATAAGTAGATAGTGTGGTTCTTATTACAAACAAATAAGACCAAACCAAACACAATGTTGACACAGTTAGCACAAACGTATAAAAAGGGGATTATAAATAATATAACTTATATCTACACACAACGCAAAAGTCTAGGGATATTTTTATAAATAGACGTATTTTGTTTAGCTGTAATCAACTTAAAAAAAGTAATACAAAATTTGTAGTTTAATATGTCAAAAATCATAAATTGCAAAAAAAAAAACAGAAAATTGGAGCAAAAAAAAAATATATTGCAAATCACCCATGTTTCACATACCACCATAAAATGTCAAAAATACGAAATATAAACTTAAAATAAAGTATGGCCACCACGTTGGTTTATCACAGCTCTACATCCACTGTTCATGTTCCGAATCACATTGTTAATGTCTGCTTGAGGTAGTTGTGTCTATTGTTCTCTCAGAAGCTCTTTTAATTGAAACTCATTGTAGATTTTGCCCATATGTGGAGTAATTCTTCGTTGGAGCATGTCCCATACATGCTCAATGGGATTCAAGTCCGGTGATTGTGCTGGCCACGGCAATACATCAATACCCTCGTTATCCAACCAGTTTGTTACAATATGCGCAACATGTGGTCAAGCGTTATCATGCATAAAGTAAAAATTTTCTCCAACAGCAGCAGCAAACGGGCGCAAGAATAGTGTCCAAATATTGCTGACTTGTGAGAAAGCCACGTGGGAAAATGAGGTCAGTTCTTCCGTCAATCATGATTCCTCCCCATACCATTAATGTACCACCTCTGTATGCATACACTTCTTGAAGATGTCGTAATCGTTCTCTATTTCCAGGTCGTCTCCAAACTCTTGTTCGACGAGAATCTGGATGAAATCCATATCTAGACTCGTCACTAAACAAAACTGTGGCCCAGTCATTGTCAGTTCAATTCTGAAACTCTTGAACACCAGGTTAATCTTGCAGCGCGATTGTCTCTAGACAGAGGTAGACATCTCAGTGGTCGCCGACTACGAAGATTGGCTTCATGGAGACGATTCCTCACAGTACTGCTGCTAATTGTTTCATAATGTGCAAGCTGTAATTCATTAACCAGCTTGGGTGCTGTGATTGTTGGCTCCCTTTTGGCATTTAAAATTAAATATCGGTCTTGGAGCGACCACGTCCTGGATGTTGCTTGGCTGGACTCTCAGTGTCTCTAAACCGACGCCACAAACGACTTACGGCGCTTTGGGAGACACCCAGCTGATCAGCAACTTGAGTTTGTCGCATACTAGCTTGAAGGAGGCTCACGGCTCTATTTATCCCGTCCAACGTTAAATGTTGTCGTTGCATAGTAAAAAGACAATATCTTTAACTCACCTATTAAGCAAGAATGGTATAAAGTGACTAAAATTAAAAATAAACAAAACATAAAAATGTCGATTTTTTTGTCCCTGATAAAAAACAGCTTTACAATTTTTTTTTGATAAGAAGTGAGTGTCTGTATCAACAATTATAGTACAAGCAAATTTATATGGTCATGAAATTTCTGTCATTGGTATTGTCAAATTATTAAAATATCCTTAGACTTTTGCGTTGTGTGTATAAAGCAGAGGTCAGTTATTTTTATCTTAATGGTAAAATATTTCATATTTTATCGTTAGAAAAATGAATAAAATAGCAAAGAAAAGACAAATTAATAAGAAAAACAATGAATTTAATGAAAAGTTGACTTTGGATTATTTATTTATTAATAATGACAATAAAGCACTATGCTGAATTTACAAAGAATCTATAAACGTATTTAAATAATTTAAATTGGGTTGCCACTGGGACACGAAACACAAAAGTGAAAATGATAAATTCGGATCTGGATTCTGACAAAATAAAATTGATTTTTTACAATAATCATTAGAAGCACAACAAAATGTTTTAAAACAATGTAAGGAAGAAAGTTTGGCATTGGTCAAAACGACCTTACATATTTTGAAACTAATTGCTGAACATAACAAACCATTTTTGGATGGAGAGTTCATTAAAAAGTGTATTTTGGCTGCTGTTAATGAAATTTGTCGGGAAAACTTTACAAAATTTGAAGATATTAGGTTGTCTTATTATATACGAGCATATAAAGGGGAGTATAAAACAAGCAGCATTTGAAGCCCTTGGAGAGAAAGAACATATAACAAATAAATAGCACTATTATGAAATAAATGAATCAACAAAAAGAATAATTGAAGAAAAAAAGCAACTGTACAGAAAATGGCTGACTACAAACAACGATGAAGTTTTTAAAGAATATAGAGAAAAAGATAGAGAAGTGAAAAAACAAATAACACAACAAAAGAATGAAGAATGGGAACCTGCTTAAATATTGAAACATACATACGAGGTACAAGAACTTCGGAGTGATGGAAATTACTGAGAGGATTGAAACAAAACTCAAAAGAAAAAATTAAATTGGGACATATACAGGACAAAGAATGGAAGGACTATTACAAGGAACTGTTAACAGAACAAAGACCACAATTCATTGGAAAAGAAAACAGGCGAAGACGAAGCAACAAGAAATAGGACTAACAGATAGGGAAATGAGAAAGACCATAAAAGCAATCAAAAATAAGAAAGCACCGAGACCTGGAGGAATCTTACCTGAGCTTATAAAGTACGGCTCAAAAAAATTATACCGGATGATAAAATGGGTATTTCAGAAAGCCATAAATGGACTTGGGAGAACAGCTCCCAAAGGAATGGATGGAGGCATATATGACATCTATATTTAAGAAAGGAGATAGAAAACGATGCGAAAACTAGAGAGGAATAAGCGTAATATCTGTGTATCAATGCGGCATACTTGTAGTCTGTCCAGAATTTTGTCAAATTCTACCAAGTCAAAGGTTTTATGGAAATCTACAAAAGCCATAACGAGTGGTCGATTGTATTCGATAGTCTTTTCCATTACCGTTTTAATGCTCTGTAGGTGATCATTTGTTCCAAATCCGGTACAAAATCTCGCTTGCTCTATTGGCTGGTAGAAATCAAGTTTTTTCTTAAGACGATTTGTTACTATTCTTGTAAAAAGTTTGTAAAGGTAACTAAGAAGACCTATAAGTCTTTAGTTTTTTTGCAAAAGAAATAAACATATTAATATTTGAAAATCATTTTAAAATTTGCATAATATTTAAATCTAACATAAAACAAATTTCCAAATTTAAGAAATTTTACTAAATCGATGATTTGTATTTTTTTAGCATCTATTTATGCGAACAAACATTTTCAATAATGAATTTTCAGTTTTCAAGATAAAATCAAAATGTAGAAGGAGGTTGACGGATAAAAATTTATAAAACTTGTTGAGGATTTCATTATCCCAAATACAACCGGACTCATACAATATTCAAAAACAAAAAGCGAATTGAATTTTAATGAATGAGTATAGTTAAAAGAAGTTAGATAATATAGAAGATGCAGCTTCTTTCCAAGTACCTATGTTAAAAAGCTAGATTTTTTTTTATTTAAATTAATATGTCTCGGCTGCAATGACTATTGACATAAAAAATATTGTGTACAACAATTACAAAAAGCACATGTTACTAATTGTTACATTTAGGGCCGGTTATTCGAACGCTAATCAAAACTTGATTGTATTCAAATATTTAATTAAAATCAAATACGTCACATTTTGAGGTTATGTTGACTGATTTATTTTATTCAATTTTATTATTTTGCGTTTTAATTTAAAATAAACCCTCTTTCTGATGTTAATTTCATGTTTTTATTTACAAATCAATAATAATAATAAGCAATTTTTAATAATTTTGACAGCTGCTGTGACGTATTTGCTGGTAATTAAATATTTGATTATAATCAAGTTGTCATTAGCGTTCGAACAACTGGCCCTTAATCTATAAGCTTAGAACCTATGACTAGATAATACAGCAATTTTATCACTAAGTTATAAGTTAAAGGTGTAGTACATGGAAAAGAAGGGGTCATATTCTGTTGAACAACTGAATGTCTTTCAAGGAACCAATTAGGTTAAAGACTTGATCGGGTGAGTTTAAAATGTCTTTGATATTTGACTTAAGTTTATGTTGCATTCTGTGTTTTGCGTACCGGGGACACTCGATCAGGATATGTTTCACAGTTAATACATACACTTGAGCAGATTTGACAATTGGGCTTCGGCTCGGACTTCATTAAGTATTCATGTGTGAATCGGGTATGTCCTATTCTTAATCTTCGGATGACAGCTTTTTCTTTTCTAGAGAGTGTTGGAAGTTCAAATTTTTTAACAGTCTGCTGCATCTCATGTAATGCACTCTTGATTGTGTTCCAGTGGGTTTGCCAGGTTTATTAGGCTTAGAAACACCTCCTTTGAAGTTATTACAAAATCGTATTTGCTATTTGTAGAAGTGAAATGTTATCTGTTCATAAAAAATGTAGCGGGAAAAGCCGAAACCTTTAGACAAAATTAAAAATAGCATTATTAATAAACCAAGTGTTTCTGTTTGTCAAATAATATAGTATATTATCACACATTGTATTATTAAAAGCATATTAGTTCACGAATAGAGCAATTTATGTGTATTGCGCCTAATATATTTGCTACAAAAGGACACGTTTTACAGATTAAAGAAATATAAATAAAAAAATAGTTTTCTTTTGTGTATTAATGACACATCTGACATCAGAGTTTACAATAATCATTGATTCTACAATGTATATAGAATTTATAGTAAAATTCGTTTTGTTTTTCTAGTATACATATATTTATACTGTGTGTTTATGTAGGAAGTATAAAAATAGCTGATTAATTAATTAAAGTCGTTAATAATGAAATGCAATTCTTCTTCTTAGTCCTATCCGTTCCGAACGTTGGCGATCATTCTGGCTATGATGACTTTGTTGGTTGCTATATGGAATAGCTGTGTTGGGGTCTTTCTATACCATGCTCTCAGGTTATTCAGCCAGGATATTTTTCTTCATCCTGGGGCCCTTTTTTCAACCAATTTTACCTAGCAAAATGCATTGGAGTAGCTCGCATCTGCCTTGATTTCAAGTGTTCATCCTGCGTAGTACTTCTTCATTGGTCACTTTGTCTGTTCATGGTATCTTTAGGATCCTTCTGTATAACCATAGCTTAAAAGCCTGAAGTTTTGACGGAGTTTCAGCCTTCAATGACCACTTTTCTACTCCGTACAGAAGCACTGACAACACGTAACATTTAAGGACCTTTATTTTTGTTTCTAGCACTTTTTGCCTTTCCGATTCGACATTTAATCATTTGAGTGTTGTCCCACGACTCGTTGATTATAGTTCCCAAGTAGATGGACTGTGAGACACGTAAAATTCTCATTTGGTTCACGTACAGATTTGCTCCAGTTGTGTTTTCCTTGCTGATGATCATTAGCTTAGCTATAGTTATGTTTCCGTTATTTTGTTATTTAAGTTTTGCAGCCCTTTTATGGTATTGGACAACACTATTGTACCATATGTATACCGCAGATTATTAAGCTTTACTTAATTTATTGAGATGCCTTCATCAATATCTTTTAGAGCCTCTTCAAAAATGTGCTCCGAGTACATATTGAATATCATTGGTGAAATTATGCACCCCTGTCTCACTCCGCTTAAAATTTTGACCTAATCTGTATATTCTCTATCTATTCGGAGCCCCGCTGATTGATTCCAATACAAGTTAGCTATTATTTTTAGGTCTCTTCAGCACGTCCATCTTTTGTTTATACCTGAGTCTATCGAAAGCCTTTTTGTAGTCAATCAGACATGCAAAAACATCACAGCTGACATCTCTTAATTTCTAAAACAATACCTGCACGCTTAATAAAGCTTCCCTCATACTAACGGCGTTCACAAATCCAAACTGATTGGGTGCAATTTGTTCCTCGCATTTCCGGTAAATTCTTTTGTGGATGGCTTTTAAAAACAGGTTCAGCAGATGGCTCATTAAGCTTGTGGTCCTATAGTCTTTACAAACTTTTGCTCTTGGTTTTTTGGGCAATGGTACGAACTCCGATTTGAACCACTCTACTGGTACTTTTCCTTACTTGTATATTTCATTAAATATTTCAGTTATTATTTTAATCTCTTCTACATCTAATAGCTTTAGCAGTTCTGCAGGAATTTCATCACGTCCCGGTACCTTTCCATCCTTAATTTGTCTGACGGCTGCCGTTATTTTTGAACATAATTTTCCGATTAAATGAAATTTATGATTGTAAATATGAAAAAAACGATTGGCCTAAGTCATAAAGTACTATCAATGCAAAAGAGACGAAGTTGCCATTTTTGAGATGTTGTAGTTATCAGCTAAGCGTCGAAGGTCCGGCTAGACGCTGCGGCGCAGCAAAGCATGGTCGACGCGCAGCAGGGGAGAAAAAATGGTCTTCGACGACTTAACGGTAAATGCCCGCGTCACGAGTTCTTGTTTGGTTCTGCCTTCTTCGTAGGTACGAATCCCTACTTACGAAGAGGTGGTACAGGGCGAATTCCTGTGATATTTCGATCGTCAAGTGCACCGTAGTAAGTTCATCATAATTATCATCACTATCTTTGGCTTGACAATTCTCTGTGGATCCTGGCCTGCTCTAAGTTTCGTCGCCATTCTATTCGGTTTCTGACGACGTGTTGCCATCTTCTGATCTTTAATATTCCTAAGTTGGTCTCAACTCCATCCAACCACCTAATTCGCGGTCGGCTTCTGCTTCTTCCCCCTGTATGTGTCCGACCCACCGCAGTGTTTTAATGAACGTTAAATAGCTCCAAATATTTTGCGTTGTATCTTACTTGAATATTAATTCATTCATCCTTCTGCGTTAGAGTCCATGTTTCCAGCCCATATGTAAAGACCGGCCTCAACAGTGTTTTGTATATATTAATTTTAGCTTTTCTTTGGATATTAATTGAGTGAAATTGATTTTGGTGTTCATAGTATGCCCTAGTTGTTTGATTTATTCGTCTTTCAATTTCTTTACTTGTTGGTAGTAGTCACTAGCAAGCCAAGATATGTGAGGCTGTCAACACGTTCAAAGATATGACTTCCAAAGGCTGTTACCCGTTCTTCATTTGCTGTAGGATCCTTAGTAACCAACAGGTACTTGGTTTTGTCTTCGTGTTTCGGCACCGTTTCCAATTCTAGAAAATATTGCTCAACATGTCGCTTGCTACGCCTTATTGTCAATGCCATCAGCGTATGCTAAGATTTGTATCGATCTATTGCGAATAGTACCGCCATCTGTAATTCGTGTATCTCGGCCTGCCTTTTCAAAGGCAATGTTAAATAGGAGGCAAGCCAGAGTATCCCTTTGTCTGAGTCCATCCTTTATCTCAAAGGATCGAGAATTTTCTCCCTGTATCCTAACAATGGATTTTAAGTTAGATATTGTCATTCTCGTTAATCGGATAAGTCTTTCTGTATATACCAAACTCACAAATTGATTGGTATAGTACTGTTTTCTTGACATTGTCATGTGCTGCCTTGGAGTTGACGAATAAGTGATGGGTTTCAATGTTAACTTCTAACTTTTTTGTCGTTTGCAATTAATTGATTTACAAATGTCAACATTTTAAAACGTAGGGAAGTATTTATATATCGCCCTTGGAAATTTTGATACTCTTTTTAATTCATTTCTTTTTCTTCTCATCTATCGTTAATGGTACAGTGCCGGCAAATAAAATTTTTACACAGTGAATAAAACACATAAATTAGGATAATTGTTATTTCAATTTTACAAATTAATACTTTGTCACATCACCGTTGTAATCGATGATAAGTTGGATTATCTTGGGCATGGATTGGGCAAGGTTCAAGAAATATTCTTTTTCTATAGTCACCTACAACCTCTTTAACTTCTCTTTCAGCTGATTTATGTTGCTCAGTCGACACTTTGTAACCTTATTTTTCATCATATTCCAGGCGTTCTCGATGAGATCAAGGTGAAGCGAGTTACCTGGCCATTTCAATAAGATATTGTGATTATTCAAGAACTTTGACACTGCCGTGAACAGAGGCACCATCGTGCATAAAGAAATCACATTCGTGAATTTCCCACAAGTTCAATAAATGTTATTCTAGGCTATGCTGCTAAGAAATACAACCCTGGCCTTTCTTTATTTCCACTAAACGCTCCCCATACCATTACACTTTCAGAATGTTTGACGGTTTAAACTCTGAACTTTGGATCGTACCTTGACACGGTGTGTGGACGACGAACAAATTTGGAGCTTCCTCTTAATAATCAAAATGTGCTCTCGTCACTCAACATGACTTGTTTCCATTGTTCAGGTGTCCAATTCTGATATCTTTTACAAAAATCTAATATTTTTTTCGTCATTGCTTTTGTAAGCAAGGGCTTCTTTGCAGCACGTCAATTTGGTAATGCTAGATCTTTCTGAAGCCGGTGACGAATCGTTCTTGTTGAAACATTCTGAAGGAGATCAGGATGTGTATTTTTGAGTTCTGTGGCAGTTATGGACGGGTTCAACATTACTTTACACCTGATGATGGTATCAGTCCTAGATGATGTTTTTTTAGGAGCTCCAGTACCAGGTTTTCTTTCCGGAACAGTCCCTGAAGACAAGGATGCAGCGACCGTTTCAATTGATAAATTGCCTCTCTTGAAACACCAATTTCACGTGATTTGGTAATTACAGAGTCCCCTTTAAAGTAACGTTAAAACACGAACTCTCTCCTGTTGTGTGAGTTTTTTTCGACCCATATTTTTCATTTTAATTTAGAATTTATCGATCCCAAACAAACTACTGAGTAAATTAAAAGACTTGCAGTGAATTAACACTGACTACTTGCATAAAGCCAACTATGTACAGTACAAACACGAAGAATAAACTAAAGAAACTAAGCGGTCAGTAAAATACAGACAGCCGCCGCCGCAAGTACGTTATCCCATCTCTCCTCAAATGCTAAACAAGAGCAGACAGAACGCATGGAATTTTACTTTGAATTTAGTGATTTATTTGGCAATGTAAAGATTTTTTGCCGGCACTGTAGTTACCATATTCCAGCAGTTCAAAACATTTCCGTTTATCGCGCCATTTATAGCAGTGGTTCCCAACCTTTTCCCATGATCGCCCTCTTAGACAGGTTTCACCAGTTATGAATACTACAGTCGCCCCCCCCCCCCCCAATTAAATTGAAACAAATAATGAATCTATACAAAAGGTAAGTATCCATATTTATTTATTTTTACATTTCGTAAAATGATAAATGGTTATATGTGTGTAAAAGAATTGTTAATGGCTTCCTTGGGCCTGGCGTGTATTAAATATCTCATCATTTTCTTCACAAAGTGTACGAAATATTCGATCATTCTTTGGTTTTGCTTTATTTTATTTACCGCATCTATGACAAGTGAAAGAGAATCGTGCAACCTCCCACTCAAATTCTTGGCAGCCAAATGCTTTCTGTTAATGACGCAGTGAACACACAAAATTCCAGGTACTGCTTGTTTCAGATGTGCAATAAATCCCCGATGGCGTCCTGTCATTGCTGCTGCACCGCCAGTAGCACAGGCGATCATATTTAATAAGGGAATCTCTTTTTCCTCAAAAAATCTCCTAACGACCTCAAATATGGAAGATCCTTTTGTATCAGTAATCAGACTTCTAACAAACAGCATTTCCTCGGCCATTTCTCTATTGTCGTCAATGAATCGGACATATGACAGCAGCAAAGCTGTGCTGTCACTCAGGGTACTCTCGTCAAGTTGCACAGTAAACTCTCTGCTTTTCAATTTGTTGCAGAAAACATCTTCGACACTCGCTCCCATTTCATCAATCCATCATCTACTGGAGACAGTATTATTGCTGAGAGGAACTGCATCTGTTACTTGGCTGGCCTGACTGGGTCCCAACATAGTATCAACTATCTTTTTGACAGCTGGGAGGATGAGTTCTTCTCCAATTGTGTGCGGCTTGGCACTTTTTGCTATTAACAATGGTACCTTGTAGGAAGCAAGTAAACCCTTGTCGTTTTTCTTGGTAGCTTTTGCAATCAATGACCCAACAGTAACTCGCCTTTCATACTTTGCCTTGAGCTCCTGTAAACGAAAGAAATACACATTCACTTTAATTATTATAAGTAATGGTAATAAAGTTTAAAAAAGGTTTTCTTATTATTTGTTTTATCTCAGTCTGGTAATAGAAAGTAAAAATAATTATAATATGTTGATACCCAGGTACAGTTACGATCACTAAATAGTTTACATTTTAATTTTTACATTGTAATACTTTTGACGTAAAAGGTGCGTTTAAACGGGGTAAAAATTTAAAACATAGGCTCCTAGGAACGTAAGTCTGTAAACTATTCAATGATTGTTGCTGTACATGGAAAAATTACATCCTACAAACAAAAGACTTTTACTCACCGCAAAATATTCGACGGGTCTGTCTGACTTCTCTGGATGAATCCTCTTCAAGTGATCCATAAGCCGAGACGGCTTCATGGCTTCGTTTGACAAAGATTTTGCACAAATGAGACACAATGGTAGATTCTTATTTCCTGGCAATTCAATGAATCCATATTTTAAATACTCCGTTGAGTACTGCCGGCACTTTTTTTTAGGTGCTGACATTTTGAGAGCAAAACAAGAGTAATTAATTATACCTTATTGAGAAGGCAAAGAATAAAGACACTATCTCGCAATTCTCAATAAATAATCATATTGCCACGCGTCAACGTCTCTGTCCGAATTCTAACGTTGTGACTAATAATGATTCTAATATTGTGACGAATCGTGTTCGATAAGATAAGTGGTTATGTCCGAATTGAAAGACAGACTTACGAGTTTCACAAATAAATCACAGTATCTTTATTAAAATAACAACTCACTGAACACAATGACTGTCAGTTGAAACAAAACAACTTTATACCACAATACAAAACTCGGGAACGAAAGACTCCGCATTTGAAGCGACGACAACCTCGGCCGTTCGCTTTTTGTTCGAGTCAGATCGGCAGGAGCGGTACCTACTTCTCATTTCTTCTACTCTACACCTACTTCTCTTTCTCTTTTGTGCGGATGATCGCACAATACGAAAGCTCGATCAAAGGAAAATGCAGAATTCGTTATAATGTATAATTATAACGATAATGTATAGAATTAAATTGTATTATGATTCATAGCTCTCTGTGACTAGACGAGATGTTTGTGTTATTATTACCTGCATTGGTATACATATATTTACTTTTTATTATCCTATGGATATCCGATCGAAAGTATTGTATATTTTTTTCTCTTTTCTGATTTTTCTCAATTACCCATTTCTCGTTTTCCGGATGCTAAACGCCCCCCTTATCGCCCCCTTTTCTCTGTCGACCCCCATGTCGCCCCCTTCGCTCTATCGCCCCCCTGAATATCTCAAATCGCCCCCCGGGGGGCGATCGCCCCCAGGTTGGGAATTACTGATTTATAGTATGAACAATAAATAAATAAATATATTTGTAAATAAAAAAAGTGCTTTTATAAACAAATTTATAAAAATTAACGAAGTATATATTCCATTCTCTCGATTTGTTTAAAGAACTGAACATTTCAGGTACGTGCTAATATTTGTTACACCCAAAGGAATAATAAAACTCAATCAGAATTTACCTCACCATATGTCCACTTTCTTTTTATGGTACGTTAGTATATTAAAGCGTTTTTATTGTCACCATTCTTCATCGAGAATACCAAAGATTGGAATGAAGGAAATCAGTTGAAGAACTCTTCGGTGTGTTTTAAAGATGCTAGACGCTTAGTTCCGTCGAGTCACTTCCGTACACGTAATGTTGATAGAAATCTATGGCTTTTTAAATCAAATAATAGTTTAGATTGTTTAAATACAAGAAGTTTTATGGCACAATTATATTGTATGAAGTTTTATTACTCGCTTACTTATAGTCACTGTTTTGAAATGTAGAGAAGAGAAATGTCTGCTTTCCAGTAACCAATATATGTAGCTATAAATCAACGCAGGCAATAAAAAAGACAATAGAAGAGACATTTGACCAAAATAGCTGCTAACAAATAGCGGTAGAAATCTCTAATAAAAATGGTATTTCTTATTCTAATGATCCTTTATGATAACTTTTATTTTCCTTATTGTATATCAATCAATAAAACCTACTTTTGTTTTTATTTCTTAAATCTTATACGCCACAAAAATTGTTTTGTTCAAAATAATAATAATCAGCATATATAACATCACGATATTTTTTTTAGTTAAGTTTTTTAAAAGTTATTTGCCTAGTGCCGATTTTTTTTTAAACAGTTAGTGGCCAAAAATTTTGGCCAACACTGGTCACTCTAGATCTTTTTAGGTGCTTTTAGGTCTAGCATTGTTACTCCCTTAGATTAATGAAATCTGTCATTTCATTAATCTAAGGTTAATCCTTCTTTTAGCTTACGCTTAATGCTATACCAAGTATAGCAACTTCTGACTTGTTTAATCTTGGTTTGTTTTTTTGTGCTTTTTCAGACTCATTCTCTCTAGTCTGAAATTTTCATTTCTTCAATGTTTCTTTGAACCGCGTCTATCTACCTATCTTAATATTCTTAAGATATTTCCCTTCTTTAACATCAGTAACAAACATCCCACTATCTCGATATGGTAGCAGTATATGTAAATGATGTGTTATATGGCCTCATGGACTAGAATCATTAAACAAAATATTGAAGGGCATGAACTGTAAAGAAGAATCCATAGAATAGATAATAACCAAAATATACCAACACGTATTAATAGGAAGGAAATCGGAATAACTCAGAGGTTAATAGAAGCGGTAAAAAACCTTTACAACAACAACAAGGTAAGAGTTAAAACCGGCAATAAATACTCCAACGAATTTAAGACCACAAAAGGCTTATTGCAGGGATGCTCTACATCTCCGACACTGTTCAAGATATTCCTCGAACAAATATTAAAACCATGGAAAAGGAAATGTGAAGGGATAGGAATACCAATCCGGAACAACTTCTTGTACACTTTAAGGTTTGCAGATGACCAAGTGGTAACGGCTTAAGATGAAGAAGATCTGTGCTATATGCTCCGAAAATTAGAAAAGGAATACACAAAAAATGTACTGGAAATAAATCTAGAAAAGACCGAATATTTAACAACAGAGCAAGAACCAGTGAGCAACTTGGAAATGGACGATAATAGGGAAATTAACGGCACTGGCAAATTCAAATATTTAGGATTTATACTCTCAAAAAATAGAACCACCGAGCAAAAGATAACCAGCAGATTAGCACAGACAAGAACATGTATTAAACAAATGAACGGGGTACTGTGGGATAGACAGATTACCAGAAATACAAAGAAGAGAATTTATAACACCTTGGTACGCAGTATAATGATCTATGGGGCAGAGAATTGAGTAATAAATAAACAAAACAGGTCCAAAATCACAGCAACTGAGTTCATGAGAAGAAGCTGCAGAGTGACAAAAATGGATCGCATCAGAAATGAGGAGATAAAACGAAGAATGGCAGTAGAACAAGACATACTCAGCTACATCGAAAAAAACGTTTAATTTGGTATGGACATATGAGAAGAATAGATCATACAAGGTGGATAGCAAATATTTCGGATTGGAGCGCAATAGGAAGGAGGAAAAGAGGTAGACCCCGAAGATCATGGAGGGATGAAGTGGACGAGGCCATGGAAAGACGAGACCTTAGAGATGGAGAATGGTAGAACAGAAAGGACTGGAGACGTTGGCTGAAAGAACGAAAGCGGCGACAGCTGTAAAAATCCTGTTATAGATAGAGATATATTAATAGATATCAAATCATAACATCATTCACCATCATTATCCAGCCTTCTGCCTTCAAAGTTTGACATATTCCTCCCCTAACTTCTTTTTCTTTCGACTGTAAGATTTTCTTTCTGTAAATCATAACATAATATGGATGTACTAATAGAGAAGGTAAGAGAAGGATCTCCTTGATCAGTGCTCTTTGCGGATGATATCGTGTTAGTGGAGGGGAGCAAAGAAATGTTGGGTCAGAAGTTGAAGAGTTGGAGAAGGGCTATTGAAGAGGGAGGACTTAAGGTTATCAGATCGAAAATGGAGTATAAGTGGTTGGGAGAAGTAGGAATGGTTGGAGACGTTGAATTGCTTGAGGAAAAACTAGGACGAGTAGGAGAATTTAAATACCTTGGCTCCTATATAACGATTGATCGGTTTAATGTTGTGAGCTCATATTTATATATGGGATTATTGATCACAAATACAGGGTTACTACAGGAAGAAATAAAACGTAGATATGATCAAGCAAAAGCTGCCGTAGGAAATATGACCAAAATATGGAGGACTCTCAAATTTCACAATCTCTAAAAAAGAGGTTGATCAACTGCTAAATATTCCCAATACTGACATATGGATGTGAATCTTGGACCCTACGACAAGCGAAACGAAGAAAGATAGACGTCACTGAAATGTTCTGTTGAAGAAGAATGTGGAATTCCGTGGACCGACCACAGGATAAATAATTCAATTTTAAATGAGCTAAAAGTCATCAAACGGATATCAAGCAAAGTCCTTCTCCATCAATTAAAATACTTTGAGAGTATTTATAAATGACCAGAGACAGAGATCTTTAAAGACAGACAATACACGATATCACAATGACCACTACACTGCATCCGGGGGGTCAGGATTTAAGAGAAATTTGCAGGATTAGAAATAGGCATTAAAAACCAGTTTCTTCGGAGATGATCAGGTAATTGTAGCAAATGACGATAAATATATGGAATATATAGTTCGAAAATTGACTAAAGAATAAGAAAATTAGAAACTTACCATCAACGTTAAGAAGACGGAATATCTCGTAATAAATGACGAACAAACAGATTCTCAACTTTTCATCAAAGATATAAAAATATACAAAGAATTAAAATATCTAGGAATAACAATAGCAAAATAAGAAACATTTAACAGAGATGTCCAGCAAAAATATGATAAAGCCAAAAATAATACAAACATTTAACTTATTTCTTTGGTCTACTAAAATGATCCTACAACAAAAAATGACAATCTACAAGTCAGTTGTAGAACCAATTTTAATACTGTAGATACAATAGAGTCAAAACAACTTTTATGGTATAAACATACAATGAAAATGAATGATTATCGATGGCCAAAACAGACACTACATAAACAATGCTCCAAAAAACTATTCTGTATTTTTTTTTGTATAATTTTCGCCCGTCGATAATTTAAAATTCATTCCTTAACCAAAAACTTTCGGTTTAGCACGTTTTAGACATTTTAATATTATATTCGCTATAACTGTTTTTAGTTTGTATAATATTACTTTGCGTGTTCAATTTCAGTGAAGCAGCATGGTCTGTTCAAGCTTCAGCAACTTTGATTTGGTTGGTTAATTGATGATACCGTAAGGTAACAAAAGCTATCGATATCTGTATTTATTTACTTGATCTTACTCGTACATCTCATCATGTAATACTAGATATGATTTCAGTATAAATGTATTCATTAAGTTAAAACTGTATTACGTTCAAATGATATAGAACTTAATTGAGAATAATATCATTCAAAAACACGTGGTGAATTTATAAATGATTCAAATTAACAAAAAGGTATATTTAATAATTGGATAAAACCGCTGTTAGTTAATATCCTCGTTATAGATTTTAATAAAATTGAAAAAGTTTACATGAAGTATAACGGAATCTCCTCGTCGAGTAAATGGACTCTTCTAACTATTTCATGTCGCTAATTTTGTGACGATCGCCTCACCATTTTACTCTAGAGAAAAAATTAACCAATTTGATCCACGACATTTTTTTTTTCGATAATACATTTTTTTGAATGTCCTTGTTGAACCTGGGTTTAATAGCCAAACTTCATTTTTATTTCACATGAAAAAAAAATGTATTTTTAGCAAAAAGTAGGTGTACTCATACGAGTACAATAGGCTGATGTCAAAAATTTAAAAGATTTTCTAAAAATGAAAATGTTTTATTTTCTTACAATATAGGTACATACTTGGATATATCCTGTATAATATTCTAACGAGTAAGAAATTGTACAAATCAATCACGTTCCAAACACAGAGTAACGTCACACTTTATACAAGTCCAACGTACTCTTCGATGGCATAAGCCACATCAAAATTGTTTTCTTATTTTCTTTAGAAAATGACCACTTTCATTCAATTTTTAGACCAATTCGTACATATCCTGTTAGTCCTTTTTTAGAATAAGTAGATTTCTCAAAAGTTCTTAAATAATGACGTACTACATCTCGTTGAAAAACGAAAAGATACATTTCCTTACTTCCAGCTAATATTTGTAAAAATGGACCAACACCATTTCTTACCCTGTATACTGACTCGGTACTTATTAACTGATTAGTCAAGGAGATCAACATAGCCCATTGAAGCATTGCATGCTGAGAAAAGGTTCGGTTGGGGTACATCAATTTTTCCTTTGGCAGCAGCACACCAATGTTCCACTTTTGAAAGTGGTTCAGTACAATCGTAATTTGATGCCATTGTAACTACGTTGTTGTATTTACATTTTACAAAAAGTAGTAGACTTGTTTTGTCAAAGGATATTCAAAATGTCCACGATTCTTCTTTTTCATACCAGTGGAAGGTGGCAAAGGACATTTTTTTATATGATTCTCTCTTGCTGTGCCTGTTGCTCTAAGCCCCTTCTCTTTCAAAGATTCCGTCAAATTGTAACTATTAAAATAATTGTCAAAAAATACTTCGTGGTCCATCAACGACATCACGCATTTTTAAAACAACTTGTGGTCCTAAAGGCATCGCCGAGACTTACGGTTTATCCACCGATGTTCCACAATATGTGTCAAAATTGTAGCAATAACCAGTTGAACTACATCCAGACTTTGTATCCAGATCTTACTGGATTTTCCCTTGTGAGTTTAGAGGAGTGATGTCCAAAATACTTTATTATCGCTTCATCAATTGATGTCTTTGTAGAATATGCCAAATTGTTGAAATATTTTATTTAGTTTGTTCATGAGAGGCCCCACTTTCGAGAGGCCTCCATACAATTTGTCCCTTGTAGCAATTTGCGAATTATGTGCCAAATGTAAGCACTTTTTAATTTCTTAGAAACGATTCTTTGAAATTGCATTAGTCACTGGGAGAACCTAAAGATACTCATCTAAACATCAATAATTGCGCTCTCGTGGCAATGTATGCTATCCAGTAAAAAGTAAAATAGCCAGAAATATCTTTATCTCTTCCTGCGTTACATGAAATTGATGATGGCTATTTTGAGAGGCATATAAATTTGTCTGCTCTATAATATATTCAATAATTTCATTACCAAAAATTTCTCAAAGATAGGAGATTTGCTCTTTCATATCATCCAGTCGACCTTGGTAACCTGTTGTAGATTTCATACTAATATCAGTAATTTCTTCCGCTCAGTCGGATTTTTCGGTTTTATTTTGACCCTTCAGTAAATTTTATCTTCTTATGGCAAGGGGAAGATTGTCTTCTTCGCCGTTGTCAGAGTCATCACTCATGTAATGAACCTCCTTTTCAACCTCAGGAGGAATAACTAGCACCGATATACCTTTATGAGTGGAACTCGCTAGGTCATCTGAAGTTAAAGCGAGTGTTTATAATGTTTTTCATAAAATCCAATGGGACTCATAGGCGGAAATTCTTGAACATCTGTTTCAATACAAATATTAAACCTGGAAGAATAACATATTTGATCTCATACAAACAAATTGTACTCAAATGAGTACATGTCTATTTTGTAATATAAAAACAGCAATAGTAAAAAAATTTAAACAATAAAAGCTAAAAAAATGATAAATAATACCAAAATCACAAAATAGCAAACACTTTAATGATCCAACAGAAGTATGGGGGTTAGCTTCTAATTACTGCGGCAACGGTTAGGAAGACGAGCGCCACCTAGGTTATAATTTGTGAAAATCTAGTAGAACCTAATAGAATTGGACCTGAGTACCACTCTTTTGCAAGATGTGTCACCACTAGACCATTTTAAAATGACGTTCTCGTTCTGTTTTTCTGAACTTGCCGCCATCATTTTTATTTTTCTGAATGAAGATACACTTATATTTTTATCAGTCCAAAGTCCTGATTTAGAAAGTTTAGAACAAAGTCTTTCATTAAAATTTTTCAGCATTCGTTTAGAATTATCAGAGAAATACTGAAAATGTCGCTTACGTTTTACTTGGCATCTTTCTTGGAAACCTTCCACTGGATTAGAAGCTTCTATTGATTCTTTAGCTTGATGGGCATAATTATTACACCATCGACACCACGAATTTTATGTGGATCCGCGTGATAATTTAAAAGAACTTTATAAAAATAACACTCACAACCCAACCCAATCCAGTAAACACCAATTTTCAAAATCCATAAGGAAAAGTTAATTTCCTATAGTTGGCTGTTATACAAAGTACATTTATTTAAAAAAATTGCTCCTTGTACTTGATCTACCTAATCTCTTACTTATTTTTTAACGTCTTCATAGCTGGAGAGTGTAATCCCTACCTACTTTATTTTCCTCACTTATTCAATGCTAACTCTATCTCGACAATAATTTTGACTGTATACGAGGCCTAACAACTAAATGTTCGGACTAACGAAAATTAATTGAAAACGTTCATCTTCACAACTTTGCTTATTGAACCAAAGAACGAGATCAACAACACATCATTAATAACAAAATATTGAAATAGTTCAGTCTCTATAAATTTTGAATTGCAGCGTTGTTGGCAAAACAAACTAAAATTTTGCATGACATCGTGACAACTTTGAAACTCCGACAATTTAGTCTGGCATTGTTCGTAGTAAGGATTTACACAAGTCAGGATCGAAACTATCCCATAATTTACCTAATTTACTCTTAAAATCGTCGACGGTTCTCTGGGGATCACTACGCAATTTCTTTTTCATCTTATGCCACAATGTCTCAATAAAATTAAGATCTGGACTGTTCGAAGGCCATGAGAGTACTTTAATGTTATTGGCTCCAAACCATTTTTAGTTTTTTTAGCTGTATGGCATGCAGCACCGTCCTGTTGGAATATAAAATTTAAGTCCTGGTAGAGATCGTGAGCACTTCATACAAAACTATTTTTCAAAATTTCTTGATACTTAAATTGCTGCGTTAATTGTGCCTTCCACCGCCTCATATCTTCCTACACCAGCTGATGGCACGTACCTCCAAATCATAATTCCTTTGGGAAACTTATAGTTCTTCTGGGGCAAAATGCTTTATTTTGACTGCTGATAACCCGTTTTCGAAAGTCTCCCATGCAAACATTAAATTTCGATTCGTCGCTGAATATGACTGTAGACCAGTCATCAACGGTCCATGAAATCTTCGATCTTGCCCATTTGAAGCGGTCGCTTAAAGTTCTCATGGACCGTTGATGACGATTTCAGAGTGATATTCAGTGACAAATTGAAATTTGATGTTTGCGTGGGAGACTTTTGAAAACGAGTTATCAGAAGTCAAAATGAAGCATTCCATAAAGATTGTTTTAAAAGAATTGTGAAGTTTTCCAAAGAAATTATGGTTTGGGGCTGCATGTCATCAGCAGGTCCAGAAAGATATGAGGTGGTGGAAGGCACAATTAAGGCAGGAAAGTATCAAGAAATTTTTAAAAATGGTCTTGTACCAAGTGCTAATGATCCCTACCAGGATTTGAATGTTATATTCCAGCAGGACGGTGCTGCATGTCATACATCTCAAAAAACTAAAAAATGGTTTACAAACAATAATATTAAAGTCCTCTCATGGCTTTCGAACAGTCCAGACCTTAATGTTATTGAGATATTGTGGCATAAAATGAAACAGAAATTACGTAATGGTCCCCAGAGGACCATCGCCGAATTAAAGAGTAAATTAGGTGAATTAGGTAATAGTTTTAACATTGACTTGTCTAAATCCTTAGTAAGAATAATGCCAGACAGAATTGCCGCGCATGTAACCCCATATTCAAACAGAATTGTCCAAACATTTAGTTGTCACGATGTTATGCAACATTTTCGTTTATTCTGCGGCCAACTCTGCAATTCAAAGTTTATAGAGACCGAGCCATTTCAATATTTTGTTATTAATGATAGATATTGTTCTGAAGCTATTTTTTTGTGGCATTTTAAATTAATTACTATTTAAATGGGAATAAGCCACAATTAAAGGTTAAAATACGTTTATTGACGTTTCAATTTCCACTTGGGGAAACGGTCCCAAAATACAAACATTAGTAAATTAAACATATTTTGTTTTTTGTTACTTAGTGAAAAAATTCTTCTAATAATTTAATTTTATCTGACTCATCTATATTGACAATTCAGACATACCTTATACATTTTAAAGTAGACGACTTTAAAATGATATTGCCAATATTGTTGAGTTGCGTTCCTGGGAATTACTTGTTCTAACGAAAATTCGTTCTTGGAGGAAAAACATTTGTTAACATCTGTTTTATTAAAAAATGATTATCCTTTATGGTTTATAAATAAGGAATTTTCAACAATCGATCGAATAGAACAAAACAACTTAGAACGAGATCCTACAGCATATGCAAGGAATAATACGAGGAAAATAACAATACCATACATAAAAGGATTATCGGAAAAGCTTAAAAGGATAGGAAATAAATTCAACATTTCAACAACATTCAAAACAACAAACACGTTGAGATCTATTTTGTCCAAAACCAAACCTAACAATGAACAAGAAAGGACAAAGAATTGCATTTATAAAATACCTTGTGAATGCGATCAGTTTTATTTAGGTGAAACATCAAGACCATTAAATGTTAGAATAAGTGAACATCAATCCTATATTAAAAATAGAGAATTTGATAGATCTCAAATCTGTAAACACGCATGGGATAATGAACATAGGGTTCAATGGAATGATTCAAATATAGTCCTAAAAGAAACGGATGGTAAAAAGAGAAAAATCAAAGAAGCAGCTCTAATTATGCTAAATGAGACCAATTGTGTCGCGAATTCCTCGGCAGAATGTAGTAGGATCTGGTTACCCATATTGAAAGAGGAAGTTATTAAAAGGAAAATACCAGTATTGGTAAGTCAGTAACATATAGAGAATACATCATTTATGTTTTATAAATAACAAACATATAAAAAATCGGAATTTGGTGTTTATTGAAGGTAAACTAAATACACGATCAAATACTTACCATGTCGGGATAGTATTATGAGGTTTTTTTCCTGGTTTTTCCCTCATAATTTAATATGGAATCACTAACAGGAGAATTTTACTGTCATCATGACATGTATTTGTCTTTTTAAAGACGAATTACATTTTATGATCTTTTCTGACGGATATTCTCAAGTTAAAGTTGATTTCATGTAATCGAATGAACTATCTTATAAGTAAAGTCGTCCCAGGAACGCAACTCAACAATATTGGCAATATCATTTTAAAGTCGTCTACTTTAAAATGTATAATGTATGTCTGAATTGTCAATATAGATGAGTCAGATAAAATTAAATTATTAGAAGAATTTTTTCACTAAGTAACAAAAAACAAAATTTGTTTAATTTACTAATGTTTGTATTTTGAGAACGATTTCCGAAGTGGAAATTGAAACGTCAATAAACGTTGTTGATTGTTTTATTGATCTCGTTCTTTGGTTCAATAAGAAAGATCGTGAAGATGAACGTTTTCTATAAATTTTCGTTTGTCCAAACATTTAGTTGTTAGGGCTAATACATACAAATATTCAAATGATTTTTATAAAATACCTAAGTGAAAAAAAAAAAACATTGACTAACGTTAAAATAATTTTATTTATGTTGTAGCTCAAGCAAATATTTAAAAATATTTACTAGGGTCTTGATTACATATACATATTACCGATAAAGAGATACTCTTTGAAGGTTTGTCAAAACAGCCCTATCTGGTGGTCTTTACACTATGGAGACTGATTAACTAACAGTGAAACTAATATCAGACCACAGCACAAATTCTTGCGTCATAGTTTTCGATCGATAATTACTTTGCAATTAATTGCTTCTGGTAGAGTTATTATTCTATTTGCTGCTTTAATAAAAAATAGATAGACTTTTATACATTCCCATAAAGACTGCAAAAAATTTACGGTTTTTCCACATCTTAGAATTTGCAAGACAATATACACTGCGCGTCATTAAAATGAAGCCTAAAATTTTTGGCATTTTTTTCACGAACCCTACAAAAACTTAATTGTCATTAGATGTTTGTGTAATATTTAAGAATATATTCTAAAGCAGTATGCAACCATTTCTTAACAAATGTCAAAAAAAAATACTTCTCTCAAAATGAAGATTTGAACGGAAAATTTTAAAATTAACATTGTAACTTTTTCTGTTTTCTTTATAAAAATTACAATAAAGTCATGATTTTTGATATTCCGTATCACCATCTCTATTTTAAATTACACTTCTCATTCGACTTGGAATTAAATTGATCCAATTCTGGATGTTGTCTTAAGGAAAAGCTTCCCATTCTTCCATGAGCGCCAACCGAAGCTGCTCACGATTTATTGGAGCGGGTATTCTGTTTCCTTTCGTTTGAGTTGATCTCAAACATGCTCAATTGGATTCAAATCTGGGATTTGAGCCGGCAAATTCATTTTTGGCACAACAGCGGTCTTCAGGTAATGCGTTACCATCCTGGCTACGTGTGGCCGCTCGTTGTCTTGCCTGAAAATAAAGTTTTCGTCCTCAAAACCAGCAGAAGATATTACGTGCTCGTCTAGAATTTCGGTAATGTATCGGTGAGCATTCAACGCTCTTATATCATTAAACACGAGATCAGATAAATCATTACTGGGCCTCCTCCAAAAGCAACATGTGCTCGTCGAACACAAGCAGCATATCATTCATCACGTCTTCTGTACGTTTTGATGCGACCGTTTGAGCCATAAAGAACCATCCTGGACTCATCACTAAGCAAAACATTTTTCCAATCTTCTATCGTCCAATGTTGGTGGTCTCTACCAAACCCAAGTCGGTTTTTTCGATGTGTTGCTGTTAACAAAGGTCCTGTTACTGAGCAGCGAGCCCTCAAACCAAATTTCCTTAACCTTCTTCTCACTGTAGAAGTGCTTACTGTCCACCCGTGAGCATATTGAAAACGATTTTGGATTGCTCTAAAGAGCAAGAACCGATTTTGCAAAGAAGTGCGTTGTAAAGAACGGTCTTCTCTGGCCGTCGTGATTCTTCTCGCGCCTGATCATGGTCGCGCACGTGAGATTCAGTCTCTACAAATGTTTGGTATGTTTTTTGGACCATACAACGACTGACTCCAAGCTGTCTGGCCACTTCTCTTTGACTCATTTCATTATCAATCAAAGTAACAATTCTACAATCAACAGATCTAGCAAATCTTTCAGCCTTAGTCTTAAATTTAAAAATTGCACAAGTTCACTCTTTCAGCAACTATATTTTTGAAAATCAGAACAGCCATATTCAAAGAAAAACAATGTACAAAAAACACGTGCATTCTCCGAAGTTGTAAAACATATCAATTCTACAAACTTATTACCCTTAATTGACCTGTCCGCACCCAGTGGCGGTGCCTAAAAGTGTTACGGCATAATGGGAGTTTAGTGACAACAGAATAAATTGAATAAACTTAAAAATTATTGAAAAAGTCTTATAAAATTCTAGATGGCCTCTTTTTAATGACGGGCAGTGTACTATTCCTTAAACCATATTAGTTTGCTTTATTTGTTAGATGAAACTCAAATGCAGTCTTAGTAATTATGCGTTTATTATTATTGTAGTATATTCTTTGGTAAGAATACATTCCCTTGGTCTTTACTATAATTTACAAGAGAACGCTGTCATGAAACATGATAATAACTGCTTTAAATGCAAATCGTCAATGGCAAGGATAACCTAATGTAATATATTTAAACATAATTCATCCATGTCCTTTAGATCTAATAAATGGCACAATGTTTTAATACAATCCACGCCTCTTAGCGTTTTTAAGGACAAAACCTACATCTTAAGAAATAACATATATCTAAGGTAAGATACTACACACAGTCACTCCTTCATCTTCCCAAAACTTACTTCTCCAAAGAAAATTTCGCAACATTTGCAATTATCCTAAAAGAACAATTTACACTAGCTAAGCTGATCTTCCGTTAGATGAAGAAACCGAGGAGGTTGCGCGGAATCGAGCAATAAAGAAATTACCATTACAATCGAGTCATCCCACATTCATCTCGAGTGTCGAAGTCTGCAAATTTGGCAACGGTGCGCATAGTTAGATAAATTCTTACACAACTGTTGTTGACCCACTTATCTCCTTGGCTCGATCGAGTAGCGTTATTTGCAAGAACGATTGGCAAGCCTACCGACAACATACCAAGGAAAATGAATTTATAATACGAGAGTTTTACTGTTAACGAAACTTATAAGAAATAAATACCAGTCGAGAAGATTTAATATCAACGGTGGCAGGAATGTGGAAGATTTCTGGTTTTGCAAGAATTGGACGGGAGATGATTAGTCTTAATTGGAGCTTCTTAAAAATGTTACCAATCAACAGTGCAAGTATCAATCTTTCCGATCACTAATAGGATTAACAGGTCTATTGAACATTTGATTATCTGACGTCCACTATTAGCAATTATATCGGTTTGTCAGAGGACTTTAGTCCTATGTCTTTATCGTCTCTTTCTTTGCCATTAGTCTAACTGGACATTGAATATTGTGCAGTATTATGTAAGCACTTTATCGCAGTCCATATGTTCCAGCAGTTTTATTTTTCCTAGAATGTTTATCACCTGTAAACTGAATTATCTGCAGTCCAATATAATAAATATGTGTGCTGTTACGATTACTAGATCCATAGATGCAAATATAGTACAGCTAACAAACCCAACTTCTTTAGGATGAGATTTTTTTGCAATAACAATCTTAATGTAGAACTAAAAATAAAGAATGATTAAGTGTTTGGTCTCTGCTATTGTATGAGGACAGGCTCTAAAAGTGTCAACAATGAATCATCAAAACCATAAGGTTTATTTTAGTTATCGATTGGCATTACAATAAGAACACATAATTAAAAATTAATATAAAACGTTACATGGTGTACTACAAACAAACATCCAATGCATTAATAATATAAAATAAAACATTTTCGGTCGCATTCAGGAAGTCATTGAAAACTCCAGAGAATCGCCTTCGGTGGCATTATTCAACAATATGACATATAGGACATATTGTTGAATAGGACAGTTTGTCGTTGCGCACCACAGCCACACTCAAGAATAAGGACTTTTCCCCATCTATATAAGCTGTCAGCACATCTACCGATACTTGTTCTTATTCTGTTTAGCGTTGTCCAGGTATTACGGGTTAGTTCAAATCCTAGCAGTTTCTGATCGATACAGGCCATTTGGTGTGCTTCCTGTGGTGAGTCGCTCTCCCATTGTCTTCTCCAAGCGTTGGTGAGGTTAAAATCTTTCTGATGTAAGGAGTTGACTTTTAGCAATGGAGGATATTTGGAGCACAGTCTGTTTATTTCGATATTAAGCTTATCATGATGGATGGATAATTGATCGTTAGCCTCGATTTTTCGATATCCTCTGAGAAGAGAACGACTTCTTAGCAGTTTCGGCGGTGGAATGTGACTCATAATGGGAAGCCAATAGTTCGGTGTGTACCTGAAATCATTCGCATTGTCGGGTTTAATTGTGTGTCAATAATCTTTGTGTGTTTGTTATTGAGCCATACCGGGGAAGCATATTCAGGCGCCAAGTTATACAAGTCCGAGAGCGGATGATCTTAGTACGGAGGCTGAGGACTCCCATGTGGTGCCACATAGCTTTCAGACTATATTATTTCGCGTTTTCAGTTTTGCTGTCGTTCTTTGTAGGTATTCTTTAATACTTAATGTTCTGTCCAAAGTCACTCCAAGATATTTTGGTGTTGAGTTATGAGTAAGCAGTCTATTTTCAAAGTGAACGGAGAGCTTTTTGTTGGCTTGGGCATTATTCAGATGAAAACAGCACACTTCGGTTTCCGTTGCATTGGGTCGTAGCCTCCATTTGCTAAAGTATTCTCTCATAACGGCAAGGTCATCCGTTAGTGTTGTTTCTGTAATATTTATGTTATTATGTCTTGCTGCAATGGTCCAGTCGTCACAGTAGCTAAATTTCTGTGAAGTTGTCTAAGGTAGGTCCCTTTTGACACGGGATGGCACGGATTAGTTTGCAGATTAATCCTTGTCTCCAGACATTATCGTATGCAGCTAATAGGTCAATAAAAGCAGCGGATGTTTTTTGCTTTCTTTAAAAACCTGCTTCAATATGTGTTGTTAGGGCTAGAATCTGATCTGTGTATCTTCGGTTAGGTCTGAACCCTGATTGCTCAATAGGTATCAATTCAAATATGTTTCTACTAATTCTGTTGTAGATTAAGCTTTCCAACAGTTTATAGACACAGCTTAGCAGTGCAATCGGTCGGTAGTTTTGGGGCTGATCATTTGCCTTTCCTGGTTTTAATATGGCTATAATAGAGGCCTTTTTTAGTGAATGAGGGATTTTTCCCGATTTTAACATATCTGTATAGAAATCAGCCAGCCGTTTCCTAGCATATTTGCCACAGTGGAGTAAAAATGCTGAATGGATTTTATCGGAGCCAGGTGCCTTTCCAGACTTAATTTAATGATTGTGATAATGATAATGATTTTCCTGCATAATTTTCTACAATTTTGAATTAAATCGCTGTTCAATCTATATAAGTTTTAATTTTCTATTGTTTTTTTATTAAAATATTACAATCATAGATTTAAATGTTTATTAATCATGCTATTATGGTCATGCTGGGAACTTTATGCACTCGGGAATACATTATTATGTATATTTTATTTGTGGTACTCGATTTAAAAGTCTCTTAATTTTTTGTCAAGTTCGCTAGAATCGGCTGTTCACTGAAAGATTATTGACAGTTTGTTTCTCTGAAAGGAGAGGGGATATTTGTATTAAAGCCAGGAGAAATTTTCTTTGTTTTATTTATGTTGTTATATAACTCTTAAGCAATTTTTTAATGGTAACCGTTTGTAAATGAGATAAAACAAGATTAGTCATGCTTTAATTTGCAAAACAATTGCTTAATTAGGAAATTACTACGTTTTGTTAACGACTCTTTTTTGTTACAGGGGATGCTGATACGTATACAGGCGGCCTTCCTGGTCGCCATAGTATTTTTATATAGGGATACATTAGCACAGGTATGTACATTATAGAAATTATTAAATAGTCTTTTGGGCCTTAGTATACTGTAAAATACGTTGAATTTGGAATACAAAATTTGGCTCGGTAAATGACTTTTGAATGATTTATAGATTACAAAAAAGCGTTCGACCGAGTTAGACATGAAAAATTAATAGATATTGGAAATAAATGTAGACGAAGCTTATGGACATTATCAGAAGCTGTCTTTAGAGGTTAAACGCGAAGTGAGACAAGGGTTTGTTTTGTCACCATTATTATTTATTGTATACTTTGAGGAAATCTTCGCGGATGCAATACATGAGAAGAATACCGGTATTTTAGTAAACGGAGAACGACTAAATAACAGAATTATGGACTTAATATTAATATAAACAAAACTAAATATATGAGGATCACACACCAATCGGAAGACTAGATATAATCCGGGAACAAATAGACACCATCAAATTCTATATTTATTTGGGAAGCAATGTCAATAATAAATCGGAACACTCCACGAAAATGAAGAGTAAAATTAAAAAAGCCAGAAATGCGGTTATACGGATACAGAAATTATTCAAAAATAGATATTCTTAATCTCAACAGCAAAATACGGTTACTTCCATTGTATGTATGTGTCTATATGGAGCAGAAGCATGAACACTGACAGAGACATCAGTGAAGAAGCGTCAGGCCTTTAAAATGTGACTGTGTAGACGTATTTTCAGAATATCTTGAGTGGACCCATGAACATCTTTTAAAAAAAGAACCTGAGAGTGCTTTACTTGTGAATCGCCAAACACGATTAGACAGATTATTATAGAGTGACAAAAAAAAAGATAGAGAACTACCACTACCAGTGAAGACTACTAGTGGTGTATATCGGAGTGCAAGGTCCAATAGGTGATGAATAACAGAACAAAACCATGGAGTCTCTCAGGTAGTTAGCAAGTGAAATCCCAAGTAAAAAAAACGGATGCGTCCAGAAAATCTAAAAAAAAATATATTAAAATAGGTACGGGTAAAATCTACAATGTCATCCATGTAAGGAGAGACTGAATATCGATATAATAGGCATGAAATAACTGAAGTCATCATTTTCTTAATTCAGCATGGTGTATGATGTGGGACGAATCAAAAGATTAGAGAGGTGATAATAATTTGGCATCAGCTTTGGTAAAATGGGCAGATCTAAACTTACCGGAATCTAATATAGAGCACATAACGCTTTGGTCTGATAATTGCTTTGGCCAAAATAAGAACAGCAGCATCGTAATGGGCTTTTATTTCATTGTAAATAAAACCATTGATCAAAAATATCTTTTAAAAGGACATAGTCACATGGAAGCTGACACCGTTCATGCACAAATAGAAAAACAGCGAAAAAAAAACCCTACAATGACAGTTGTAACTCCGTGGGATTGGCAGCAATTTATCCCTCACTGTTCCTCAAACTTAAAAGTAATAAACTTAGAATTCTTCTTCTTGCAGTACCGTCTCCTATCGGAGGTTGGCTACCATCACAGCAATCTTTACTTTGTTGGCTGCAGCTCTGAACAACTGTATTAAACTGCACCCATACCACTCCCTTAAATTTCTAAACTTAGAATTGGCCGACTTTAAATCTTTTGATCCAATGTATACCGTTGCAAGGGGATTTTCAAATGTTGCATCTTTCCTTGCTCGAAAAATGAATCGTAATAAACAGTTGTTCCTATTGTCTAAAGTAGTTCACTTGCAGTATAGAAAAGACCAGTTGGGAATACTGTACTACAAAACATCATTTCAAGCAACGAATTTTGAAGAAGTTTGAAAAGAAACACAAGAACCGAACTTACCTTACCGATGGATCTGGACCAAATAAATCAAAGACTAGTGCCTATTTCAACAGCAAAATATAATGACCTTATGGATTTTTTGTCTTTTTTACCATCGGAGTTCCCGAATACTATCGAAGCTTACCACATGTTCTAAATCGGAACGATTATCCAGAAGGAGATGCTGATCCATAAAATTTATTTAAGCTAATACGTACTTTAAAATTTTTAGTTCATGTTTATTTTACTTGTTGTTGTAACTTTGTTTAATCTTAATAAATTGAAATAAGTATATCTATCTTTGTTTTACTTATTGTTAATAAGGACAGGTGAATTAAGATCAAAATATTTTCGGGAAAAAAATACAACTTAGAAGCATACGGTCCATTTTTTTGTAAAATTAAAATATTGCAAAAATTCAAAATTGGTGGATTATAATACTCTACCTATACTATTAATTGCTTAAAAAAACGGTTATTCATTATTTATTTATATCTGTAATAATTATAAATATTCACCGAAAACCGGTTATTCGTTTTCCTGTAAAATCAATAAATTGGACTTGAGAGTATGCTTCTGAAATACAGTTACGGAAAAATTGAATTTATGTAATACGGGTTAACCAAAATATTTAAAATATATTTAAACAATATTATCTGATTCTCTATTTTTTGCAGAATTCGACAAATAGTTTATTTAGCTGTCCAGCAGGTAAGAAAGTTTTTAATATTATATTTATTTATGTGAAAACTATGTATTCATTATCATCTAATATATGTTTGCAAAATTCTATCCAGTGGTTAGTACAAAGTGTATATTCTTAGAAATTAAATATAGACTACTTGCTTTTATCTGATAATTTCTATTACACTGATTGCAAATTTGTGGTTTTTAGAAAGTTCACTGATAAAGTCATTCTAAAGACACCAGTTATTCTTAATAAATTTAGCCCTCTGACTGCTTAGAAATTTTTTCTTTATAATTTTAAGAGTTATGATCACTATCATCACTCAATAGCGCGATCTTCTTCTTTTTGTCGTGCCATCTCCTTTCAAAGGTTGGCGATTCAAATGGCAATTGTAGCTTTGGAAACTGCTGCATGAAAGATTTCTGTGGACAAGCGGTTAAACCATCTCCTAAGATCTTTCAGCCACGAGTTCTGGCGTCTTTCAACTGATCTTCTGCCCTGCACTTTACCTTCCAATATGATTTGCGCGATGGTTCTTGCAAATCCTTGGCTGTCACTTTATTTGGTTCGGTATTACCATTTTCTTACGTCGTTTTCTAGATCATCTAACCACGTAATTTTTTGTCTACCTTGTAGACGCCTTTCTTCTGGTTTTTGCTGATGTCTTTTTTGATCATGAGCTTCAGATGTCTTAATGATTTTATCCAGCTCTTTTCATTTCTGCTACAAGACTTAGCTCTCTATAAAAAAACTGACTAATCTAGGCATTAGCGCCAATTACCGGTAATACACATATAGTTTACCTTTAGCAACAACTTCAGCTTTACTTCATCTCGTTTCGTGAAGACATATGAAAATATTATCATCCAGTAGTTTCTGCCTTTTCTACAGTGAGTTCAAATATTTTGGATGACGGGTAGTGATTCTACGTCATGCCGAAATTTATATATATTACCATGTAATTTTTTACCTTATCGATAAAGTGACCACTTGCTTGGGTTCTTTAGCCAGAATGGTGAAATTATCTTTCAAACCTGCTTTCTCCTACTCAGCACATCAATATCATCAGCATATTGAAAGACCTTAGTCGTATTATTAGAAAAAACACCATCTGAGCTGCTAACTACTTTCCTAATCTTTCTTTTAAGAGTTAAGTAAAAAGTAGAACAGGAAATTTCCTTGTTTAACTCCTCGTCTAATCTCAAACCATCCCAAACTCTCCATCTTAATTAAGTTTACTAAACTGAGTGTGTTTACTTTACTCCTGAATCTTTCAATGACATTTTATCATGGTTACTTGTTTACGGAATTTCTAGTTCTTCTATGGCTTCACTTCACAAAGATTCGGCGCTCCACTATGACATATGTATGTTTTTTATATAATATATAATATATATATATATATATATATATATATATATATATATATATATATATATATATATATATATATATATATATATGTATATGAGTAATTCCTACAATATAAATATAACTAATAAAAAAGAAGAGTGCAACAACAAACAACAGTTAACCTCACCACCTCCTCGAGGAAGTCCAAAGTAAATAAAAAACCGTTTCATAACAGTTTTTTAGAGGTATAATTAGTACCAAGTATTGAACAAGGCAGTTACCTTCATCTCTGAATATTTATAAAGTAACTATTTATTTATTTTTATACATACCGCGAATGCAACACACAGTATAAAAATGTCAAGGTCTTATTAATAAAGCTGTGTTGCGGATTACGCTTGTTTTCCTCCAATGACGCATCGAAAAGATTTTTATGCAAAACAATTATCCGCAGCCAATCCCTATTGTTACATAAAGAGTCTCCGCTAAAATATTCTTCAGCATATACCAACGAAAGTTTTCTAAACATGTTCTTAAAATGTTAAAGGTTAGTGTTTGATGGAGGTGACAAGGATTTAGTCGATATACGCGTGAATATCATTTGTCAATCTCTCGGTGCATATTTAATTTGTTTGATTTTAGTTTTATATCTACTCAAAAAGAATTAATATATAAAAATGACAGATTTTTGTCTCTAAAGTTGGAAAATGTTGCTAGGAAACTACACATGATAATATAAATATTATGTATTACCTATGTGACCGGTGTGCTTTAGCTCCCCTTTCCCTCGCCGGCAAGCTCTTAAAAATGACAATGTGAAGATGCTATTAGATAATATGTTATCGATAAGTAAAACTAACAATTCTCGTATATATGGACTATTCTCGTATATATACTTGTCAGCAATTATGAAATGCAAAATTATAAGAACCAAAATTCCAAATATCGTTATTTTTGCACACAATAATACATGTGTACAGATCCAGCAAACGAACTTTATAATAGTAGATATTTTTATATTTCATTACTTCTAACATAACAGCAATAGATTCCCAAAATATATCTTATACCAGGGTGTGTATTACCAAAAACACATGACTCATACTTATTCAACATACCAAACAGCATTCCTTCGTTCATTATTTATTGGTCAATAATCAAGAAGTGTGTCAATATGGTGGCTGGGTCTCAGTGGGAACCTTTTGACAAGTGTTTCGAAGATCACCTGCTATAAAGTAATATGCTTTTAAAGAAACATTGTTTAATATGGTAATAAATAAATGGTATAAATTTAAATAATTGTACTATTGTATTTGAGAAGAACTATAAACATATAATTTTTAAAACGCTGTATTAAAACTTGTACAGTTGTTCTATTTAAGAAAGGAAATTGGTAATAGGTGAATAAATTGATATTTTTGCATTATCAAACAATATCCTCAAAACATAATGAAAGTATCGTCATATGATTGATCTTCTTAGTGTACCTCATCTTTTAAGGATATTGGCGATCATCACGGTCCATTTTACTCTGTCTGCAACAGTTCTGAAAAGTTCTATTGTTGGTTTTCACTACTTTAAATTTTTCGACCAGGACGTGCTTTCGTCTTTCCAGTCCTCTTTTTCCTTTTATCTTTCCTTGTATAACCAATCTTCTTCTTCTTAGAGTGCCATCTTTCTACCGAGGTTGGCAATCATAATGGCTATTTTTATTTTTGAACTTGCTGGTTTAAACAACTCAATCGATCTGCATTGATACCAATGCAGATCTTCATAGAATGTAGATTTCTCAACCATGAATTCTGCTTTCGGCCAACAGATCTTCTTCCTCGAGTCTTTCCAAAATTTTATGTCCTTCTTTTCGTGGCCTAGATATTCCAGTTTTCTGGTTTGTGTAGTGGTAATTAGTTCTGTTTCTTTACCAACCCACTCCAGTACTTCTTTATTTGTAATTCTCTCAGTCCATGATATTTTTAATACTCTGCGGTATAACCAGAGTTCGAAAGCCTCGATTCTTTTTAAATTGCATTTTTTTAATGTCCAAGTCTCAGGTCCATTTAATCTTTTTTATTTATTTTAAAATACAATCTATTACATACACACAAGTAACACTAAGCATTTTTGTTGAACGAACATATTATGTAATATGTAAGCAAGAGTTTTAGTCCAATTACTATTAACTCCTGGTAAGTTTATTACTAATAACTAAAACAAAGTCTAGACACCAATTTTCTAAACGGTAAGTCAGTATTTATCACTTCTTTTAACAATCATTTACTTCAATGTTTCGATCCCTGTAAATGTCTTAATTTGGAATGACCCACGGCGCATTAGTGATGGCAAGAAGAACCTTAGATTGAAATCGCTTTAGTACTGCTACGTTGCTATCTGCTGCAGTTCCCCATAGTTTAATCCCGTATATCCAGATTTGCCGGATGACTGCTTTATCTCTCTCTCTCTTATCGTTTCCCCATTACTGAGGATCGTGATTTCTTCCAATAATCCTAACAATTTTTCTCCATTGATCTCTATCTTCAGTTGCCCTGAGAGCTTCGCAGAATGAGTTTTCAGCTGAATTCTTAATTTGGTCGGACCATCTAGTTGGTGATCGTCCTTTTGATCTTCTTCTCAGAAAATTTCCAGAAACAAATAATCTCTCCAAACTATAGTCACCTCTGCAAACCACGTGACGGAAAAATTGCAGAATAAATTGCAGACATACTGTGGACAGCCTTTTTTGAATCTCAAGTTGATTTAGAATGGAAACGTTTGCCCTATAAGCTGTCCAAGGTATGCGCAGCATTCTTCTCCAGCGCCACATCTCAAAGGCATCAATTTTTTGGCGCTCGTGTCCGCGAAGAGTCCAAGTCTTTGCCCCGTATAGAAATAGTGAGAATACAAGAGCATTCACCAGTCTCTTTTGATATTTTGAGACATAGATCTATCTTTCCAAACTTTAGTTAGGCGACTTATCGCATTTTTATGCCATACCAATACGTCTCCGAACTTGTGCTTCACAGTTACCATCGTTAGTTATATAGATACTAGACCCGAGATAGACAAAACTGTTCACTATCTAGTATTCCTATAACATGTTAGTAGGTTGAATAGTGTGGAATCTATCGACCACCATTATTTTTGTCTTAGCCTTTTTGATTTTCAGACCAAGTTTATTGCTTTCGTACTCAACTCTCTGCAGGAGAATAAACATTTCTAGCTCATTTGCTTATAAGTGTACTGTCATCAGCAAATTTTAAATTGGAGATTTTCCTACCAGCCACTTTTGCTCCATCTAAAGCCATCCTCATGACATGTTCACCATAAATGTTAAATAAGTCAGGTGACAAAATGCATCCTTGTCTAACACCTCTCTCGGTGTTGAATTGAGTCTTGAATTCTCTAGACCTTTTAATAAGTTGTCTAAGGTTCAGGATTTGTTCGCATGTACCTTTAATCTTTACAAACCCCGCTTGTTCCTGAGGTATTTGGTAATGTAGATACGTTTTTAATCTGTTTTTGATGATATGCAACAAGATTTTACCACCATGTGTTATTGGTGACAGTGTGTGTTATTATTAGGTAGTAGTTCCTATTTTGTGTAGCGGCATATACATTGAGGTACACAAATCAGATGACGATTTTCCTGAATTCCAAACAGCGACACAGATAGAATGGATGATATGTAATCCTTTGTTACCTAGTAACTGTAGTATTTCCCCTGATATTGAATCAATGCCTAAGGATTTATTTCTCTTTAGCGATTTAATTGCATCTTTGACTTCAACGAGTAAGACAGTAGGTTCTCTAGGGTAGTCAGAGGGCCATTGATTTTCTGCTGGTACTTCCTTATTTTTATATAGCTCGCCACAGTAGTTTCGCCATGTTTCCAATATTTCGTCAGTATCGGTCTTTAGATTACCTTCCTTATCTATTACAGACTACCTCTGAGATTTCAATTATATGGCAAGGAGTTTGATCTTCTCATTTATTTCGACAGCCATGTTCCTCTTTCTCTTTTCGATAACGCTCTGTATTCATCGTTTGTTCCGTATCTAGTTTTATGTTCTTTTCTGCGTTGAATCGCAGTCTACGTATTATCGAATATCCACGGCTTACAGCGCGTGGAAACCGCTGCCTCACAGTCTTTTGCATCCTCGATTATCTTATCTTTGAGATAGATCCAAGTGCTCCCAAAGTCACTACTTACTTGGTCTAAAGAAAGAGCTTCTTCTAGATTTTGTTGGAAGTCATTGATTTTTGAAGGATTTAGAGACATGCCTTTTCTTAGGGGTCTTCTTTTGGGGACTTTAAAACCAAGTCGAACGTTCAATTCCAGGAGTTGATGATTGCTTCCACAGTCTGCGCCAGGATATGTTTTAAAGTTGATTGCCGACGATCTTAATCTTAATATAATGTAGTCTCCTTGATTTCTTGTTCGTCCATCTGGGCCGCACCATGTGTATAATCTCCGTGGATAATGCCGATAGAACGTGTTTGTAATTGTAAGATTTTCTTCTTCATATAACTCCACTAGATAGTCGAGATTACCATTTCTCTGTCCCAGTCCATTTTTGCCCAGCATTCCTTTAATATTTGCATTAGATGACGCTACTTTGGTGTTAAATTCTCCTAAAATTGAACTGAATAACTGCTTATACACTAAGGTGGATTTACGGCCGAGTAACCAGTAGTGTTTTTTTGAACTTTATTTCTAATTGCTTCCTCTTCATTCAGATGTGTGTCCTCTATGTTAGCCTCTTATCAAGGTGTTATCCAAGATATTTTACAGTATTATTTTTGGGAATTTTTTTGTTACACATTAGAATATTTGGTGTGTCTTTGTGACATTTAGTAAATACGGTGTTAATTGATTTTGCTTCGTTGATCTCTATTTTCCATTTCTTTGTATAAGGTTTACCCTGTTTTTCTCGTTCTATTCGTTTCTCTAAGACAGCTTTCTGCAACACAGGTTTAACTCTAGTTGGTGTTTTTATAGTTTCTGGTGTGACTTTTACATTTTGATTTGCTTTAGCTCATACTTTCGATAACGGTTTGAGGATGGAGTTTCTGAACAAACCTTCTCAAGCAAAATAGCCAACGCTTGAAATGGATCGAGAACAAGAGCTACTCCGATTAAACCTGGTGGAATACCAAGAAGTGCTCCGTCTTCACCTCGTAGAACTGATTCAAGATTTGTAGAACCTTCAGAACAACAAGTTTCGCATAGAAGTGATCAAACAAAGATACCACAAAGGCCTGTACCTTCATATCAAGAAAGAGCTCCTAAGCTTTTAAGATCCAAACAAATGATAAGAAAAAGCCCTTTCGTTTGTTCAGAAAGTTAATCCTCAAACCGTTATCGAAAGTATCAGCTAAAGCAAAACAAAATGTAAAAACTCCACCAGAAACTATAGAAACACCAGCTGGAGTTGAACCTGTGTTACAGAAAGCTGTCTTAGAGAAACGAATAGAACGAGAAAAACAGGGGAAAACTTATACAAAGAATGTAACAATTAGTCACCTAATCGAACGAAATAAAATGGAGGTTGTCGAAATGGGAGTGCAAGAGATGTTTGCTAAAATGGATGCAAAGGAAATTATTGGAGTTACCAGTACTATTTCAGTAACTCCTTCATACACCATTGTGTTGCCAAATATTATATAAGCGCCTTAACTGAGGAAAAAAGTGACTTGGGTCTAACTCCTGAAGAAGTCTTCTGGTTAGTAGAGGAAGAAACGGAGGACGTGGAAAATACCTTAAAGATGGTACCTTCAGATAAAAACAGATTGCAGCAACTAAGAATTAACACAAATGCGATGGTCAGATAACTTGAAGAAACACGCAGGCCCGAAGTGGTTACAAACTGTCTACAATAGAGAGACGTGGAAGAAGGAAGAGGAGACCTATGTCCAAAATTGGATAGCAAGTCCGAGGTAACTTCTGATGAAGCTCAATATGAAACTTCTCCAGAAGCTATGACTAATGTTATGCATACTGTAGAAAACGCAGAAGCTACTCCAGACCAAGTGTTCAATTCGTTATTCCAGCAACCACCGAACGGAAACTTCCATTTCTTAGCCCATATTTCAAATAAAACTCCATATAAAAATATTAAAAATATATAACATCGAATGGTACGTAGTCTGCTTTCCAAATTAAGATTACTGCACGTGAGGAGTGGCTTCATTCGTACAAATGCTGATCTGGCAATCTCTATTCGCCTGTTTATTTCTGCAGTGTGATCATTGGTTTCATTGATCAAAGTTTCCAAGTACTGATATTCTTCTACTCGTTCTATCACGTTACCATGAATTGTCAATATGTGGTGTATATTTTGTGGCCTTTTTGTAATTAGCATATATTTCAATTTCGACAAAATTTCATTAAAAATTTGCACACTTCACCTTTAAGACGTTTTTTGATTTTTGCTCATAAGACACTCCGATCAAAAGATAGTGAAGTTTTACCGTCGAATTGATACAAATTTTATTTAAAATTGATTTCGGGGGCGTAACTGACATTCGAGGGTTGTTTCAAGCATTGTTTCTGAGAGAACGGTTTATTTTACAAAAAAAAAGTGCTAATAAACAATTTTGTTCAAAATTATCTCAGCTACATGTTTTATTTAAAATATTTTTTCTAAGACGTATAGATTCTTGATAAATTGATTTTTTCCGCCGGGGTAGGAGTAGTAAACCTTTTTTGTATATGTTTTGAGGTTCCAAAATTAACATTCTGAGCAAAGTTTAGCTTGTTTATATAATTTTTAGAAGTTGAGTGGTATTTTCGTCTCCAAAGACTGGCATATAAATAAATTATTTTAATTATAACAAAACCAAACCACTTTTAGGATTTAGTGATGCATTTTTAGGTGCCCTATTCAAATTACAATGGATTAAAAAAAGAATGAAACAGATCGCAGTGTGAAAGCCTGCATAAATTCCTATTATCAAGAAGAATTAAAAGAATACTAGTACTTTTAAAATTAATTAAATCTAAAAGTTACTCAATTCATCGATCAATTTAACCGGAAATACTAATAATCATTCTTCCGAATACACATTTAGATTAAACGACCCCCATAGTTTTCTATTTTTTAATTTATACGGACGTCGGTGCGAGATTATAGAAATTATGTAATTATGAATGTAGATCAACGTCTTCTTATAACACACTTCGGAGAGAAAATACAAAGTAATTCAGCGTTGCTAATTGATAATGCATTACATTTTCCAAGTATAATTTCTACGTTGGTCTAATATGATACTTTAAGTTAAGATACGATCAATGCTGAATTACAATATTTTTAATAATGGTTGGCTATTTTTGAAAATTAATGTTAATACCTCTGCATTGAGGCTATAAAATATTGTGCAATTACCAGATAAAGAATCGATTATAATTTCTAATTTTCCTACTCCTTAATGTTATTAATATTGAGGCATCCATTATTGAGTTTCGGTCTAACTTCTAACAATTTTTATATTCTGTTTTATATTAATGATTTAGTTTCTTCCCTAAATCTGCCTTTGGTCATCCCTAAGTAATAATTAATTCCGTTTACATTTGAATCAGAATATAATCGATGAAGACCAAAAACTGTGATGAAGGCTGATGAGAAGAATATTCAAAACGGGAAATTCGGTGGAAGTGGTTTGGGAGTTGTCAATGTCAAGATTATAACCTAATTATCATCACAGAATACACCACCCAACAAGAAGCGAAAGCTTTGTCGGTACCGTTGTTGCCTTAACCGGGCAGTTCTACTACTTATAGTTTATTTTTATGAACGAGAGAGTAATTAGCATAATTTTAACTGGTAGCTCCGACCACTCCATGGGCGTGCTCAAGATTAATTGAAAAATTACTTTGAATAATTTGTAAAAAATAAATGAATTATGTCAGTGTTATAAAGTGTTATGTGTATGTAAACAAAAGTGACCTCTTTTATCACACACTATATTAGAACTGACTGGCCTACATTAAAAAGGGTTTTAAAAAATTCACATTTTTTTTAATTTTTAAAAATTACAAAAGAGAAAAAGAGTTTTTAAAACCGTCTAAGGTATGTTAAATAGATGAATAAAAATATTAATATAAAACTTACAGCTACTTGTTACAAATCCAAATCAGATTCAGAAGATGAACTTTCAGAACCAAGATTTATAATAACTGGCTCGATCATTTTATCAGTAATATTCTCCAGCTTCCACATTTTTTCCTCTTCTTTAATAGTGTGATTTACTGCCTTTTCCCAGTTTTCAGGTTTTACATTATTTACGGCCTCCAAAAACAACTGTTTAACATCATGAATTTTAAAAGTGGTATTTTTTCTTGAAACTTCACTCTTTATCTGTGCCCATACCAGTTCAATCGGGTTTAATTCACAATGATATGGTGGGGATCTAAGTACTGTCATTCCACGATTTTTGGCAATTTCATCAATTTCGTATTTTTTAAATTTTTCTTTATGAAGGGCACACAACGAATAAAGTTCCTTTCTTATAGATCCGGGATGGTACGTAATATTTTTTGAACTCAGCCAATTCTGCAAGTCTTTTTTTAACCACTTGGTTGTGGGCAGTCCTTCTATAAGTCTGGAGTGATAACTTGCATTATCCATTACTATTACACAGTTCTTAGGAAGAAGATCTATCATTTGTTCGAACCATTCTTGAAAGACATCAGCGTTCATGTCTTCATGGTAGTCACCGGTACGAGTTGATTTAAAAGTTAATAAACCACCTTCAACAAAACCGTCTGAACTGCCAATGTGTACTATTATCAGCCTGCGTCCCTTTCCTGATGGTGGGTTTAAACCAGTAGATAAGTTATTTACAAAAAGCGTGCCTTTGACTTGTAACAGTTTCATCCTGCCAAAATTTATTTGGTGTATGACCCTCGTTGATCCATGTTTCATCAAGATAAAATATTTTTCTTTTTTGGTTTCTCATTTCCTTTATGGTTCTTAGAAAATGTCTTCTCCATATGACAATATCGCTTCTTTCTAATAAAATAGACTTTCTGGGATTCTTTTTCCAGCGGAAGCCTATTTCTTTTAAAAGTTTCCATAACGTACTTCGACTCATTTCTGGGTAATCCTTATCATCTCGAACTGAGACAAGAACTTTATCCAATGTTGGAAATTCTTGTCTAAAGAAGAATTCATGCACTTTCCGTCGAAGTCCTTCTTTAAAATGATATTCTATTTGAAATTTTGGTTTCCCTGGAGCATTACGTGGCATTTGAAAACTACCACATTTCTCTTCTTTAATAACTCTGTAAATCGTAGATTTCCCAACACCAAGTGTACTGCTAACTAACTCAACGGTCTCATCAACACTTTCACATAAACGTTTGTCTGTAAATGATTTAAAACAATTAAATATTAATGTTTTTTCATTAACTGTTAAAGGACCAATTTTTCGGCGTTTACACGCCACTTCCAAATTTTCCATAACACTAGTATACACAATAAACTGCACCTTGCAACTGAAGTACCTACTTTTAGTGAACTGTTAAGAATTTTGAATACGCCACTTGGACCTTCCTACAAAATGGAAAAACCCACTATCACATTTTCTGTGGAATAAGTTTAGAAGGTAATTATCTAGTCAATTACTGTCGTAGATTCCTGGAATTAAAGAATTAAATGTTTGATTGTTGAAACCCTTACTTCGTGGAATGCACTCATTTCAGATAAAATAAAACGTTTTATTTTATCTAAAGAATTAAACTTTATTTTGCAAATAGGTAGGTACTTATTAAACTTTTATTGGTTATATATAACCAATAAAATAAACATCTTACATTTCTTGCAAATTCATTAGTACCTGTTAACCTCCATCACTCCGACACTGGCAACCTTATTTAGGGATTAGTATTAGCTCACAACTATTGTATTCTATTCTGCTCCAACCTTTATACCTGGTGGTCATAGTCAATTTAAAATTGTTTTCCTATATACTTCTGTAAACTTGTTGACAAATATCTGTTTTTCATTGGGTCACCCGTATCAACAGTTTAGGGATTTGCATACATAATTTATTGTTTTATTACTCTCTCATACATAAAAATACACTATAGTACACTAAGAAAAGTAATAAGGGAGTCATTCAAAACAGTAGTAAAATTATAGTTACACTGAGAAACAAAGTAATTATTAAAACTAGTGTTTCTTAAGTAGATCTGTTTTATAAGAATTGTATTTTTTTTTTGTTAAATTTAATATAACCCATATATCAATTCTATACTGGTAAGTAACGTCTTAAGTCAAAAATATCGATTTTGTTTTTTTTAACAACCAAATTAACGTGCTAAAAGTATTTTAGTTCGTTAAAAAACCAATAAAAAGCGATTGAATTTCAAAATAGAGATAAAAATTAGTCGATTTCTATTACTTTTTATGGATTTTTTTAAGGTACTAAAAAACTTGTCAAAATCGATATTTTTGACCCAAGACCTTGTTACTTATCAATACAGAATTATATTTTTGAAATTTCTATTAACTTTGTCTTAGGTTGCTGACTTTTTTTTTGTTTTCGTTTGAGAAATTTCTCTGAATGTGAATATCTATTGAACTCCAACTCCACGATATTTTCGCTGCACGTGGAAACTCTGCAGCTACGGCTAAAATGACTGTATACCCCTTAGATTTCTTTCTGTGCATCTGGGGTTTCTGAAACTTCTGGTTGTACTGTACTAAATTCAATTAACCTGGACATATCAAATTTATAGTAGGAAAGGGTAAAAAGTTGTAATCAAACACAATAATAATATTAGAAATTTATTGTAATTAATACTAATAATGTTTTTTTAGGAAGCTTACATTATAATATAGATTTGCAAGAAATAAGCACACTAAATACTAAATAAACATAAAAACTCACTGAAGTAGAGCTACCATAAAAGAAGTACCCCTTGTGATTGAAACTTTAAAAAATATATACAAACAAAGAAATACTTTTCATCGCTTCTCGGCCTCTGGCTAAGATCAAAGTGTAGTATTTGTTCTTATCTGATGATCTAGGAATTTACTCTCATGGACAAAACTCTTCTACCACCTCGAAGCTTATTCAAACTGCTGTTGACACACTTTTTTAAAAAAACTAGTGACATGGGGTTATCTTTATCCTATGTAAAATCTAAAATTATAAACTTTAGTAGACGTCCCCTTTCTCCATCTCCACTTATTTTGATTAACAATGTCTCTCTTCCTGTTGTTAAACAATGCAAAATTCTCGGATTAACGTTTGACTCACGACTAACTTGGAAGCAACATATATTTGCAATAAAAGGAGAAACGTACATAAGACTAAACATAATAAAAACTCTATCACATAATTATTGGGGATCTGACGAAAACTCACTTCTTAAAACATACAGATCACTAATACGCTCCAAGCTAGATTATGGTTGTCATATATATATATATATATATATATATATATATATATATATATATATATATATATATATATATATATATATGCCTGCCTCCAAAACATATATTAACCTTCTAAACTCAATTCACAACACAGCCCTTCATCTGTGTATTGGCGCTTTTCGATCTAGTCCTGTAGATAATCTTTATTGCGAAGCTAACGAACCTCCTCTTTGTATAAGACGAAAACAACTGCTACTCTCTTATGCAGCATCGGTATCAGCTAACCCTTCTAATCCAGTGCATCCCTTATTTGTAATGTCCACGTATAATTTACACAATACCAATTCCTTACCACCAATAAAACCTATTCCACTAATTTTAGCACAGACACTTAATGATATCTCTCTTACACATACCCTTCCTCTTTATCCCCCTCCATCTCCTCCTTGGATCATGTCCACGCCCAAATTTAACACCTCGCTCACCAACTTCGATAAAAATAAACATCCGAAAGAGATCATTATAAATGCATTTAAAGACATCATAAATACAAATAAATACGACCTAATATTATACACGGATGCCTCAAAAAATGACACAGGAGTAGGCTGCTCTGTTACAACCTCTCATTCACTAATTAAGTCATAACTTATACCAGCCGTCAGCAGGGTTCATCCTGGCGAATTATTTAGTATATTGCAAGCTTTTCTTATATCTTGTCCCAAAACATAACAGTTACCATAATTTGGCTGCCATCTCATATTGGTATAGAAGGCAATGAAACTGCAGATCACTATGCTAAACTTGCTACAGCATCACCTGAAATCACCTATAAAATTCAAATTTGTAAGGACCTAAAATCATATACTAAAAGAAGAATTTGAAAGAAAAAGAGAAAGGAAAAGAAATTGTTTTTTATAATTTTTAATTTGTTTTAAATTCTCCGGTAGACAATTATATAATTTGGACCCTATGTAACCAACATATCCTTGGAGTATGAATTTATTACATTTAGGTAAAATTGCATTATTCCTTGTATACCTAGCTTGATGCGCATGATTGCTAATGTTTAATATTATCCTTTTTCATGTATGCATAAGAGCTTTGTAACAGAATAATTTACGTATAGTTAAAAATTGATTCTCGTTGTACAACAATTTATTTAAATAAATTTTATCATCTTCCTTAGGGGGTTTGCATTGCAGCTGTATGTGAATATACTGGAGTATGGGGTCTGGTAGATACGTGCTGCATATTAACATCAACATCTGATATATAAAAATATATTTAATGGCCAAATACATACAAACATTCAAAGTAGATATGTTAATGCTTATTAGTGATTAGTTGAATGCATAATACAGTTGCAGGAGTAGATATTTTCTTACAAAAAGGTTAAGGCTGATAAAAAATCATTAAATTTCAGGTTGAGTTTACCGAAAGTACAAGCTGAATGTAGCCGCAAATGTCAAAAATATTTCGGTTTGGCAGTGTTGACATGTTTTTATAATGCATATGTGGTACCAAAGAATATAGACGCTTATATGCGTCTATAAGCGTCTATATTCTTTGGTGGTACGTTTCAAATATAAAGAGATAAAGCTTTTAAAAAGTACATTTTGATTATACTGTTTTATGAATTCTGCAATTTTTAATTTATATAAAGCAATAACGAGTAGATATTTGTCTCTTTCGAGATTAATTGCAAACATCTGTTATACCGAAATTTTGTGTTCCATGTTTGACATTTGCGGCTATAATCAGCTTGTACTTTCGGTAAACTCAACCAAATTTCACAATTCCATATCCTGTTAATATTACAAAAATCAATACCGAAATCTAAAAACTGTTTAGAAAATAATAATGTCTTTAAGATATTCTAAAGTATCCCTATACAGTTATTTACTTTCTTACAGAATTCGTCAAGATATGGTCATATATCGACATTTTCCATACAGCACTTGAGTTTACTCTAACCACAACATACACTTGTGGACTTGTGGCAAACCTTTTCCAAACTAATAGAATACTTCAGCGCATATTATTTTACACATTTCTCAGTATCAAAACAACTGCTTACATCGGTTTTGACCGTGAAGGACAACAAGCGCCTACTTTTAAAAAGGTTTATGATCTAATTCCTATGAGACACCTATGTCGAGGACTTTCATTGTACGTTACAGCCAGTCCCATAAACATTAGCATATTTGTAATTTATTTCTTTTCTTTATAGATCATTAACATCTTTTTTTCATGGTTGAATAATCGATAAGTTCATTATTATTTAAATATATCAGATAAAAAATGGAGTGATATAATTTTATTATTTTTTATTTACATAAGAGATTTTTAAGTCCTGTTTTTATTATAATTTCAGAGCATTATTGATGGGATTTTTAACTGGATTTTTGGTTCCTGCGACACTTTACAACCAAATGTGGTTTACGATATTGAAGCAAAAACATTTTTATGATAAATTCCAAACTATAAACCATTGAATTGATTCTACGTGAAATATATTTTCTTAATCGACGTATTTTTTGTTATAAAATCTTTTATTTGTGGTCTTTTTAAATGGTCATCCTATATTAATGAATATTATCGCACTCCAATTCTTTATATAAAGCCTTATTCAACGTTACTTCGATTCTATGTAGAAGGGGATACGTCAACAGGTGATAAAAGGAGATAAAGAGAATGAAAGTTTTTTAGGTACTACGCCTAAGAGTGTTATCAAATCTTCAAACAGGAATTCTAAAAATGCATCATGAGTCTGTAGAAAACACAGTATGGGCCAAGTAATAAAAAAAAAGTTGGAAATATAATATTTGTTTAAAATGATTTATTAGTATGTCACAATTCTGGAGCAGTAGTGTGACTACTAGTTGTTTAATATAACAAATTTATGTTGGTTTTATATTATTGCTAACTTGGTACTGATAGAGGATATTTAAAATAAAGGCGGTACTAATAGTATCATCCCACCTGGAGTACTGTATTATTTTAATTCGTTAGTGTACAGAAGACGGAACTGGTTTGTTACTAATTGATTTTTAAGTACTTCCTTTTTATTTTTAGATTTAATTCTACACAATTTGTAAAAAGGTTACAACCTTATGATTCACGAAGAATTTATTGGACGTGAACATTTTGAAGGCTTGTCCTGTACATTTTTTGTAGTATCTAGTTGAATTTATAAATTGTTAGACAGGAGTAGGGCATTATCTTTAATTTTTACTATTTATTTATTTTTTTTGCCGCATCCACCAACAGGTTATTAGCGGCGTTACTCAGTAAACAAAAATTTTAAATCTGATACAAAATATTGATTGATTTTAGATAATTTAATAAGTTTTTTACGTGACAGTTTTCTCCTAATAAATCTGGTAGAGTATTTGGTATATTGTTTATTGAACGTTTTCTATGGAATTTTGGACACTCAATTAACAAATGGACGACGAAAAGAGGCGTAGCATATAGGTCGCACAGGGGGCGTCCACTGGCCGAAAGTAAATAAGAGTGTGTGATCTTAGTGTGTCCTACTGACTACACGTAGGCGCGTTAGAACCGTTTGAATAAACCGTGCCCTAGCTCTAGTTTTCCACTGTCGTGTATCTGGTTTTAGCGATCTTAATTAAGATTGCGATAGAAACCATTCGCGCTGCCACTGACCAATCACTTTTTGTTTAAAAAACGTTTTGAGATCTTTACATATACTCTCACGCAATAATTCAGATTCCGCACTTGTTGCTGCATCACGAGTACTACTGTCTGCCTCTTCATTGCCGATAATTCCTATATGCGATGGTATCCATATAAATTTAGGAGTTATGTGGTTCTCTTGGGCGATTTGTAGTTCAATTTTTATTAGTTGCTCCAAGGGCTGTTTAGGATACAGATGCTGTATTGCAAGAGGAGAGCTGAGCAAGTAGGTGAGAAACAGAGGTTTTGAAGTTCTTGAGAGGTTTGCATGTTTTAGGGCACGGTAAAGCAAACAGTTCCGAGGTGAAAACACTTGAGCTAGGCCTAGGTAGTTTAAATTTAAAAGTAGACGTTAAAGTAACAAATGCAGAACCAATGCCATCATTAGATTTAGAGGCATCGGTAAAGATGTTCGTGCAGTTAAGGTAGTCTCGTTCAAGAATCTCGTTTAGTTTGTTTTTGATTAGTATGTTGTTATTGCATTTTTTGGAGAACTCTATTAGAGATGTGTTGCAATTTGGGATGCTTATTAACTATGGAGTCGTGTGTTGGATGGTATAGTGAAATACATCTGGCATTGTTGTGTCAAAATTATTCAGGATTGATCTTACTCGTGTGTAATAAGGTTTTCCAGTACGAGGTTTATTAAAGAGAAAATCAAGATTATTTTTAGAAAAAGTACTTTCGAAGAGTGGATGATCCTTATTAGCAGATACAGAAGAAGCGTGTGAAAGAGTTAAAAGTGCCCACCTATACTGCAATGATGGTTCTCCAGTTTCGGAATATAAGCTTTCTATGGGTGAAGTGTGAAAAGCTCCGAGAACGATCCGAAGTGCAGCATTCTGGATTGTATCCAACGGCTTTAGGGTACTCTTGGTTGCGGAGGCATAAACAATTGAACCGTAATCGAGTTTGGATCTAATTCGTGTTTTATACAGAAGGGGTAGTATAGAGAAGTCGGAACCCCAGAAACGATTTGATACTGTTTTAAGCAAATTGAGTATTTTGTTGCATGTTAGCGCCAAGTGTTGTATGTGCTTTTTCCGGGAAAGTTTTTGATCCAGCCACATACCAAGGAATTTCACGGAGTTTTGGAAGGGAATGATACTGTTGTGAAGATAAAGGACTGGTGTAATGGATGATTTTTTTGTAAACACCCTACCAGTTAAAATTGTCTGTACTATTCTGCACATAGATTCTTTTTGTGCTCCTTTAATGTACACCACTAAATCGTCGGCATATAGGCGAGCTTTGAGAGGTTTATGTAATTTGTTTAATATGTTGTTTATGGCGACTAGGAATAGGGTAGGACTAAGTACTGAGCCTTGTGGGGTACCGTTTTCTGCAGTATTTTACTATTTATTGTTATTTTCGGTTTTAATTTATAAAGTATAGATAAGAATAAGTGATAGATTACAGACACATACAAATACTTTATTATATTTGGACCACAGTTTGATTGTTGCTGACTTTAACTTCCGGTATAGACTGCTTAAGAAATGGACCACAAAAGGAAGGCCTGTAGTAAAAAACTTATTAAAGAAAAGGAAAAAATAACTCAATACTAGAAAAACAAGCAGATTAAACTTCTTTGTGATTCAGTTAGCCTCCTGTTGGAATCTATTTAAAATTAAGATTCCAATAATTTAGAGTATTGTTTTGGTCAGTGGCGCACCCAGGGGGGGGGGGGGGTTTTGGTAGTACTCTTTTTAGTTAATTGAATGAGGCCCTTAATATACTCTATCCAAAACTTGAGCAGCATCCAAAAAGATGGCAGAACAAACTGTTTTTCCTTCCTTATTTCTTCTTCTTTCTGTTTATAAGCAATTTTGCTTGTTCATTGGCGGATTAATACCTCTATGAAAGCTTGTCACTCCTTCTTTTGCGCATCATCATCATCATCATCCAGCCTCAAGAGTCCACTGCTGAACATAGGCCTCTTCCTCATGTTTCCAACCCCGTCTATCTTGCGCCGCTCTCATCCAGTTTTTATCGAGTATTCTTAAATCGTCAGTCCATCTTGTAGGTGGTCGACCGACGCTTCTCTTGTCTTCCCTTGGCCTCCATTCCAATAACCTCTTTGTCCATCGCCCATCTGTCATTCTGGCTATGTGTCCTGCCCATCTCCATTTTAGTCTGGCTATCTTCTCGATGATGTCAGTCACTCCGGTTCTTCTCCTGATGTCTTCGTTGGTTATTCTGTCTCGCAGAGTTATTCCTAACATGGACCGCTCCATTCTTCTCTGCGTGACTCTCAGTTTGGTAGCTGCTGCTTTTGTTAAGGTAAGTGTTTCTGCTCCGTACGTCAAGACTGGGAGGACGCACTGATCAAATACCGTTCTCTTTAGGCATGTGGGCAGCTCACTTTTAAAAGTTTCTCTCAGTTTTCCAAATGCTGCCCACCCAAGGCCGATTCTTCTCATCAGTTAATGAGTCTGGTTATCCCTGCCAATCATAATTTCATGTCCCAGGTATTTATATCTATCTACGAGTTCTATTTCTTTTCCACCAATACTGATGTTCTGGTTGGGTACCAAATTGGTCATGATTTTTGTTTTCGAGATATTTATATTTAAACCTACACTTTCTGTAGCCACAACGAGTTCCTATACCATCTCTCTTGCCATACCTAGATCTTCAGCTATTATAATTATATCATCGGCGAAACGTAAGTTGTTTAGATATTCTCCATCTATTTTTATTCCCTTTGTCATCCAATCCAAATTCTTAAAAGCATGTTCTAGCACCGTATTAAAAAGTTTAGGTGACATTGGGTCTCCTTGTCTAACCCCCCGTTCTATTTTTATGCGAGTACTTCTTTTGCGCGGTCGTCCGATACTTCTTCTGGTTGCCGATTGGTGACTTATCTCTTGCTATTTTGACGACACGGGTCTCCTCCATTCTGCTTATGTGGTTATTCCATTCTTTTTTTCTATTTTGTGTCCATTCATTTATACACTTTACGTTACATTATCTTCTAATGTTTTCACTTCTCTTTCGATCTCTCAGCGTATTTCCTGTAATTCTTCTCAGTACACTCATTTCTAACGTTTCCAGTAGCTTTTGCGTTGTGGCAGTGTCGGGTCTTGTTTCTGAGGCGTATGTCATTATTGGTCTTACACTGGTTTTATAAATTCTTGACTTCATCTCAGTGTCAATGTGTCTGTTTCGCCATATAGTGTTATTAAGGCATCCTGCCAGTCTATTTGCTATTTGCACTTGATCTCTCACTTCTTTGTCCAGGTCTCCATAGCTAGACAGTGTAATTCCCAGGTATTTTATTTCCATTACTTGTTCAATATTAATGCCATCAATTTCTATTTTATATCTGGTTGGTTCTTTGCTGACTACTATTGTTTTAGTTTTCTGAGTTGAGATAGTCATATTAAATTCTTTTGATCTTATGTTAAATCTGTGGACCAGTCTTTGCAGACTATCTTCATCTTGGGCTATCAATATTGCGTCGTCTGCGTAACAGAGTATTTTGATTTCTTTGTTTCCAATTTTGTATCCTCTTCCTTTGTTAACGGTTTTAATGATTCTATCCATGATCAAGTTGAAGAGCATTGGGCTCAATGAATCCCCTTGTATTATTTCGTTGCCCATTTCTATAGGTTCTGTAAGTTGTCCATCTATTCTGACTTCCATTTTGTTGTTTTGGTAGATGTTATCGATAGTTTTTATAATATTTATAGGAACTTCTCTATCATACAGAAGACGGATTACATTTTTGTGTCTTACTCTGTCAAACGCTTTCTTTAGGTCAATCAGACACAGAAATGCTGGTCTATTATACTCTAGTGATTTCTTCTTTATTTCTACTAAATTAATTATTCCATATATTTGATCCAAGATTGAATGACTTTTACTGAAACCAAACTGATGAGGTTCCCTTTCGTCTACTATTGTATATACTATTTCAATGCGGATAACCCAGTGAAAATAAGTTTATTGACGTTTCAATTTCCACTTCTTCAATCGTTCTCATAATAGAAACTTAAACAAATTTTGTTTTTTGTTACTTGGTGAAAAACTCTTTTAATAATTTAATTTTATCTGACTCATTTATATTGACAATTCAGACATATATTATACATTTTAAAGTAGACGACTTTAAAATGATACTACCAATATTGCTGAGTTGCGTTCCTGGAACGACTTTCATTACTATTCATTCGTAGAATAGTTCATTCGATTACATGAAATGAACTTTAACTTGAGAATATCCGTCAGATAAAATCATAGTATGTGATCCATCTTTAAAAATACAACCACTTGCCATGACGACAGTAAAATTCTACGACACCGAAACACAACCCAGATTCATCACTGAAGCAGACAAAATTCCATTGGCCATTCCAGTTTTGGCGAGCTCTGCACCATTCGAAGCCTTATGCTTTGATGTCAAAGGTAACACCAAAAGCGGACGGTAAGCTCTCACTTCCATTCCAAATAATCTTTGATTAACTGTTCTTCTGAAGATTACCCTTCCTGTAGCTGTAACTAAATTATTTCTTATTTGATGTACACTGTCCGGTCTATTTCTGGGAGCAGGAAGTCTATGATGCCGTAAATCACGGCTTTGCAATGTTCTTGAATGTCTAGATCCTCCACGACGTCGATAAGTCCCATCATTGGACCACCTCCTTCAAACTCCTAACATCGTTGATGGATTAGTTTCAATTCTTTGTGAAATGTCCCGTAAACCAAAACCGACCTCTTTTATGTCTACAGTGAGCCCTTTTTCAAAGTAGCTTAAATGACGAAATTGCCGATGAATTGCCGCAAACTCAAAGTAATGGAGCACTCTTAGCATTTAAAATTTTTAAGTAAATCAAAAACAATCTAACATTACTAAAAATTACAATTAAACTAAAGTTAAATACACAGAAATAAACTTTCTTATCTTTTTTGTTTTTGCGAAAAGAAAAAGAAAAAGCTTTAGTTCAAAAAAAGATAGCGAGGTAAAAACTTTATCGTACATATATTTTCAGATGACTTTGAAAGAAATATTTTGATTGAAATAATTAACCTTACATAAAGTGTTGAATTTTTTTTGATCATCAGTATATTTCTTCTGTTCGTGGATCGAATCCAGGCGATTTGCACTTCTTCAAGAGCAACAAATTTAATTTCCATTTCGTTCTTGGTAAATATCAGTCAGTTTTTCAAGGTCATTTCTTTCGTTTAGTTGGAATGTGTTTTTTATATGTTCTGCAAAACGTTTAGCTTTTGTGAATTGTTTCTGGCCCAGCTACCATCTGTATTTCTTATTTGGGGGTTGTGCATGATGGGTCTTCTCAGTTTCTTAGTAGCCTTCCATAGTGAATAGTCAGAGCTTTTAGCATACGTTAATTCGCTAATGTAAGGTCATTTGTATTTTTTCTCTTTTGAAGTTTTTACATTGCAATGTTTACTTCTTTATTATTTTTTAAATAAATAAATTTTTACACAGTTCTTTATTGTGTAATTTTGATTTTTTACCCTTTTTAGCCATTTTTTTGCAGTAAATTTGAATATTTTTGTTTGAAGGGGCGCAAAATTTTGTTTTGTCCGGGGCGCTAAACCCCAAAACCGGCTCTGATAAAATACCTCAAGATGATTATCTGATTTTTCAATCAAACAAGAATGTAATTTGTATGGGAGAGTGCTATTTACAGTTTTTATTTACGGATGACTTATTGTAGTCATTTACTACCGAATACTTGTTTACTAGGTATATTTATTTAAAAAGTATTCTATTTTTAACTATTCATTGACCATTTATAGTTTCAATGTCACAACAATTTCCTAAAATATACGTTTCTTGCCTGTTGCCATGACGCAAGGTTAAGATTTAGTAATATACTGCAAAGAATTGATAATAATTTTACTATGGCATGTTTTTTTCAGATACAGAAGATTAACAAATAAAAATAATAACGTTAACCGTTAGAAATAAAAATTATAGATATATATATATATATATATATATATATATATATATATATATATATATATATATACATACAACGCAAAAGTCTAGGGATATTTTTTTAAATAGACGTATTTTGTTTATCTGTAATCAACTTAAAAAAAGTAATACAAAATTTGTAGTTTAAATTGTTGTTTAATATGTCAAAAACCATAAATTTCAGAAAAAAACAGAAAATTGGAGCAAAAAAAGTATGGCCACCACGTTGGTTTATCACAGCTCTCCATCTACTGTTTATGCTCCGAATCACATTGTTAATGTCTGCTTGAGGTAGTTGTGTCCATTGTTCTCTCAGAAACTCTTTTAATTGAAGCTCATTGTAGATATTGCCCATATGTGGAGTAATTCTTCGTTAGAGCATGTCCCATATATGCTTAATGGGATTCAAGTCCGGTGATTGTGCTGGCCACGGCAATACATCAATACCCTCGTTATCCAACCAGTTTGTTACAATATGCGCAACATGTGGTCGAGCGTTATCATGCATAAAGTAAAAATTTTCTCCAGCAATAGCAGCAAACGGGCGCACAACAGGTTCAAGAATAGTGTCCAAATATTGCTAACTTGTGAGAAAGCCACGTGGGAAAATGAGGTCAGTTCTTCCGTCACTCATGATTCTGCCCCATACCATTAATGTACCACCTCTGTATGCATATACTTCTTGAAGATGTCGTAATCGTTCTCCATTTCCGGGTCGTCTCCAAACTCTTGTCCGACGAAAATCTGGATGAAATCCATATCTAGACTCGTCACTAAACAAAACTGTGGCCCAGTCATTGCCAGTCCAGTTCTGAAACTCTTGATACCAGGTTAATCTTGCAGCGCGATTGCCTCTAGATAGAGTGAGCAGTACTGTGATTCCTCACAGTACTGCTGCTAATTGTTACATTATGTGCAAGCTGTAATTCATTAACCAGCTCGGGTGCTGTGATTTTTGGCTGCCTTCTGGCATTTGAAATTAAATATCGGTCTTGAGCGACGGTTGTAGAGCGACCATGTCCTGGATGTAGCTCGGCTGGAATCCCAGTGTCTCTAAACCGACGCCACAAACGACTTACGACGCTTTGGGAGGCACCCAGCTGGTCAGCAACTTGAGTTTGTCGCATACCAGCTTCAAGGAGGCCCACGGCTCTATTCATCTCGTCCAACGTTAAATGTTGTCGTTGCATGATAAAATGACAATATCTTTAACTCACCTACTAAGCAAGAATGGTATAAAGTGACTAAAATTAAAAATAAACAAAACATAAAAATGTCGATTTTTATGTTTTGTTTATTTATTATTTATTTATTATTTTATATTTATTATTTATTGTTTATATGTCCCTTATAAAAAACATTCTAAAACACGTATTGCTATTAGTTTTACAATTTTTTTTTTGATAAGAAGTGAGTGTCTGTATCAACAATTATTGTACAAGCAAATTTACATGGTCATGAAGTTTCTGTCATTGGAATGTCAAATTATTAAAATATTCTTAGACTTTCGCGTTATGTGTATATACATCTATAATTTTGCGATTATTTTAAAAAGTGTCTATCGACTTGTGATACGTGAATATTTTGAACGGATTTTTCAGTTTCCCATAGTGTCCAATACAATTTGTGGAAGAATCAAGCATGGATCAAGCTAGTTCAGCCTTGAATCCAATGCGCCTTTTCAAACAAAAATTGCGAGAAACGTCAAATTGATCAATGAATATTTACATTACAGAAGTCATTTTTAAAATTCAATTTCAGCCCAATTTTTAGGTAAAATGCAAAATGGTTTATAGTCTACACATCTACACCATGTTCATTGAACAATTTATCAGAAAACTGTACCTAAAGTGTTTCCTAAGCAATACTCGTGCGAGCTGCTAACTCTGATAGCATTTTGTGCCAACTACAATGAACACGAATCGTTTATATTCTTAAAGTTCCCTATCCGTTCGGGACGTTGGCCACCACACGGCAGTACAACTCTATTTCCTGCGCTGCGGAATAGCTGCGTTGATGTTGCTCCAAACTACTTGTGTAGGTTTGCAAGCCAGGAAATCCTTTTTCCTGGACCTCTCTTGTTCACAATCTTTCCCTGGAGTATAACCTGAAAGAATACATATTTTCGTTCGTTTTGCATAATGTGTGCAAAATATTGTAGTTTTCGATATTGTACTGGTATTAGCAGGTCAGATTCGCAATTCATTCTTCTAAGTACTTCTTCGTCGGTAACTCTATCCACGTCTAGAATGACTGTATTCTTTTCTCCATGGTTTTTAAAATGGTCCACGCCTCGTCTTTGTATTATAGAACAGAGTAAATATGGAATTAGGAGTCTTTTGAGTTGTGAGCGTAGATCTTTGCTATAAAGTAAATTCTTTAATGTGAACTTTGACACTCGCTGAAGTACCTGATTATTCGCCCATAGAATCGTACGTTGATTCTTCGACTTACTTATGACCATCTTTTTCGTCTTCTTAATGTTCTATTTAAGTCCGTATACTTCACTCATTGTTATGGCATGATCGACCTACCGTGCAGGCTATCCACGCTATAAGTATAGTGTCACCTGCATATCAGATATTGTTAATGACTTTACATCGTTTACTTTGATTGCCTCTGTAAGATCTTCCAACACCTCTCTAAAAATCTGTTCTGAGTATACATTGAACAGCAATGGAGACAACACGCAACCTTGACTGATTCGTTCCTGGATTTGAATCGAAGTATACTGTCCATCAACTCGTACATCGTCCACCCACCATTATAAACTACCTCAGATTTGCTTATTAAAGTTAATGGCAACAAGTTAAACCATCTGATTCGCTGACGACATAGTGACAATAACGGGCACATTCGAGGAACTACAAACTATAGTGGAAGAACTCGCAAACAGCTTGAAATACGTCGGCCTAAACATGAGTATGATAGAAACAAGACCAATAAAAAACACAAACGTCCCTAACTATAAATTATAATGAGATAGAAGTCCAAAAATATATCTACCTAGGCCAAATTTTGAAATTTTACAAAGAGAACCAAAGTACGGGAATCACTAGAAGCGCAAGACTGACATGGGCAGGATTTGAAAAACTCCGTTGGATATTTAAAAAACGCAAAATACCTTAATACTTGAGGAGCAAAGTATTCAACCAATGCATCTTTCTTATCATGACATTTGGACGTCAAACTTAAACTCTAACCAAGGCAAATGTGAATAAACTAGCCACAACTAAAGGGCAATGTTAGGTATCTGACTGTCATGTATAAAGAGTAACACGATTGGGCAAGGTCAAAAACAAAATTCAGGATATCACAACAAAAACTCAAATGGAGCTTCGCAGGCCACAGTGCTAAATAAACAGAAAGACCAACGTTGGAACGCCAAAATACAACATAAGACCTTACAAAGATATACGTTGGACGTAGATCGTTGGAATGAGTTGAATGAGCCCATGACCAAAAATTTACGATAGAATGCTAAGGAGAAGCAGAAGAATACCATAACACTGTTAAACTCTGTTGTCCTGAGGCTGGGTAGAGAGCAAATTGGAACACATCTGTAAATAAATCTGTAACCATTGTCCATTACTTCAATTTCTAACTCCTCAATCATTCTCGGCGAATATTCAAGAAACTTTAATGGTTATCAAGCAAAAAGATTAGTTTTACATGAATATCTTCTAATAGTTTGACCACTCTCAGTTGCATTACCGCTGTATTACCGTTGTATTACCGCTATTGAAAACTAATTCTTCAGCTGTGAGATGTCTTTTTCTTCTCACTTAAAAAGTGATAATGAAGAAATATACACGCCAAGTTTTCAGGTTAGCTAAATAAATCAAACCAAAAGAATCATAGGTTTTAAGTTTCAAAAAATCTCATTAGTATCCAAAGACAAACAACTATGTATAATCACACTGATTGGGATATAGTACCAATTTTCTGAGTGTAAACAAATAAAAGAGAAAGATCAAATGCAAACTAAGGTGTGAAGAGACTTTCACTTTTCCATAGTATCTCAATTAGAATATTATTTAAAATTTTCTTACTACAATTATTTAAAAAATATTTAAAATTCAATATATCTTATGAACCATTGTCTATTTAGCCGACAAAGCTTGTAAAGTTTTCTTCCATCAGCAATTACTATTAAATGTTTTAACAATGAACCGAAGGTGCGGTTCAACAGCTGCGCGATTATTAACACATAAAGCAATATGAACTGTATAACACATTGATTTTAAAGTCGGTTAATTAGCAAGAAGCAAGACATTATCATTGCCAACACTCAAACATTAGAATAGTTACAGTTTCCAGTTGAATTACATAACAGTTAATGCACAGAGTTTTATTATAATTTTATTGCGACAGAAATATGGTAATTGGACCAATCTAAGAGTTGTTTGAATTAAAAGACACATGGTCGAGACATGTGAAGTGCTTATATAAGTTGCATATCTTCTGCAACTTCTGGTTTACAAGTGATAAAATATGCGTATTCTGAAGGTCACTTTATCACGTAACGTTAGTGATTATTATGACAAATGGTTATATTGCTTTTCAACTTTATATAAAAAATTCATACATAAAATTATTATATAACTGAATAGGGATAATATTTCAAAACTCTATGTCCAGCCATCTCTTATTCTATGCAGGCAATAAAAAATACAGTATCCGAATTGGACTTTATCATAAATCATATAAGAGGTGTAAAAAATTTGCAAGGTATTAAGGTAATTGCAGAATATATAGACTATATGTAACATTAAAAATGAAAAGAGCATCGCTAAAACTTACCGGCATACGACGATATTATAAGATATTCATGCGTTTTGTGCAGACACCTAAAGCTCTGGAAGAATACAATCCCGCTTAACAGTAGTTATAAGTGACTTTATTGCGAAACTTGATAGCAAGCTAAACCACGAAGAATCCAAAATAATAAATTTGGGTTATGGCGGAAAAAGAGGTAATAAATAATAAATTTATTCTTCAATAAAAACCCTTAAAGAGAATTAAACTGGATATTGGCTAAGTCTTTGTAAAATCAATATTTGTATCAATATAATAAAATTAATTTTTTTACAAAAGTTTTATTTAAAAACTCTTTATAAAAGATATATAATTCAGGCTACATCACAGAACATTTTTGGACTAAAAAGTCCATCATCAGTGTATTATTACCAAGTATACATGTCGCCATGTCTCATTCAATCAAGACTTCCTTTCTCTTCATATCGCCAACTATTCTCATGACCTACATCCTCAGCATCTACTGTTACATCAAAATTTACACTAATTTCTCTCCTTTTGTCGTTAAGTCTTCTTTCTCAGACCACTCCAAATCATTCTTTCAATGCATCTAACTTTTTCATCATTCCCCGCTTCTTTCTAGTATTACAAACTTCACCTCTGACCCCTATGCCTAATGTTCTTCATACTCCTTTGTTACTAAATAAATAAATTCAGATCAGACAATTCTATTCCCCCTCTATAAACTATCCAGAATCACAAAATAAATCAATCCCTCACTTATAATTATATACATCCCTTCACATCACATACCTAGATAATTTCATGGTCCATCTAAAGTCAAGCCCCACATCGGAATCTCCTCTTATCAATCATTACTTTAGTAACGTCTTGTTCAGTTAAATTTTCCCCATCACAACAATAATAAAACTCCTCATAAAACAAATCGTAACTCGGACCAAATAGATTCACCCTATACCTATCAGTTTTGTCAATCTTTAACAATCTGTTAACACACAAAAAATTTTTAATCAACTCTTGCCTTAAAAAAAATTAAAAAAGTTGGATAAATTTATTAGAAAAATTTGTTCTTGGCAAAATTATCTAGATAAATTTGTATATTTACAATAGTAGTAAGTAGTGTAGTCCCCAAGGGCCCATATTTTATTCCATGTGTATCAGATTTCCTCTTTATATAAACTAAACTGGGTTTAGAAATTTTTGACATCTAGAAATGAAAGATACCAAATATACCTCAAGTTGAAGCCAGCTTATCTTATTATTTTTCTGCTTGCTTGGTTTCAAAATTATCTAAATATCAAGTTAAATTATTTGATTGAACCTATCTCTAGCAATAGCAGCTGGTATTATAAGACGGTAGTAGGCAGTATTGTCACACCGAAGCATAAACTTGATGGTTTTCCTTTTAGAACCCTTTTAATTCTTTCCAATTTCAATGAACTCTTTTATGGCTGGGTGTGTCTTACTATATAAAGGCTATTTGTGGTAATTTACAATTGATATGTCCACAATCGCTGTAAATAGACACCAGTACCATTGTTGGCCTCTTGCCGCAATGGTGTGTTTTTCCAGCAAATGATTGTGTGAAGAGATGATGATCTTCTGATCCCATATACTTAGTAGTGGTTAAGACATTATAATTCACAATAAGTAGTGATTAAGGTACAGGATTTTTTTAAATATCTAGTAATTTTGGGTACAAAATTTGTGAACAAAGTCCTGTTGTCGTTGTGTCGCACGACCAAAATATCTTTATCGTCGAAACAATAATCGCAGCCCTTTTGGCCTTTTGAATTTCACTTAAAGTTTTATTGGACATCGTTGTCATGAACTGTGCCGATAGCACAAAAAAGTTTTTCCTTTAAAGATTTCCGTAACCCATTTTATACCTATTGAAGTAAAGTTTATAGTTATGGGGATTTTTATTTATTATTGACAGTATGTTGATTACTACCCTTGTTTATAATGGCACCTTTTCTTATCCTGTTTCTTTGCCGCGGTTTAATAAGAAAAGGTAGCAACATCCACTTTCCTTACAGAGAGCCCCTTTCCACTTATGAAAAGACGTCTGCCTGAATTTTTTTAGAAAAAGTATAATCGACGACTTAAAATACCTCAGTAATACAGCAAAATGAATACGAAGAACTAAACATTTTAAAACTGAAGAGAAAAGTGACCTTCCATCGTAAATATAGATACCTTTTCTACCTGTCGTCTGAGAATAGACATGGTATCCCGATTCCTTCAACTTTCTTCCTATTACAACCCAGTAGTAAGTACAAGTAGTAACTAGTAAGATTCCGTAAGTACACCCCAATGAATCTGTATCAAAAGAGGATGCTGTGCGATAATAGGTTAAGCAGATATCATAAATGATCCTACCATCCATCTAACTGTTCCTCCTATAAATTATTATTTATTTCCTATAATTTGTTGTCTCCCCCCAACTCCTTTCTGTGGTCTTGGATGCCGTTTACTGTTCCTTTTCGCCTCTTAGGCGACGTACTTATATTCTCATTTATATGATATTCCCTGATTTCTTGGAGCTTTTTATCCATACACCCTTTTCTTATTCCTGCACACCAAGTTCTCTTTTTATTTTTTATGTTTAGGTTATCTAAATATTTTTGTCTGTACTTATTCTTCAAACCATAATTTTTCTATTCTTTTTTAATTGATTTAGTCGATTCTCAGTCGCATCTTTCAGCTTTCTCAATTATTTCCCATTCCATTAGTATATTATCCTGTTTTGAAGTTGTAGTAGCCTTGTTGTCATATCGACAAATTATCAGCAGTACATGTGTTCTTGAGATTGTCGATGTCATATTTTTTATATGATACACTTTTTCTTCTATTCTTTGGGGCACTCTCTTTTAGTACATAAAACCTAATATTGTTAAATTAACATACTTTTATAATTTTACGTCTAAGAACTTCCTGGAGTTAAACAGTAACTCGTTGCAAAAATAACTAAGTTAAAATAGTGCATTGTAGGGTATTGCTAATGAATCAATTGGGAGCGTACGCATTAAAGAGACCTTGAATTTTTTTAAAACCACGAAGTGCATGCTTAAAGAATATATTTTCATAGTCTGTGGATTTCGCGTGGTCACTGAATATTAAGTACAACTATTAAGGGAACTGCAATCATGAAATGATTTTTCTTTATTTAATAATACAATCGATACTACTAGGTATAAGGTAAGGCATTAGAGTAATAGCAGACCTACCATAAAAACCTGATACAATAACAATTCGGGTATCAAAATAAGACAGAAAAAAGATTAACATTAGTACAACCACTGTGAGAAAAGCAAATAAACGAACTACTACTTCTGATTCCAAATTCTGATTCTTAAATATGCAATCGATATGCTGTAAATAAGAGTTTGCATCATTTTTAATTGGGGAGATTTTTAGGATGCTCATTAAAATAATATTTCTTACTTTCTCATTATTCAGCGTCTATATAGTATTATAAATAATACTCCATACGTATCTTGCAAAAGAATAAATGCCCGAAAGGATATTTGGCAACGCTATAAAAACAATTTCTTTTAAACATTTAACTTTGATTAGTAATTTAAACTTAATGAAAGTAATGTTTTGCAATAGCGTATACACCTGCAGGTATATTTACTATGCTAATATATATTTACAAACAATTTTTTATCACAGTAATCTATTACACACCCCAATGCACATACTAGTTTCGTTCCACTTAGGGGACTCGCTTTCAACTCATTATTATTCAGTACCATCTTTAATTGTATAGAATATTTGTTCTAATCGCCGATTGACATCTTATCACCTTTATTATTATGCATTTTCTAAAATACTAATTTGAAAAATGTATCTATCGTGAATATGGTTTTCAATATAGTGCTGTAAAATTTGGAAAGTGGGAGGTATCAAATGAAAATTCTTGTTGTTGCTGCTGTTGCTGTCTGTTGGATTTATGAATAAAATCAAAGTCGAAGGACTAAATACGGAATCCACGTAATACTTTTACAGGAAAAGAATATCGGAGCAGATCACTGGGAATGAAATATTAGAAAACGATAATATCGAGGAAAGCTGGGAAAACCTCAAAAATAACATAATTAACACAGCAACAGAATCACTTGGAGAGAGGAAAGTAACGAACACTAACATATCAAAAAGGAAAACACCATGGTTTAAAGAGGAAGTAAAGACAAAATGTGAAGAAAAGACGAAAGCCTTTTTACAATACAGAACACAATAAACACAACAGGCATACAACCACTATAAACGAATCAGAAATAAAACAAATACTTTAGTTAGACAAATAAAAAAGAAACACTGGCAGAGTTTCTCAAAACAGATGAAACACGACTTCTACGGAACACAAAAAGAAATATGGAGAAGGATCACAGGACAAAGAAAAGACATGAACGAACTAATAAAAACGAAACACATTCAGAAGGAAACATGCGTAGACTATTTTCAATCCCTATTTGCTAAAGGTGACGATAATGAACCACCATCACCAGAGGTGACGACAACCGAAGAAATAAATATTGAGGAGAAAGAGGTAAAGAAAGCATTAAGGAAATTAAAAAATAGAAAATCACAAGGAGAGGACAGAATACCGAACGAACGTCTAAAGTACGGAGGACCAGATCTGACCAAACAACTATTAAAACTAATCCAAAAAATAATAGAACAAAACAGAATTCCTCAATTTTCACTAAATTTAACTTTTTATTTTATTTAATCTTCTTTAATACTGTCTGTCAGAAATCCGTTAGATAACGCACAAGAATATAAAAAACAGGAAGTTGAAAACGAGGATGCCCAAACACCCTTTGTTAAAGAAGTAAAAAATAAAAAAGGAGAAAAAACTAAAGGGTATAACTAAACAAAATTGGAACAATGCTGGTAGACAGTATTAAAGAAGATTAAACAGAATTCCTCAAGAATGGAGATCAAGCATCTTAATACTTCTCTTTAAAAAGGGAGACAAATTGGAACTGGAAAATTAAAGAGGAATTAATTTATTAAATACAACACTAAAATTAACAACCAAAGTGATAACAAATCAACTGAATGAAATTATATCACTAGCAGAAGAACAACAAGCTTTTAGGTCGGGAAGATCATGCACCGACGCTATATTTATAATGAGGCAAGTGCAAGAGAAATCATTAGAATACAACAAACCGGCATATCTATGCTTCGTGGACCTCACAAAGGCATTTGACCGGGTCAAAGAGATTCCCTGAATCCTCTATTGTTCAACCTGATAGGGATGAAATAATAAAAAAATAAGAACTAAAAAAGGATACCAAATGGGAGAAAAACAACTTAAAATAATCTGCTATGCAGACGACGCAATACTACTCTCTTAAAGTGAAGATGATTTACAACGTATGCTGCACCAATTTAATATAACCGTCAGAAAATTTAACATTAATTAATTAAGTTAATTTCCCCAAAAAAGAGAAAATGCATGGTTACGACAGCAAATTTACTAAAATGTAAATTGGAGCTGAAATGTCAGATAATAGAACGTACTACTACTACTAAGGATTTCCACAGTTTTCACTGTCTTCCTTTACTCAACCGTTTTCTCCAATTTTCCCTGTCATTCCAGTCTCCATCTCGCAGGGTTCTTTTCTCCATAGCCTCGTCGATTTCATCTCTGAATGACCTTCGGGGTCTTCCTCTCTTTCTTCTTCCAATCGGGCTCCATTCTGTGATTTTGTTTATCCAGCGTCCTCTGTCCGCTCTTCTGACGTGGCCGTACCAGGATAGTCTCTTCTCCTCTATATAGTCGATTATGTCTGATTGCACTCCCATTCTCCGCTTAATCTCTGCGTTTTCAATTCTGTCTCTTTTTGTAAGTCTACAGCTTCTCCCCAGGAACTCCATTTCTACTGCTCTTATTCTACCTCTATTTCTCTTGTTTATTGTCCAGTTTTCGGACCTATATGTCAGGATACTTCTTGTCAGGGTATTATATATTCTCTTTTTTGTCTTTATCGTAATGTTCTTATCCCACAACACTGACTTTTTAATAGAACGTGATGGAGTTTAAGTATCTAGGCATCACATTATCTAGCTACGGAACGCTCGAAACTGAAGTGGAAGATCAAGTGAATAGAGCAAACAGAGCCGCAGGCTGAAACAATATGGAGAAATAAAAATATCGAGAAAGAAACGAAAGGCAGAATTTACAAAACAGTTATCAGACCAATAATGACATACGCGGCAGAAACAAGACCTGACACAGACAGGGCAAAAAGGATGTTAGAAACAGCGGAGATGAAAACACTTAGAAAATTGATGGTAAGACACTATGGGACAGAGCTAGAAGTACAGATTTTAGACGTAGATGCAAGGTGGAGAACATCAAAAACTAGGTAAAAAATAGAAGAGTAGAATGGAACGATCATATAAGCCGAATGACAACAAATAGGATAGTAAAGACGACAAGAGACGGTTCCCCAATAGGAAGACGATCAGTAGAAAGACCACTAAAACGATGTAACGACTACTTACTGGAATCACATTGAAAAACAGACAGAGTCTTGTCTATATAAAAAGAAGAAGAAGAGGATTTATGAATACACCGTGTATTATTGAGTGTACACAAAAATACGAAACGTACAGTTTAACATCACGACCTTGTCAATTTTTTTTTTTTTTGATTTTGTAGTAGACATTGAACCCATCATTTGGCATCAAAAGCGGATACCCTTAGGGGACATTAAAGTATTATTTAACGCAATTTTTGAACATTTTTGACCCCCTCCCCCCATGTAATGCACCGTAATGTTTTACATTCCTATCGGACGCTTCTTTGAATGTAACATTTGTTGGTTAATCTTCCATCGACTCGTACGACTACTTCCAATATGTATAGGTTTTTTGTGATACATAGATCTCTACCATCAATGACTTTGGTTCTAAATATGTTCAAAACCGTTCTAGACTTCACCCTATTGAAATCCTTTCCAAAATAATGCACAACCATACAACGACGCCTCTTTTCTGACACTACTTAGAAAAAATAAAAGTTATTGTTGAGTTTTCATTGTCCGCAAAAAACGCACTTACGCAAAAAGTTATTAACTCTGCTCTCGTTTTTAATGATCTCGCAAGAGTTATGTCACTTTAAAATGTATTTAATCGTATTTAAAACCATTTAAACGATGTTTTTATGCTTAAAATCAAAGTTTAATAGTTAATTTTTGTTTCAGGATGGGAACTACGGGGTCTCAACTGTTATAAATTTTTCAATATTAGGCATTCGTGGGAAAAGGCGGCGGAACTTTGTAGAAGGTTAGTATAATTAAATTTTATAATTACTTAAATAGCTTTAAAATTATTTCGAGTATTCGGAAGCGTATAAATACCTATTTAGCGAGTAGGAAAATCAGTGTTTAATATATGACCTAAGTTCGTTATAAAACGATAACCAAAACGATACATTTAGGTTGTATTGGCAAATACAACTACATAAAACCGTAATTCACTCCACTATAACGTATAAACAAAATTACTGGTATACGAGGATAACGAAAGATACTTTCAGACTATCTTCGGGCCTTGTAGAGACGAGATAACAGGGGAATTGAGAAGAAATCATAATAAGTAACTCCAGACACTCTGAGCAAGATAGAAATTAGACATCGTCCACTGGTCCATCAAATATTATTTAAAAAACCACAACGCAATCTTCACATCAACGCGTTTTCAGGAACAAGAGAAAACCATACAGTCGTAACCATACAGTGATTCGGAACAAGACTCAGATGTGGCTGATAATTCCAAAAAGACCACTAGCTATCATGAAAAAAGCAAAAATGATAATAGTAAAAAGAAGGAAGACGTTTCATTTAGCAATATGCTTTTAACAGCAAAAATGATCTTACACTTGCAAGACAATATAACAATCTGCAGAAAACATGCAATAAACTGTAGAGTACGGAATGTTACAAAAATCTTTTTGCGTCTAACTTAGGGATCAAACTTCAACTCACAAGTCTGCCACTTCAAAGGAAACTTCAACACCAAATTTTCGTTCACTGCTTCGAGGACGTTGTTTTCTATAATAAGTGGTCGTGGGATTTGTGATTGCGTGCTTATTTTCATATATTTCGTTTTGTTGGTGTTTATTATTAAACCCATTTTTGTAGCTGATTATTTTAATGCTACATACGCCTCTCGTACAGCGTTTTCCGTTCTACCAACAATATTTATATCATCAGCATAGGCCAGGATTTGCACCGATTTATTATATATTGAACCAGTTGTTGTGTGTTGTGACATACGTATTACTTTTTCCAGAGCCAGATTGAACAGTATACAGTATACAGACTAAGTAGTCAACCGAACAAAATATTGGAAAAGAACAATTTTGATTCCGTAACGGTAACAAGGAAGGCATTTTGCAGTATTGTTACAAAAGAGATGTGAATTTTGTAAAACTTTCATAGACTATGAAAAAGCAATCGACCAAATAAAACGTACAGAACTACTTCAATGCTTAAAATCGAACACAACTATGACACGCATCTTTTAATAAATTTGTATTACAAAAAAACAGTTGCAGTTAGATAGTACCGATAGAACGAGTTGTGATGCAGGAATGCGTTATGTTGTATGTATTCGGAAAATAATTTTCAAGAGGCGCTGTAAGATAGGATCGAAGGTGTAAGAATGGTAGGAGAAATCATAAATAATACAAGATACGCTGATGACACGATCATTATAGTGGGGAGCATCAAGGCTTTACATTTTAAAACTGATGTTGCAATTCCTTTTTAAATATTGGAGAAGTTGGTTAAAAAATGAAATCATGCGACGAAGAGGTCAAGATTAGAATGATAATGGCAAGCAGAACATTCAGTAAATCAACATCCACATCTACTAACTGAATAAATAAACTCAAATGCTTTGTATGGTCTATTTTTCTTTATGGTTGCGAATAATTGACGCTAAAAATCGACACAATGAATAAAGTAGAGGCGCTTGAGATGTGATACTGCCGAAGAACACTGAAAATTTCCTGGACTACACGCAATAACATAAGATGTCCTCAAATTGCTACATAAAGGTCCGCAACTTCTAACTATCGTCAAAACAATAAAATTAGATACTTTGGTTAAAAGGCACTCATGGTTGAGAAATGTAAAAGGCTGGACCGACTAGTTGTATAGCAACTTTTCCATGCAGCAAACGATTGACAAAGGTTTAATGACGTTGTCGTGAGGATAACCAACGTTTGAAGCACTTCTTTAAAAAAAATAACATGTAATTATAATAAGGCTGTAAATTCCATATTCCTCGCCTCATTGTCGAAAGAAAAGTAGCGGTGAAGAGATGGATTGGTCGTAAAAGGCACTCATGGTTATGAGATATAAGAGGTTAGACCGGACTGGGTGTAGAGCAACTTTTCCGTGTGGCAAACAATCGAGAAAGGTTTAATGCCGTTGTCATGAGAATAGCCAACATTTGAAGCAGTTCTTAAAAAAAACGGCGAATGGAACTTGGATAGTTAGCCACAAAAGCGAAGCTTTTCGGACGCATATAAAAAATAGTTTAAATGTATTTATTTTTTTTATCATCTATGAGTATACAATTTTCCAATTATCATACCTTACATTGGAGATATTCACTTGGGTATCATCTATTGCACTTCAGAAATATTGCTTTTATTTAAGCAAAACTTATAAAGAGTGACAATTCAATCTCAAGTTAAAAATAAAAGTACTTCCACAGCCATGACAGTCGAATGAGACTGAAGAAAACAACATTCTTGAGTGGAAACAAATACATGTACACCAGTGTCACAAATACGGTAATGTTTGTGACAATGTGAAAGGAATCTGCCACACCTCAATTTCATTTTCCAAATAAAGAAATTACTAGTAAACACCTTATTACGACCGGCCTTGCTTCCTAATTCATATTTTATATCATATTTGTCATAAACTTATAGGGATTTTATTGTTGCTGGTCGTCGACCATAAGTATAATAAATATTGACTTAAGAAAAAGTGATTACCACCGATGTATTTCACGGCATTTTTGAAAAGTAGGTCTCCGATTTCGACGAGACTTCTTACAGGTGTACTCGATGGTTGATCGCCGGGGGCTATCCAAATTCTTTTCGATCAATTTCAGCCTACAGAACCGCACTGACTCATTATTATGAAAATATGTATTAGATATAAAAGTTTTCTTACTTTTACGAGAGTAGGTAATAAGATTAATGTTTTCATTTCAGTTGTTAAAATACCCATGTCATAGGATCCCGTTCTTGTTATGTTCCAATCGGTTTATTCTTAAAAATTCCTTATTTATAAACTACAAAGGATAATTATTTTTAATAAAACAGATGTTAACAACTGTTTCTCCTCTAAGAACGAATTTTCGTTAGAACAAATAATTTTGGCTCTATTGTATAAGGATTTAATGATTCCCTTTTTAATATGAATGTGATCTAATTTGTAATTTAGATATCTGTTGGTGTGTGTTGGTTTTCTATGCACCTGAGTCTCATATCCAGTATCTTTCTTGGATATTATAACATCCAGGAAAGGTAGTGTGTTATGATATTCCTTTTCCATGGTAAATATTATTGTCGCTTCTTTATCGTTTATATTAGTCAGTAAAATTTAAATTTATAGTCAAATTGTGACTTATTCCCAACAAAAATAGTAAATCTTTTTTTGGATGCGATTCTATCGTCATGATTTTTTATGCCAACAACGGCTTAAGTGTTACAAATGTCTTATTTAAAGTTCCAGTAAAACTATTCTTAATGATAAATATTGATTTTGTTTATCCTTTAGATTAAGAAACATCTGTTCTTTATAACCCATGTTCGTCCTACTTTCAGCACGACTTACTATATCGAACAAAGGTCAAAAGGCACGACCAAATCATCCGACCCTGCACTCACATACCGAAACATCTCAAGGTAGACGGTGTATTCCGGTTTTTAAGAGGTCCGTTCTTTTGGAGTCGATGTCAACAGGTCAAACATAGTAAAAGATGCAACGAGCATATGATCAATTAATATCGACTAAATTTTATTTCAAGGAATGGTCGACAACCAGATACATGTCATTGATTAACAAAGTAGGCCGCTTAGAACGACTGTGTAGGATGATCGTTAAAACAAGCCTTCATTTTTTAGACAGAACAGTAGTGCCCAACAGAGAGATAGAAAAGAAGTTAAAAATAGATATGTTGTTGGCTGCAATGTAAAATTATTATTTGCATTTTGTTTTCCTACTATTTGTTTGTCGAAACTTAAACTTTTCATCATTGTTTAATTTGTTAGTGTTATTTAATATCTTTAATATGAATTAAACACAATTTCAGTTCAAAATACGTTTATTTTGAGATTTCCACTTCGGGAAAACGTTCTTAAGATACAAATATAGTTTGTAGCTTCTCGGGAAGATTTAAAGACTAGTTTCTGTATGCATAACGGGTGTAATAAAAACATGCCCAACGGCTGCCAGAGAAGTAACCCTTGATCTCATACCTCTATAGAACCAATTGGAAAGCATAGGGTGACCATTGAAGGAATCATTAGACCAAATTGTCTGTTCAACTTAAAAAAAGTCAGTAAATATGTCCAAAGAAATGCCAAAGAAGTATATCTTTGTTGATAAATTTAATGCCGAAATGAAGCTGCAAAAACGAATGTCAGTTCGTTTAAACTAGATCAAAAACTATTGTTGACTTAATTTTATAATGTACGATAGTCAAGCAGCAGTACAAATACTATCTTGGATTGTAAATGCGTGAGCGTCCTAAATGAGGAGAGGGAGTGTCCTAACTATCCGATGAATGTGATGGCCGAATATCTTTTCAAGAGAAGGATCATGGTTGAGAAGGGCATGCTCGTTAGATACAGCTAACATCAAACAAATGTGTCAAATATCTGAAAGTGACTATACCAATATGTCGAATGGGCGGAGCATATACGGGTGGTAGCCCGGAAGGCAGCGAAGAGTGCGGCTGTGCTGGGGAGAGTGATGCCCAACATTGGAGGACCCAAATCAGAAAGGAGGAGGGCCCTACACGTCCTTAACGCGGAACCAGTCTGGAGTGAGGCGGTAGAGATACCGACCTACAAGATACGAGTGGACAGAACAAGTCTGTGTGAACTATCACGGGTTGCGTTCCTCTCCATATGTTAACAGAAGAAAGGAGAGATCTCTATGAGGAAAGAGAGCATTTGACATCAGCCATAAAAAAAAACTGAAAGATCGATGGAAAGATGGTAAGGAGAGTGGAACAACACAGAAGATGTTGCCCAGTGGACAAAGATGTTGATCCTGAGACTAAGGGGCTGGGTGGACTGTAGTCACAGATACAGACAAATTCCTAGTCTGCGAATACTCCGATGCTGTTACTCACACAATGCTGAAGTGTAGTAGATAAACAGTGGAGAGAAACAGAATATATAGATAAATAGGTATGAACCCTGTGACTGTGGGAGCGAGAGGGATGACCGTGAAGATGACGGGAAGGAATAGTGTACACAATTACATCCGAGCAGTCATTAAGAAAAAAGAAGAAGAGAAACACCAGCCTGATTAACGACAGAGATAAGATCTAGATAAGAAAAGAGAGTTTTTCGAAGATGTCGTAGCCTTACAGCGACCATCCCACTTTCGGAGTACGGTACGGGCGTAAATGCGCACATGGAGGAGAGAGTGGTTTTAGTTGGTAGGCAGGATAACAGAAACGCATCCGTTTTCAGGATCTCCTTCTAGGGGAAAATGGACGTGGATGTACTCCTTTACCCCGAATCCAAGAATCCAACACACGCCAGCCATCCATAGGGATTTTCACCCTCAAAAAAGGATTGGAAATGCGTGATGAAATTAAATGAAGCAAGCAACATCTGTTGACCTCCTATAAATTTCCTATAAAATTTACTCTAACAGGTAGATCGCCTTGCAAGAGCTCTTGGACTTATCTGTAATGATAAGGATGTAGCTGCTGCTCTTTAAATATCCGCCAGTCAACAATAATTAAAATTTTGAAACTTGTGATTTGTAAAATTACATATTTTTAATTAAAATGTACTCAAATGTTGAATACACTCACATGTTATTGACGTTAAGCGAGTGTTTAGGATACTCTAGTGCAGCTTTTACGCGTTACGCAGAAAAGTGTCTTAGAAGAAACTTACCAAGTGAAAAAACCATTTAGAACCGTTAAACGAACGACGTTGTCGAAAAGCTGGGAATGTGAGCCCAAATAAAATAAGTTCTGGTAGATCAAGAACAACAAGAACAAATAATAAAGGAAATATTATTTTAAATTTACTTGATCAAGATCCAACAGTAAGCGTAAGGAATATGGCAAAAGAAACAAATACGTCTTCTTCAAATCATTGGCGGATATTTAAAGAGCAGCAGCTACATCCTTATCATTACAGATAAGTCCAAGAGCTCTTGCCAGGCGATCTACCTGTTAGAGTAAATTTTATAGGAAATTTATAGGAGATCAACAGATGTTGCTTGTTTCATTTAATTTCATCACGCATTCAATTTCGTATCCAAGGAATCGCAGAAGAGGGATCCTATTGGCCACAATGTTAGATCTGGTACGAGAATGTACGATTTGGACACGAGCGGTCAGAGGAGAGCAGGGTCTGGGCGAGTAAACACCGTTTTCGTAAGAGTTTTGAAAAACCGGCAAAGTTTCCGGTAATTTCATGTATGTGGTGAGAGGGTGATTTGAGAATAAAATGCAGTGTGGCAATTTTGTATTGTGAGGTAATCACCGTTTGTTGTAAGCTGTATCCTGTGTCAAGGGATTTGATAACAGCATCCTGAGGGCTAAAAAAGCCGACATGGGTCAGATTTTGATTGTTTAATGTTTGTGGGACAATGTTTTTTGTTCAAGTCTAAATATTTTGTATCACGAACTTTTGTATGTAAGTAATGTAAGTTTTATGTACCAGCGATTTGTCATATTTTAGTTTCTTTTAAATAAAATAAAACTTTGATAATTAATTAATAATTCAGCAAAGTTTGGTAGTTTATTTCTACATATGACAGTTGGTGCATCTTTTTCTGCCATTTGGTACATAACCATAGTTTGAATTTTGTTTTGATGTTAGAAGGTTCAATGTTTTTTAATAGATTTAGATATTTTTTTGTAGTAAATGTTTATGTAAAATAAAAATAAACATGCAATTTTTCTACAAACTTTCCTTTCTAAGGGGTAAGAGGATTTTTTAAACAACGTCCCAATTTTAAATAGTTTAGAAATCATCTTGTGTAGTGTTCGTCTAGGATGTCTCTGTAAGTATTTCTTTATTGCTTTTTCGTAGTTAGTTCTCCCAGTCCCCCAAAAAAAGGAATCCTTATGCACGACCTTGCTTTCCAACCAAAACACGAGTAGCCGTTCGCAAACTTCTCAATTGTTTTGCTTACCCTATCTCCAAGCCCCATAATTGTTCAGTCCCCTTTTTAGCTCCCTATAAACAAATAATATTGTAATAAGATGAGACGTAGTACCTGCAAAATGTAGAATAAAAATGTAAACAATAAGGGGACGCCAAGCAGTTTAAGATAACTTTCGAAATCAACAGAGCTCGAGATATAATTATGGAATTTAAAAAATCGAACAATTAAGTGAAATTAATTACCACAAAAAGCTTTGCCCTGATTTTTGGCAATATTTTAAACAACGTAATATATGCTTAACCTGTAAACATAGACATACAAATATCTACAGTTGTTTGCAGAATTTTTCTTATTAAAATTCACCTACATACGTGAACAGCACACCAAAAATACTTTTATCTTAAGTGCCATAAAGTTTCTATTTCGATAACTTTCTATTTTACAACCAAAGCGGTGATAACCATTGATAACTATTTACTCTTAATTACATTAAGTAGGTTTTGCTTGTACTGTATGTGGGTACTAACTAACCCACTGAATCTTTTCGCTACACGTGTGTCCTGGTCAATTGATTTATAGTATAATTATGGAAATTACGTAAATAATTTATGGTATTATAGAAGATCTTACAAATGCGATGTAGGGTACTTAAAAATATTATACTCAAATATTCTAGTTAAAATACTCAAATTGTGAAATAAAATATCACAAATGCAATTTCAACTATGTTTTAGGTATACACGGTGTTTCAAAAAAAGGTAACACCGTCTCTGAATAGGTAAAAAACTGAAAAATAATTAATAAATAATTTAATAATACGTTTTCAAGATAAAGGGTGTTAAAAAAAATGCTTAACATTTTTTACGATTTTGACGAAACTACTGGCCACATTGTAATGAAATTTTATACGAATATGTTTTGGAACCTCATACATCCCATGAATTTGTTTTTATATCTGAGTCTTATAGAGGGTGTACCAAGAAGAATTCAACATAACTTTCTTAAGGGTAGAATTATTAATCAAAATTCTAAGTGAACTTAAACATCATACAATTTTACACCAAAAAGGTACTCTTGGTAAAACTCGATGCTGTTTACCGTTTTCAGAATATTTTGATTTGAAAATTATGAAGTAATAACCGATGTTGGTATAAAGTAATGATAAAGTTCTAATAAGTATGTATATCTCGATTTTCTCTAAGTTTGCCATGAGAAACTGACATGTATTGATTTTTATTCTGTCTGTGTGTTACTGCCATTCTTCTAGCGATTGCATCCACTTTTCTTGTGTTTCGAAGTGTGTTCCCACGTCGTCTATGATTTAGGGCATCTTTTGTTTTCCACTTCGTTTGACTTTCAGCATTTTTCACACGTTTCCATGGTTTTCTTTAGCTTTTCTGATGTTGTTGTGCCATTTGTTTTCTGTAAGACTTCTGAGCCTTACGTCTTAAGTTAAGTTCGTCTCTGTAGTCCTTGAATTTCTGTTTTCTTGTCCTCTGAAAAACTCTTCTGACCCTATTTCTGTCCTTGATGATGTTCTGCAGTTCGTTTGGTATAATTAGTCCTCTATTATTCGTCAATCCCTTGGGCATGTTGTCCTCCAAAGCTTGTTAAAGTTTTCTTGTTATGTCTTCTATTTTTCTTTTCACTCCATATGTTGACTGGAATTCTTTCTTCATTTACATTTGGTTAAGTTGTCTTCTGTAGTTTAGCCACTTTGCTTCTTTCCATATTTACAAATTCATACACGGAAAGCCAGCGAATGCGTTCTGCTATTTCCACTTCTCCAGTGTAAGCTGCAAAAAGTGCCACCTATTTTGGTAGCCTTAAACGAAAACTGGAGTTTCCTGTCTTTTTGAGCTGTACGAAATGTGTAAAAGATTTACAAATTTCAGCAAGAGCTTTGCAACTTCTTTGATGAATTGAGACGCCGAATATATAAAAATAAACAGCGAAAGGAGCACAATTCGTCAAACTTTCTGTGTATGAATTGGTATCACTGAACCGTTATCACTAGAACGTTATTTTTGTAGGCCCTACAGTCATGTAGATACAAACTCATGCACGGAAAGCCAGCGAATGTGTCCTGCTATTTCTACTTCTCCAGTGAAATTGGAAGTTTACTTCAAGCACCAGCAAGAAGCGTTACTATTATACTTGACTTGATAATGGCAAGGTCGACCTTGCCGAAACGTCGTCAAAATAATGGTTTTTCTCAAAACCAGAATGATTGAACGCGGAGTCAAATTCGGAAAACCACAGAAAGCACATATAAATCTTGCGGAAATTTCAAGTGTAACATATTTACATGTAAAATATTTCAATATATTGAAGGGATCATTGTCCCTATATACGTTTATAGTGCTTGTTTTTTATTGTCCATTTTATTACACCTTTTTATACTGCAACAACCGGTCAACTCTTATATCCTTTAACTAGCAGAACAAATTAGATCGACTTCAAATGTAGAGCACGCCATGCCTGGCTATTAAATCTTACGTTTTTAATTACTTTACAATCTCATTCTGAATCATTTAAAATCCCTATCATTTGTCTATATTTTACAGTCTTATAATTGTTATTTATGGCTAATGAACTTGAGATCGGCATTGTAGGCAAAAAAATGAACACGGACTAAAATGTTTACGGGTTGGTAATTATCTTTAGAAGGAGATATTAGAGCATGTCAGAATGTAATGAGTTACAAATTTTATTCGTAAATAGAATGAGGACGTATCAAAATTTTACTGTCATAACATGATAGAATAAGTAGGTAAACAACTTAGGACGTTCAAATTGAAGACGAGTGCTTATAATTTATTGTATGGAACAATAATCTCGTAATTAAATGCCAAGTTCATTGTATAAATGATGAGTTAACATTTAAATATTTTGCAAATGACTATAAAGAATTGTGAGCAACAAATAATAATACATGAGTTTAATATGCGTGGAAGTGCGCTAGAAAATCTCTCCCCACAGGGTAAGATACTAAAAAAACAACAATTGTAGAAGCGAAATTTGAATTTATTACTATGAACAGTGGCGTAGGTATTATACCTACTTTAAAAATACAATTAGGGAAGACTTGGTCATAGTGGTCACATTTTTCCAAAACAAAGCCCATCTTTTCAGGTGCTATAGATCCAAACTTTATACGTTAGCATCAACTACCGTCTAATAGGCACCATTTAACAAAAAAATTAATATCTTGTGTATTTGGTTAAAATCACAGTTTGATTAAAAAAAAGCAAAATTATATTTTAACTAGAGTTTATTTAGCTATTTACAAAAAAAACAATACAGTTAATGCACTTAAGTCGACACGTTCAATATTATTGAATATTATCTATCTATATAAAAGGCTATGATAACAAGTCACACCGTTTGTCCAGTAAACTAACGACGCCATCTAGGAAAGAAATCTGAACTACCACCATTTGACATTTCAATCATGTTTTGTTTTTGAAAAAATACGGTTAATTAGTAATACTGTATTAATTATATATTAATATAATTAATAATTAATTTTAATAATAGTTTTAAGGTAGAATTCACTACAAAATAATTTAAAGTTTTATACTAGTTTAGATTTAAAATTCTAGCGTCACCAAGGAAAAAAATCTGAACATATAAACTGGCAGATAAAATAAATTAGAATTATCTGACATATAAAATATAAAATATTTATTTGCCAAATAAAGTACTGAATAAAAAGTTATCTGTAAAATAAATTGTGTTTATTCTAGTTCGTTATTATGTTGTAAGTTATCGCGAAATCAAAAATATAACCATATCCCAAGCTATTTGTTTTTCTTTATTTTTTTTACATATTTAGTTCTTCTTGTAATAGAAAACTGCATTACAGTACGTTTAATTGACCATCCACCAAAAGCAAAACAGTTCGGAATGCTGCAAGCAAAGTTTCTTCGCTGGTAAGACCAATTTCCGTTTTCCTTTTTCTGTTTCTCATCATATTTTCCAAAAACAGATGAGTGTACATTGGTCACTCTTCGCACTATGAGAAAGTGGTAGCCACTGTACCCATTTTTGAAATGACCACTGTGCTCCAAAGTACAACTATGTTTTAACTCTTAGTATATTAAAAAGGTTATTCATTATATTTTTATGAGACAGTAGAATAGTAATACATGCAACAATTAACTACATAAAGAAAATAAACTTACTTTAATCTTATCTGTCAAAAATTCGACAAACTTTGGAGACCGAAAAGTTACTTGACACTCACAAATTTGAGGTTAGGATTTTTATCGAAAATCTGCTTTACCTACCAGGTCGTATCGTAAACTCTAACACTTAAACTTATTTTTGCCCTTCTCTACTAGGTGGCCATAGTAGTAATTTAATATATATTTTAAGGTGACCATTTTGCCTTTATGTCCACTGTATCCCGATCTTTCCTAATATTAAATAGTAAATTTTAGTTCTACTAAGACATCTTATTTTATACATATCTTTAAGCTTGATTTTGTGTATTCAGGATTATATGTAGGTTTCTAGTTCTATGACCATTATCGTTTTTTACGACTAGTGGCGTGCTATGCTCCTTAGGACAGGACCGGCAACATCACCCTTGAGCTACTCCATCTATCCAATGATCATGCAGAACTTACCAATCCAATACCAGCTGTGAATGGCATTCGTCAGGGTGACTCAACTTCGACATTATTATGGATGAGATAATAAAGAAATAGCTCAAAATGCGAGGTTATAGAATGGGAGATAAGGAGAATAAAATATTGTCTTGTTCAGTTGCCGAAAACAAGGAAGACCTACAACGACTCCTACATCACAGCCTCACAGCCAAATAATTCAACATTGTGATCCTCCTTCTCATTTCTTGAGCCTTTGTCAGGGCGTGGTGACACTAAATAATATTAGCTTGATGTCTCCATTGGCTAAAGTCCTGTGCCAGATGGACTGCTTCATTTACGAATTTTTCCACTAGAATCTTCATTTGGTCTGCCATCGTTTTGGAGATCTTGCAACTCCTGTAGATTTTGCGGTTTATCTATATAAACCTTTGATTTCAAAGAACCTCCTAGAAAAAATTTGAAAATGTAAGATCTGGAGATCTTGGAGGCCAGTTTGTTACTCCTCGTCTACCAATCCATCTCCTAAAATAACACTGGTTTTAACACTAGCGAACAGTACGTGCGTAATACGGGTGAGCACCATTTTGTTGTAACCAGATACTATCATCTGGTAAGTTAGGATTGTTGGTGTTTGGAATCATGTTGGCGAGGACTGTTATACCTTCTGTTCGCAGAAATTGCAGACGTTTTCCAGTAAGATTTTTTTCAAAAAATAAGGACCAATAATTGTGTTATTAATTAGTCCTGCCCAGATATTAATTTTCTGATGTTGTTGAATATGACCTTCAACCATCCAGTGAGGATTATTCTTACTCCAGTATCTGCAATTTTGACGATTAATTAAACCATTGAGGCACAATTTAGACTGATTGGAAAATATAATTAATATGATTCTGTATCTACTTAAAAACTTATCTACTATAAAAATATTTTATTAGTTTGTACAAACTTCGTAATATATTATAGCTAGTAAGTTCTATGTAAATTACATACACATATGCCTTGATTGGGATGTTAAACAGAATCAATAAAGGTTAACGATTACCTAACCAATATTTTCAATGCTGTTTACATTCCAGCATTAGATTTAAGAAGTAACTTACATGCCATTTTTTTTATTTCTCACGAATGCGTTAGTTATGCAATCTAGACGTTCACTTTTGGTATTGTCTTCTTCATTGTTTATTGCATCATTAACTTATAATAGAAATAGTTAATTATTATAAAGCTATAAAATAAGTTAATTGGAATTTTTATTAATAATTCAACTATTGTTTCATAACGGTATGTCCAATGAAGACTTATGTCAACGTACGAAAGACAGGATATTTAATGATAATAGGAAGAACAGATAACTTAAATTTAAGAACATAAAAGCAAAAGAGGGAATGCAAATTGTTTATTGTTTAAAATTAAAAGTCCTCTTAAATTCACATCATACAGATATATTTCGGGATAGATCGATATTAAAATATCTCACAAGAAAAGTTATACGACTCATAAATATCCACCACAAAGAATGGGAATCCTACTTTAAAAATTTTCTAAAAGAACAGATATTGCGATTTCTGGAAAAACAAGATTCAAAAGACAAGAATTCCCCAGAAAAAAATAAAAATAATAACAAAAAAAATCGCTAAAGTCTTAAGCGGGATTAAGAACAAGAATCTATGATAAAGAATGGGAGTTTTATTATAAAAATCTTCTAAAATAATATATTATATATTACGATTCCTGGGAAAACAAAATTCAAAAAAACAATAATTCCTCAATTCCCCTAAAGATATAAAGAAAAACAACAGAAAAAATCCAAAACCTGTAAAATTGATGAAGAACAAGAAATCAGTAGAGCCAGAGGTCATAATATATCGATCACAAAAAGTGTACAATATTATATAGTATTAAAAGCTTTTTATTTGAGTTGACGTATCGACAGGTATTCCATGTCTTTATCTGTCTTTATCTATGTCAAAATTATATCTAAAACTCATCGAGAATTTTTATCATAGTTTTATAAAAGACTTCTCACAAAACGTAAATTGGTTTGTTGCGAGTAAAATCCAATAAACAACCATTAGGTTATATAAAATATAAACACAATTTTTTACGAAAACAATTCAATATTTTTTAAAAATCTATTCATTCAATCCAATCATTCTAGTCTACGTTTTTTCAACACTTTTGTTATTGTAGGGTTAGCATACAAATGGTATACTTCTGCATTAGTTCGTCTTCTCCATTCTCCCTCTACTACTTTTCCACCAAACATTCTGCGAAGTATCTTTCTTTCCCATGCTTCCAATCTGTTCTGTATGGTTTTGTTCGTAGTCTATGTATCGGCAGCATATAGCATTGTATATATATATATATATATATATATATACTGTTTTTACTTTCAATATTGTTACAGATTATGATTTTCTAGTAAAGAAGTCTGATCTTATCTCTCTGCCTTAATCTCATCGTTCCAATATATAAATTATAAAAATAATTTTTATCGAGTTGCGTTTTCACTGGGCTATGTATCCATTAAGTTCATAATGCACTGCAATTATATGCGAAAAGATTTAATAATAATTGATCGTGTCGTGTTCCACATCTGCGAATCCACATTAAATCGTTCAGGTCTTATTACTCATACGGTACATGCACTAATTTTTAAATCACGCAACTCTTCTTTCCGACGAATGGAGATCGCCTTTCAGATCGTACCAGGTCACAATTAATTTGCTAGTTTTTGTAGCGATTTTCACACAGTACGGCGGCCATAGATGGTCAGAGCAATACTTAATTGCATATTTAGTGCAAGAAGAAGTTTTTATGTTTGCTGCTTGAGTGAGAATGGCTGGTGGCGTGTTTCATGCGAGAAGTATTAGATACGGTGCGAGATGAGAGAAGATCACTTTCACCATAAAAATTGTAATCATTTTTTTCGAAATAATAAAGATATTCGTTTTGGCAATCATTTCATCAGTTACTATTAAAATATCGACAACAAATGGATTCCAGATTTAACAAGATTTAAATATGAGGTTATAGTCATATATCACAAATGTCGTTGAAAGGGAACATATAGAAAGGGAATATATAAATAGCCCAATGAAATTTGGGCAAATTTTACTTCTTAATGTTTATAAACAATGTAGATATGATTTTTTAAAAAAATAGTCCCTAACTTCGTTCCTATTGGTCATAGAAGATTTTTTTTAAATGTGAGTTTTTTTACCAGCTATCCAATGGTTGTACATACAAGTCTGTAGCTTGAAAAATATAGAAGTTATTACAATTGTTAATAAGTAAAAAACATACCCCTTTTTCAAACGTTTATTTTGTAAATAATTTCGATGAAAACGCAATATGCTTTTAACTTCTGAGATGGTTTAAGTCTTAAAGAATCCTATGAAATTTGCTAAATGTGTCTATTAACATTAATAGAGCAAGTTCAATAGTTTAAATATTTAGCCTTGGTGATAAATAAATTAAATGACTTTTAAACTATTTGACCGATCGGGGGAAATTTCGCACAAATTTAAAAGACGGCAATTCCTCGATGTTCAAATGTATTAATAACATTGTATTTTGTTAATAAAAAAATTAATAAAATTTATAAGTTAATGCAAAAAAACTGCTTTTTTACAAACATCTCCGTAAATTATTTATCAACTTTAATTTAAAAAACGGGAAAATAAAGATATTCTTAATATAAAAAAATGATATAAATATTGTTTATGTAAAATAGGGAAAAGGGAAAATACTTATAGACCAAAAATCAAATTGTGACCATAAATTATTGTTTAAAAAAACGCAAGGTAAAAATACGAGTACTTTTTCATCCATTCGTCATTTAGTAACCCCCACCTATGACTTAAAAGCTTCAGATATCTGCGAAAAATTTTGTCGTGAAATCGATGATTTTTGCATAACCAGACTGGGCTAAACGATGATATTAATAATATGTCTGTAAAATGTCTAATGAGAAATCAGCACCGTTACTCCCTGCTGCAGTCTATATTGCAAGGTAAAGTCAAAGGTAAGCGAGGACCCGGTAGAAGGAGAATATCATGGCTGCGGAATTTAAGAACATGGTTTAAGAAAACCTCAACGGAGCTGTTTCGAGCCGCAGCGAGCAAGGTCAGGATTGCCAATATGATTTCCAACATCCGAAACGGATAGGAACCAGAAGAAGAAGAAAATGTCTAAAAACTGCAAAGAGAAGATGAACAAGAAGTACGTCTTAATTGTTATTAACCTAAAAGAGAAAAAAGTTTAACAATGTTCAAAAATGTTTGTACAAAATCCAAATTTTAGTTTCTTTTCCCAAACATAAAATTTGAATGTGTATTGAAATTGATAATATAATTATAAAATTAATAGACAGGAAGATACAGATAGTTAATTCCCAAAAATACATTATTTAAACAATGAAATGTCGGAAGAAAATTCCTTTAAAACCATATAGACCAGGGCACTACCGATTTTCCCATGATACTCGTTGATACAGGCATCTAACAACTGCTTTTGAGAAATTTGGTGATAACAATATGTCTTCTTCTTCTTCTTCTACTGCTTGGAGATCTTTCGATCTGTTTAATTCTGAAGCTGCTTCTGGTTAATTTCCTGGGAGGTAGATTGCCAACTATCCCTCCATCTTTTAGGTGGTCTTCCGGGAGGGCTTGAACCGGGCGGGTTGTTTTCTAGGGCAATTTTTGGGAGTCTATTCTCATCCATTCACCTTACATGATTGTACCACATCCTCTTCCGCTGCCTTAACCATCTTACAATATCTTGAATAACATTATGTAATAAACAAAATATGCAAAAGATTAAACGTCATTTTTTACTTATAAAATAATATTGTTAGGAAAGTTTGGTAAGATTGATCCCACATAGAAAAAGTTCGTTGACGAAAAAGAAGCCATTTCTCAAAAGAAGAAATTTATGACATAACTGTCTAGTGAAATTTGGAACGTCAGAAAATATATATATAAACAGATGTTTTTGACAGTTTAGAACAGTAGTAGTATTATGAGTTTTGAAGTTTATAGTTGTCAGTTTGTAAAGAAGTTGGTGTTAAACGAAGTTATTTTCAAGCAGTGTAACATTGGTGACAGCGGTGGGATGTTATCAATGCAGAAGCCGATCTCTGGCAAGGACAGACTAATCAAATAATAAGGTCAGATGATCGCCTAGATCGACGTTTAGAAGCCCGTCACATAGCCCTACTAGAATTACTACTAGATTTAGATCTCTAAGAACTCAATTGCCCACAAGTGACCACCAAAGCGAAACTCTGGAATCTGAATTTGGAAGAATGAACAATTACAAGAATTTCAAGATTCTTTGAACGAATTACAGGTTCAGAGTCAGTGTCAGCTTGAAGAAAAAAAAATGTAATCGAAAAAGTAAGTCTCCGGAGAACCACAGTTATACAGGAAAAGGATAATGATCAGACTTCCCTGGAAAACCAGGAAAGTCTGACCAAGTTAAAAAGAGTCAAACGGATGATAATGACTTTAAAAGTCATACGAAAATGCCTTAAAAATGGACCAAGAAATAACCAAATACAGTGAAACTATAAAGACGTACAGAGTTTAATGGAAATCTCTGTATCTTTTCAATGGTCTATTATATCGTAAGTGGGAGAGTCCTGGTGGAGTACATACAGTTTAACAAGTTGTACTGCCAAAATCACATATTAAAAGTGTGTTACAAGAACTTTATGGCAGCCTTTCGGGAGGACATTTCGAAGTTAAAAAAAAACTTACCAGAGTTTGAGACAGATTTTACTGGATCAATTGTTGCAGAGATATAGAAGATTGGTGTAAAAAATGCGATTTATGTAACGGTAGAAAAGTCCCTAGAACAAGAAGTCGTGGTAAAATGGCACAATATCTTTCCAAAGAGCCTTTTGAACGACTTGCAGTAGATATTCTCGGTCCACTTTCGATGACAAAGTGAGGAAACAAGTACTTAATGGTCGCAATGGATTATTTTTCAAAATGGCCTGAAATTATACTCCTTCTTAATTAAGAAGCGACTGCAGTAGCAGCAGCATTTACAACACACGTCGTATCAAGACATGGAGTTCCTTTAGGCAAGGCGCTCACCAACGTGGCAACCAAATGGCGTGGCAATGGCGAGCGAGTGCTGTGGTGTCCCAGTGGCAGATAGAATTGTTAAACCTTTATAAACATAATGTAGTCGCACGTATCGAAAGGTCGCGCGTGCGACTACATATTATGTTTATACATTTTACCTGCCACTGGGACACCACAACATTTGTTCGCCATTGCCACGCCATTTGGTTGCCACGTTGGTGAGCGCCTTGCCTTAGAGTTACATTCTGATCAAGGACGAAATTTTCATTCGGAATTATGGCAAGAATTGTTGAAAATCTTAGGTATTAAGAAAACTCGCACTATTCCTCTTCATCCACAATTAGACGGAATGGTGAAAAGATATAATAGAACTGTTTGTCAATACCTTTCAATGTTCATCGCTAATAATCAAAAAGATTGGGATACTTTAATTCATCTATTCCTGCTAGCTTATAGAAGTTCCGAACATGAAGCAACTGGTTATTTTTCATCGATAATGATTACCAGAAGAAAAATGAACCTTTCTTAAGATCTTGTTTTTGGAAGACTGTGCCTCCCTGCGAAGAAGAACGGGTATCTCGGACGTACATTGAAAATTTGAAAGAAAAATTGGAAAAAGTCTACGAATTTGCTGGTAAAAGTTTGAAGCTTCAAGGTCAGGCGCGACATGCATACTACTGGTACAACTTTCAAAAGAGGTGGCCCAGTATGGTTATACAATCCCACACGTAAAAAAGGACTTTGTACGAACTTCAACAAAACTGGGAAGACCCGTACACCGTCCTGGAGAAAATAAACGATCTAATATACCGCATCCAGTTTTTGGCTAGAAGTAAACCCAAGGTAGTTTATACCGAGAGACTAACTCCATACCATGGAACTGACCCACCCTGTTGGCTTCAATCGATCCCTGATAGTCCAGTTATTCGAGGTGAATAAGTATAAAGGCGGAAGCAGTGTTACGAAAGTTCCGTATGATACGTTTGCAAAAGTACTGTGATTTTTAGCTTATAAACAATTAAAATAACTCAACAGCAATAACCTGTAGGAAGTTCATTTTTTTTATCTGCCATGTTGGCATTAATTAATATTTCATTAATTAAAATCCATAATTAAAAAAAACAACGTCCTACGTCCCTTAAAACCCTAAATAGCTCTTTTTTTCAAAAATCTATTATTAAAAGATATTATTTATAACTAAAATATATAAATATTTAAGTTGCTGATCATTTAATAACCTTTTCTACTAATAATAATAGGAGCAAAGTAAAATTTTGCAAAATAAATATTTATTTTTTCATAAATTAACATTAATAAATTATTAATTATTAGCTACCCGAAATTTAAAAAATCTATTTTCGTTGATTAGAAGCGGAGGTATTTAGTTTTTGAAATTGTGAAATCGACAAATAAAAAAGGGACTAAGAGTCAACATTTCGAATAAAAAAAAAGCTATTATGTTGAAGTGTCAGTTATGATAAGTTATTTTAAATGTTTATCGGCATAAAATCATAGTACATACCTCTGTATCCAAAAGTGTCACGAAATAGTACATTACTTTATGAGGCGGAGAAGCATGACTTTTCTTGACGCGCCCGATATTACGCGACGAACGAAGTGAGGCGCGTAATAGAGGGCAAGTCAAGAAAAGTCGCTTCTTTGCTATTTTTTCTTCAAACGTAGCAATTTTCAACCATAAATAGTACAATTCATACGCTATTTTTACTCGAAATTAACTGTGACAACTATCAAAGTCGTCTAGATGTTAGAAATTAAAATAATTAAGTCGTCGGTGGGATTTGCGTCTCCCTGGTTACAGTTGTTTGACAGTTGTTTTCAATTATTAAAGACAGCTTATTGTTGTTCGCAAGCCGCCAACATCGGGAATGATTGCTGAAAGTTGTTCTCGACCATCAGTATCATCAACAATTACCAATGCGTATCAAGAGTCGGGAACATTTTTGCACGGTTTCAATTTTGAAAATGCCTCATTAACTAATTGTACTTTTAATATTACTATAAATAAAAATGATATTTAATTGTTGTTAATGACATTTGTATTGTTGCTTTGTGACATGTTTCATATTGTTGCCATGACAACATTTTTCACTCCGCCGTAAAGAAATGGGAAAAAAACTGCTGCCGGCGGAGACATCAAACTTTGACCGGATCAAGTTAGATAAGTAATATCATTATTTGACGTTTGAAGAAAAAAGGATTTTTTTGTTAATTTCTTTAATTTAATACAATATATTTCCATATCGAAAAATTCTTTTTCATTTTAATTTTTCAGCTTTCTTTATTCTTCATGTAATAGTGTTTATTTATTTTTTGCTGATTTAGTTATTTATTTTTTCGTTTATCTAATACAATAATATTATATCTACCGGAGTTGCGTGCATTTTAAACGGCTGCTGGGTTTACTTGCATCACAAGAATGACCTTGTTTGTTATTTCCGCATTTTATTATGGTATGCAATAAAATTACTCACAAGAATTTCTTACTAACATATTTAGAGAAAGCGTATGAGTTTATTAGCTAATTTAAATTGTGGAATAAGACAGTGGTTTGAAATTTTTCATTCATATTTCAAAGCAAATAGGTACTTTTTAAATTTGTAATAGTGTCAAGAATAAAAAAACGAACAGACGAGAAACCTTTAGAAACAAAATCAGATGTGTAATAGGACTTCAAAAAAAAACCAGCTTGTTACAGTTTCTACTTGTTATTTTTAACAATATTTGATAAGCAGTTAATTCGATGAAAAAAAGCCATAAAACCATAAAGCCATGTACCATAAAACCTATGTTATGAATCACATCATATCACATCACAAAATTCATTTCGCAAAAAAAAATTGTAAATAAAGCATTATTGTCGCCATTCAATCCATTCGAATTATGGCTTACACTTTCAAGTACATATTAACATATTCTGAGATGGATATTTCTAATCATATTTCTCTCTGTTTTAGATACAATTTATTGTGTGTCCGGGCTGATTTTATTCTCCATTCCTTCTTGGTTCTACATTTCTCGTTCCTTTATTTTATTTTCATGATTTTTATTTCGTTTTCCATGTCATTCTATCATCTTATTTTCGGACTACTTTGGCTTCTTATATGGACTGGGATTATATATTCAAAGAGTTCTGATTTAATAACTCTCCGTTTATTTTTGTTTTCTAACTTTTTTGCTATGCCTTTGTTTCTTTTTAATATTCGTTTTCTGTATGGGGTGATAATATCAGGTCTCCTAGACTATTCTGATTATTTTCCTTTCAAGTCTTCTTTGCCTTTGGACTCATCATCAAACTATTAGTCATATTTCCTTTCTTAGCTCCTAGCATCTATTTTGCTGTAGATAATGTGGTTCTACTTATTAGGTTCCACTGGTCTTCTAGTGTTATCTCCTCCTTTCTTTTATATTCAGTCAGCTTCTTCTTTATTTTATCTTTAAATTTATTTTGAGTTTCGGGTCTTTTCAGTTTTCCAGATATAGAATTTTTCTTGGTCGATTCTCCTTTGCCCGTCGGCTGATTATACATCTAAAGTGTACCTGAGGTGGTCTGAGCCGCAGCATGCACCTCATCTACTTTTATTGTCCAAAATGCTTGTTTCTAATCGCTTTTGTATCAAGATATGATCTATTTGGTTCACAATATCTCCTCCAGTATCCAGGTGCGATCCAGGTATATGTTTTTGTGGGAAAATAAAGTCAATAAGATATTGACCATTTTCATTCACGTCTCTATGTAGGCTATTCCTCTCAATTATTCAGATGTATTTTTAAATTCCTAACTTTGCGTTTGTGTCACCTATGACTATATTGATTGCTGTTAGGTCATATGTTTGTTCTAGTAATTGGTAAAAAGCTACTTTGGTGTCCTCATTTTGTTCGTTCATTGGGCAGTGAACGTTTATTATAAGTTGAAGAAGTCTTTATTTGTATCCTACAAATGTGTTTGTTAACTGCTTGAAAATCTGTTATGAGATGTTTTAGTCTATTATTAACTATAAATGCCACTTCAAATTCCTTATTTTCTGTATCTAAACCACTTGAAAAAAGGTGTGTGTTTTTGTTTCCCAGATAACCTTTATTAGCCACCTTGTTTCCTAAATTGCTGCCAAACCAATCTTGTATCTTTTAAATTCACTGACCACATGGTCTATTCAAAGTTTTAACTTTCCAAGTGCCAAAAGAGAAATCCATGTTTTATTGCCAATATCATTGGCTTAATATCCGTCCATTCCAAGACTTGTTTCGGGTTTTGTAGTAATGGTTTTTTTTTCCTGAAATATGTAACTAGCCTGTCGTCCAACCCTCTTTGTTTATTTGTGCTTGGCATCGGCACTGGTAGTTACTAAGCTACTCAATCGTTCAGAATTTCCCAAAGGTGGAGTTCTTACAGAATTTTAGTGTTCTTTTTATCTACTCCAGCTCCACCATGGTGCTAAAATGCGGAATAAAACTCAAGAAATTATTGTAATTTGTTCAGGCTTTAATAGATGGCGGTTTACACCAGGATCTCGGATGGATAACAAAATTGTGAATAAGGCTAAGAATGTGATGATAAGAATTGTCGTTCATTAGATCCAACCGAGATCGGCCTGAACTAGATGCCTATTCTATTCAACAACCATCCATCTCCAGCAAATAGAAAGATGAAATATATTACCATTACTAGCTGCTCGGAAGAAATGTAAGCTATGTTTCACTTCTTTAGTTAGTGAGTAGAATAATGAGGCCTTTGGGAGGACCTGGTTGCTGGTGGACATACCAGGATCAGGATCTCCTCTTCATATCTACCTTTTTTGCTCCATCTCCAGCAAATAGAAAGATGAAATATATTACCATTACTAGCTGCTCGGAAGAAATGTAAGCTATGTTTCACTTCTTTAGTTAGTGAGTAGAATAATGAGGCCTTTGGGAGGACCTGGTTGCTGGTGGACATACCAGGATCAGGATCTCCTCTTCATATCTACCTTTTTTGCTACTACTGCCTTAAAATGACTTAGAATACCTTAGAATACCTTAGAATAGAATAAATATTATTAATACATTATGCTAGTTTCTACTCAATTTTTTGAGATTTTTTTTTTATTTATTTTATTAAATTTTCGTAACACTCAGTATATATTTTATTTTTTTGTAACTATTTCCCAAGCAATTATTTTATGCCGGGTCTAAACAACCGTTAAACCGCATACTCCCTTTAAAGCTTTTACTGAAAAGCCGCTAAAGATGCCGATTCTCTCCCATTACAATATTTGTGTGGAAATATTATAAACTAGAATACCGTTAAGCCAAGAATTCTAATATTTTAGTCAAATAAACGGGACAGCGAGTAATAGATCCTATTATAGGCCTATTATATATATATATATATATATATATATATATATATATATATATATATATATATATATATATATTATTAATGACAATTATATTAAAGCAAAAATTACCCCGTGCGTGCATAATTTATCGTTAAATGCCAATTTTCTGGTCGGTCATACCGAATTTTTACCACTTTACAGTGGATACAACGAATTAATTAGAAATTTCTAACGTTTAGTCACGTTCAATAATAAACATTACTTTATACAGATCACTGATCGTGATATCTCTTTTTTATATAATAGTAGAAGGCTACAATATTTTTCGTTTCGAGCAAAAATTTGGTCATTTCTTTTAATAAATTAATGATGAACTATAGAAAGGAATTTATAATTGAGATGTTACAGCTGTAGATGACTTCATATAAAAAGCAATTTAGGTATATTATGCCATGGAAACCCCCTTATACCACAATGAGAAACGGATTGTGGAAAAAATGTACGGGTTATAGATTCGAATAATACTTATAATTCATTGTATTAATAAAAATCTGATTCTGAATTCGAAATCTCTCCAAAATATGAATCTAACAAAATGTTTTTTTCACATAGGTGGTAACAGTCATTTTTTAAGTAATTTATGTCAATGTATGATCTACTATTATAGTGATACACAAAATTAGACTTAAATACAGGGTGTTCACAAATGATACGCCATTTCTTTGAACTTTAAACTGCTATAATAACAAAGTTATTACTTTTGGAGATAATTGGGGTTTAATGTTAAAGATAACATATTTCATGTTTTGAGCCAGAGCCAGATTGAATAGTATACAGGAGAGAGGGTATCTCAAACAGTTCCCCTGAATTCGTACTTTACATTCAAATTTTTCAAGAGTTACGTTGAATAAATTTACCAACTGATTTGGTACTCCTAGCTCTTTCATTGTTCTCATTTCTCTTCTAATTGAGTATCTATGCCATATTCCAGTGATTTTTTCCAAAAATTTGTCTCAGAGTTGCAATCTTATGAATTGTCGATCTACCACCTCTAAAACCAGCTTGGTATTTTTCTATTATTCGTTCTGCATATGATGCCATACGGTGGCATAGTATAGTGGAGAATATTTTATACGCTAGATTCAGAAGCGTAATTCCTCTGTGGTTATAGCATTCAAAGATATCTCCTTTTTGGTGTATGGTACAAAGTATTCCAATATTCCAATCACCGAGGAGGAATTTCTGTGTCCATATTTCTTTTATGAGCTGCTGTAGTGCCATTATAGTATCGTCGTTATAACGGCACCTACCATAAAGAAATTTAACAGAACAATAATTAATCCTGCTGAGGAATCGCTACTCTTTAGTTATCTTCCTCATAAAACAATCGATAAACCACTGAATGACTTATCTTGAAGACATGTGACAACAAAACCCAAAAATTGAATAACACTTTCAATTGTAATAATCATATTTGGCCTAGTCAAATAATATTTTGATATTTGCAATCATTCTGATGTTTATATCGTTTGTTTGTATTTCGATAAGTCACATGGCATCGTTTTTACATTACCTTTTTGAGACATCTTTTCACTTGGGTTAGGTGCTCACTGGACAAAATTAACGACAACTTTTTTACGAAGTTTTTACTACAAAGAAGAGGGTTGTTTGAATTTTTTATTTTTTTGTATTGAATATGTATTATAAAAAGTTGTAGCTACTTAAAAAATGTTTCTCCTATTTTGTGGAGCACTGTATGCATTGGTTATTCCTGAAGCATTATTTTTTGACTGTTGATATTAGTATGTATATTTCCGTGATTTTAATGTACTTATTTTCACCAAACAAACAACCACAAGTTAATTTAAAGGTAGTACTTATACGCAATAAGAAAATGCATATTATGATCTTATGACATTTACATTAGTCATAATTTTGTAACATTTTATGGTAGTTTATTTTGTAAACAATAACTCTGACACTTAGTTTATTGATTTAGCCCAATGAATCACATTCCTAAATTTTCCAATGATTATTTCACAATAGAATCAGACAACAATGCGCAGTAAATCTTTATAAAATCCAATTGATTTTTAGAAATGTATTCAGGACTAGACAAGTACTGAAGGATGGACAACAAACAGATATTCTGTAAAAGATAATAAAACCTTAAACATAAAAAGAAAAATATCTCTGGGTTAAGTAAGATATGGAAACCTAAAACACAACAAGGATAGGAACACTACCCCTTTATTTCGGCAGTTAACGTGTTAAAATAACCAATAGACTGAGATCTAAACCAAACCAAGAAAGATCAAATTACTGCATTTATAAACAACCTGATTGAAAGACCACTGGGCACAGAGCACAATAAACACAGAATTCAATGAAAATATGCATCAATAGTTATAAGAAACGTATAGTAAAAAGAGGAAAATTAAGAAAGCACTCCTCATCCTACTAAATTAAGCAAATTCTTTAACAAATACGTTATATATATATATATATATATATATATATATATATATATATATATATATATATATATATATATATATATATATATATATATATATATATATATATATATATAGACATTAATAGGCATTTGTTGAGATTATTAACAATCTACAATGAAGGTGGCACCATAAGAAGATTTTTATACTTTCGTTCTAGATTTTTTTTGTTTACATTTCATTATGTACTAAACATTGTTTAGTGTTTACATTATTCTTACTATTTATAATTTGTTTCAGATATGGTAGTGAATTAATGGCAGTAGAATCATATAGTGAAAATAACGTAACAGCATCAATAGCGACATCTTCAGTGCCACTAGAAAGGCGAGGTGCCAACCATTACTGGCTGGGTCTATCCTCATTAGATGATTTAAGGACGAACACTCTTGAATCAGCTGCTGGTACCTTAGTATCTCAATATTCAGGTAATGCATTTCACTCTATAACACTAATATAAGCTAAATTTTACGTTTGTAAATAATTATTTAGCTTTTTTCATTCACGGATTTTTCCTCGCTTAATAAAGTCGAGCTAGTAGCAGCAGCAGAACGAATGGGGTTACAGATAAATCAAAATAAAACCAAATTCATGGCGACTAACACAAACACAAGAGCTGGAAATGTTGACACAAATTTAATCATCAATGACCAAAACTTCGAAGCGGTCAAAGAGTTCATATATCTAGGGACATCGGTTAACCCCAATAATAACACATCTGAGGAAATAAAAAGGCGAATAATAATTGCAAACAGCTGTTATCATGGTCTATCAAAGTACTTAGCTAACAAACGTCTGTCTCAAAAAACTCGTATAAGGCTGTATAGAACCCTGATAGTCCCCGTTCTCACATATGGATCAGAGGCATGGACGCTAACGAAAACAGATGAATCCGCTCTATCCATTTTTGAAAGAAAGGTGCTACGCAAGATATTCGGAGCGGTCTGGGAGAACGGAATATGGAGGCGTAGATATAACTTTGAACTGCAGAATATCTACAAGCATACGTTTGGTGGTAAAGATATTACCATTATAATTAAGCGAAACCGCCTGCAGTGGGCAGGACATGTAGCCCGGGCCCCTGAGTTAAACATGATAAAAAAGATTCTAACAGCGCAACCCGTGGGAATGAGAAGACGGGGTAGACCAAAGCTGAGGTGGATGGACGGGGTAACACAAGATGCCGAGAAGATCGGACTCGCCAACTGGAAAATGCAAGCGAGGGACAGAATAGAATGGCGTAGAAAGTTTGAGAAGGTCGAGGCCCTCTAAGGGCTGTAGCACCAAGATAATGATGATGATGATGAATAAAGTCGAAAATATCATATTTCTTTATTCCATGTACCATCTTCAAGGCTTTCCCGTTTTACTTATGTTCTATTCCTGATTGATAAATTAGTGTTATGTTCACGAATTGATATGGCCAGTATTAAATGAGCTTTGGTGAAATCTAGGGGAGGATACCGAAATTGAATACTTTGGTTAAAACGTTTTGAAGTATTTTGTGGTTTTGAAGTGCATTCTGGTCTGGTTTTTGACTTCTCGTATAATTTAAAGAGGTTCTGAAAGTGTTTACTCGTGTCATATTTAAGCTAAATATTTGTACTTTGTACAGTATTAAACCACAAATTTATAGTTATGAGCATTAACTTTTATATCTGTGTTAACGTTGCGATTTCAAATCCGGAAACCGTTTTCAATTTTTTTTTATAAATTAAGAAATTATGTTAACCTGTAAAGATTTATCAATTGGTTCTTTGTGCCAACCAATTTGACAGTTCATGTCTTGTGAGCAAATAGCCATGTTTTGAGTGAAATTCTGAGGGTGATGTACCGTCGGATTGTTATTAAATTCTGATCTTTATGTGCCTATGTAGTTAATTAACAGATACAGATGGAAGATTATACAGACAGAATTATTGACGACTGTAGTCGATTTTATCTAGCGTGTTTTAAACGTTTTCAATGGGCATTTATTCAATGGATAATTGCGCCACACTGGGCAGTAGAAGCTTTAAACTGAAGGCAGATGGATGTTAAAGTTCCTATCTCCGACACGGCATGTTCAATGATCTAATACGGAATATCCTATGGATATATAGAACAATACGACAGGTATAAACAATGATCAACTGGGAATATGGCCTAATCACTGCAGCCTATATAACTGTAGATTTGTTTGAACTAATATATTGTTACGTGTTTAAAAATAAAACAAGCGGTTCTAATTGATTTAAAACGATATATTTATAATCTTAGAGCACGATAATATCTTATTAACCAACTTAACTCAGAACAGCACTGCGTATAAATACCAAAAGTATTAGACCAGAATTATCTGGCGTAGCCCATCTCTATTCACCGCGTCAGTATGTTCTCTACTAGCAGGCCGGTATTGATAATGCCAGCAATCGTATATTCTGAAGTCATCCTTTTGAGAATTGTGACAAGTGATCAGTCAGAGGTACGGTATTTCGTTACACTGCTCCCTCTTTGATCTGAACGTCCCGATCAGCAACTTTACATGAAGGCCCAAGATGGCGGAATCTGCAGAACTCTCCAGCTCTAAATAAACGATCCAGAAAGAAATAACAGTCTACTGCCTTTAAAGGACACGATCTCTTCGGGTCAATGCAATACACAGTTATTCGTACGCCGGTTTCTCGGAAGATCACTTTAAGCATGCTTCTGACAATCTTCCAATCTAGATTTTCTAGTACATGGCCTATCTTTAATAAGGCCAAATTCTTGATGTCATAATTGCACATGATTTTCTTCAAATTATTTCCATATATTCTTCATATACAATAAAGGTCGAGGACCATCTTGTAACCGCAGTAGTCTTCCAACTTTAGGCTGCTGATTTTTTAACTTGTCCAAGCGACAGAACTTCTATAAACTTGTTAAAACTGGGTGGCCGGTCATCTTTGATCCCATGTTGAAGGGTTCGTGCTTCTTCTGTTTCATTTAAGCCAGCATAAGGTGCAAGACGATTTATGTGAACAACTTTCGGTTTACCTTTTGGCAACTTCTTAATTCGCTATAATATTTAATTTTTATTCTCTTTTTAATTTCATACGGACCATCCCATTGTCTGCAATGTGCACTGGATATGTTGTCGGGCAAGTTCATGAATGATGTTCATTCCGAACTTCAGGCGGTCGACATATTCTTTGCTTGCAACATGTTCTTTGAAAGATCTGCAGCCAAACTCTAGGTCGCAGGGCAAATGAATTTCACGAACTATATCGATAACGATCTGGGTTGCAATATAATAGATTTCTCGAAGTCATGAGAACTTGTAAATTAGTTAGTAGAAGGTGTACAGTTAAGTGTACAAGCTACAGTACGACCAGAGTAGAACAGATGGCCTCCAGACAAGAAAAAGTCAGGAGAACATGCAGTACCAGTTATTTGATAGGATAATTACACAACACAGCAAGTTTTTTATTATTTTTTTAAGACTTCACTTTGGATTTCTTAATTTTAGATCATGTTCAGCATTACTTCACTGATTTCTACTGCAAACAATATACATAAAAAAAATCTTGTTTGTTTAGGAATTTGTATCGCGAACAACAGAAAGTTTTGATTGCCAAAGTCTTTTTTGTATAAATATTCCCTCATTTCTTTTATTGAAAATATAGAATAACATTTTATTTTTTTACCAGCTCATTTATTTAAATAAACTTCATTATTTATTTGACATATGAAATCTCACTATTTATTTAACTACTGGACGTATTCAAAGTGTTTAAACAAATATTTTTAAAGAGCAATCACCTGTCTATCAAGGCGCGTTTAGTAAATAGAATTCTTTATTGAATCAGATCCTGTTAGTTTAATATGAACGGTTTATAAACGACTTGGTAATACCAACAATACCCAGCGCAGCAATTGTACGTGACGTTTATGGTTAGGTATTTTTTATAGAGTAAATTCAGTAAATTAGTCAAAATTTGTTTTAATGAAAATGACACAATTAGTAGCAAAGAGGAGGAATTTTTTCATGTGTGAAGATTATTAGAAATCTGTAATTAAATCCATGTAATATAAACAAGTTTTTTAAGAGTGTGATTCAATATTTTGTTCAAAAATCATCAGCACAATGATGTTTATTACAATTCCGATCTGCATCTGTTTCTCCACAGTCATAGTTCACATCATCTTGGTCTATTTTTCCACATTTTGCCATGTTTGATTTTCCTGGAGCGACCCCCGTTCTTATCCTATTCATAGTTTTCCACGTTTTAAAGTCTAGGGACTGGCCGGTCCATTGAACCTGGGGAAGAGGAAAATACTCAGGCGGTTTATCCTACACTGTTACAAGGAAGCTTTTCCTGGATTTTATTCGCTTTCGTGGTGTTTGAGCTTTGTATAGGGTTGTTACTTTCCCTCTCGTTTTTATGCAATGTTGTCTGTAGGTGAGGGACCGGTCTAAAGTTACTCCAAGATATATATGTTGGTTTGTGTATTCTAATGTATTACCATTCCACGCAATTTATAGTTTTCGCTTGGCTTCCTTTGCGCGAAGGTAGAAAGCGCAGACTTGGGTTTTAGAGGGACTGGGTCTCAGGGAATTCTGCAGGTAGTACGTTTTCATTGTTTTTAAGGCAGTTTCGAGTTTCTTCTCCACTTCTTCAAAACTATTTCCTTTAGCACATATTGCAAGATCGTCAGCATAGGGGAAGTGCTTGGCTTCGGTTGGCGTAGGTTGGTCATTTGTGTATATATTCAAGGTATTGGTGCTAAAACACTTCCCTGTGGGAAGAATATACCACCTTCCCTCTGTTGTGCAGTAAGGAATATACCACCTTACCCAGATGGTTGTCATTGAGAGTGTCGTATAATTTGCGGAGCAATGTTTTGTGCCTTACTGTAGGCTCATAGGCTGCTGTCAAATCTACAAAAGCAGCCCCTTTTATAAGTTTTTCTTCAAAGCCCTCTTCAATGTGTTCTGTTAGTGCAAGGACTTGACCGGTGCAAAATTTGCCGGGTTTGAATCCTCCTTGTTGTGGGATGAGGTGCTTGCCGACATTTTTTTCTATTCTGGCTAGTATGAGTATAGTTTGAAAAAGTGACACAACAGCGAAATAAGTCTGTAGCTACTGGGATTTTCTGGGTCCTTTCCTGGTTTTAACAAGGCTATTACTTTAGATTTTCTCCACGATTTTGTAATTTCGCAGGCTTTGCAGCACGTGTTATAAAGTTGCAAGATCCAGTTTTTTGCTCCTTGGCCTAGATGCTTTATTTGTTCACTGCATATATTATCCACACCTGTAGCTTTCCCGTTTTTTAACCTGTTCATACCGTCGTAGAGTTCTTTTAGTGTAAAAGGAGTTCCTAATTGGTTTGTCTCCGAATCCAATCTTCTTCTAGTGTTTGGGTCCTTATATCGATTCGTAGTTCTTCCATTCATAAGGAGTTGAGCAGCGACTTGGTTTGCTGAAACCTTGCAAGATGGTTTATGTTTTTTTGGATCACCGCTAATGTTTTTTACAAGGTTCCATGTTATTTTGCTACTATGTGTCATGTCCATTTTTTCTAGGGTCTTAATCCACTTTTCCAGTCTGGCTTGACTTAGCTGTTGGAGTAGTATTGCTCCGCAGTAAACCGTTTCTTAACTAAAAGGGCCAGTGGAATCCGATCTGCTTCAGAGCTATGGTCAAATATTAATGGTTAATCATTTTTAGGTTTCTGGTCTTCAAATCAACCCGACCCACAATCCGGAGAGTGTGTGGACGTTATCGTAACCGAAGAATTCCAATCATGGGAACTCACTACTTGCGAAAGCCTTCAACCCTTCATGTGTCGATCGAAAGCATGCCCAGCAGCATCATTTCACTGCTCGAATGGGTTGTGCATAAACGAAAAGTTTAAATGCGACAAACAGGATGATTGTGGAGATGGTTCCGATGAAATCGACTGTGCTACCAACTGCAACTTTTATTTGGCCAGTAGTGGAGATGTGGTCGAAAGCCCATACTACCCACACAAGTATGCACCGCTGACCAATTGCAAATGGACGCTAGAAGGACCACAAGGTTTGTAAAAGTACATGACAATCCCGAATCTCTAGATAACGTACCTTGTCTAGTCAAGTATTCCTTTCCTATTCACTAAGAATTAATTATAATTGTTTGTTCTGTCTTCAGGTCACAATATTCTTCTCCAATTTCAAGAATTCGAAACAGAAAAGACCTTCGACACAGTCCAGATTCTAGCAGGAGGAAGAACTGAAGACACATCTATCAATCTAGCTACTCTTTCTGGAAAACAAGACCTTACTAACAGGTCATTCGTCTCAGGCTCTAACTTTATGATAATTAAATTTAGTACAGATGCTTCGGTAGAAAGAAAAGGATTCAGAGCATCCTGGAAAACGGAACCACAAATTTGTGGTGGAACACTTCGCGCTACACCTCAAGGACAAGTTCTTACTTCTCCTGGGTATCCTGAACAATATCCTGGAGGTTTGGAATGTTTGTATGTTATTCAATCACAAGGAGGGAAGATAATAACTTTAGAAGTAGATGATTTGGATTTGGATGATAACCGTGACTTTATTTTGGTGAGGGATGGTGATTCACCCAAAAGCAAACCAATTGCTAGGTTAACTGGAAAATGGGAGAATAACGAAAAAGTGATTATGTCAACAGGCAATCAACTATATATCTATTTTAGAACGCGTTTAGGCGACTCGAAACGAGGGTTCAGGATAAGGTATACACAAGGTAAGCACACAGATTATTTCTTTGAAGAATCACTTTAGTTATTTTTGTGAATTTTAGGATGTAAAGCGACAATTGTAGCTAAAAATGGTACCATATCGTCACCAGCCTTTGGTTTAGAAAACTATCCTAGCAATCAAGAATGTATGTACAAGATTAGAAATCCTGGAGGCCAACCCTTATCCCTTAATTTCCCACATTTCGAAGTCGATAAATCAGATTTTGTGCAAGTTTATGATGGATCTACCACCAGTGGATTACGATTGCATTCAGGAAATGGATTTACAACAGGCACAAAACCGAAAATAACCTTAACTGCTTCAAGTGGAGAAATGCTAGTCAGATTTGTGACAGATGCTTTACATAGTGACGAGGGATGGGAAGCAGTATTTTCAGCTGGTAAATAATATTATCTTTACTAAAGTTCGCCAAATTTAACAATTAACTCCTTTTTATAGATTGTCCGCCTCTGCAACCCGGAATTGGTGCCTTAGCATCCAGTAGAGATACAGCCTTCGGAACCATCATTACGTTTAGCTGTCCAACTGGTCAAGAATTTGCAACAGGTAGAAATCGTATAACTACTCAATGTTTACCTGGAGGAAATTGGTCTATAAGCTACATCCCCAAATGCCAAGAAGTCTATTGTGGGCCAGTACCTCAAATTGACAACGGTTTCTCAATTGGTTCGAGTAATGTAACCTATAAGGGTCAAGCAATGTATCAGTGTTATGCAGGTTTTGCTTTTCCCACAGGACAAGCTATTGAAAGAATATCTTGTTTGTCTGATGGTCATTGGGAGAAAAAACCAAATTGTTTAGGTAAGTACTTCAGTTAGAAAGTATGAGAAACATACGGTACTAAATGGATTTTTTTAGCATCTCAATGTGCCACATTGCCTGAAGTTCCTCATGCTAATGCTACCATTTTGAATGGCTTGGGCAGATCATATGGTACAATTATGAGATACGAATGCGAACCTGGATACATCAGAAGTGGACCACCTGTCATATTGTGCATGAGTAATGGAACTTGGTCGGGAGATGTACCTGTTTGTTCACGTAAGTTATACACTTTCTAAATATTCCTTAAACTTTCGCTGCTGAATTTTTTCTTTTTCCTTTTAATTTCATTATTACTTTTCGTTCAGTTACTATTTCTCATTAGTTCTAATCGTCGAAAATTGGAAAGTATGGATGAGTGGTCAAAAAGTAAGGTTATAACCTTACTTTTATATATTAGAGAAAATAGTTATATATTTTTCATGGATGTAGACAGAATATTATTTTGATTCGGTCTTGGAATTAAGAGTAGTATAAAATACAAAATACTCAATTTTTTTCGTCTTTGGTACAGTTTTAGGATATTAAGCAAAGCCTCTATGGCTTAGTGTGCTTACAGGCACTCTTTTAATTATGTTGTTTAGTTGGTTGATGTTTTAAATCACCCTCTAGTCACAGAAATATAAAATCAAAAGTATCTGCTTCTTTGGATGAAAGAAAGAAGAAGAAGAAACTAAAAAATAGAGTCCGCCGAGGGATGAATAGTACGGTGACATATATAGTCTCACGACACACGATAGTACAATAGCAGAATATGTTAGTAATAATTAATTTAAAAAAAGTCAAAATAAATAAAAATACCGAAAACGTGGCCAAATAAATAATGTTATTCTTACCAAGGGACCAATTTTTGTAAATTTGTGATCAAAATGTCAATATTTTATTAATATCTTATAGTATATAATGATATTATATAAATATATGATTACTTTTAGGTGCAAAATGTCCAAAATTCCCAGAAATTCAAAACGGCTTCATCACAGACATTTCGAGAGACTATTATTACAACGACGAAGCCCGTGTTCAGTGTTACAAAGGCTACAAACTTATCGGAAACAGCATTCTTAGATGTGGCGAGAACCAAATATTTAACAATCCTCCCAGATGTGAAGATATTAACGAATGTATCAGCAGCCAATGTGATGTTGCTTCCACGGAATGTGTGAACGTTCCGGGATCTTTTCATTGCAAGTGCAGGAAAGGGTTCGAAAGCACACAAGAATGTAGACCAGTTGGTGATTTGGGGTTAGTAAATGGAGGAATTCCTGATGATTCAATTACTGTATCTAGCAGTGAACCCGGATACGAGAAATCGGTAAGTACTTTACAAGTTGAAGTAAAATTCTTTAGAATTATATCTAAGGAGACCTTTACTGGATAAAAATAAGTTGTTACTATAATAATTGTACTAGTTGAGCCGGAAAATTCCGCACTGCCTTAGAATTATTAAATAATGTGTCAAAGTTCAACAACTAAAAATTAACAGAAAATCAAAAAAAAATACTCAAAAAACATTATCAATCTAAAGAAGTATAATATATATTGGGAAATGAGAATAATTTGGGAAAATAAAATTATTGCTTTTACTATTTTCCTTACAATTTAATCATATCTTTTTAGTTACCCACTTTGCAATTTGATTGAATTTTTAATCATCTATAAGATTTAAATTACAAAAGATAGAGTTAATGAACTTTAAAAAACAAAAAAATGCAGCACCACTGCACTACCCAGTACGAGATTTGAATCGTGGTAACTGTCAAACCGGCAGTTGTTAAACGCACGAAATTTAAATAAGAAAATAAATAATTTTTATTTTCTTTGCAATGTCTTTAAATTTTCTTTTCGTAAGAGCCTTCTACATAATATTATAAATCTTTAAAAAAAGTCAATAAAATCGGTAAGGTCGTTCTTAAGTTATGGCGTGACATAAGGCAATAGGGATTTATTTTTTTATAATAGTACTATGTTTCTAGTAGTACTGAATAAAACACTTTCGAAAGAAATAAGGCATTAGTGTGTTGCAAAGATAAAGAAGATTACATTGTCCAAATATGTGCGAAAATTGAAGAGTAAGGCTTCCGCAAAACCAAAACATTAATTTCCAAAAGTTAAACTTCTCACCAGGAAGTTCAAAGCCCAAACGTAAGCCGTGAAAAATGAATGAGGGAGTTCCATCTTAAATTTGGACGTCGTATTGGTTTCTTAACGCCTCTCGGATACCACAGTTTAAATTTAGTGGACCATCTATTGTCAGTTCTACTCGCAACATATCCCGTGCACTGCCCTTTTAAAGATTTAAATACGTGGATAACATCAGTGACATCTATCTTTGTTATACCTAGCATGTATCGCTCCATTGACCTGATTGCCTTTGGAGTTTCGCTATTATATCTTTCTTTAGTGTTCAAGTTTTGCAGTCGTATGTCATGATTGATAGTACATATTGATCGAATGATTTTTTCTTCAGGTTGAGTGGCATCTAGGATTTGAATATAACTGCATTTTTACCAAAATATGATCAAGCCAGTTTCATTCTTTTGTTGACTTCTGGGAGTAAGAAGCCTGATTTATCTATTAATTGTCCCAGGTATAGATACTCATCTACTGTCTCAAGTACAGTGTTATTTATTATTACATCTTGGACCTCCACTAGCTCATTGTACATAATTTTTGTTTTTGGCAAGTTCATTTTAAGGCCAACTTCATTGTTACCTGCATTTAGGTCGCTTATACCTTCTATTGCTGCAGGATTGTTAGCGATCAGAACGATATCAGTTCATTTTGCTGAATATATTTTCCAGAGTTGCAGTAAAGAGTTTTGGGGATATTGCGTCGCCTTGTCGGAAACCTCTGGTGAGTGGAAAATTATGGAGTATTTTCACAAATTTTTACCTTAGCTTTTGCTTGTCTGTATATATTTATTTTATATTTTATTAACTTTTGCTTGTCTCTTTGTATAGTTTTGTAAAGACTTCTCGAAATCTACGAAGGTTAAAGCTAGCGGTATTTCATATTCTTTAGCGCTACTAAGTAGTTCTCCAAGCGTATGGATATGATCCAGGGTACTGAATCTACTTCTGAAGCCAGCTTGCTCTTTTGGATGTGCAGCATGTGAAGCATTTGTTAATCTGTTGTTGACAATTTTCTTGATTCTGACTGTAATTCTTATGTTTTCGTTTGTTAGACGAACGATTTGTTTTCGATGCAACGATGCTTCTTTTGTTTTCTTATAGTTTTTTTTCTGTTTTTGATGGCATTTTCTACGAGTCTTTCATAGTATTTCCTTATGTTTTACTTAATATGTTTTCTTATTGTCTTACAAAGTTCTGAGTATTGTCTTTAGCAGTATCAAGGATGATTTCCATAAATTGAAATCTGTCGATTTGGCCATGTAATTGAAACCGGTAAAAGCATTTAGTTGACTGTATTAGGGAAAATCACCATCACTTTAATGAGGTAAGATCAAAAACAGGAGAAAATTGTATGGGTTAAACGATGAACAGAGGAGAGCTAATATCTGCTCAAAACCTTCATCAATCATCAAAACCAAAAAAATAGAAATCGTACTTCTTCTTCTTCTTCCTTCTTGTATGTAGATGTAAAGCTTGTTTCTTCTTCAATATTAGCCTCCTAAATTCTTTAAATTATCGCACCATCTTTTTCTTTGTCTGCCAATACTTCTTCGTCCATTTGGTGACTTATCTCGTGTTATTCGTACTATCCTATCCTCTGCCATTCTACTAATGTGTTCGTTCCACTCCTGTTTTCGTTTTGTCACCTATCTCTATATCTTCCATATTGCATGTTCTTCTTATGTTTTTGTTTCTCTCCCTATCCAACAGACTTTTCCTTGATATTCGTCGGAGTATTTTCATCTCTGTTGCTTCTAGTAGTCGTCTCGTTTTAGATGTGTCAGGTCTTGTTTCCGCCGTCTACGTTAATATAGGTCTTATTGCTGCTTTATAGATTCTTGTTTTTGTGTCTTGTCTTAGGTGTTTGTTCTTCCAGATTGTGTCATTAAAGAGATCCCGCCGCTTTACTTGCTTTTAAGCTTTGTTGTCGTACTTCTTCTTCAACATCTCCGTAACTAGTTATACCTATTCCTAAATATCTAAACCTAAATTCATATATATATATATATATATATATATATATATATATATATATATATATATATATATATATATATATATATATATATAGTAGAGTAAGAAGAGTAAGAAAAAAGAAGTACTTGTGACTCGTTTGAAAAAAATATATAAATGTTTTGGATGGGTTGGAGTCAATAAAAGGGGCTATTGGTTAACTATTTATTATCTCGAGCTTTCAATTGTGTTTACAATTATTATCAAGAGCTGCTAAAAAAGACAAAATATCTTACAAAGTTGAACTAGAAAGAAAAACATTTCTTGTTAACTCACAAATAAAATTAGTTTGGTTAATAAAAATGCTGATAATACATCTCAAAAAGAATTAATACAAAAATGTCCTTAAATAATAATTTATTGACTCCAACCCGTCCAAAACATTTATATACATATGTCCATTATTGTATTAAAGAGAAGTGGGCTTAACGAGTCACCCTGTCTGACTCCGCTTTGTACTGGTATACGCTGTGTTAGTTTTTCATTTATCCTTGCCTGTATTATGGAACAATTATGGAAGTAGGTGTTTTCGATGGTCTGTATAATATTGATTGGTACATAGAAATCGTACTTACAGAAAACAATTGCTAACAAAAAATGGAGTCTAAATTAAATCTAAGTATACCTGAAATTGCAATAAACCACTTCTTGAAGCTTAAGAATATTAAAGAGACTCCAACCTTGGTTACGAGAGGAAATCTATTAACTGACTGTCATAAGAACAAAAAACCGAAGTATATACACGGCGGTTGCAGTTTTTCTAGCACGTCATAATTATATTATTCCTTGGCACTTACAGTAATTTGAAATTCAGAATTGTGGAAAAGCAATATAACCTGATTTACGGTACACTATTTTTAAGTAGTATAGTTTCTATTATATCAAAGCTCTAATATATTTTCTGTTTCTTTTTATAGATGGTTCGACTCAACGGAGCTGGCTGGTGTGGCAACACCATCGAAGGAGGGTCCAATTGGGTACTTATTGACCTTAAAGCACCCACCGTTATCAGAGGTTTTAGAACCATGGCAGTTCAGCGATTAGATGGAAACATAGCTTTTACTTCAGCAGTAAGAATACAATACACTGACGATCTCACCGACGTTTTTAAAGATTACAGAAATCCTGATGGATTAGCTGTTGAGTTTACCATCGAGAAACCAACTTTATCAATTTTAAATCTTCCTGTACCGATAGAAGCCCAGTTTATCAAATTTAAGATTCAGGACTACGTAGGAGCACCCTGTTTGAAACTAGAAGTAATGGGTTGTACAAGACTAGAGTGTGCTGATATTAATGAGTGTGCTGTTACTAATGGAGGGTGTCAGCAGAAGTGTGTCAACAGCGCAGGAGACTATTCTTGCAACTGTAATGTTGGTTTTGAGCTCTACACCCAAAATGGTACTGCGTCATTTTACGTGGAGAATTCTGAAAATGGTAACCGAGACGGAGATGTGTATCAAATTGACAAATCTTGTGTACCTGTGATGTGTCCCACACTTACGTCTCCTGAAAACGGAGTCATATTAACCACCAAAGAAAAATATCATTTTGGAGATCTAGTCAAATTTCAGTGCGATTTCGGTTACGTCATGACTGGATCAACATCTCTGCTTTGCACTTCTTCTGGAGTATGGAACGGAACAGTACCAGAATGCAAATGTAAGTACACTAAAAATCATAATAAAAGTTTTATTTCCAAGTAAATTCTTTCGAAAAATGAATTTAATACGCTATTCATGGTTTCAGATGCTCAATGTGTGTCACTACCTGACAACAAAAACGAAGGATTAAAAATAATACGCAATGATGAAGACAGTGTACTTGTACCTTTCCGAGAGAATGTAACTTTGCACTGCAGTACTAATGGAAGAGAGCTAAGGGGTACAGCGACTGCCGGATTTAGACAGTGCGTATACGATCCCAAAGCAGTAAGTTTCTTTAACTAATTATAATGAGTACCATGAGTATTATTGTTTTGATTTGTAGGGTTTTCCTGACTATTGGCTTAGTGGAGATTTACCTTCTTGTCCACGAGTTGATTGTGGTGTACCACCACCAAGTCCTGGAGCAGAATACGGCCAATATGTAGACACTAAATACCAATCATCATTCTTCTTTGGTTGCCAAAACACCTTCAAACTGGCTGGTCAAAGTAGTAAACACGACAACGTAGTCAGGTGTCAAGCTAACGGTGTTTGGGACTTCGGGGATTTAAGATGCGAAGGCCCAGTATGTCAAGACCCTGGAAGGCCCAGTGATGGTTTCCAGATATCAAGAAGTTACGAACAAGGATCAGAAATTTCCTTTGGATGTAATAGACCTGGATACATACTTATTAACCCAAGGCCTATTACCTGTGTAAGAGATCCTGAATGTAAAGTTGTAAAGCCTCTAGGAATAGCTTCTGGAAAGATCCCTGACTCAGCTATTAACGCCACCAGTGAAAGACCAAATTATGAAGCTAGAAATGTACGACTTAACTCCGTAACCGGATGGTGTGGCAAGCAGGAAGCATTTACCTACGTCAGCGTCGATTTAGGCAAAGTGTATAGGGTAAAAGCTATATTGGTTAAAGGAGTTGTTACAAACGATATCGTGGGTAGACCCACTGAGATTAGGTTTTTCTACAAACAAGCTGATAATGAAAACTATGTAGTTTACTTCCCTAACTTCAACTTAACCATGAGAGATCCAGGAAACTACGGAGAACTTGCCATGATATCTTTACCTAAGTTTGTGCAAGCTAGGTTCGTTATTTTGGGTATAGTAAGTTATATGGAGAATGCTTGTTTGAAATTTGAATTGATGGGTTGTGATGAACCCGAAAAGGAACCTTTGCTGGGGTATGATTATGGATATTCTCCTTGTGTTGGTAAGTTCTTGCTCTATATTAATTACATTTTACCTAATACCTTACAACAATGTGATACTCACATTAGTAGAGATGGAGAAAAATTAAAATACCGATATTTTGGTTCGACCCGTTTCAGAAAATACCTACTTAGACTTAATGAAATGTATTACATGATTTCTTATATTAATTTTCAAAATTTGTACAAAATATCACAATGGAAAAAATTATACAAAAATAAATTATTAAGGAAAGAGATATTGAGGAAGATCAACAAGTTAGGATCTCTTATTTTAGTGCTTTATGGTGCTAATACTCGAGATGAATTGATATTATATTGGTCTTCCATCCTCTTCACTGTTTTTTCTCATTCGCATTTTTAATTTCTCTATTTTGGCAATCACTAACAAAGATTTCTTAACATCAATAATAATTAAGTATAATTTTTAGATAATGAAACTCCAGTATTCCAAAATTGCCCACAGCAACCGATTATGGTCCAAAAGGATGTAAATGGTGGACTGCTTCCTGTGAATTTTACTGAACCAACTGCCGTCGATAATTCAGGCAGTATAGCTAGATTGGAAGTTAAACCAGCGAGTTTTAAAACTCCGATGTACGTGTTTGACGATATGGTTGTCAAATATGTAGCTTATGACTACGATGGAAACGTAGCCATTTGCGAAATCAACATTACTGTTCCAGGTTCGTATTTTTTAGACTCATACAAAGACTAGAGCTTTGTATGATCAATTTAACATTATTTAATAACACATTTTTTGTTATTTCAGATAATACTCCGCCTCAACTCAGCTGTCCTCAAAGCTACGTAATCGAGTTGGTTGATAGGCAAGACAGTTACGCTATTAACTTTAACGAAACGAGGAGAAGATTAAATACTAGTGATGCTTCTGGTGAAGTACACATCACTTTCATCCCAGATAAAGCGACCATTTCGATTGGAGCCTTTGAAAATGTGACAGTTATCGCTGCTGATAAGTATGGAAACAAAGCATCATGTCACTTCCAAGTATCAGTACAAGCAACACCTTGTGTAGATTGGGAGCTTAAACCTCCAGTTAATGGGGCTCTTAACTGTTTACCAGGTGATAAAGGATTACAATGTATTGGTACTTGTAATCCAGGATTTAGATTTACTGATGGAGATCCAGTAAAGACTTTCTCTTGCGAAACCAATGGTCCTTGGAAGCCTAGTTCCGTTATTCCAGATTGTGTATCGGAAAGTAAGTTTAGAAAAAAAATTAGAAGACAGTTATTTATTCTTTATTTTATTTTTTAGATACACAACAAGCTGACTACCATTTCACCGCCTCAATTAACTACAGAGCAAACGGAGCAGTCGCTAACTCCTGTTTGAATCAGTATATTGAACTTTTGGCTCAATACTACAATAATCTCAATACTGTATTATCAGACAGATGTTCAGCAGTCAATGTAAAGATGAATGTTACGATTATCAAAGCTCTAGCTAATTTAGTTGAAGAAAATGTAGTAAAAATTGATTACATTCTGGAAATAGTTCCTTTATACAGACAACCACAAATCTACGATTTATGCGGTAGTACTCTTAACTTAATGTTTGATTTATCAGTTCCTTATGCAAATGCCGTTGTTGAACCCTTATTAAATGTGGCTGCCATCGGCAATCAGTGTCCACCTCTCAAAGCTCTAAAATCTACAAATGAAAGAGGCTTTACTTGTAACGTTGGCGAGGTACTTAATATGGACACGAACGATGTACCAAGATGCTGTAAGTACATACTTTTCATTTTTTGTTGTTATTAACAAATAAACTCTTAATATTTTTTCAGTACATTGCCCCGCTGGAACCTTTGCTGGCGAGAAACAAAAAGAATGTACGTATTGTCCCAAAGGTTTCTATCAAAATAGAGACAGACAAGGCTCCTGCAACAGATGTCCTCAAGGTACGTACACTCGCGAGGAAGGTTCGAAGAGCGTTCACGACTGTATCCCTGTTTGCGGATATGGAACCTATTCCCCTACAGGATTAGTACCTTGTCTCGAATGTCCAAGAAATAGTTTTACAAGCGAACCACCAACAGGAGGATTCAAAGACTGCCAAGCTTGCCCTGCGAACACATTTACATATCAACCAGCCGCTGCAGGAAAGGATAAATGTAGACCTAAGTGTAGTCCTGGTTATTACTCACCTACAGGTTTAGCGCCTTGCTCTATGTGCCCCAAGAACTTCTATCAATCTAGTAAGTATTATTCAATAGTCTGTTTTAATTGCAAATCCATTAAGAACTATATTATCATATTCTATTTAATTAGTTACAGGACAAACCTCCTGCAACGAATGTCCAAGTAACATGAAGACAGAAGGACCTGGAGCCACAGGAAGAGACGAATGTCGCCCTGTCCAGTGCAAAGAAAATGCTTGCCAACATGGCGGATTATGTATCCCTATGGGTCATAATGTTCACTGCTTCTGTCCTGCAGGATTTACGGGCAGAAGATGTGAAGTCGATATTGACGAATGTACTTCGCAACCGTGTTACAATGGAGGATCTTGTATTGATTTGCCACAAGGTTATAAATGCCAATGTCCTCCTGGATATTCTGGTATCAACTGTCAAGAAGAGCGATCAGACTGCTCGAATGATACCTGTCCTGCAAGGGCTATGTGTAAAGATGAACCTGGATATAATAACTATACGTGTCTATGTCGGTCTGGATACACAGGAATTGATTGTGATGTTACGGTAAGTCGAAATCAGATAAATACACAAAGGCCATAATGTGGAAAATTAGATAAATACATTGACCTATTCGGGCGTTTTCTATAAAAGCTAAAAACTTTCATAGTGTTAGGGGAAGTCCATATCTTTTTTTATTCAGTGGCCATTGAATATTGAACTCGTCATTTTGAAATGAGTCACACAAAAAATTACTTTTATCATATATTCCTATTTTTTGTGACGCTATATTTCATAATATTTTAATATACTGACATATCGTTATTTTTAGATCGATCCATGCACAGCAAATGGAAATCCGTGCAATAATGGAGCTAGTTGTATTGCTCTCCAACAGGGCAGATTTATGTGCGAATGCTTACCAGGCTGGGAAGGTCAATTGTGCGAAACTAACATCGACGATTGTGCTGAGAAACCTTGCTTATTAGGATCTAATTGTACAGACTTAGTCAACGATTTTAGCTGTACTTGTCCGGCTGGTTTTACTGGAAAGAGATGCCAAGAGAAAATAAATATGTGTAGTAGTAATCCCTGTAAGAATGGAGTATGTATAGATAAACTATTCGACTACGAGTGCATCTGCGACCCAGGTTGGACAGGTGACATATGTGAAACGAACATCAACGATTGCCAACCTAATCCCTGTCAAAATGGGGGTCATTGTGTTGATGGAATAGACGATTTTAAATGTACTTGTGAACCAGGATTTACTGGAAAGAAATGTCAGCATACTTTAGGTATATAACATACCTGTTTATATATCAGTTTTATCTCTAATATTTATAATTTTTGTAGATTTCTGTTCGTCAAAACCATGCCAAAACGGTGCTACCTGCACTGATTTAGTCGATAGCTTCTCTTGCAAATGCAGACCAGGTTTTGTAGGACTTCAATGCGAAGCTGAAATTGACGAGTGTCTAAGCGATCCCTGTAATTCAGTGGGAACAGAAAGATGTGTTGATTTGGACAATAAATACGTATGCATGTGCAGAGAAGGGTACACAGGTAAGGATGCAAATATGTATGTAAAAGTAAATATGAAAAAATAATTATTTTCCTATACTTTTAAATAGCCAACCCAATAAATGGCAACGTTTTTTGGTTCATTCTGATATTAGCGGGGATGAGTGTGTTACATTATTGTAGTGTGATACATTTGATCACTTTAGAAGTATTAGCAGACTTGTTCAAACACTATACGATAGGGGAATATTACCGCAACAGAGGCTGAAGTTGACATATCTCTAAAAAACAAGCCGTAAAAAAGTACTTTAAGAGTAGACTTAGGTAGAATTCGTTATTTTTAACAAATTTCGGACTGCTCTTGACATAGTGTCTAATTTTTTAATTATTAGGATAGGTACTCGAACATCGAGACTAAGATATTTAGAGTGAAACTCTTTTAAACAAATTACAAATTGTATTTTGAAATAGTTTTGCGGTTGCTATTAATTATTATGTACTTTTGTACAGTTGGTTCTATTTCCTAATATTCAAAATAGATGGCGCATTGTGACTACTCTGTTGTCTCTTTTCTATTTAACTACTATAAACGTATAGATTAAACCACTTTTTTGTATATATTCTTCTTTGTCTCTATTTTACACAGTGACAATCATATTGTGTTTATTTTCTTTTAGGAAATGCTTGTGAGATTAATATTGACGATTGTCAGTCCCAACCTTGCCTGAATGGCGGTTCTTGCAGAGATGAAGTTGGTTCTTATCGTTGTGTCTGCAAACCTGGATGGACTGGTGGTAACTGCGAAGTTGATATTGGAAGCTGTCAAACTAGACCTTGCCAAAATGATGCCAGATGTATAGATTTGTTCCAGGACTATTTCTGTGTGTAAGTATATGATTAAACACTTTAATCATGAGAAACAGATATAACTGTTTATTGCACTTTTATATTATAGTAATACTGCATAACCTGTAAGGAATTTCAGTATAAAAAAAATTACGATAGAGATCAAGTTTAATCGTTTATTTTCTAGATGTCCTTCGGGAACCGACGGAAAACAATGTGAGACGGCACCAGAGAGATGCATCGGCAACCCTTGCATGCATGGAGGAAAATGCCAAGACTTTGGATCAGGTCTAAACTGTTCTTGCAGTGATGGATTCAGTGGTATTGGTTGTCAATACGAATATGATGCCTGTCAAGTGAAAGCTTGTAAGAATGGAGCTACTTGTACAAACGACTTTCCTGGATTCAAATGTGTTTGTCCACCTGGGTATACCGGCAAGTTCTGCGAGGAGGACATTGTCGATTGTAAGGAGAATTCTTGCCCACCCAGCGCCACTTGCATTGATCTAACTGGCAAATTCTACTGTCAGTGTCCTTTTAACCTTACAGGAGAAGACTGTAGAAAAAGTAAGATATTAACATGTTTTTTTTATTGGTACTAAAATTTTGTTTATTTACAGCAATTTCTGTTGACTATGATCTCTACTTCAGTGATGCTACTCGTAGCTCTGCATCACAAGTTATCCCCTTCTATACGGGATCCAAATCTAGTCTTACAATTGCATTGTGGGTACAGTTTACCCAAAAAGATGAAAACGGAATATTCTTTACCTTGTATAGTGTGTCGTAAGTACCCACTACATCAAAAAAGATTATATAAAATGTAACATTTTGTTTATTTTAGTGACAAACATGTTCCAAACAATAGGCGTCCTATAGTACAGGCTCATTCTAACGGGGTTCAGATCTCTATCTTCCCTGATATACAAGATGTATACCTAAGTTATCGAGATTACACAACAATAAACGATGCTCAATGGCACCATCTTGCTATCGTTTGGGATGGAGAAAATGGTGGAGAACTTAAACTAATCACTGAAGGTCTCATCGCCAGCAAAGTTAAGGGATACGGAAGTGGAAGAAAACTACCACAGTAGTAAGTGTCCATTAGTAATATAAAAAAAATAGTAATATAAAATTAAAAAATAAAATTTTAAACCCGTTCTATCATTTTTTTAGTGCTTGGGTTACTTTGGGTAAACCACAAACAGGAAATCCCAAAGCCTACACCGAATCCGGCTTCCAAGGACACCTGACAAAGGTACAAATTTGGGGACGAGCTTTAGACGTCACAAACGAGGTACAAAAGCAGGTCAGGGACTGCAGAACAGAACCAGTATTATACAGAGGTTTAATATTAACATGGGCTGGATACGAAGATACCATTGGTGGTGTGGAAAGAATAGTGCCGTCTCACTGCGGGCAACGCAATTGTCCACCAGGTTACAAGGGATCGAAGTGTCAAGAGCTAGAAGTTGACAAGATACCTCCAAAGGTATATAAATTCTCTTTAATCACATTATTTATTGCTTGCTAGAAATTTATCTGAACTATAGTTCCGTAGTAATTAATACACAATAGTTTTCCATATGATTTAGATGTGTTCAGTGTACAATCGAATCTGATGTTTTACATTATGTTGGATTACTATCTGGATGCCATTGTTTCTATGATTTTAAACTGACACATTTTTAAGCTCTTGATGCTCGTGACGTTTACTTTTAAATGAATTAATGGCATAATTTAGTCACTTCACAATAATTTCATTTTTTTGGCATGTAAGATTTCATTCATTGATCAGTTCTTTTTTTTTCCTTTAAATCTTCTATACAAAACATTTCACTTATTACTCTTTCTCTTAACTTTGATATTTTTATTCTTAAGGTTATTGTGTAGGGATGAAACTGAATAAGAAATGCATATACAATAGACATATCTTACAAATTTGGATCATTCATTCTTATTGCTTCGTCAAGGTCATTGAAACGCTATTTAGCTACGTTTATGTATTTTTTATCATGATCATCATCATTAGCTATTCCATCCATTGTCGGATGTAATTTTCCCTCAAATATGTACATTCGTTTCTGTTCTTTGATTTTTATATTCATTCGTGACCAGCTATTCTTTTGATGTCATCAGTTGGTCTAGTTTGAGGTCTGCCTTTGGCTCTCTTGTGTTCTCTCGGTCACTGGACTTCTCTTTGGATCACATTTTAACACAGCAATTTTTTGAATTACATCTGGTAACTTTGATCTTCTTATTTAGTTATTTATACAGTGTGTAAAAGCCAAATGGAATAAATTCATTATTTAGGTTACTGTACATATTTATAAAAAATCCCGAAACACGTCAAATTTAAATTATAACTTGACATTCTGTAACGTGAAAATGCAACCCCTACCTTCAACCCCCTTAGAATGGCAGGTACAACCCCCAATTTTTAAAATAGAAAGTGTAGACTTGTGATATATCGTTTGAAAGGTCTTTTCATTTTCTATTCAAAAATGTTGTGGCTTTCAAGTTTATTAAGATTAATTAAGATAAAATAAATTAAAATCATGTGGTTACCGAAATTCGCTAAAATATACTCAAAACTTATTTCCCGTTTAGGGCTTAATAATGAGAAAGTGAACAAAAACCATAGCAATGTGGTTTTTAGATGGTAACCATTAAAAAACTTTAAAGAATTTCCGTGGGAACGTTATTTTAACACGCATTAGTAAATTGTTTTATTTAAGTTGTCAGTATTTTAATTTGAGTAAAAAGTTCGTTCAATTCAATTCTGAAAAATGGTTAGATTAACGGCAATGCATAAAATAACAGTTTTACAAATGATTGGTTACAGAGATAACACCCGAACACAACAGGAAGTAACTCACCTATTTCATGAGAAATTTCCTAATTTACCGAGTTTGGTCATGTAAGGAAGATAAAAAAAGCAGCTGCCAATGCGCTGAGTGATGAACTCAAATTGGATGTGTTGCTTGAGTTTCAGGAAAATCCAGTAGACAGGCATCCACTACATTCAATGCTAGCCATACATCCATAGTAAACGTATTAAAAGAAAATAAATTGCATCCCTATAAGATGATACCTACTCAGGAGCTCATGGAAGACGATTTTGATAGGAGAACTTTTTTTTGTGAGCAAATGATGGACATGTTGGATAACAATATTATCCAATTAGAAGACGTTATGTTTTCTGATGAGTGTACTTTTTCACTTAACGGTCATGCTAATCGGCAAAATTGCCGCTACTGGGCCACAGAAAATCCTCACTGGATGAGAGAAGAACACATTCAATACCCTCAAAAGGTTAATGTTTGGGCAGGGATTGTAGGAAACAATATCATTGGTCCCTTTTTCATTGAGGGCAACTTGAATGGCAACAATTATTTGGCACTACTTCAAAATTATGTCATTCCAACGTTGGCAAATTTATATCCTGATCCAGGAAACCCTCAACTTCCAGCGAATACGATATGGTTTCAGCAGGATGGAGCACCACCACATTACCAACTTAATGTCCGGCAGTACCTCGATACAATATTTCCCAATCGGTGAATAGGGAGGCGAGAATCGATTGAATGGCCAGCGCGATCACCTGATCTTACATTATTAGATTTCTTTTTATGGGGATATGTGAAGAGCCATGTGTACAAAACTAAACCTTCTGATTTAAATGACTTAAAAGAACGAATAACGCTTGCGATTAGGTCGATCACGCCTGTTATGTTAAATAATGTTAGAAGACAGTTTTATTTGAGATTATGATGTTGCCAAGACGTTCGCGGTGAATATTTTGAACATCTACTTCATTAACATTCATAGTTCTTTTTCGTATTCTACATTTTATTACGTTTTGCATTACATTTTAGTTTTTGATTGTATTGTAGCGAATTTCGGTAACCACATGATTTTAATTTATTTTATCTTAATTAATCTTAATAAACTTGAAAGCGACAACATTTTTGAATGGAGAATGAAAAGACCTTTCAAACGATATATCACAAGCCTATACTTCCTATTTTAAAAATTGGGGGTTGTACCTGTTATTCTAAGGGGGTTGAAGGTAGGGGTTGCATTTTTACGTTAAAGAATGTCAAGTTATAATTTAAATTTGACGTGTTTCGGGATTTTTTATAAATATGTACAATAACCTAAATAATGAATTTATTCCATTTGGCTTTTACACACTGTATATACGATTAATGAGTTAAATATTAAGCATTCTTCCATAGCTTTTTGAGTTAATTACAGTTTATGAATTATGCTGCTGTTAAAAGCCCATATCTAGGTACTTTTCGCTAGGACTGGCACTACATACTGGTCGAAAGTTTTGGTTTTTGGAGTGTTTGTAAAGTCAGATTTAAAGACTATTTGTAGTCGTCAAAGTGCTACTCAGGACAAGGAAGATCTTCTATTTAAACTAGTCTAGGTTCTGTTTGGAGAATTGGATTTTTTGTCCTAAGTATACATAAGATTCAACCTTCTCTATATTTTGATTGTCCAGAATTATTTTCTTTATATTCATCTAACTAACATTTGTTAGATATTTGAGTATTTGGTAGAACTATTCCTAGTCCGATAAAAAATATTTGGGGCTAAGCTGGCAGTGGCAACAGAGCCCATTCTGAACATTCCTTAGGCAGACGACTAAATAAAACAATCAAAATTCTTCAGTTATGATATTTCTATGTGTCTCTGAATAGCGTCTTCATTCGAAAATGTTTAAACATCCAAATTGATAAGCAGTTGTATTCGAACCACAATATACAGAACTAACGGTATCCTCTTGTGCATGTAGCCACTATCGCCTGACGTCAAATGGAAACCTCGATTTTAAGGTATCAGTGCTAAATATATATAGAATTTAGTTTTTACAAAATTTAATTTTCATAAAATACTTTCCATTTCTATATCAATGTTTGAGACCCATTTTTTTCTTGGGTTTCATTATTTGTTTCTTTGTGTTGATTGTCTGGTTCCAAATTTTTAATGGTGTTCTTTCTTTAATCATAAAAAAGCTGTCGCATTCGATAAAAGTCTAGCAGCAGGGCTTACTTTTTATTCCATTAAGCCTTTTAAATTGAAATGTTCTCACAATCTACGGGTTAGTGGTAATTCTGTAGTAGATATATTGTGCAGAGCTTAAAAAGAGTCTTTATATCAGTACTTTTAGTCGTTTTGCTTGTATTTTTACAAGTAGCAGAACTCGACGCTAATGTACTGTATTTTAAGTTCACAAAAATAAAAAAAATAATAATAAAATAGCACTTTATAAACACAATGAAACCACTAGAAATTTTACAAAAGCCTAAATTAACAAATAATTTATATCATTGAATCATGAAGCATTAAAGGACCATTGTATTAAACTTTAGATTGAGAATTTCTACTTTCCGAGTGACGTAACTACATGCGCGGCCTGGTATGAATTTAAATATTATAATCAGCAAACCGTAAGTTCTATCTGTAAAATTAAATAGCATATTATTCAATCTCATGTAAAATTCTAATATTTAAGTACACTTCTTTTGAATTTGTAAGTCTGTATACATCTTTCTGAGAAGTGTTTTGTGTATTTTAAAATATTGTTTTTTCTTTGTAAAAGTCGTGAATTTTATGAGCAATGCGTTCCATTATAGTTATCTGGTTAAACAATTACGTTAAAATGTGTTTGATATATTTATTTAATTTAAATTTGACATAATATAAACTGATTGAAATATATTCTAACTAAATTTGATTTCAGGTTGAGTACTGTCCTGGAGATCTATGGATAATAACCAAAAATGGCTCTGCGCTTGTAGTGTGGGATGAACCAAATTTCAGCGACAACGTAGGAGTGGCGCAAGTTCAAGAAAAGAGTGGACATAGACCTGGACAGACACTTTTGTGGGGAATATATCAAATAGCTTATGTAGCATCTGATGCTGCAGGAAATACTGCCACCTGTACCTTTAAAGTATCAGTGTTATGTAAGTATATTGTAAAATAAAAAATATTTTCTTATATTAAAAACTGCATCTACAAAATACCCTGTGAGTGCCACAATTTGTACATGGGAGAAACCGCAAGACCACTAAGTATCAAAGTAAGCAAGCATGAAACTTACATCAAGACTTCGACAAATTCCAGATATGCAAACATACCTGGAACAACGAATAAAGACCACAATGGAAAGATGGATTAATAATCAGAAAAGAAACAGACATAAAAAAGAGAAAAATCAAATAAGCAGCCGTCATCCTACTCAACGAAGAAGAATATGTAGCAAACCCATCAGCAGAATGTAGGAGGCTTTAATTGCCAATACTAAAAGAATAAGTCAATAATAAGAATATACCAACAATAGCGGAGTAATAGAAGTGGAGACAATCATCTACAATTCACACACACACACACACACACACACACACATGTTTGTTAACACATATTATACAAGCATATATCACAAAAAATACACATAATATTCAGAATTTGATATTCCGTGGGTAAAAAACATTGCCCTCAGATTTTTCAACCATAAACATGCTGTTGTCTACAATATCGAGGCTAAAAAGTCAACTATCAGTTTTGAAAAACATCAAACCTACAAACATCTACAAACAATCTACAAACAACAACTTGTTGGTTATACATTTCCCAGAATTTTTAAAATAATTATTTTTGAAAACGATTTCTGGAGCGACAATCGAAACGTCAAACTTTGTTTAGTTAAAAATGTAATTGTGGTTTTATCCAGAATTGGAATTGGAATATCCGGATGGAATTACTACGGAAGCCATAAAACTGTTGGAAGATGATAACACCGACATGCTGGTAACAATTTTCAATGCCATATATAACACCGGCCATATTCCAACGGATTGGCTTTATTCAACCTTTATAATGATTCCTAAATCAAAAAGAGCGACAAAATGCAAAGACCACAGACTGAGAAGTTTATTGGGCCATTTGCTTAAGGTGTTTCATCCTTCACAGAAGAATGTTCAGAAAGCTGGAAGATCTAAGTGGTGAGACACAATTTGGTTTCAAGAGCGGACTGGGTACACGTGAAGCAGCTTTCTGCTTGAATACGCTTGTACAAAACTGCATGGGTCAACGAAAGGATATAGTCATAACATTCCTCGATTATGAAAAAGCGTTTGACACCGTAAATCATTACGCAATGATAAAAATGCTACACAACGCTAACATTGACGAGAAAGATATAACAGTTATCCAGAATCTCTATTGGAATCAAAAAGCACGAGTGAGACTGAACAAATCAACCAACACAGAAGAATTTGAAAGTTTAATAGGGATGCGACAGGGGTGTATTCTGTCTCCTATGCTCTTCAATCTCTATGTGGAGAACATTTTTGCAGAGGCACTGGAAGGCTCTGAGTGTGGAATAAAGGTAAACGGGTTCCCGATAAATAATATTCGTTACGCCGACGACACCGCGATAATAACAGATAACAAATTTGATATGCAGCTGATGTTAAATAAAATAAACACCGTAGGAAAAATATATGGCTTGAAGATAAATGCTGGAAAACTAAATGCATGGCAATAAGAAAAAACGCACATTTAAGAATACAACTGCAAGTAGATAATGCTCCAATCGATCAAGTGAAAACATTTAAATACTTGGAAATGATGATGAATGACCAATGGGATCCTCAACAACAAATAAAATGCCGTACCGAACAAGCAAGACAAGCTTTTATCAAATTTAAACCGCTACTATGTAACCGCAATCTTTCCTTCAATCTCCGCTACAGGATGGTTAAATGCTATGTATGGTCCATATTGTTATACGGCATGGAAACATGGACGTTAAAAGTATCTTCCAATAATAAGTTGGAGGCCTCCGAAATGTGGACGTTGCGAAGAATGTTCCGCATACCATGGAAAGATAGGGTGAGAAACGAGGAAGTCTTAAGAAAGGCAAATACTGAGAGAGAACTACTCAATTTGATCAAGGTACGAAAAATTGGATACCTCGGCCATTCTAAGAGGAAAAACATACGCAATCCTTCAACTAATCATCCAGGGAAAGATTAAAGGCAAGAGAGGAGTAGGTCGCAAACAAATGTCGTGGCTACGGAACATAAAGAACTGGACAGGCATAAATAACACTGGCGATCTTTTGCATGCCGCAAAAGACAGACGTCTGGCCTTAAGATAATTCGCCAACGTACTATAGGTGCACGGCACTATAAGAAGAAGAAGGTTTTATCCTGTATAAGCATAACATTTTTTGACGAAGTAGAACGTACTAAGAGTTGTTTTATCAGAAATATAGAAAAATCAAAATTACCCATTAACCGTGTTGCTCAATAAAATGTTAACAATCTCCCGTTTGAATTCATGAAAAAGTCGTTCTGTAATCTTTCTGTGTAATTTTGAAAATGATTATTTAAATAGCTTTTTTTACTTCATACAACATATTTCAGAGCAGATGAAATTACGAAACAAAACCAAATATGAAAACATTGCCACAAAACAAATTATGCTTCTTATATTTCAGCTGAATTCTGCCCTGAACTTCCGGACCCAATTGGTGGTATGCAGTCATGCAAAGATTGGGGCGCTGGTGGCCAATTCAAGGTCTGCGAAATCGGCTGTAATCCCGGCTTACGTTTCTCACAAGAGATTCCACTATTCTACACCTGCGGCGCTGAAGGTTTCTGGAGACCGACCAAAAATCCGAACCTACCACTAGTCTATCCAGCTTGTTCCTCGGCTAAACCAGCTCAAAGAGTCTTCAGAATCGAAATGTTGTTCCCCAGTTCAGTACTATGTAACGAAGCTGGACAAGGAGTGCTTAAGCAAAAGGTGAGACATGCAGTAAACGCCTTGAATAGAGACTGGAACTTCTGTTCGTTTTCTGTCGACGGTACAAGAGAATGCAAAGAGTTGAACATTGATGTTAAATGCGACCACAGAGCTGGAAGACAGACCAGACAAGCTAGCGAAGATGAAGATGGTGGAACCTATGTTATTAAGACCGATGTGCCAGTTGAAAAGTAAGTTTGGATTTTGTATGCTTGAAACATTGGCATTTTTCGTTACTGCTTCAATCTAGGCATTAGCTTCTTTATTCCAAGTTGGAAGTTGGTAACATCTTGGATCAACTGTTTAAATTGAACTTTTTCAACAATTTGCAGAAAATATCCAATTTATAATAAGATTTGAAATGAAAAAATTTCAGTTATCAATATAGCAGTATATTTTTACAACCTATAAGCCTTCATGCTGGTCAAAGAGTGCGCCTTGTTATCCTAGTCTTCTGTTTCTTCTATGGCATCTCTGCACCATCAATGCTGTTGGTGAGCGGATCCTATTCGCCTTTTAATTTTGTCCATTAAGATAGCTATCTCTCTCTCTTTAGCCTTAAGTAATCCAACTTTGGACATGGGCCTCCCCCAAATCAATCCAGTGTTTTCTATTTTGCGCCACTTGCTTCCAGTTGTGTCCTCCGATCTTCTTAATGTCATCAGCCCATCTCATTTGTAGTCTTCCTCTGTTTCTCTTTCCTAACCATGGTCTCCGTTGTTGTATTTCGTGGTTCCATCTTTTTCCTTCAGTCTGGCATTGTGTCCTGCGAAGCTCCATTTTAATTTGGCAGCATGTTATCCTGCGTCTTTTACTTTGGTTTTGCTTCTGATCCATTTGTTTGTGTTTTTTTGTCTATAAGTCTCACCCCGAGCATTGATCTTTCCGTCGCTCTTTGCGCCTTTACTTTTTTATCCATATTAGACTTGGTAAGTGTCCACGTCTGTGAACCATACGTGAGTATAGGGAGGATACACTGATCGTAAATTCTGGTTTTCAAATATTGTTCTATTTTAGTGCTTTTCAAGATCCAACTCAGTTTTCCAAATCATGCCTACGCTAACCTTATTCTTCTGATAATTTCGGCAGTTTGATTTTCTTTGTTAACTTTCATTATCTATCCCAGGTAGATGTATTCGCTTGCTGTTTCTTAATTTATGTCGTTTAACGTTATTTCTCTAACGTTCGGTGTATTTGTCATTATTTTTGTTTTTTCCAAGTTCATCTTAAGAACTAGTTTTTCCGAAGCTTGGAATAGTTGCGTCATCATGGTCTGTAGTTCTTCGAAAGTTGTAGCGAATATTACGATGTCATCAGCGTATCTCAAATGACTCACTTTTTTTCCATTAACATTTATTTCTTTGTCTGCCCAGTTAATGTCTTTGAACACGTCTTTCAGTCTTTGGTTTTCGCATCTATTTGTATTTTCATTGTAGCTTTCTTGTAAATCTTATGTATGAGCATTTTGTATCAGGAGTCTATCCTGCAGCTGTTCACAGCTCTCTTTATTGCCCAAAGTTCTATGAAGTCGAATGCCTTTTCATAATCAACGAAGCCAATGTATAAGTTCAGGTAATATTCATTGGCTTTCTCTATTTGCGTTCTGTCTGTAAAAAGATGATCCGCTGTACTGTAACCTTTTCGGAATCCTGCCTGCTGTACCGGTTGATAGCTATCGAGCTTCGATGTTAACCTGTTAGTTATTACTCTCATAAACAGTTTGTACATTTGGGACAACAGGGAGATTGGCCTATAGTTCTTCAGATCTTCCCTGTCTCCTTTTTTGAAGAGTAGTATTGTCAAACTTTCATTCCAATCATCTGGGACTTCAAGATAGCACTGAAGAGATTATATTTGGCTACGAGATAAAGTTTTTAACTCTGTTTACGAGTTGGTTATTTATATGCAACCACTTTTGAATATGGGACTTTCTACTGAGTATCATTAACTTCCTTTTTAAAATGTTAATATTAAGACTGTACTTCTCTTCCACTCCCACTATGTCTTGTAACTCTTCTATGTTGTCTGCTATAATAATCCTTTAATCAGAATATCACAGATTATTTATAAGGACTCCATTTATTTTGATACATCTTTTTATTCTTGTGTGCAAGTTCTTCTCTAAATTTATGTTAAACCCAGTGGGAGAGGATGCAGCCCTGTCTTATTCCTTAAGCTATTTATAATTATTCTATTCTTTACAGACCGTTGGTAATCATTAATTATACCTTTTGATCCCAGTATAGTTATTGAATCATCCTTATACCTTTATCATCAAGACCAATCGATTCAACGTTAGTATGAATAGTTAATATCTTAATTGTTTACGGCCTTTCGGTGATTGATAAAGCAGATAAAGACATTATTTTTCTGTTAATGTCATTTCAGCACTTTTATAGCATGTAAAAAGTATTTTCCGTGTTATCCAGTTGTTTTAAAAACCAAGGTGAGTGTTCCCTGTTCCCTTTTCGCATTTATATAAATCCGCATATGTAGTTGCCTTTAGCAACGTTTGAATACATGGCTCATAAAACTGATCAGGCGACGATCTTCGCAACGCCTGTCATGGTGCTTCTTTGGAACAGACCTGATTTACTTTAAGAAATTCAAAAGTTTGTTCATGATTGTTATTATAATGTTATTTTATGAAATTTAAAAATCTGAAAATTGTTGATTAGTTTATCCCAGTTATTAAAACGTAAAATAAAAAAAAGTTAATGTTTATCATGATATTTTTGCATGTCATAGTTCAAACACACATACTCACTTCTTCATAGTACGTGTTGTGTTTTGTTGTTGTTGTTGATAGTTGCATGGCTTTGAGAATATAGTTATTAGATTAGTTGAATGTGTAGAAGTAGCATCTCATCTTATTATAGAAGTTCCCGACAAGGCAGACAGTCGTCCAGCGATACCTACGACATTGAAATCACCTTCCCAGCTATCAAGTAAGCATGTCGTATTTTTGTTTTATGATTTATTTTTCGATTATATTGACCGTAGAACAAATATTGTATGCAACACAAATTTAACATCAGGCATTCACCGCATATCATTGTTTTGAGCACAATTTCACATGTGTTACATTACAATAATTGAGACTAATTTTTAAGTAGTTCAGTTCTTGTAGAACGATATTTAGTGCACGACAAAAATTTAATACTTTATAGATTATACACATTGACGATTGTCTTTTCTTAGTGATCCTGTGGTCAATATAAACACGAATGAAAGGACTACAGTCAAGGCTCTCTTAGAGAAACTCATTTTGGAAGAAGATCAGTTCGACGTTGGAGATATTCTTCCCAATACAGTGCCTGATCCATCTTCCCTTCTTCTGCAGTCCGACTACGCTTGTCCTATTGGACAGGTTGTTATGGCGCCAGATTGTGGTACGTATTTTTATTAGTTTTCATCCAAATGAATATGTGATTTTTAACAAAGATCATTATAATCATTTTATAGTTTGATTTAACAATACGAATAAAAAAGAATAATTACTTAGTAAAACGATAAGTAAGAACACAAGCTATGAAGAGGCCTAACTATATTTTGAGGCTTTATCAGACTGTAATGCTACTTATTCTTATTCCAGTAGCATTAAATGATTTCTTTGTGTGGTATTGGTAGGTATAATGTGCTCTTTTCGATCCTTAGTAATAAAAACTCAGAACAAAATATATTTCCACTAACAAGATATTTTATTTCGATAATAAAAAATAGTGGTTATTCTTTAATTATTAATTATTAGGTATACAAAAAATACCCCACCCAAATGCATGACAAATCTTTGGTAACACTTCGACTGGACAGGACACTGATAACTTTACATTATTTGTCAAAAACAAAACAAAAGGCTCTACAATCGGTCTTCATAGAAAATTTCAGTTTGTGTTCTAATAGTTTTTCTTCAAAAAAAAACGGACCAAAAAACGATATTACAACTTACAGTTAGTTCTATTTTCACCAAAATCTTGAAGTTAATAGACTGCAGCTGAACACTTTATGTATGCCTTCATATTATTACTCATAATATTTTGTTGTGGCATACTTCTGAAAAAATGCCGGCGTTTCACTCGCTTTTAACTCCCCTTGAATATTTTAGTGGGGATCGCTGACGTACTATTTCTCTGAGGCATAATAGTCTTCAACCTTCGATTTTTCAAAAACATATAATATGTGTTCTGGTTGAAAAACTAAGATAATTATTTTAAATTTATGTGAGACAGACAAGAAAGCATGAAATAAAAAAGCTTGGCGATTGCGTCCCTTAGAGGCATTTGGCAGTGTAAATAAACAATTGGATTGTGCTGACAATCCATTAGGTAAACATTTTTATCCTAAATACAAGAGTTTATTGTGAAATTAATAACATATTTACAAAATCCATTTTTCAAAATATAAACACAAAGCTAAAAGTTTAATTTGGATTAACTGAAAGAACTTCATGATATAAAAGAACCGTAAATAACATTTTATGTAATTTTCTGCTGTAGCTTGGTCATTTTACGCATAGAGCAAGAAGCAAGATACATAATACTTGATAATACAGTTTAATATTATTATAATTAAACCTAACCTAACTTTTAGCTTTTTGTTTGTGTTTATATTTTGAAAAAATGGATTTTGTAAATCTGTTATTACTCAATAATTTTATATTAGGATAAATATGTTTTAATTTTAATACACTTTTCCCGCCTTTTAATTTACCAACTGTCTTTTTATTATCAAAATATTCAATAAAAACTCTGAACCTTGACTAGGTAAACAATGGAATGTAGTGGCCCGAATTTATATGACTTTTACTGTTGCATTGAATTACAGCACATTTTAAGATATTTAAATTTTTTAACAAGTTGATTGTTTTCATTGATATTATTAGAAAACGACATTCTTGACAAAAATTTCGAACTTTACTATATAACACACTATAAACGGCAGCAGAGTAGGACTCGACGGCAAACATGGCACTTTGGCAATGTAGAGGGGTTACGAGTACGGGTTATCCCAATACATATTGGAAATTTTTATGATAATATATATTTATAGTGAAAAAAAAAAATGCTACAATCTTGATGGATTTTTTTGTTTTGACCTCTGATTCTCATATTTTTTCCAATTTTCGTTCAACCTCTTACACAACACAACAAGGAATAGTGAATTTGGATTTTTAACACATAAGTCAAGTCACGTACCAGTGGGGGGAAGGATAGAGCCGTTAGAAGTTGATGGAAAGAAGGGTAAACAAAAACTGAGGAGAAGATGGAAGGACTGTGCGGCAGAGGACTTGAGAGAGAGAAAGGTTCAGGACAAAAATGAAAGGCGAAAAAGAATAAAGAACAGCGACCTCTGAAAAAGGAAAAGTTGAGGAAGAAAAAGAAGAAGAAGTCAAGTAAATTACCAAATAAATTAAATCACTGAATCCGGAGTAAAAATAGCTAAAAGATAGCTTTTAAAGACTTTATAATGTTTTCTAGGTATTTTTCACGACGATTAATGCATTTTTCTATTCGCTTTAACGTATTTTGAACATTTTTATACCACTCGTTATTCGGCATAATTCAAAATACAGGCTTTTTTAGGCTCTGTCAAAGTAAAATCAAAATCAAGCTTTTGGAGACATCGACATCATTGTTTCTGACGTCCAAGTGGACTTAACTTTAAACTGTTGTATCTGTTTGTTTTTAAAATTTTATGCGCCGTTTTTTTTTCTTATCAGTTTCTGTATTTTTTTTTCTTGAGTCGTTCAGTTTCGACGATGCTGATCCCACACAAAATGTTGTACAGTTTCCATTTGTAGAGCCACGTTTACAGATATTTTTGTTTCGTATTACTACTTGTCATACACACGTAAAACTATTGCCGAGTCCGTATATAATAATAATTACTATATGATTTATCTTTATTTCAGTACCTTGTGCCATCGGTACCTACTACGACAAAGACACCAAAACATGTGTATCATGTGCCAAAGGCTACTACCAAAGTGAAACTGGTCAGACTCAATGTATACAGTGTCCAGCTATAGCAGGCCGCTCAGGTGTTACTGTAACCGTTGGTGCTCGAAGTGCAGCAGATTGTAAAGGTAATATACGTTTAATATTCTAATTGATTTGAATACACTAATAAGTGCTTTGCAGAACGCTGTCCCGCCGGTAAATTCTACGACCATGAAGCAGGCCTCTGTAGGAGCTGTGGTTACGGTTTTTACCAACCCAACGAAGGATCCTTCTCTTGCGAAATCTGCGGCCTTGGCAAAACTACCCGAACCAACGAAGCAGTGTCAATTAAGGAATGTAGAGATGAATGCAGTAATGGTCTACAGCTAGGAATCGACGGTAAATGTGAACCATGTCCAAGAGGAACCTATAGAACTCAAGGTATCGAATCTGCTTGCCAGATGTGTCCCTTGGACTATACAACGCAGAAGAATGGAGCTGTAACAAGAGAGGAATGTTCTTTGCCTGTGTGCAAACCGGGAACATACTTGAATGGTACTCAGAACAGATGCGTTGATTGTAAGAAAGGATTTTATCAGTCAGAATATCAGCAGACTACCTGTATTCCGTGCCCGCCAAATACGAGTACCAACGGACCTGGAGGAGTAAGTAGCATTTACAGTAAAAGTATTAAAATATTTTGATAAAATGTTTGCACATGTGAGTCCACTTTCTAAATACGTAAAAAAAGGAAAAAATAACTGATAATTGGTTTAATTCTACCGGTTTCGAGTCTTACCATTTCCAGTCCATCTTCAAATCCCCGATAGGAAGTTTTAACCGCTACAAAAGAGATATTCCAGTTGTTATAGCTTATAAATTATGTCAATCTTAGGTTTACATTCAGTATTTGAAAGTTGTGAGTGTATTATAACCATACACAGAATGTAGTTCGAGGTACTATTTTTATTGGGAATACGACACAATAACACAAAAGAGTGGTTAAATAAACTTAACGAAGACCTGAAGATGAGCTGGAAATTGTAGAGTTCGAAACCTATCGTCCAACATACAATTAAACCAAAATTGCGTTTAAGTCTTTTCTTTTCTTACCTATTTATAAAATATTTTGCTTATAGACCAGCAAATCTGAGTGCACAAATCCCTGCGAGACCAATGGACCTGAAATGCAGTGTGATGTCAACGCCTACTGCCTCCTCATCCCCGAGACGGGCGAATTCGATTGCGATTGTAAACCTGGTTTTAACGGTACCGGCAAAGTCGGTAACTGCTTTGATTTATGTGAAGGATATTGTGAAAACGAAGGCACTTGTGTCAAAGATGTTAGAGGGCAGCCATCGTGTAGATGTATTGGAAGCTTCACCGGAAAGCACTGTGCAGAGAAATCTGAATTTGCTTATATTGTCGGTGGTATTGCTGCTTCCGTTATCCTTATTATCTTTATCGTACTTTTAATATGGATGATTTGTGCAAGGTAAGTTCATTGAATTATTAATAACATTTACATAATAATATTAGTTTAAAAATACAGGCATATTGTGTGGTTAAGAATGATCCTTCTCCTTTTATAAGCTATCCGTAGAATTATTGTAACTTCATCATTTTCTGACTTATATTGTTGCAAAAAAATTTAACTTGGGATAAACGAATGACATAACTAGTTTAAGCACTAGAAGACCCAACATTGCGTAAAATCTGAAGATTTTACTTTAATTTTTAAAAAAGTATATAATATTTATATAAAACCGAAATGTATGGCGTGTTCTGCAACTTTTTAAGCAACAAATAAGGATCAACAGTTGCAAAAATTGTATTATACTAATTTTTAACTGTGATCTTCCTAATTGTGTAAACCGACTAATATTTTTGTGTACTTTTTAGAGCAAGCCGAAGGAAAGAACCAAAGAAACTCCTTACTCCTGCCACCGATCAAAACGGTTCCCAGGTGAACTTCTACTACGGTGCTCCAACTCCGTACGCCGAAAGCATAGCTCCTAGTCATCACTCCACATACGCCCATTACTACGACGACGAAGAAGACGGCTGGGAAATGCCCAACTTCTATAACGAAACCTACATGAAAGAGAGCTTGCACAACGGAGTCAACGGCAAGATGAATAGTTTAGCTAGGTCTAATGCCAGTATATATGGTACAAAAGACGACCTCTACGATAGACTGAAACGCCATGCCTATCCTGGCAAAAAAGGTAACGAAGATGATAGTTAGAAGAGTAGATCCGTTTTAATAACTACGCCAATGTTGGACAAATCCTTCTGTAGTAGAGTTCGTTCAATTTTGTGGTTTAAATCACTGGCCAATAATGTAGAACTGTTACTGAACAAAAACGGTTCAATATTTATTCGGAATCTACTTCCATTCTCCACCTAATAAATTATTTAAATTTTAAACTTTTCACTCATAAGAAATTAGAATCCATATATTCTTCACACAATGAAAGAAAACAGCTATGATAGTTGTTCTCGTTAATTAATTGATTCTCTTGTATTAATAAATAATATTACACAAAAAAAGAATCCCTGCTAAATATGGTAATGAACGGCAATGACGCACTACGTAAATCAAAACAAGAAGTATAGGTATAATTATAAAATAAAAACCAACAAAAACGTAACCAGTATGCTACTTTTTATTATAATTTTTGTTTGTTTTGTAAACAACTAGATAGATTTAAAGATTTAACTTAAAATTAAAGTTGGATTGAAGAACGGATGATATGTATTAGAAAAAATTGTTTTTGAATTTAGCGTGCCAAAAAACTGGATTTTTTAAATATTAGTATTGAAAAAGTACTGAAAAAGTAGTTTTTTACACATTAGTACCTAACTGTTTTTCGTGACACTAAAAACACTCATTTAAATACATAAAGAAAAGGTCATTTTATCAAAAAATATTTAACTAGAATTTTAGTTAAATAAATCAATAAAATTGTCTTATTTCTGCATTATGTAATAAACGTCAAACAATTGCACTTCGCGTATGTCAAATTATCCGCATACAGAAACACCGTTGAAACTCATCAGCGTACCTGTAAAATAATCAAAAGGATTAAAAAAAACTTATATTAAAACATCGAATCTTAAAAAGCATCAAAAATATAAAGGAAACTTCATATTTTGGTAGGAAGGAAGAATTGGGTAAAGTTAAAAATGTTTTAAAAGTGTCTCAAAAATATTTTGAGAAGGAAGAATTGTAGTGAAAGTTAATATTCCTGATCTAGCACAGTGCTGTTCAAAGTTTAGCTAAACAAACAATTATTGTAATTACTATTTCATATTACACTATAAATGTGAAGAAACTTTTTTGAATCACAGATATTGAACTAGCTCTAAACATTTTTCTTTGTGAAAAAACTCTACAGAAGGTTCTTTCAAAAGTTAAACAGAAACCGATTGCACAATGTACCTAATAAAATATTCACCATTGCATTTTCACATCTCACGTATCATTCATTTAAAACCTGTGTAATGCATGTCAACATTACTAATTTAACATTGTGTACAGTTACTAAAATCTCTTGTTTCATCTAAGTACAGGTATACGTTAATTTATATTTCTGTATAGGGAAAACTAGGTTAACCGATGGTGTCACTATACTATTATAACTGGGTTGAGAATATAGCAGGGCATTTTTACAAACAATTATCATTAACAATGGTATTATTGGTGGTGTAATTGCTTTAAAATATGTAATTTTGTCCTACTTATCTATATAGTGTAGTATTTTGTGTGCTTTTTTTGGACGTGTAATGCAATGATAGCATCTGGCTACCTGATCAGGAGTTTATTTATACAATAATAAAAGCGTTGAAGTAGATATGAACGGAGAACTGAATGAAAGTTTCAGGTCTCTTACAATATGTTCTATTTTGTTTTAATATACAGAGTATATTAATATACAGGGTACATAAAAATAAATGTACAACAAATATATCTTGTAACGCTGCAAAATATTAAATTCGTCTCTAGCTACAGTTTTTGGTCCGAAATCTAGACTAGAAGCAGACAATTTAAAGTAGGTATTTGAATATGAAAATGTTTTTTGAGGCCATTCGAAATAATAATGTTTTTGTTGATATATTAATATTAACATGTTGCAAGAAAATAGAAAATAATGAGGTCTTATCATTTTACCGAATCTAAAATTTCAAAATAATTGTATTGTATTAATTTAAAAAAAAAACAAAAAAACACTAGTTGAGATTTGGAAAGATTATAACTGAAAACACTTTTTCAAGGTCATTTTAGTGGGACTTTTTTACTTGCCAAGTAAAGGAAGATGTTTAGCTCTCTAAAAGCGAGATATTTCCAGATAATTAAATTGAAATGTGACAAAACAATCGGTGGGCTGAGTTCAAACGTACTGTGGTACGGTCTATTTTACAAGACCACGTGGCTTAAGAAAAACCTGGAGCAAAATTGTTAGACTAGCAAAGAATTGGATTGATTAAAAACCTTTATAAAAGAGATATGACTGTAGCATCGTTTGCTGTCGTAAGTGAAGTAGCGTAGCTCTACTACGTAGCCTGGCTTTGGGAAATTTTGTAATCATTACTTATCTTCATCTTCACTCTCTGATGAACTTTCTTAAAAAAAAAAAAAATTTAAGGGATTTTTGTTCCATAACTTTTTTAGGTATCGATTTATAATCTTTTTTGGTTTTACTGAGTTTTACTATTTTGTTCTTTTTTTTTTCTGTCCTTTAAAATAATTTTCATATGAGTCGCAGTTAATATGGTAACATGTTGTTTTTGCTTTCTTTGACCTGGTTTAGAAGATGGTGCAATTATTGGTGTCGTCGCTATAGCAGAAAACGATACCGAAGTTTTATGGTTATCAATAAGTTCTTGGTTACAAGCAACTTTCAAAATAGGTTCAGACCATTTATCCTTATTTCATAGAGCTGCCAAAGAAGATGTATATCTTGAAACTATGCTTATACCACCAGAATGCGCATCTTCAACATTCTGGACGTTTGGATCTTGGTTTTCAGCGATTTATTCCGATTCTTAGGCCACCAGCGAAGCTTCCAGAAAATTTTGATCTGTGAATACATTTGGGTTCAATGGGTAAATTCCCATGGCTCGAAACCCAGATTCTACTTTACTTATAGTCGCAACGTGTATGTATGATTTATTGAAAAGACCTGTAACATCGTATGAAGTTATCTTAGACATCAAATGTGTCTTCATGTGCCTGTTGCATGCATGCCTATAAGCAGCTTTTAGAGGACCTTATAACGACACATCCAGCTGCTGTGAGAACTGTGTGGTGTAATGGAAAGCATTATGGTGTGGTTTTCCTTGCAAAAATTAAATGCTTGCAGAGAAATATGACTACTGTGATTGTCCAGAATTAACAACACAGGTAATAGTCGGGTGGGTTTAGCAAATGATGCGAAGTGTTTGAGGCAAGTGACAAATAAGTCTTCATTTATCCAGCCGTTTTTAGAGTTGGTGTATAATGCACCAGCTGGTCCACCTTTTTCTAATAAGGGCGTCATTCTCTGTCTGGCAAAAATAAACATTGGTGGTATGAAGTTTCCGCCCACACTAATCGCACGCATGACTGTTGTGTTGCTTCCTCGTTCGCCGCTTGTAACAGATCCGGCTCTTCTTTGTCCTTTTTTGGCGATCTTTCGGATACTTTTTCTGGTATCACCCTGGTGATACTAGTTTCGATAGTATTGTAAATATTGTTTGGAATAAACTTATGTTTTTCTATTTAGTCGCAAAGTTTATCATAAAAATGGGTTATTTCTTCTTTGTTGAAAGCAGAAATTCTATTTCAGCTTGTCGCTTCAGCTTGTCGCTTCAGCTTTGAGTATAGAAATTAAAGGATTGCGTCTCATAAAGGCGTGTACTCAATCGAATACAGCTGTTTTGCAGCTTTGATCAAAATTGTGTTTGATATTGTTGAACTCAGCATATTTATATACAAGTTTACGTAAATCTGCTACATTAAGTTCATAATATAAAGAACCCAGCAAATTACTTGTTCAGCAATTTCAGTTTCTTCCTCTTGGGTGAAAATGGGCATGCGACCCTGATGTGGTAAATGATATGTTATACTGGTTTGATGCTTTTCTTTTAGACAAACCTCCTTTAAGCGCAGCTTTAGCAGATTGAAGATCTTCTTCGGTCCAAGCCGCTTTAGCAGTGATCCTTTGACGATTTGTTGGCATATCTACAACATTAATAAAATTGGCCACTAAGGGGTAATGGCGCTCAGATGAGTGGTATAACTCCGAACGTTTTGTAATTAATTTAGTTTATAAAAAAGCATACACAATTATTGAAACTTCATTGCATTATCACAAAATACAATAGTTTTATTGTCAGAAAAGTAAACTTAATATTTAAATAAGCAATAAAGTTTTGAACTTACCGACAAAAAACACTTAATCAAAAATTAAATCAGCTCGATCACAGACGAACAAATGTACTTCACGGTCACATAGCACCGTGCTGCAACGTGGCGTGTTGCTACGTTACAGTTTAACATAATTACAGAGGTGAGCGTTATTATCCAGTGAGCGCTATTCTCCTCCTTACCTTACCGTTTGTAAAATGGGCAGTCACTCCCATGTTATATAGCAGATATTCACTTCTTCGCCTTACGATAATGTGAATTGCCAATACGAAATAGCAATGATGAATGAAGTAATTGTATTAGTACTAGATATGCAGACGATACAAACAAAGGATAACGGGGTACGTCACATATTAAATAATATGATATTTTGGACACTTAATTCGAAAAAAACTGATTTAGAGACCGATGAACTAATGCTCTCATAATATCGGGAGCAAAACTGCAAAACAGCTTTTAAAATTAATAAGGGAAGCCTCGGGACTGCTTTGTTACAACACGTCTATTATCAGTTATACAGTTTAACATAATCCAACGTTCCATAATTCATTTATTTATTTGAGCACGTGCCTTGCTACATTTTATGATATTCTGAAACAATTCTAACATCTTATTTTATCTAATCCATTATCATATTGCATGGTTATTACTATTGTCTTTAAGTCTGTGTAAATGATGATTTGTCCTGCACACTTTTAATAGATAGCATGGATAGATAGAATGGAACCTATTTTCACACCAGAGATGATAAGGCATATTTTAGGGTTACATTGTACATATTTGAAGGAGCTTAACAATATTGGCGTTGAATTTTCTGAATACTTACTAATTCTAAACAACTAATCCTACTAATTGTTTCAGATAAAAGTGACAGTGAGAGTGAAGGTCAATAAACTAAATCTGGTCATTATCTGTCAATGCTCAAGTAGCAAATATCTCTAGTGAATATTATATTAATGCATTTTTGATGTAAGTACCATATGAACGTTTAATTTATATTTACACATAACTAGGTACATTTTGTAATATATAAATGAACATTGTATTTGTTGACCTATATTTTACGTATATTTATATTTGTGGTAGTTCTGTAAATATTAAAATTGGTGGGAACATATAAGTAACTTAGAATGTGTTAATCTTTTTTTACGAATTATAACTTTCATAATATTATAGTCACGACCAAGAAAAAGCGCATGATACACTACACCACTTGATTATCTTTCCGACGCAGTATTAATTGGCTGAACGATTCTATCTCGCCTCTAGAGGTTAATACAAGATTGTTCAGCTTCGCTTTTTTTTTGGATATATAGTTCTAAATACTCTGATGTACGTAAATATGTAAAAAAAGATTAACTACATCTACATAGGTTATGGTTTGAGTTACGATGTACCCACATCCCGTTATTTTTACGTGGTACTACGGTTTAGAAAGTGACAACTTCATTATACCAATATCACTGACTTTGTCACCTTTTAAACTACTTCAAAGTATCTTAAAGTCTAATTACAACTTGTATGAAATTTCTTTACTTCTCTAATATTTATTTATATAAAATTAAAACATAAATTTCAATATTTCTATCATAAAATCAAATCCTGTTGTCCCAAGCAGATCCCAAGCAGATGTTGCAGCTAGTTTGGTTGTGCGCATTAGAAATTCGATTACCAAATACATTTTAATGCATTTCAACCCCGAGTCTTCAAACTACCGTTGTATTTGATTTATATGTACTGTCATACTTAGCAAGTACATAATATTTCTCATATACCTACGCCACTGAATAATTTTCGAGCTTCCAACCGTGTCATCGGTGACAAAAATTGGGTGATGCGAGGCAAAATTACGTCATTCATGCGACCAAGAAGTTGATCACATCAATACTAGCAGCAGAACAAAGTCATATGATCAAATAAAAGTACCTTAAACACCATTGTAAGAAGATCTTTAAACAAATCATTAAATTTTCCCAGTAATATGCTAGTAAACATATCGAATCGATCTTTGAACGAATACCTTCCTTCAGTACAAGTCAAAGTATTTGTTCAATATATATTTGCAGAACTACTATTCATTTTGTTAATACTTATATCCCAGTTAAACCTTTGTTATGTAAAATATGTATCAGGAGGACTGATTTCTAAAAATACTAAACTGTACCTCGTGTCATATTGACAGTTATTTTGACAAGTAAAATAAGTAAGTAGAAAAGTAGATCGTATGTACACCAGAGAAAAATCTAATTAGACAGCTTGAACATCCTTACATTTATAAATTGAAACAAAGTTATTTTATTATTATTTGATTTATAGTACAAAAATGTTCATTAATTTTGTGTTGAAAGTGTCAGAAGAATAGTTCTTTATGTAGAAAAACTTAAAAACTATTCTTTTGTTCTGTGACCAAATAACATGGGCTCTATTATTTAATTACATTTCTATATTTAAAATTTGTATTTTAGTAGGTATCTAGATTTCATTATTACTTCTGTAAAAATTCTTCAGTTTGTACTTCACATATTTATTGTGGTTTGTAAACGGTCGTAAACTGTGAAAACTGCAATTTTTACTTTCAAATAAATTTTAATTTTCAACATAATCTCTGACATATCAATAAATGCATTTCATTCAGTCGTTTTCCGATTCCGTTATTGAAACTTGTTTACGATGTGTGCACCAATGGCTTCTTGATTCGACTAGAGCCCTGACCAGCAAGGAAGATCTTCAATTTTGAAAGTGGATGGAAGTTCAAGAGAACCAAATATTGGATAAGGTGAATTGTAAGGTTCGACCGGTGGGAGGTTCTTTTCAATGTTAAGTAGCTAAGGAGAAATAAAACACATCTTTCTGTTCTTGAATACAATATAAAATTACATTTGACTTTACAAAATAACTATAAAATTACTAGGTATTATACAATAAACAATCTTGACTTAGTTAAATATATTATTATTTGATATTTATTAATTAATCTTACAAATCTCTAAATTTTCCCATTGTCTTCATTGAACTTCAAATCTTTTGCAAATCAGCAAAATTCCTTTCGCATACCAAATCAGTGACGACATATAATTGTCCGCCAATTACAATGTCAATTTGTAGGCCACGACGAACAGACGCGCCATCCAAACTGGTTTTAAAGACTGTCTACAGTGACTTGATATCTGGAACTACTTGCAAATTTTTATGACATACCAATATAATTGAATAAATCACGCAAATAGTACTGAAATCTCTGGAAGTGACCAAGAACTTATACCGCCTCAGTACTGATAAAATAATATTGTTAATTAGTTTGAAGGATACACATCAAACCTAATTTCAAGTTTTTATTATTATTAGGTTCATTTGTTATTCTGATTGTAACTTTATGATGCAGACTTATCCTATTACCTTAATCTTAAGATCTGTTTTCCATTAAAAATTTCCTCTGAAGCACAACAATTGCTAGTTGTTTCGGTAAAAAGTTCTGAAACATTACTGAATCAGCTTAAGCCAATCTAACCTTACCAAAACTCCGATACATCTGATCCTGACGACTTCTAAATAAGATTTCATCTTTATTAATGACTTCTAACATTACGACTACTACTACTATTACATTCCAACAAATTTTTCTGTTTTAAATTACCATATACTCCGTAATTATCAACCAGTTGATCAATAATCTTCAGAAATACCTTTCTTTCATTATTACAGCCTATGAACCAACGAACCTTTATACAACGAAGATACAAAACTTTGTTTCAAGTAAATGTTATAAAAGTAAAATATATTTTGTACATTTTGTAAAAATCTAATGCGTTATAAATATGTTTTATTAAAATTTGAGTTTTATATCCATTGTGTTATGAACAATTCAGCGTAGTTCATGTTTTGTAAAAAGAATCAAACGATCTATGCATTAAAATATTTAATTTAAATAGGAAACATTTATATTTTTATATTCTAACTTAGATTTATTAAAATGTGTATGTATATTGAATCGTATGTATGATAAACAGTGTGAATATTTTTATACTTAAAAGAATGACTGAAAAATACAACTGAAAAAATTGTATCCGCGTTTTATTACTTTCCTTTACCTAGTTAATATGGTTCATATTTGAAGAGTACAGGGAAAAAACTATCTAAGTCACATTTAAATAGTTTTGAGATATTCTTAATTAAAAATTAAAAATGTTGTAAAAGAGTGATGATGACAAAAATGAAAACGATTTGTTTTATCAAAAATCACTGTAATAGATACTAGTAATATTAACAAACAGCTTTAATATTTTAATTTTAATTACACAAAAGAAAAATTAATAAAAACGTAATGTCATAAAAATGTGTGGAAAAACCGATCTAAGTCCAGTTCTGGCTAAAGTGCCTGCAAATAAAAGAAGAGTTAGTGTATTATAATATGCACATGTAATTTTGCAGTAAGTACACAGATTTTTATTTATACTCTCTTGAAATTTGGAACAATTATAACCCTTCGCCGTCTGCAAGTTATACTTACATCAAATTCATCATAACATTGGTTTACTTCAACTATTGGCAAATTATCATAAAATGATTGTAATTCCTCTGAAATGAATCTTTTAAGTTCTTGGAGCTGCTTATAGTTTAAGGTAGGTATTGGTATTAATCCACTATAAAGTTGTTCAGGCTCAACATATGAAGAATTTTTTGAGTTTGCAGGTACTAGAACAAAATGTGTTGAAGCAGTATTGTAGCCAATCTGTTTTACTGCCACCATACGAGGATGGTTTATAGAATAATGTAGCTCTCGGACTTGTCTAGTTGGAAAGGGGCAAATTTTCTTATAGAATTTGGAGAGAAATTTTGTCCAAGCAAAGAAGATTTCTTGATTGCAACCAATTACATCAAAAGGTGTTGGTTTTGATCTTGCCGCTTTAAACACGTTAATCCACTGCTCAGGAACTTCCCCTCTAGCTTTTTGATTAATCAATCCAAAATCTGTACCTGGAGTATTAATATTCTATACCTGGAGTCGATCCGGTTGTTGACTAATGCTTCTTCTATTGCCCACAGTTCTACGCTATCAAAAGCTTTTTCATAATGTATAAAAGCCAGACATAATGGGAGATTGTATTCGTTAGTCTTTTTTTTTAAGTATATAGATGGTCACAGGTGCTATACCCTTTTCTAAATCCGGCTTGTTCTACTGGTTGATATCCGTCAAATTTAATTGTTAACCTGTTTGTAATAATCTTTGTTTTTTTTTTGGTTTTGTAAAGTTGTGAGAGAAGTGAAATTGGTCGATAATTTTTCAGATCTGTGATGTCTCCCTTTTTGTATACTAGTATTGTTTTAGCAGTATTCCATTGTTCGGGTATGTTGCCTTGGAATAGACATTTATTAAATAGTATTTTTATATATGTGATGGCTTCTTCTCCGCCTTCCTTCGCCCTTTAAAGCTGGTGATATTACTATAGATTTTGCCCAAAATTTCTTCAGTAACCTTGTGAGGATGGTTTGTGTGCTTTTCCATTGTATCATGACACACCTCCTTTATCTTTGAGATATTTTTTGAGGGTTATCAGTCTTGGCTTTGTAATTCCATGTAAATTAATAAAAGCTGTTTGACATACTTGCTGTTCTTTCTTGTCAAAAAGTCTTGCTTTGTATTTAAAAGCGTTCTCTCGCAAATTTGCTGATGCTTCATGTCTCGTTGGAGCATTTTTTGTACATTATTTATGCAAATAAGGCCACATAAATGATGGTTTTGTTCATTTCTGTCCCACATTAAATTGAAATTGTTAATTAAATCACGTTTCTGCATATCAGTAATTACGTCAAAACACTTGAACCTTTTACAGTTACATGATTCACCAATTTCGTAAGTGTGGTTTATAATTTTCTTAGCTGCATCGTTAATGCGTCCGAAAGATTTTCGTTTAAGCGATTGATTTATTGATTCAGTACTACTATCTAGATCACTAACATCACTCATATTTCCAGAGCACGTATACCGACATCCACTAACTACGAAAAATGTTTTACAACTGCAACAATCAACAAACATCAGAACCTGCTTGACAGTTATTATGGACTTCGATCGGTTTTTCGTACAACGCACGGAGTTCGATCGCTTTTTCATACAGTAGTTATTTTTTTCGAGGTTTTTAGTGACTTAGATCGGTTTGTTGTTAATTTCAAGTGTGTATAAGAAATAATGTATGACTTAAATTCGGGTATAATGTGACTTAGATCGTTTTCCCCCTGTACTCTTCATTTGTAACTTTTTTATTTTGATGTTGCTAGAAAGGTCACTCATTCATATAATGCGAACGGCAGCTGGACGATTGGTGGAAAGCGAGTTGTTTGTTCGAAACTAGTATTTAAAATTGGTATTTTAAAAGAAAAAATTATCGCAGATAGAAGAAAACGATAGAAAAAGAGCGCCACTTAATTTTTTGTAAATAAAAGGAGAAAGTTACGAAACCTTAGATCTTTAACGACAAATTACTTTCTGAAAACCAAAAATGGAAAAGATATTGAAGTGACAATTGTTGAGTAAATGTTACCAAATATATGCTCTTAAATTTGCCAAAGATCCAGCAACTCTCAAGCTTTTATAGGTAATATGCACGTGTAACACGATATAACTTACAGTTGTTGATGGTCTGTCTGTTTCTTGAAAATTCACTGACTCTAAACTCGATAACAAATTCAACATCAAACTGTACAAGCAAATCTAGGGAGATTTACTGTATAACTAAGAATTGTAAGTATTGATCGTAGCGATTGATATAATATTATAACTATATATTTCGGAATAGAAAGAATTGCTGTAGTATCTAATAATATCGTGGGGTAGAAAGGACGCCACCAGAAACGAAGTCTTTTTTCTGTTCAGAAATATACCAGTTAGAAAAAACACATGGTCAAAACTTTCTAATCTCATCCTTACCAATTAATTAAAAAAAAGAGTACCAAAGTTTATAGGAAAAAGTCGTGGATGTGTGTCTAATCGAGCATTACAAATTTACCTCCCGTGCTTTTAAAGAATGCAATTTCTATTACAATTTCTTAACCAGTGAGAGAAATCATGTTGTGCTTTTAAGAGTTAGCAAAAAGCAGTAACAAAATTATTTCAAAGCGGCATGGTACTTAGAAGCGTCGAATGTTGGAGAATTCATTTTATAAAAAATAAATAAAAAAAAAATTTACATTATAATCATAATTTGTATACCCCGGAGGTAAAGGACACTATGTCCATTTTTATCGAAATTTAGATTATTGCACTTTTGAATATAACTTTTCTGGCTCTACACATAGGTAAACCATACTATGTCCAGAGACAATTTTACGGCAAGTTACCGACTTTTTAATAAACACCAAGTCCACTTCCAGTCAGAGGTAAACAACACCATGTGGACTTGGTGTTGTTTACCTCTACTATATGTGTACACCGTCATTTACCATCCGGGCATAGTGTTATGTACCCTTGTACACTTCCCTTCATATAAAAATGGTACACTTTTTTTCCCAATGTAAACCAGTGTTCAGACCAGAGATATATAAGAGAGCTTCTCTTACATATCTCTGGTTCAGACTGGAGACAAGGGTTCGTGAAACAATTCATTGTTGCTATCACAGATAACGGAATTGCACTAAATCTAAATAAAAAAATAACTAATAACCAGAGAGACGGTTGAGTTAATGTCCAAAATGTTTGAAGAATTTTTTAATAATGGAGATATGACAAAATACTATTATTTCAGCAGTTTCGTATTATAATACATACATTTAAATTCCACACTTGTTTACTGTAAAAGTTATTCATTTTGTATTAATTTCAAATTAAATTTTTAATTTTTTCAGTGTGTTTTATTTATTCTAGTATGCCACAACTCAATACAGTTTTGTGCTACACTTTACGAGAAACGAATGACAGCTCTCGATTTGAAATTAAACATAATAATTTAAAGTCATGTCTAAATTTCTTTTTTGACATTATTTTTGAATTAAAATATTTTCATAAATTATAATAAAACACGATTCAAGTCCTTCTTTTAGCTGGTTTGATATAATATATTCGTTATAAGAAAGAAGTGGACAAAAATGATAATTTGTTTGGAGATGAAAATTCGGATATTGATAAAATCTATGAGCCTCTAAGTGTTGAAAGCTCAGAATCGGACGACAATGATATGAGACGTATAAGTAAACCAGCGAAAACAAAGGTAAAAGAGAAAGCTATTATTACTCCTACGATTAGTGGGACAATAAAAAAAAATCTTCTTCGGGACGATTTATCCCTAAGCAGTGATGCAGGCAATTTCAATGAACATAATGAAGTTATTTTAGAAGAAGAGAAAAGTGTTAAAAGAAAAGTACAAAATATAACTAAGTGCAAACAAAAAGGTAAAAAACGTGTAGTAAATGAACAAAATTGGGCCTGTAATGTTCGCAAACGAAAAATAGCTGGTGGGAAAGAGTATCTCAGTAAAAGAGGCAAAGACATGCCTGAAAAAATGTTAAAGCCTCCTTGCACGTGTCGCATGAAATGCTCTGAAAGATTGCCAGAATACGAAAGACAAAAAATTTTCAACTCATACTGGACTGACACAAACGTTTCAGATCTTAAAAAGCAATTTATCTTCTCATGTATCGACATCCAACCTACTCTTCGATCAAGAAAAAAAGATCTAAATTCTACCAAATCTAAAAATAATACACTACACTACCATTTTACAGTGAACAATCAGCTATTGAAGGTGTGGAAGGTTATGTTTTTAAACACACTTTGTATATCTAATTTAGTAGTAGTAAATATGTTGAAAAAAATTGAGCCAGGAGGTTTAATAAAAACTGATCAAAGAGGTAGACACACGCCAACCAATAAAACTCCTACAGAAACCATAAATAGTATACATCAACATATTAAATCATTCCCAAAATACGAGTCATTATTCCAAAGAAAGGAGTAAGAGAGATTATCTGGGCACAGAACTTACAATAGAAAAGATGTATCAACTGTACATTGATGAATGCAATGAAAGACATGTAGATCCAAAGCTCAGAGCAAAAAAGTGGTTGTACGCAGATATTTTTAATAAAGACTTCAAGTTGTCGTTTAAACCGCCCGAAAGAGACATTTGCGATACATGCAGTACATTCTACAAAAGAATCTTACTGCAGATGAACTAACCAGTGTACAGGCTGATCATGATGCTCACCTAATTGAATCTAAAACTCGATATAACTTAAAACAATTGGACTTTATAATAGCTAAAGAGTCACCAAAATACAAAGTACTATCTGGTGATTTGTAAAAATGTTTGCCTTCACCACTAACAAACAATTGTATTAGTTTCTACAAAAGGAAGCTTTGGACATTAAATTTTACATTACATGATGCCAGTGATTCTTCTGTACAATGTATAATGTAGGACGAATCGAAAGGGGCCCGAGGTGCAAATGAAATTGCCTCGTCAATTTTGAAATGGGCTGACAATACAATTCCAGGTAGTCAAGTAGAGGACATCACTCTTTGGACCGATAACTGCTATGGACAAAATAAAAATATAAGTACCTATTATAATAATATAGTGCTATTTTTGGATACTGCAAATAAAGACGATCACACAAAAGTTTTTACTCAATGGGCACACACATATGGAAGCAGACACTGTTCATGCTTTAATCGAAAGAAAAAGAAAGAAACTCTCCAATTTGGCCATTTTAACACCATGGGACTGGCAACAACTAGTTAGGCAAACATCAGGTAAATACACAGTGCACAATATGGAACTTGCAGATTTCAAAAATCATCTAATCCTCCTTTTGTAAGTAGAAAAAAAATGTTAATAAAGACCCTGTTCTACTGTCAACGTGTGTTTTCCTACAAGTCCAACAAGAACACATTGGAAAATTCTTTTATAAGACTGATTTCAATAATCAAAATATGTATTGAAGTGGACTTAATGAGGTATCGAAGACAGCAAGTAACGTTTCCATCCCAATTAAATCAAGTCTCAGTAATCCCACTACCAATCACAAAACAAAAGTACAATGACTTAATTGTACTACTGTCTTTTGTTCCGCCAGTTTGTCATGCGTTTTGAACATGTCTTTAACAATTTTGAAACTTGTCGTCTATAATTTTACTTAATTATTATAACATTATAGTATTTACCTCTAATAAAATAATAGTATAGGCTGTTTAATGTGTTTGCATTGTTTATTTCGTAAAGACCTTAACATGCAATGCCACATTATTTAAAAACGTTGTTAGAGGTAAACAACACTATGTCCAACTACACATTTTTAAAAAAATTTTAAATAATGAACGGTAAACCTCAGGTATATAACACTTCATGAAATGAAAGACGATTATACACACCACAATAATAATATATTAATCTTGGTTAAATATAATAAACATTTGAGTATTTACTGATTACAAATTTAAAAAATTTTAAAACTGCTCTCCTGAAAAAGTAAGAAAATGGACATAGTGTCCTTTACCTCCGAGGTACCGATTTCAAAACCTAAATTAAAGTATTCTCAAGTTAAAGTTGATTTAATGTAATCGAACGAACTATCTTACAATAAAGCCGCCCCAGAAAAGCAGACGAAATTTATTTATTTATTCAAAATAAAGAAGAAGCAATTCAACAATATTGGCAATATGATTTTAAAGTCGCGTACTTTAAAATGTATAATATATGTCTGAATTGTCAACATGAATGAGTCAGATAAAATTAAATTATTGGAAGAAATTTGTTTAATTTATTAATATTTGTATTTTGAGAACGAATTCTGAAGTGGATAAAGAATAAACTTATATTGTGGCTTATTCTCAACGAAAATGGTAATTTCATTTCAAGATGCCACAAGAAAATAGCTTCAGAACGGTACTAATCTCTTTGTATCAAAATTTAAACAACATTAACTTTAGTACTTCCTTTATAAATAAATTTTCGTCAATCAAATATCGGCTGATTTCATCAACTATACAAAACCGTACGGTCCAGTAGGGTTTATTAAAAATATAAATAAAATACGATAGTTCTACAATAAATATATATTTTTTTAAAGTCTTACATTCAGACAACAAGATTATCTTACATTTTAGCTGTCAAACGTTTAATCAATGAATACTATGAAATATAAAGTCTACAGTTTAGAGTCTAGGAAATGTGCACATCATTTTTTCATATTAGTGCAAAAGCTTATGAATCTGGCAACGAGTCATTCTATAAATAAATACTGACGTATTCGGAATCTTCTATACCACACTCTTGTAAATTGCTGAGACTATTCCAACATTCCAAAGCAGTACAAATTCCAAATGAGATTCCAAAAAATCAAAATGCTAGCCTTAGATTAAGCCTGATAAGATTATGTCAGACTATTACAGAAACCACTGAACATCGGCCTGTCAGTTCATTTTGTCAAATTAATTCAGACAGAAGAATTACGGTAAAGGTTGGGAATCAACGTCCAATCCCCTCCATTTCTGCAGCAGCATTACCTTAAAGTTCTATTCATGCACTCACACTGTACAACTACATCATATATGTAACAGCGACTTTCCAAACCCAGTTAGACATAAACATTAACACTACTTTACTCACGACAATACATCTCTCGTAACATCGCGAGACGCAGTTCTTATCGAACAGCACGCTCAAAATCATTTAACCCAAATCGAAAGGTGACGCAGGAGATAGAGAGTTACCCAAACACAACAAAACATCCTGTTCGGACTCATCATACCTATCGGTTTTATACACAATAAAGTCTATAATATAAAGTCTATACACAATAAAGTAAAAGATAAAGTGATTGGGCCAGTATGGCTTGGAAACCAAAAATTAAAGAGGTGATCTACTAATACACTTTTGATAGGAGAAAAACTTAATTATAACTAATACCTGCTTTAAGTTATCATCAAAAAGGTTGTATAGGAAGTTACCACAGGAAAAACCGACAAAACAACATTAACATTACTTAAAAAGTTTCTTTTGCCACTGCTGTTCAACCTATACACGGAATAGAAATAAGATATAAACTCTAAAAGTGATTACAGTTTGGGTATTATGTTTCCGCCAGAGGTCGGGTCATTTAAAACTCACAGCGAATATAGTTCAGGAAATAAAATTATCCTACTGTCTCTGCTTAGTTTGTTATTGAGACTTTTTTGGATAGAACAACATATACACTTGGATAGGACATACATACAAAATTCTTTACTTTACAACTTGATAAACAAAACACTTCATTATAAAACAGTCTCTCTTAAACTGCCTGACAATAAAATACTCATATTGTAGCTATACATTAATCAGCAAAGTACCTAATTATTCATATTTGATACATTCTAAACGAAGATCTTTGTTCAAAATAATAAAGAAACGAATCTTCTGATGGACATGATCTGTCGTGTGAAACATTCACATTTCTGCAAGCAAGTCTAGTTTGGTAACTGATCTGATACATTTTCATTATTGGATCCATCATTTTCATGGAGGATCTGGTTGGATGCACAGTCAAAGGGTTGGACCTGTTTACCATGATTGGATGGTCTACAGAGTTGATGTTTATACACGAAGTCTATCAATGCTGATTATTATCTGGATGAGCACCATTACCATCTTACCTTGGTGATGGTGCTCATCATGCTTCGATTACCAGTCGACATCCAGGTTCTATTCGCCTTCTTTCGACATGCGGGGCTCTGGTGGCAGTAACCATACATTTCCTATCTTCTTGTGAAACAGGAATAAACAACACGATGAAGCTCAGTAAGGACCAAAAAAGGCTCAGCACGCGAGCATGAGGAAAGTATCTGTTTAACTGACCCAAAAGAATGTGGACAACAGACGTTAAAGCCATTCCGAAAATCACAAATGCATGAGACTGAACAGGTTATTGATTACTTGCATGACATTAATATTGCAGTAATAAAGTGTCTATGTAACAGTCTTGACCTCAAACTCCTTGAGAATATATTATATAACCATGATATAAGAAATACCCAAGGTTTTAGACCCTTGTGAAGAAACTTATGTACTTGGGAGGGAAAATAATTTTAATCATTAAAGAAATAATTTGAAGATAATGAAATAAAAGCAATAATTACAAAAGGTAATAAAAACAAAATAAAAAGAAGTAATAAAATGATGTAGGCAAGTGCTCTGCATATAACAAAATGTAAAAATAGAATAGAACTGTGGAATAGAAGATTGTAACTTTTAAGTCATAAGTCTGTTGAGCTAAATAAATATTTATTTATTTTTTCTAAAGTGGTGCATTACTTTTGTTTTTATGAGTTTTTATTATGTGTAAATAAATTCGAGGCATAAATATAAAAAAACAGTATGTGCACTACACCATGACTATAACAGCTACACAACAGTAAAATTCATTTTAGTTTAATCTTGTGCAATTTCAGCTTAAATCCAAGCATCTCCGAAAATACTCCTGATAGTGCCGATAAGATAATTAATTTGGTACAATTATAAAGAATGGGATTAGCTGACAATCCTGATATCTTAAACGGATTTTCCAATTCCTAAAAATAATAAAAATGTTATATATTTTTACTCCTACATTAGTAATAAGTTAGTAATAATGTTACTGTGTATCACATAAGCAAATTTGCCTTGAGACCAACAACTGTTAAATATAGCTTAATTATCTATGTTTCTTTTGTTCTTTTTTTCGGCTTCGATTGTAAAGGGTATACAGTTTACTTTAATATATATATATATATATATATATATATATATATATATATATATATATATATATATATATATATATATATATATATATATATATATATATAACGTTTCGCACCCATTTAGCCATTAACAGGGATACGGTTCCGTTCGAGTTCAGGGTCTCAATCTGTCTACTCCTCATACATATATATTAAACCTAGAGCTAAGGTTAATACTAGTACAAGAATTATTATGAAACTCAACAGTCTTCCGGATTGAACCGCGTCGATAACAGTAGCGCCAAGCTTTCGACATCCTCTTTGATGTCTTCTTCAGGGCTTCCGAGGTCTCAGTCTCCCGAGCCCCCAGACACTACTACACTGATCATTAACCAATGCATTACTTAGTTAGTTTTTAAGCCTCGTAAATGCGTATTTTCGCATTTTTCAATTCGCTTATAACTTAAAAACTGTCAACTTTACAGAAAAATGATAAGAGACCTTTTTTATTTAAAATTAAATTGTACAATTTTTGCCCGACACCCTTCTGATTTGTTTAAAGTGGGCATTTTGAATCCGCAAAGAAACTGAATCAGAAACATTTTTCCTACAGGAGCGGCCTCAAAACATGGACTAATAGTGCATATGCAAACAAGCCATGATTAAATGCCAGATGTTTATATTCATCAATAAAAAGAAGCCATTTACGTGAATATGAAAAAAGTCATAAAAACAAGTAACCAGATAAAGGCCAAAAATTTGGCGTTAGGACTGTAAATAATGGAAAAATGTTTAAGATCCATGAACATCAACTTTTATGATAATATATCTTTGAAATAAACAATTTTAAAATAACTTTTTCAGTATACTATCCCCACTTCTGAAGTTCCCCATATTTAATATTAACTTACTTTCAATAAATCTATGGCAAGTTTTAACACGTTGTTTGCTACATTCAATTCATCCTTCTTTTGAGGTTTCTGTTCTATTTGCAGGTGAAGATTGATTTGCTCGGTGATTAAAACTGAAAGATTTCTATACTTTTTGTTTATCTTAGTCCCTAATGTCATGAATCTCAGGAGTAGTATACCTAATCCGATACACCATATTAAAGCTTCCAAATAATACTGAGAAAATAAAACTGTGTCCTAAAAATAAATATTGAAATAAGATATTTACTTTAATACAATATTTAAAATCTGAAATGTCCGAAAATCCAAATTAAAATATTTTCAGGCGATACAAAAAAGCATAGAAGAAAACTGAAGAAAAAAGGTGAACCAATACTAAAAGTCTCAAGAAAAGCAGAAAACAAAATTAGATGAAATATTAAACTTTTATAACCTTGATATTACTTGACAACACCAAATATATACTTTCCATGTATGGATATTATCATAGGGTTTTCCCTGATGACTTACAATAGAATTACTAACGAGAGTATTCTATTGTCATGATTGAGTTGCCTTTTTAAAGACAAATCAGATGCTATCATGTTTCTGACAGGTATTCTCAAGTTAGAATAAATTCCATGCAATCGAATCGTCTATCTTTCAATAAAGTCTTCCCAGGAACGCACCCCAAAAATATTGACATTATAACTTTAAAGCCGTTTTCTTTAAAATGCATAATATATCTGAATTATCATTATGAATGAGGCAGATAAAATTAACTTATTACAAGATTATTTTCTATGAAGTAAAGTAGACAAAGACACACCTAGACACAAACACTTTTTTTTAAATAAGCAAATTGTAATAACCGTCTCAGTTTATAACTAAGAAAAATAATATTCATGTCTATGCTTGGCCAGTAATGGAGTGGAAGCATGGACATTAAAAGTATCAACAATGTACCGAATTTAAGGATTAGAAATGTGGATACCTAGGCGAATGTTAACATCCATCCTACGCATGTAATGACCACTTACCAATCACATCAGATGAAGTATAAAAACTAATATCACAACTAAAAGATGGCAAAGCTCCTGGACCTGACAATGCATATGCTGAACTCATAAAACTATTTAATACCGACGGTACTCAATGACTAACAAAAATATTCAATGACATATATTTAAACGGAGTAATGCCAAGATCATGGCTGAAGTGAGCTGAAATGAGCTGAACAATGATGACTGGATCCCGATCGGAAGATGTGCTGCTCTTTTATACACATCGTGTTTGAGAATTTGCAGCAATCTTCCGCCGAGAGGCCAATGACAGCGTAGTTAATAACGAGCGCTGTGATTGGCCGGCCAAAGTAACAATCTTTGTCGTGATTGGTTACCTTGGCGACAATTCGATACTAGATCGAATACGAACTGGACCGAATACGAAACACAGGGGAACTTTTGCATACGACAGAAGACCTTGAAGCGTTTGCCATGGTGATCGCCAATATCGGATAATTCTGATATGAATAAAAAAGAAGTGGAACTTCCAACGCGGCCAACATATTTCGGCAGACAGAACATAACTCCCTTATATTGTTAAATTATTGGCAAAGAAGATAAATGGTTTTCCCCAACGTACTGGAAATATATGCGAGTAGAGAAACAAGCACAAAAAATACATTTTTAAATGAAAAATGAAATTTATGTTAAATGTTTAACAAATTTATAATAACAGAAAAACTAAAAGACATGTTAGATTAAGAAATAAAACTATTAGTGAAGAAACATAAGACTTACCTTCAAAACTTCAACACATAGAAAGGTCAACAATAACAAATTAGCAACAAAAGCGGTAGAAACAATCACATCGACGGATCGTTGCGGCCCTCTCTTTTTCAGATAAGATCTCACCGACAACCACGTCTTGATATTTATCACTTTGTTCAATCGAAAATGCGGTATTTCCGATTTTCTAGCTCGTCTTGATGATGTTAAATGAGAGAAAAGTTTCGCGTACAAAAGTCTCTGCTTGAAAGTCCTTTCTGCCACAGCCAAGAGAAAGAATATCATCAAAGCCAGCACCCAGCGCTGGACTAGAGCTATCGTCATCACAACGTACTCCCTATAATATAATTATATAATTAGATTAAGCATTTTATACATTAAAAGCATTTCTGGATATTTTATACAGAAGTTACAATAAATGTGTTTCATGTGATTATGTCTCAAATTCTAAATATCCTACTGACTGTGCCAATTATATAGACTTTTTATGTATTTATTTTTTTATTATATATCTGTTTTAAGTATCTGTAAGTATATCTGTTTTAAATATAAGTTTAGTGTCGAATTTGTACTGATTTACGTTAATGTAGAAATTCTTAGTTGAAGAAAGACGCGGGAGCTCCATACTTTTATCGTTTTTAGTTTCTAATCAATATAAAGTAATTCAAAGGCACTTTATCGTCTGATACTAAATCGAGGCAGCTCCGTTTACTCGCAAGGGAAATTTAATGGAATAGAGAGTTGTCTCCTAATCAGATTCAGTGCAAAAAGGGAACAGCTCCTGAGCTGTCTCGATTTTCATGGAATTGTTTCATGTTGTAATCGCTTCGATGCAGCACCTGAAAAAATCTCACTTGTTTAGTGCGTTATAAAGCGTATTCAGTTCACGTTATTATTTTGTACATTTTGTGAAACTTCCCAATTTCTCAAGAAATCACTCCACTTTCTCATTTTTTGTTTTCGATAAACAAAATAACAATGGACCTCAATAATTAGCTTTCTATAAATTCCCAGAGGATTTAAAAACTCACGCCAAGGACAATAACCACCGTTAATCGCTTATCTTTTGTTTATTCAAACTATGAAAAAAAAACAGGTGAAAGTTTTTTATTCTATAATGTTTATAAAGAAACAGTCCATAAAAATTCATATCACTTTTAGCATAGACAAAAAACCATATGTAATTATAATTCCTTTCTCTATTCTTATCTATTTATTTATCTACATAAGGATTTTTACAGCTGTCGCCGCCTTCCTTCTTTCAGCCAACGTCTCCAGTCCTTTCTGTTCTGCCATTCTCCATCTCTGTCTCGTCTTTCCATGGCCTCGTCCACTTCATCCCTCCATGATCTTCGGGGTCTACCTCTTTTCCTCCTTCCTATTGGGCTCCAATCCGAAATCTTTGCTATCCACCTTGTATGATCTGTTCTTCTCACATGTCCATACCAAATTAAACGTTTTTCTTCGATGTAGCTGAGTATGTCTTGTTCTACTGCCATTCTTCGTTTTATCTCCTCATTTCTGATGCGATCCATTTTTGTCACTCTGCAGCTTCTTCTCATAAACTCCATTTCAGTTGCTGTGATTTTGGACCTGTTTCGTTTATTTATTACCCAATTCTCTACTCCATAGGTCATTATACTGCGTACCAAGGTGTTATAAATTCTCTTCTTTGTATTTCTGGTAATCTGTCTATCCCACAGTAGCCCGTTCATTTGTTTAATACATGTTCTTGTCTGTGCTAATCTGCTGGTTATCTCTTGCTCGGTGGTTCCATTTTTTGAGAGTATGAATCCTAAATATTTGAATTTGTCAGTGCCGTTAATTTCCCTATTATCGTCCATTTCCAAGTTTCTCACTGATTCTTGCTCTGTTGTTAAATATTCGGTCTTTTCTAGATTTATTTCCAGTCCATTTTTTGTGTATTCCTTTTCTAATTTTCGGAGCATATAGCACAGATCTTCTTCATCTTGAGCCGTTACCACTTGGTCATCTGCAAAGCTTAATGTGTACAAGAATTTGTCCCGGATTGGTATTCCCATCCCTTCACATTTCCTTTTCCATGGTTTTAATATTTGTTCGAGGAATATCTTGAACAGTGTCGGAGATGTAGAGCATCCCTGCAATAAACCTTCTGTGGTCTTAAATTCGTTGGAGTATTTATTGCCGGTTTTAACTCTTACCTTGTTGTTGTTGTAAAGGTTTTTTGCGGCTTCTATTAACCTCTGAGTTATTCCGATTTCCTTCATCGTGTTCCATAGTGTTTTCTGGAGACCGTGTCATATGCCTTTTTTAAATCTATGAATGCCATGTGTACTGGTCTATTTTTTGCCATTTTTTTTTCAATTAATTGTTGGAGTGTATCAATGTGGTCTATGCAAGATCTTCCTGCCGTGAACCCCGCCTGATCTTCTCCGATTTTATTTGAGATAGATTTTTCCAGTTTTTCTTTCAGTATTTTTCCATATAACCTGCCGATACATGCTCTCTGTAGTTCCCGCATTTCTTTTTATCTCCCTTTCTTCCTACATGTAGAAACTGCAATTTTTTATAAATTTTGCTTATTCTCTGCCCTGTCTTTGTAATTTGACCGTACACGATAAAAAAAAAGCTATGCTTCCCCTCCTCGGTCGCTCCTGGAGTGGTTTTATGACCAGCTGAAGTGTCAACGAGAACATATTTAGCCGCAACAAAATTCAGCTCCAAAGATTTCTTTTCTATATTGTTAACCAATCAAATTTCCAATGAGCGCATTTTTAAGAATATTATGTATTAAACACTAGAGTTTAATCCTACATATAATTCAATCAAAGAAACCAATTTCTTCATTTAAATTAAAGGAATTCGTAGTCAAACAAATTTTTGCTCTTTCTGAAAAAAAAAATGCTAAAATAGAATTGCCTTTTTTTGCACTAGTGTCTTTAATTTCAATATTAATTATATATGAAGTAATTTAAAAACCTAACTTACCAAAAATTGCCGGAAAATATGGACACAAACCATCGTCGAGATTGTACAATAACTTCTTCCACCATTGTCCGATGCAACAACAATATTGTCGTAGAATTACTGGGAAGAGCCCGACTAACATTTACATAAAGATTGTCAATAAAACATTTAAATTCAAAGAAGCTGTAAGAAGAAGTATTTAAAAATTTACAGATGACGGGCAAGAGCGCGAGAGTCGATGATACCAATACTCCTATGTAAAAATAGTCTTTACTTTCGGGCATTGAATCCACTGTTCCTATAATGACTGAACTAATTTCTATCATGGACAGGTCTGCCGTTTTCATTTCGTTCTTCTCCCAAATTATGCAACTAACTGTAAGAAATTTTTTGTGTGAGTAAATAATAGGTTTTTAGGAAAAATAAATAAAATAAATAAAAAAAGAACAATAAAGTTCAACATCTTTAAATAACATGCACTATTGTGTCTGACAAATGATATATTTTAATACACAATTATTTATGGAATTTATGGCACATAAAAAAACTAAAATATAAACAGAAAAAATATATAGTAAGGACTTTGTTATAGGAGCGCTAATGTCATCGCGTTACAGTGCCGCGTTAGCGTCGACCCAACCGGACAATATCACTACCATGGAGTAAATTATACGAACGACATTGCCGTCGACGAGTCCGCATTATCCCGACTGCAAGCGTTGCTAGCGCCTGGCGTAGCAATAGCGTAGCTATAAGTACTCTCTCAGACGCCTTCGTATATTCGACAACACAAATATATACTCTGCATCTCTGCATTGCAGCAACTTATACAGCCAAAAGAGCCTCCCGTTACCGTATATCGTTAGCATTTTTTGTACATCCTGCTGTGTATCAGTTTTAAAAAGGTCTTAATGGCTCATCAGCAAAATTGCACAAAACTTGTCATATTCTACAGCTTTGCTACCTTAATAATAAAAATATTAATGATTTATATGTAAAATATTGTTGCTAGCGGACCTGTAACGGCTTCTGCAAAACCTTAGACAAATGCTTTTCGATTAAACGAAGATTCTTGTGCTTCCAAAAAATTCCTTGAATGACGATTAAAGGGACTCTGGACAAATGCTTTTGGATTAGACGAAGATTCTTGTGCTTCCAAAAAGTTCCTTGAATGACGATTAAAGGGACTCTGGACAAATGCTTTTCGATTAGACGAAGATTCTTGTGCTTCCAAAAAGTTCCTTGAATGACGATTGAAGGGACTCTTCTTCAACAATGGAGGAAAACCAGAGGCAGGTAGCATACTTGAGAAAACCTATGTGCAATTATAACTTAAAAAATTAGCCTCAGTCAAAGGTAAGCCATCGGTTAGAAACCTGGGCTGGAAGATCGTGCGAAGCATGATTGAAGTGACCTTCCTAGAGACTGCAAATAACCGTATGTTGCTCTAATCCGAAAGGATCATGTCTTTAAAAACAGTGGATTGTTACTTTTCCTCCAAGATTTCTGCAGAGCTAGAAAAATCTGTCGCTTTCGTCGTATAAGAGAATTGGGGGACACCAAGATATCGGAAATTTCTACTCAGGACGGTTAGAGCAAAAAAAAGGCAATTTGGAGAAACTGAGCGACTATGCCCTATTCCTATTAATTTCAACTTTTTACCTGAATTGCCTCGCATATTATGAAATAGGTATAAAAAGGCCGGTTTTCGTTAGGTAGAAGTCAGTCTGTATTTTAGAATTTAAGAGAACAATTGTGCAAGTTTTGTTGTGCAACAGTTTTAAATAAATACTGTAAATAATTTGGACCACGAGTTTAATTCCCATTTTAATAGTTTGATAGCTAAATAAAAACAAATGAAAATGGAGGTAAACTGATGAAAATGCAAATTAGAATTAGGAAACGTAAATGACGATAGATTGAGATTGATTGATGAGAAAAACAGGACTTCAGCAAAACAAAGAAAAGAAAGGTCAACACACTGACACACGAAAAATAAAAACAGAAAAGGAACTAAAAGGAGAATAAAAAAATTGGTAAGATCCGCGGGCGCGTGAGATTAGCCGCCTCGACATCAATACATTTTGCGATTAAAAACGTAAGGTGTTGCCCTTCGCTCCATAGGGAGCTAAGCATGATATATGACGATGATTATAACTGCAATTATTTACCTTTAGCGGAGGGTGGGTTCAATATTGCTGTAGGTGCGATATCATTGTCATACGTAGCATAATCCTTGCCATTATTTATTTGACTATCAGACAAGTTTTCAATATCAGAACTATAACTACAATCACTATTCGTGGTCACACCCATCCAGTCAGTCGCTGAAGACGTGAGATCACCAAGAGAGGCCTCATTAATCTTTACGTCAGGTGAGGATTGTATAGGTTCATCGTCTGTCTCGCAATTACTGTCTTGGGAGGTGATACTGATTTTTGGTATTAAGGTCTTGCATTTAGAGACCTAAAAAGTGTAAATAGCGAGTTTATTGTAGTGTAAAATACAAATAATTGAAGGTATTCCAAATTGAACATTATACGTGTCAAAGTATGACGATTTAACTCAAATCACTTGGATAAAATATAGCTCTTCTATTGGATAATGATATTATTTAAATTTTGCAGCAAATACAAATAGTTTATAACAAATACTATTACAGTAAAATGGCTTCTAAAGAACTTTCTCGCTACTGACAGAGGTATACAGTCTCTAGTACGTTATAAGTAATACACTCTTATGTTGTAACTGGAGTAGTGTTGGGCGCAATAAGTGAAATAACAGAATTCATGCGAAATATTTTCGGGCGTGAACGTGAGCTATGGAGTGACTCACGACAATTCGCGACTGGACGCTCCCTCGCCCATTTAAGTCGAACGAAGAAAATCCGAAATCTAGGTATACCAAAAAAATATATCAGCCTCATAAAAATGACGTTGCAAAAACCTAGTTCTTGAAGCAGTCATCAGAAAAACCAATGTAACCGGCCATATAAACACCAAAACAGTACAAATTACTGCATATGAAGACGATGTCGCCATTATTAGTAGAAGCCAGACACGACTAATGAAAACGTTCAAGGAAATTGATCTTGAAGCACAAAAAATAGGGCTTAAAATAAACGAAACAAAAACTAAGTACATGGCCATCAAAAGAACACCTGAGAATGAAAATAATATAGCTATAGACAACTATACTATTGAACGTGTGGATGTCTTCACATATCTGGACACAGAAATCAACCAGAAGAATTCCGTAAGTAACGAAATTAATGCACGTATTTCAAGTAGAAATCGTACATACCATGCTAATAAAAGATTGATGACATCGAAATTATTAGACAAAAGAACCAAAATGAATATCTACAGAACTTTGATTAAACTCGTAGTAACCTATGGTTGTGAAACCTGAGTAATGAAGAAAAAAGAGGAAGCCCAACTCAGGACATACGAGGGAAAGATACTGAGAAATAACTAAACTAATCAGGACCAGGACGAGATGGTTGGATGACGTGAAAGACAACCTGAAAACCATGAATATAAGACAATGGAGAAGAAGGGCCCAAGAGAGATCTGAATTGAAGGACATAGCCAGACAGGCAAAGACACATCCAGGGTTATAATGCCAAAAGAAGATGCAAGATATATATATATATATATATATATATATATATATATATATATATATATATATATATCTTGCATATTCTTTTGTTTTCTTTTCTTTCACACTCTACTTACCGACGAGGATTTCCTTCTTGCACTAAAAACAGTCTTGGTTTCGCTTTCTGAGTCGGTAGTACAATAACCTTTAACAGTATCTATTCTATTTTCAGATGTAATCTTTTCGACATCACAGTTGGAAGTTGATTCAAGTTTACTAAAACAATCAAATAACAGATAAAACAAATTATAAAACCAGAAGAAAGCAAACTACATACTAACGGTTGTTGCAGTTTCGTAACTTTTACATCTTCTTAACTAATTATTTCACAAACAAATACTATTGTACTCGATGGACTTTAACCAGCATATCTATGTTTTACAGACCTGACAAAGGCTTTCGATCGCATCCAAGTCGAAGACGTCTTACACCTACTGTATAAAAGAAACATACCAATCAATATTATACAAACGATCAAAAACATCTACTTCCATAATCGAATACAGGCAAAGATAAATGGAAAACTAACGCAGTGTATACCAGTACAAAGCGGTCTCAGACAGGGTGACTGGTTAAGCCCATTTCTCTTTAATATAATAATGGACGAAATAATACAAGCAGTACGTTAAGGTCATGATTACAGAATGGGGAACAAATAAATCCAAATATTATGTTATGCAGATGACGCTGCATTAATCACCGAGACAGAAGACGAGCTCCAAAGATTAACACACATCTTCAATACAACAACCAAGAAATACAATATGATATACAAAATAATAAAGCAGGAAGCAAGGTTTAGATATCTAAGAATAGATATAACCAGTTACGGAGATGTTGAAGAAGAAGTACGACAACAAAGCTTAAAAGCAAGTAAAGCGGCGGGATCTCTTAATGACACAATCTGGAAGAAAAAACACCTAAGACGAGACACAAAAACAAGAATCTATAAAGCAGCAATTAGACCTATATAAACATACACGGCGAAGACAAGACCTGACACATCTAAGACGAGACGACTACTAGAAACAACAGAGATGAAAATACTTCGACGAATATCAGGGAAAAGTCTGTTGGATAGGGAGAGAAGCGACAACATAAGAAGAGCATGCAATATAGAATACATAAATGGATGGAAGATAAAACGGAAATAGGAGTGGAACGAACATATTAGTAGAATGGCAGAGGGTAGGATAGTACGAATAGCACGAGATAAGTCACCAAATGGACGAAGGAGTATTGGCGGACCAAGAAAAAGATGGTGCGATAATTTAAACAATTTAGGAGTCTAATATTGAAGAGGAACTAGTCTTCAAAGCCTACGTACAAGAAGGAAGAACAACAAGAAGAGAAACAAATACTAAAAGACAAAAAAGTTGTAAAATAGGTATCTCGTCCTATTGACGTCCCATTTTTAATCCAATATTATACTACAAAACAGTTAGGGAGGGGGGAGGTTCGGAAACCCCCTAAAATCTAGAAAAATTGAGAAGAACATTGTTCGCTACTTCTATTTTATTGGCCATGGCATGCAACACATAATATAAATTTTCATAAAAAAATTTAAACCGTTTCGGGGCAATATTAAAAAATTATGTTTTATTTTGTAACTTTTTCTGAGTACACTTTTACATATAGGTAATTAAGGCCAAATTGACCCTAAAAATCGTGATAATTTATGACCAATCTTTTTATGATACCCTGTACCAACCGAAAACGTGCTTATAATAATTTGTACTTTATTGATTGCATATAGTAAATGAAAAACAAAGAGAAAACTTATAGAATAGTTGTTTAAGATAAGATACTTATATTTTCTTCTTATTCATAACATAACAAAACAAAGTATTGCAGCGGGAAAAAAGATATCGATATTTTATCAATAAGGCACAACTAACAAAGAAAACTGTATTCAATCGCGCATTTAGATAAGTCTCAGGAAGTAGATAATTTCGAAAATAGTGTAGTACTTTAATTAAGCCATTGTTATAGCAGTATAAAATTGTCCTGATTGAAGTGTGTTACACAAAAAAATGCAAACTTGTACGTGATGTGTACGTGATGAATTTAATAAAGGTAAATATATCTTGTATTCTTAAAATATTACAAAATTAAAATGTGTGTGTTTTTGGCTTTTTAAAAAATTATTTTCGTAACAAAATTTATTTATTAGGAGCGTACAAGTATGGCGACAACTACAAAACGAAAAGCTCTTAATCTAATAAAACACTAGTATATAGTCTCTCTATATGTCGTCACACATTAGATGATCCACGGACGTAACTACACTGGTTTTAACAATCAACTGGCCAGTCAATTTGTTTTGAGTTCTCTCGTCATTAAAAGGATAGGATATATGTGTATATCTTTAAACAATTGTTTTTATTTAGGATTGCCACATCAACCATTAAAGGTTATTAGCGGGTTTTACAGATTTTACACTAACAAAATATTACAAAATAATATATATAACTATTCAATTTTATGTAATAAACGTATGTTCTTAAGGAATTTGATTGTATTTGATACATTACAGTTTATTTGCTTCTTCTGGTATGTTGTTGATGGCTCTTTCATAGGAATAAAGAGGGCATTCAATCAATATATGCTGGACAGTTATTGGACATTCACAGTAAGAACATTCAGGTGGTAGCTCTTTTGTTATGAGATGCTGGTGAGTTAGAAATTGGTCTATAGGAAAGGGGGTCAGTTTTTGATTTGTAAGGTTTTAAAATTGGAATAATTGTTGATTCAGACCAGATTAAAGGAAATTTTTTATTAAGAAATATATGTGATTGAAAATATTCAAGAGAATTAATTTTCCTGTGTACGGCAAGTTTTTGATAAATATAATCTTTAAACAATGTTTCAGGCTCCCTTCAGCTAATATACATATATATCTAACGGAGGTTATCGTACAATATTTTTGAAAGAGGTTTATGTGTTTATAATTATTGCTGTTTCTATACATACTAAGTGTCCTTTGTGGATATTTTGATAATTCTAAAATTTGTTTTCAAATATTTGTTGGATATTTTTTTGTAGAATGTCTACTACAAGGTATTTTTTGTTGTTGCAGCAATAAGCAAAAATGAGATTATATTCGGATATGTGTAAAAAAACATGAAACGCCATTTTTATAAAAACGCTTTAGCTACCGAAGTATCAATTTTATACTATTTTATTTAGCTCTAACAATAAACTTTACGTAGCATTGTGATATTATACAGTGCCTAGTCAAAAGTCCCCTCCCCCTCGTACCTTTTGATCGGTTATACTTATAATAGTAAAATTATTAGGAGGTAGGACATAAAATGAAGCAGGCTTCTCAACTAGTCATAACAAGTGTTGTAATAGTGGCAGATGACGTTACAGCGCCACTGTGACCGATAATTTTAAATGGAACCTACCTAAACACACTAATTTTGTTTGGGTTTAAGCAGATTTTGATGAATAAATTTAACAAACTCTAAAATTATAGTTTCGCATTTAATTAATACAGATTCTAACGCCCGCTTCTGGTTATTTGTCAAAAAAGTTGACGTGTTTCAATTCTCTAGTTGTTTTTACTTTGCTAAGTTTTTGCAAAAATTTTTATAGCTTAAATATTAAGTTTAATTATTGTTTAACGAGGTGTTTAAATATTTATATAAGCAGAATGGTACGTACTGTACTTTTGGGTTGTACAATATACTATTAGATTTATCAAAGGGCATTATTCACTGGAACAAATGCGCACATGAAAAAATTTTAGAAACAGCTTCAGAATGTGACTTATCGAACTTAATCGCATTTATCTCAAATTTAAAATTTCCAAATTATAAAACATTTAAGTACTTACTTCTTGAAACCAGAATCTAGCAACTCATTTACGTTATACAAATCTTTTTCTACTTTATTCGAGAATTTCTCCCTTCTTATCTTCAGCTGCTCCTGACAGTCTTGTTTTCTCTTCTTCTTCATGTGTTGTCTCTTTCTGATGTGCTTCAGCTTTATTCTTGCCTTTTCAACTTCGTTGCTTGGACTAGTAGCGACTATTTGAGAGTGAATTAAACATAATATCCAGAACATCAGTGATGGAATCATTATTTCCATACATGATAATGGCTAGAATCAAAATTTACATACATAAGGATTGATTAAAATGTTTACTTCAAGAGTTGTAGATTAAACGAGTTATAGTCTTATATCCAGATGTATTTGTTATGCAGAACAAATTTAAATATATATTGTAAGAATCTTTTCTGCTCCCCTTTATCTAATTTTAGTTCAGCATATTTGTTCAGATTCCAAGTCTTGTTGGCATACAGTACCTAAGTTGTCCACTGTGGTTTTTTGCTGCTATCATCAAATGAGGCTCTCCAAGTATATAGTTGTCGCTTGGGTAGTTTATACCAGGTGTTTGCAGTGACTGTGTTGTTATCTTTACAAAATTCATACAATCTCTGTCCTCAATTGTTAGGTTGTCCAAGACCACAAGGACCTACAGTTTGACCTTGTCAACCTTCCCCATTGAAGTCGGCTATAATATATAAAATTTCATATTTATTAAACTTCTATAAGATGTCTAGGATTTGATCACAGAGCTTCTCGACTTTGTCATAGTTCCTATCTGCAGTTGGGGCATATATTTGAAGTATATTGATTTTGAATGGTTGAAGTATGTATGTTTACTACATCATATTCTGAACAAAAATCAATTAAATAGTTTAATGATACATTAAGTTTATATGGGTATATATTATATATGAAGACCACACGGAAGAAAGGCGAAATGTCACAAAGAGATTAATTCGAGAAAATTGAATTTTTAACTTCCAAACCCTAACTACCATCATACAATTAAATATTTTGCTTACTTCTTTATTTAAGTAGTCTTCATACTTATTTTGTAACGTATTATTTAATCAACGGAATTTAAAATAAAACACAAAACTTAGAAACATTGCTTTATGTAAACACAAGTCACTACAAACACGGGAAAAAAGCGAAATATATGACAACAATTTTTTTTCTGTTCTTCATTTGTCTAACTTTTATCATTTTGTTTACGTTTTTGTTGTTTTTGTTGTAAGGTAAGTCTCTATAGAACGATCTAGCCCTTTCAGATGTGCAAAACTGACTCAAGTGGACCAGATCGTTAAATTTTTCCTTAGAAATTTTCGTTAGCTCTAAAAAACATCTTTATCAAAAAAGAGAAAAGGAAGGGAATTTTTAAAACAAACTCATCTGTATATAATTTTGGTGGCAAAATAAACTGGCTCTCGGGTAGTTGCACCTCATCGGAATTTGTAAATGGTTTGCGTATAATTGATGTCTGCCATTGTCCATTATAGGAATCTCGGTGTTTGAAAAGGCGTGGATGATCTTTCAATATTTCGAGTTCTCTGATTGGTCTTGATTTGTGACATGAATCACAGAATATGTGGAGGTGACGAACTGACAGATCAAGCTGAACAAACATAAAATGGTGCAGAAATGACACTACTTCGTTTGAACCTTTGCCTCCTATGGTTTCTGGGAAACAATAAAATGTAGCATTTCCTGTTAACAATAGGTACACGAATGTTAAAGGAGTGAAGCGTCAGTTGTCTCTTATAGTAGACGTCGTTGGTCGGAATATTTGGAGTGGATAAATTTTTTTCAAAATCCATAGCGACTGCTTCACACAATTCTGCATTGCTGCTTTCCTTGCCTTTCTCTTTATTTGATAAACTGCTTCCGCTTTGAATTTGTTTAGGCTATTTGACAAAGTTATTCGTTTTATCTCAACTTCTATCTTTTGTTTTTCAGAGGCATCATTTGTTTCATTCAGTTTATTGTGAAGGACCTTAAGGTCAGCCTAGAAATGATCGCAAGCACTACACGTATCACTCCGCGGATAGCCGAAGCTAATGTTAAAATGCTTATTAAAGATTTGTCGATATGTTTCGTAAGACAAAGGAGCACTCTTATCGGATTTGTACATAGTGTACATTTTCTTAATATTTAAGTCACCCGGAAGGTACATTTTCTTAGTTTTATGTTTACTATAATGGCTTTCTCTTCCTTTAAAACGCTTAATGTGTTCAATAACTTCATCTAGCTGTTGTTTTGTTAATGCGTGTTTTTTTGGATTTTTTCCCCGTCAATTGGTGCACTACCAGTAGCTTTTAAACTTTTTTGAATATTTTCAAGCCTCTTCCGACCAATGCCATGAAGGCTTAGAAAAGCTTTAAAACAAACTGGGACGTCATTAGTTTTATCGTCAGTCGTTATTCTAACTCTAAAAGAATACGTTGCATCATGCAATCTTGATGTAGCTTCATCTCGGGCTCTTCTTTGCTTTACGGGCATTAACGTTATTAGACATGCCCAGTAAATATTTTGTTCATCACGCCCCATACGGTTAAAATTGTTTATAATGTTTAATCAATTTTATTGATCTACTGTTTTAAAACACGTAATTCTCTTACATTGACAATCATCACCTGTTTATGGCTCTGTTGTCTTAACAGCTTCATTACTTCATTTATTCGACCTGTAATTTTCCTTTTTCTAGTGTTTTTTTCGCGACACGAAAAATCTCTTTCACTATCCGTCATATTCGAACACAATAACACGCACTTTATTTAATGAAGGCTAATCGAAAACTTAACGTTTTTAGTAAACAAAATGTGGCGTGTAGTCCCCCGACGTCCCGACAAGCACTGACATTCCACCTTTTTCGGATTTACGCGAGGACCATTCGCCTTTCTTCCCTGTACGAAGAATTTTATAACGTGTTTTAAGCTATGAGGATTCGTCTTTTTCCCATGTTTGAATGACTCACATGAAACTACTACTAAAAACCTACATATTGTTGCTCTGAACAAAAAATAATAAAAAATTGACATTTCGCCTTTCTTCCGTGTGGTCTTCATATAAATTGTCTATTTAAGAAGTATTAAAAATGATATTGAATTCTTACCTCTGAATTGGTAACTTTAGCTGTTGGATAGAAGCAAAAAATGGTAATATTAATAATATGTAAAATATAAACTATAAGGCAAATTATAAACACATAATTTGAAGTTTGCTCTATCCACCATTTTCCGTAAAATGGAAAGAAAATAAATCTCAAGGTGGCCAATTTAGTGACCTTGATAAACCCTTGTTTAGGTTTTGCTTTAGTAAAAGATGAACCTAAAACATATAAAAGAATTTAGTTTATTACAAAAAAACAACTAGCAGGATGATTTGGCATTAATATAGAGCTTGTTAGATGAATTTTAAAAGTCATACTCATGCTTTTTAAAAATAATTATTGGTTTTGGTTCAATGGTTATAGAAAGCCAGCAACAGTTGTGTTTTTTGAAAAATAGAAAAAGTTAAATACTGTTCAGTTCTTGAGTACTTTCAATTGGCATGCAGAAATTGAAGACAAACTGGGTGCTGTTTATAGCTTGTCTTTACTATCATTAACAATAAAGAAATTTTGGAAACCTGAATGTGTTTGTGGTCATAAAAGTGTGTTTAAATAGTGTTGGTCATGGTAGCTCTTAAAACCAAATATTAAAAATAAATGATTGGGTGACAGTGAGAAGAGTAAGGCCCGTTTTTAGACAAGTATGAATGATTTCTCTTTCATGATAATGTGCCAGCACAGCAAAACAGAGGGTTAAATAACTCCCAAAAGTCTAAACATGGTACTTTGTGACTCTTTTGCATTTCCAAAACTGAGAATGCTACTTCAAGTGCAATATTTTGACAATTAAACTGAAGAATATTTCAAAAATGTCAGGAAAAAGTTTCTGAACTGCTTCAATAGCTTAAACCCTGATGGTGATATATGTAGTTGTACATAGGTAATTAAGTGATAACCTTATAGAATTATTTTTATGTTAGTCAAAGGATATTATTTAAAAAAACCTCAATTTTATCTTGAGGTGATCAAACTTAGACCTCACAAGTGACCAGGGGCGGATACACAGGGGAGAAAAAAGGGAAATTCCCCATCCCCAATAAGGTCCAAAATGACAGAAAACCTAATATTTATGTCTCTCTTTAAAATAAAAATAGAATTACCTCTAACCAAATCAAGATCTATAAAGTTTGGATTTGGCTTTGCACTTCTCATCTGAATATGGTTGAGCCCATATATCCTCTGCTCCCTCTCTTCTATTTTTGTTTCCCATATCTGCTTGTCATATGCACCAATCTTTTGCTGATACCTAAAACATGTTTATGCATGTATCAATTAAACAAATTTTGTTTTAAATATGTTTTGGTAACATTCTTCAATAATTAATTGGATAAATAAGACTAGATTGTACTGGGTTCATAAGATAAAACAAACTGCATATCACTGCTATCATATATAAGAATAATACCATAAATATTTTTCCTTGATGCTCTCCAAAGATGGTTTTCATATTTTTAATGCAGCATACCCTATAGAGTAAGTGAAAGGGTTGACCTTTGGATAGGTAGATCCTAAAACCAAAATATAGCTTGTGGATATGTCATAATTAAACTCAATTAAGAGCTTACATATATGAAGTTTCTATAAGCAATAGTGATTTATATATTAATTTCACAAATATCCAATGAACCATTTTGGATAGCCCTTAATAAGTGGAGAAACACATATATTATCGATAAAAAAAAAGTATGTAAAATTGGAATTAAAAATTAATGTTTTAGTGGAATAACAATATTCTCAATTTTATATAAATAAACAATGGAACATTATTAGACACCATAAAGAATAAAAATAAGGAGAATAATTTGCAATATACTAATATCAACACATTTTTGCTAAAATATAGTGTCACATTAAAAAAAAATCAGGTTGTACATATTACAATTAGCACTAAAAATTACAAACATAAGTTATATACTATAGTCCAACTTCCCATTAACGAAAATGTTTTTGTAAAATCAAGTCTCCTGTAAAATTATTCAAATGTGACTATTTTGGCAAAAATGTGTTGATATAGATTTTATTTACTACTCTGGCAAAGAAATTTAAGTGAGGCAATATGAGAAGGGGAAGTCACACAAGATAGAAAGGAATCTTGTGGAAAAGAATTTCCAAGAACTAAGTGAATTACAAAAATTTGTGCATTACAAGAAAATATTGACTAATCGTAAATTCGTAAATGTTATTTGTTAAATAAACAATACCTACCTCCTGCAAGGTATTTTTAAATTGTTCTAATTTTAAAGTACACCTGTCACTGTTTTAATCAATATTATTTTCATTTTACATTACCCTATAAAATAAGTGAATATGTAATTTTTTATTGATTTTTAATTCATGGGTAATATTAACAGCTTTTGTATAAATTTTAGTTTTATTTATTACCAATTAATGATTTTAAAAACTAACAATAACTCTAACAAATACTTTTATACAGGAAAATTCTCTAGTCTTGTTCCAGATAGGTATACAAACATTAATTCAATTATTTTTGCATCTACACAATTTAGTGTTATTTATTAAACAATCATAAAAATTTTAAATATTTTAGTATATAGCATAGGGGAATTTGAAAGTAATATGTATATTACTAACTCCTTGGTAGGCAGTTTATTTAGCTTATTAAGTAAATTGTACATACCATGTAAATATAAAATCAATACCCATTGAAAGAATCTATCTTTGTTATTTTCTATGAAAACGTTTATTAGAGCTCATGCACTGTTATAAATAATTATTAAATATCACATAAGAAAGTTTATATTATTATTATCAGCATAAAGTAGAATCAGCTGATTATAAGAAAACAATAGTGAGGTTAGGGGTTAATGACATATATTATGCTGACATTGACAGAGGTTAACCTAGCTCACGGTCGCCTTCTACATGTAAAAATTTAAACTACTAAATATTAAATCTGCTGTTTCTGTCTACAGACTTAGAAAGTATATCTCCCATTCTTGTTGATAAGTGGATGCACAAATTTATGTGTGCCAAATCCCAAAATTCAATAAAGAAAAATGCATGCAATTCTCCAGAGCCGTAATAAATAAATTTCTTTTGAAAAAGTATCCTTTTTTCCTTCTGTCTAAATAAATATATCCAGCTCAATCATGAAAATGTAGCAAGTTCCATTTAGACAATCTTTAACACAACATCTACAAGTGGCGTGGCGGAAATGTGTAGATCTGCTGAGGTAGGATACTTTGCAAAAAAGCAATTTTTTTTAAAATTTGACCAGTAACGTTGTCTTATGGTGTGGTGTTTTTGCTCAGAACTTTTTACTAAACTTTTAATAAAAAAACCTAAAATCGGCTTAGACAGCGCAGATAGATGTAGGTATATTACGTAAAAATATTACAAATATGTTTACCTACTAATGACCAAATTGTGCCTATTATACAATGTTACGTTAGGAATGTCCTACGGTTAATTTTCGCAAGAGACTCCTGGTTCGAAAAAATACAAAATTAAATTTCTATCACAAAAAAATTACTTTTGTATTAAAATACATAAATGTGACTTTAAAGTTTTATTTAATTCAGTTTGTTTCGATGGTATAATTCGACTGACTATATCTACATAACCCAAATATTAATATTACAATACATTCCCAGACGAAAAAGTCATAAAATTGAATTGCCTTCACCAGCCCTTGGCTAGAGAGGCGATCGATGGAGGCGATGCGCTGATTAGGGAATTTTTTAAATAAACATATTAAATAGTTACTCGACATAAAATATCAAATATTAAAAAAATGTATATAAACTATATACACAGGTGGAATATATTCTAAATTAAAATTAACTAAAACTAGTTAAGAAAAAGTACGTTCATTTAATCAAAGGAGAGGTATATGTCATGTCATTACTGTTAATTCTTGTTTCATGGCAGTGTTTTTTTTTAAACAAGACATATTCATAGATACAGTTCATCTAATTTACAAACCGTTGCACGTCATCGGCGTCATAGCCCGTGACGTCACATGATACTAACACGAAATATTTAGGCGGTAGGTGTGTTCTTTTTTAGAATCACTTTGCCGAGTACACTGGCATTACAGCCACTAGACATATTTTATTATATACGCGTAAAAATAATATTTAAAGATTTCTATTAATGTTAACTTAAGAAAATACACAATAATATGTTTCATTTAATTTGTATAAATGCATTATAAAGTGTTTTTATGAAGAACATTTGCTCGGAACACACTGTAACTGTAATCGAACGAAGGAAAAATTTTTTACATAAATTGGTAACACTTATTTTCAGTTGCGGTGTTGACACTTTAATTTTGTTTTTATTATTTACTATTAATTAAACTATGTTGTTTTTTAAACAAGCGGCTCAAATTGTTTTTAACAAGATTATTTTTTAACTCTTGTTTTGTTTCTATTTATTTACATTAAATATTAATTTATTTTGTTGTATACTGTTGTTGTACACTTTTGCAATAATTATGTGACCTATTTGATTTAAAATGGATTCAGGAATTTTTTATACTTTTGCAACTATGTCAACTTCGATCTCTGACGTAGATAATGACGTGCAACGGTTTGTAAATTAGATGGACTGTATATAAATATTATAACTACATATTTTAAATGGAAAATACATAAAAAATTACGTTGAGCTCTAAATTATGTGCATTGTAAATTTATCACTAACTGAAGCAGAATTCTTTGATATAAATTTTTGGTTTGTACAAGGTTTGTACTTAAAAAAAAATAGATGCCTTATCTTACTATAGTGATAATATCATGTTTACTCTATAATGTATCAACACTTATTTCTGAAGTCGCAAAAATTGATTTGTCTATAGATGTCTATCGTCCAAAAACTGATGTTTGTGAAATTACGAGAGAAATAGATTATGTTAATTTGCTACTTCTGAATTGAATATTATTTCTGAATGGCAAAACAATGACTTGCTTATTAAAGTAAATCTTATAACAATAGATGCACATCAAATTATGGCAAACAGAGATGTTAATTTGTATTGTACCTAAATTGAATGTATTAGGTACAGATGGAAGACATTCAAATGCATCCTGCATTGTAAACCTGAAGTGTAAAACAAATTGAGAAGAAAATTATTGTACCTAAACGGCGAAACTTCGACCACTTACCAACTATTATAATACTCATAGCCATTATAATTATTCAGAATGTAATCTTAATTTATTATTGGGCGAGTACGACCCTTTTTCTGAAAATGGGGTTTTCACTTTCACTATGGGGACACTTAAATTTTTGATAAGGGAAAAGTTTAAAATATTTAATTTACATGTATTTTATGTTTCCGACAATTGAGAAAAGGTAAAAAAACGATGATGTTTATATGGTAACAACAATCAGTAGTGTCCAGTTGTTCATATTCATAGTACAAAATTGAACAAATATAACCTAAAAATAATTTAATTGGAGTATTTCTCTCTACTTTCGAAACTTTATGAGTAATATTTTTTATATTTTCAGATAAGATAATAGAAATAAATATTGGTCAGTTAAAATGAGCAAAATATTTGAAAATGAATCAGGTTGTTTAATCTCTCATGAGAAATTCATCAATGGTATTTACAAAGAACTTTTAGATTTATCTGGAAGGAGCTATCACATAAATCAAAACCTCTTTAAAATAAACACTACCTATAAAACTTCTAGGCAGTCAAAATCCAAGAGATCTAAAAATGTACAACCAAGAAATGGATTTGAAGATCACATAAAGGAGCAGAATGTGGTGAAGTTTAAATATAACAACTTTTTGGCAGAATGTAGCAAATATTTCATTAATAACAATGAGGAACTACAATCTTTAACTAATAATTTGGCACTAGAGGCTGCAGATGTTATTCAGAATGATAGTGGGAACAGGTAAATAAGATTAAAGTTTTATTTGTACTTATTGTAGACCAATAGTAATTTTTTGTTTAAGTAGTGGGTGATTGGTCTACATTTGTTTTGTTTTAATTCCTTAGTTATATACTTAATATGTAGGAATTACTCTTCATAACTGTTCTACCTCTAAATATTTTCCAGACTTTTAATTGTTCAATTTTTTAATCTACTACTAAGCGTCTATATTCTTTGCTACTACTTTCCTTTCTCTACATCACGTTTTAGTTGTTTCCCATTCAATGCTTTCCTGATAAGTTTTTAATTTTTCTTAGTTCGTTTTGGGTTTGCTAATTATTGTTTTGCTTAATTTATTTTTCTTAAATGATTATAACAAATTTGAAGTGTTTTAGATATGAATGGAGCAAATGATGGTCCTGCTGTTGTCAATGAAATAAATGGAAGTAAATATGTATTTCCTGAAAAATGTGAATTTTATTGCAAAAATGTTCTTGATATGGAAAAACACTTAAGTAGTAGACAGTTCGACCTAATTTTGTTAGATCCACCCTGGTGGAACAAATATATTCGTAGAAAGAGGAAAAAATCATCAGGTATATTTTTTGGGTAATGCATTTTGCAACTAAAAGTTTTTTTAGATACATTTTACTCATATTTCTCATAATTTAAGTAAAGGATTAATAATATATATATATATCATATGTGAGGATGATTGTTATCATATGTTGGGTCCTTTTATTGTACTTTTGGAGAGGATTTGAATTACCATTCTTTAAAAAATGAAAACACCAACTCATCACCTGTAAATCTGTGCAGAATCAGTCTCAAATTTCAGTTTCTTTATGTACTTGTCATTGTTATATACTTGTCTGCCACTGCTCTAATGATATTTCAACTTTTTTTATCCCAAAAACTCTATGTAGGAAAAATATTTCAATTTATAATCTCAAATATTTTTCTTTGGACTAGAATAAGAAGAGAACCAAATGATTAGATTTTAAATTCCAGAAGTATTTCTACTGAATAAAATCAGATTAACATTAGAGCAGTCTTATAGCTTTCAACACCAGAATATTTTTTGGGAGGAACTTGCAACTTTACATATTTGTGTGGTTTTTTCATTGAGAGTTTGTTTGGTAGACTCGTTCCACTTAGTCCCCTACTCCCCACTGATTTGTATGGTATGCTTACTTTACCCCTGTTCTTGAGTTTTTGAGTATTGCTGAGATTCTTCAAGTTTGCCAAACAGTAATGTTGGTTTCTTCCCCGATGTTGTGGGGACTGTTAACTTTTCCCTAGTCAGCTGGACGTAGTTTTTGAAATAGCCAGTTTTCAGGTACTTTTTTCTACTTTTTAGGAGCAGTAAAAAGACTGAAATGGCTAATGTGTAATATCTTATTTTACTCCTAGTAGTTGCTCTAATAATTCTCTGGATTCGTCGACTTTTTCTTCTTGGATAACAATAAATTACAGAGTTGTAGAGGAACGTGTAACTAACTCCAGAGTCCTGATATTCAGACAGGATTTGAGCAGGTTATACTCCTAGGGTTGTAGGAGACTTTAGTGAAATTGGAGAATGACTGACCTACCTGACCAGGAATTAACTCATCTTTAGAATCTGGGTTTGAGGTCTGTTTGTAAAGATGGTGGAACAGGAATTTAAGTTTATACAGTAATAATTATACAGCAATACACACACTACTGACTTAAGTTCTAAAGATACTTGGTTCTTTTATTGCCCTGTGGTATTACTTTTCATAAACTTTTCCTTTTCTATGTTTATAATAATTATTATGCATTTATTTTAGGTAATTAATTGTAAAATTTCTTTTTAGATGGATACAGCATGATGTACAATGAGGATTTAAAAAATTTGCCTATAGGTGATTTATTATCAGATGAAGGGCTTGTTGCAGTATGGTGTACAAACTCAAAGCAAAATCTCGATGCCTTATTAAATGAGGTATTTCCAAAATGGAATGTACAATTCACTGCAAAATGGTTCTGGCTAAAGGTAACAACAAGAGGAGAACCTATTTGTCCATTTTTCGATCCTCCTGGAAAACAACCTTATGAAAAGTTGGTTTTTGGCCATCGTAATCGAACTACTCTTTTGCCTGAAGATGGTAAATTGTTGCTCAGTGTCCCCAGCGCCCTACATTCGCACAAGCCTCCTTTAGTTGACGTTCTGAAAGAATATTTACCAGAGAATCCGCGATGTTTAGAAGTTTTTGCCAGGTATCTTCTTCCTAATTGGACCAGTTATGGAAATGAAGTGATCAAACTTCAGCATGAAAGTCTTTTTGTTTTAAAGTGATGAGTTGTATTTTATTTCGACGGGAAGGATAATTTTGCGATCTTTAAGAAGAAAAGTCGTGTTTATTCAGTGAGCATGTCAAACAAAAATAAGACATGCATTGAGTAAGAAAATATTCTATTAAAAATGACGCTATGAAATTATATGAAATAAAAGTATTGTAGGTATCTAAGAATAAAAATTAAAATTTTATCATTGGTTTTCTTTTATGTGTCCATTAATGTATTTAGCACTTAAACTTTTTGTCTGTTGCACAAAATTATGCCTATTCAATGAAGAAGTTTTTTTTTTTCGACATGATACCCGTTCTGGAACCCTGTATCAGCTTCTACAGGTCTAATTTATAATTACCATATGTTTTTGGAGTCTTGGTCTGGTCAGTAGCTAGTATTTTAGTTACTTAACTACTCGACTGAATTACTAGCCTAGTCTGAACCAGTTTTACGATTATAACTGGTATATGTTACAATTAAGACATTATTATATTCAGTGAAACCTATCTGGTCTTAAGATCCCACTGCAAGATCACTACGTTCATAACGTAGTTAATGAAACTGACATTTTTACATACATTTAAGAATAGGAGAATTTAATTCAATTAATGGCAAGGCAAGTGCGTACCCAGAGTACTAAGTGCGTTTGAACTAAATAAAAATTTTTGTAACGTGAAGTTGGGTATGAAACCCATTTCAAATTTAACGACATGAAGCGATTAGTGAAGTATTAAACGAAACAGCTACCCATGTGAGTGGCAACATCGTTAAACTCACGACATAGTAGCACACGTGTTTGTAGCTATGTTTGAAGTTATACAAAGAGCAGGTAAGAGTTTAATTCAAGTCTTGTCAAACTCGTATCGCTTTCTAGATTTTAATTTTTATTGAATATTTTCAGGTAGTATTGCTATACTTTACTAGTAATTAGAAGGTACGCACTTGCCCCAGAGATTTATCACATGAGGCAAGTGCGTTTTTTGTGTAGGGGCAAATGGGTAAAAGAAGATGTGCGAAGGGATCAGGACAAGGTCGATCTACCGACGTGACATTCCATTGGCAGAAGAAAAGCGATTGGCAGGTTTTCGCACGATGGAGCAATGGGGATTCGGTTTGTCCGTAAAGAAGTTTTAGAATTAACCCAACAGTTCGTCCAATCAAACAACCTAAAATCTGAATTTAAAAATGGTAGACCAGGTAAAGACTGCTTCTTAAATTTTAAAAGAAAACATCGGCTGTCAATAAAGAAACCGGAAATAGTGAGTTTAGAAGGAAGAAGGCCATGTATCCCTTTGTTAAAGATTATTTTAGATTATTCGATGAAACCATTTAATCTCTGGGGCTTGCTGACAAACCTGAGAGAATCTACAATATAGATGAAATTGGATTTTTCAGTGACCCCTCTAAAACAAAAGCTGTTAGCAAGCAAGGAGCACCATGGTCAAGGAGCAAGGAGACTTGTCGCAAATTAAGGTTGCCAGCTGTTAAAAAAACGCGAGGTATCAAAGAAAAAGGATATTATAAAGATGTAATTTTATATTATATAAATATAATATAAAATGGATTTAGCGCGCAACAAAACTGGTTTGATAAATTAACACTATCGACGCATGCTTTAAAAATTCACACAACTGATACTAGCCATGTCAAACCAGTGGCGTTGCGCGCTAGCTCTCTTTTACTTTTTCCATGATACCTTGCGTTTTTAACAGCTGTCAACTCTAATTTGCGACCATTTGTTATTCTTATTTATGTCTAATCTAGATCTTAATAAATGCTGGTCTCGTTTCTTTGATCTTGATCATTGACTCTTTTCTAACAATTACGTAGTCTGTTATTGATTTTTGATTGAAAACTGGTTTTGTATACGTACATTTATGTATCTCTTTATGTCTAAAGAAACCATTACATATTCTTAACGTACTGGTAACATTGGTCAATTAGTCTCATTCTATTCCCATTTTCAGAAATTTTCACTATATGGGCCTACTATTTTGTTATTATCCTTTCTTTTAGTTCTTGCACCCATTAATATAGTTTTTTTTTGACTATTTACATTTTCTAGTGTTTTTTATTTCTTCTCAATTTCTTCTTTGATGTTTTTCTTCTGCTTTACTATAATATGTGGGGCATATACTCCTATTCCTATTGGGTTGACGAAATCAGGCGTATCAAGAAAAATTGGCAACAAAGAGCACAAAATCGCTAAGAATGGAGGAGTTTAAGGGAGTCCACCTATGTCCAGCAGTGGACGTGATAAATGAAGGCTGGATGATGATGATGATACTCCTATAAAGATTATTTCTGTTCCTTTTTTCATGTCCACTACAGAGTGATTAATTTTATAATAAAATCATTTTTATATCTAAATCTAAAGTAAAATTTCAACTTCCAAAATTTAATATTCACGCAATTGCTATTAATAGTTCTGTATCACCAATTTGATTTGATAATTCTGTCAATATTCCTGCATTAATTCTTTTAATATTTTGATAATAAATTACCAAGCAATAAAAAACTAACCCTAAACCATCCCAACCTAAATAAAATTCATTAAAAAAACCTCTTTGGTACTCGTCACCGTGTTGAGCTCTGGAAACACTGAAATTTCCACAGTCCAATTTTTACGTAGCCTTCAAGTGTAGACAACGTACGGTTACAGAATAAATAACAATCAGAATGCCCACTCTCAGATGCCGCCTTTGAAGATTGTCAGCACGCGATCGCCATATTTTAAACGGAACTCGGATTGAGAAATTTGTGACAAGCTACGACAGAACATTTTTTATACATCCTTGTCAAAATTTTCCACTTTTATTAAAGTTGTATACTCGAATCACAGAATAAATAACAATCAGAATGCCCACCATCAGATGCCGCCTTTGAAGTTTGTCAGCACGCGAATGTCATATTTTAAACGGAAACACAGACTCGAATCGAGAAATTTGTGACAAGCTACGACAAAACTGTTGTTTTAGAATTCAAATTTAAATTAATTAACAGGATAAAATACATGGGAGAAGAAGGAATAAACTGGCTACGGAAAATATATAAAGAGGCGTGGGAAAAACAAACAATCCCTAAAGACTGGCAGAACAATATCATCATGCCAATATACAAAAAAGGAGAACATGTAAACTGCGACAACTATAGAGCAATATGTCTGTCATCGGTATGCTTTAAAATATATACGAAAATAATAGAGAAGAGACTGAGACAAGAAGTAGAAATGGTATTGGAAGAAGAACAAACGGCATTTAGACCGGGAAGACAGACAAATGACAACATATATATCATTAGAAACCTAATCGAAAGAAGCATAGATACGGGGGAAGCATTCATAGACCTAAGAGCAGCATTTGACACGATAGAAAGACATATTATAGGGAAATGCTTGAGGAAAATAAACGTACCTAATGCATTGATAAAAATTATAGAAAGTACTTACAAAGAGGTAAAAGGAAGGGTACAAATAACAGGGGACAGATCGGAAGCATTTAATTGGAAGAGAGGTATTAAACAAGGAGATAGTCTCAGCCCTTTGCTATTCATAATAGTAATGAACGAATTGATAAGAATCACTAGAGTCAGAACCAATCAACTGCAGACAATAATAGGTTACCGCAGATTACAACCGGTAACAATAGAGTCCTTAATGTATGCAGACGACATAGTACTAATAGCAGATTCCGAGAATAAAATGCAGAAACTAATGGATATATGGATAGAACAAATAGAAGAACTAAAAATGGAGATAAACAAGGAAAAAAGTAAGATAATGATAATTAGCGGCAACGGAGATAAGGAAGATAAATCAAATAAAGATAAAATGTAAAAACTCAGAATTGGAAATAGTAACAACCTGGGAAGTATAATAACTAATGACGGAAAAATAGACTGGGAAATAACAAATAGAGCAAAGAAATCAAACAAGTTATATTATGCGTTAGCCCCAATAATGGGAAAAAGAGAACTTGCACGAGAAACAAGAATAAAAATATATAACACAATAGTGATACCGACTGTGCTCTATGCAAGTGAAAACTGGACAATTCTGGAAAAACATAAGAGCAGGATAAACGCAATGGAGATGAGACGTCTAAGAAGGATAGTTGGAAAGACAAAATGGGATAGATTAAGCAACGAGACTATTAGGAGAATGGCCAACCAGGAACCGATAATGAACAAAATAGCAGAGAGACAAATGAACTGGTATGGGCATCTGATGAGAATACAATCCAATAGAATAACAAGAAAAATTTATGAAGTAAAAAACATCGGAAAAAGAAAAAGAGGCAGACCAAGAAAAAAATGGATACAGCAAGTAGTAGAGACGGGAAAACTTAAACAAAAATCACTCGAGGAATTGAAAATAATGGCAGAAAACAGAAAAGAATGGAAGAGGTGGGTAAATGGAAATTAAAATAGCTAGCCCAAATCCGACATCCTGATAGGGTAAAAGGAAGGGGAGAAAGAAAGAAAGAAAGAATTAATTAACAGAATTTAAATTTTTAGAGATTAATAATTTAGTAAATTTCAAATAATTTAATCTTTTCTTCAACTAAAAGTACGAATAAAATATTGCATAGTATGTCTATGGTTGCCGTAAATAAATTAAACCGGGTTAATTTTTCTATGAACACCAGATAAAATGTCACTGAACAGCACTGGTTCCGTCTAAAACATGGCTGATTCCGTCTGCGCGAATGAGATGTGCGTACTTATCTTGACAAGCAGAGTGGGCATTCCTTACATATCTCTGGGGCATTCTGATTGTTTTATTATTCTGTGGTACGTTGTTCCGTCATATCTGCACGGTGTTAAACTGCACAGGCTAAACGTAGTGAGTAGCCGGGCCGTAAGAAACACGCACAGCAATATACCTAACTTTCGATCTGAATTACGATAGATATAATTAAGTAAGGTAAATTTTCATCACTGTCAAGGATTCTGAGCAGTGACAATAAAGTTAACATTAACTTGAATACTGTTAAGTACCTTACACAACAAATTGTTCATTTTTTCGGGAATTTTTCTTATTTTTTTGTTTCATTTTTAGCACTGTTAATATAATTCATTGTCTATAGATTATTATTTGATTGTCTAATTTATCTCTGTTAAATTTATTAGTAGGTCATTAGTGTACTTATATTATATCGTTTTTTTAATAATTATTTTTAACTAACGGGGATACCAGTAAATAAACAACTAAGTTGGCAAAACAGTTGTTAAGAAGCAATGATGAAAAGAAACTAAACAGTTCACAATTTTTATTATAACTTTATTTTCAGCATATAAAAAATGATACGTATCTACTTAATATTTTATTGCTTTAAAAATATAAAGCATACTTATTTATCTATTAACCAATAAACCTTAAGTCTAAAATAAATAGGGTTATATATTTACTTAACTCTTCTAATAATATATGTCAAATATCGATTTTAAGCTTTTTCGTCTTCTTCGTTTAACATGTTTGAAGAGATCGTATTGAATGTCGTCTTCAGCATTCTCGCCCATATCGTACTTACTGGGATTTCTGGTGAGGGTCGCCAAGGCTTCTACAAGAGCAGATCGATTCGGTGTTCCTTTGAAACTACCGTGGTTGCGTCCGAATACGTCGTCGTACAAGTTGTGCACCGAAAACTTATCGGATACCTTGGGAAGGTTCAAACTGCCGGTTCGATATCTCACTGTTGGACTTATATTTTCGAAATGGTTACTAGTGCTTGGGAGTTTGACTTTTGCGGTTTGAGATTGCTTCTCCAAGTTTTTAAAGTACTTGATGGTTTGCTTAAAGTGACCGTTACTTAATTTGTCCGACTCTTCGGTTTCCTTTGTAGTGGTGCGGATATGAAAACTTTTTGCTTTTCTGATTTGGGTTGACTTAGGTAACTTCTTTTCTTGAGTAGGTAATTGTACAACTGAAACAGTGAGATTATTTTAATATACTATCAGGTAAACCGAAATATTTATAATTAAGATTTAGATTTGAGAGTTCGGCCCTGATAGCGATAAAGTCTACCACGTTATCAGCTGCCCCGGAATATAGTCATTTTAAATGGTAAAAACAAATTATAATTTAATATTTTATACCTCTACTACAAATTTAAGTGCATTAGTTAGTGCTGACAATATTATCTCAAGTGAGTAGCACTTCTTTTCGTATTATTTTTGTAACAATAACGAAATAACCTTTAAATAATACCTACGTAAAAGATAACAAAAATTCCAGTTGGGTCTTGACCAGTTTTTTGGACCGGCCACAGGACCGGCTCAACTTCTGATCAAGAAAATTATTAAAATGACTTTATACAACAATAATACTACTCACAACTCCACTAAATACAGTTACTCAGATGTCGTAAATTATTTTAAACATCCAACAAAACAACAAGCAATAGTGATTTCCAGCATTCAAGGTACAAAAATCCATGATTACATCGTAGCTGTTGGATTACTAGTGGGTCCATTTAATGTACTTTTTGCCTCCAGAATTGCTAACAATAGGATATGCATATACCTCTCTTCAAAAAACACTGTTGATGCTCTTCTACATTCTTATAAATATATCGAAATAAATGGATGTCAAGTCGAAGTAAGACGATTAATTTCTCCAGCCCAGAGACTTCTTTTATCTAATGCATGTCCTACAATCCCGAACGAAATAATTGAACAAGAATTACAAAAACTTGGTATTCACACTGTATCCAAAATGACTTTTCCTCGAGTAGGTATGTCTGAAAGTGAGTACAGTCATGTTCTGAGCTTTAGAAGGCAATCATTCATTACACCCTTGGAAAATATGTCTATTCCTGACTCTTTTACCATAACTCATGATAATACTTCCTACCGGGTATTTCTCTTCATAGACGAATTCAGTTGCTCTAAATGTAAAACCATTGGTCATCAAGAATCAGAATGCGCTCACATTTTAAACCAAACTAATTCAACTACCCTTTTAGATTCAACTCAAACCACATCCTCGTTATCTAAACCTCATGAACCTAATGATACCCCTTCAACTCCCCTATCAGACTCAACTCAAACAACATCGTCATTATCTAAACCTAATGAACCTAATGATAAAATATATCAATCTACGGAAACCGACCTCATCCAAAACATATCTAAAAATAATCTAAACACTTCGTCTTCTTCTTCCAAAACAACATCACCAGCTATAAATAACACTGAAAATACTACGGAAATCGACCTCATCCAAAACATGTCTAAAGATAATCCAAACACTTCGTCCTCTTCTTCCAAAACAACAGCACCAGCTGTAAATAACACTGAAAATAATACGACACAAGAAACACCAATAACCTTAAATAATGCAGTCAATTCTAAACAGATAAAAAGACATAATATATCATCTCCTGAAATTAACGGAGAAAACCCAAAAACCGACTCTTCCGTTTTTAATACCCCTAAACAATATAAACCAAAAAAGAAACTCAAAACCTCTTCCAAAACTCCCCGCGAAGATGTCATTCACTCCCTAGAATCCATCAAAGACAAAATCGAAAATAGATCACCTCCATTTATACGAAATTTCAATGAAATATGTGATTTTATGGAAAATGTTTTAAACTCTCATAACCCTGAATTAACTTTTAAAGATTACTCCAATGAACCAGAGGAACTAATTCAGATCCTTAATTTTATTTATTGTTACACACAAAATTCTAGGTTAAGAAAGAATATCACCCGACTAGAGAAAAAAATAAACTCTAACCCTTCTTCAGCTGACGAAACTGACGAATCATCACTAGTTGAGGGATAATCAAGGGATGATTTTCATTAAACACTTGTAATCCGAAGTTATATCTCAATATCCTAATTATCTACAAATTTTCAGTGATGCATCTAAAGCTCATGACGGACACGCTGCTGCATACTACTGTAAATACACTACTTACACTATATCCATACCTACAAACTGCTGCATCCTCACAGGCGAGACCACAGCCATTTTGGAAGCATTAATTTTCTTCAAAACGCGTAGTGAGAATAAATGTATATAAACAAATATACCCTACAAATCCAATATTTCAGGCTATAAAAAATGAGATAAATATAATTCAATCAACTCAAAAAGAAGTAGCATTTATCTGGGTACCGTCGCATGTATGAATAGCTGGAAATGGACAATCTAGAAAACACAAGTCGAATAAACTCACAATACACAACCAAATCAAAAAATCACCCATACTCCGATCTTAAAAACCTAATTAAAGACCACTGTATGAACATATGGCAAGACTACTGGAAAGATTCAGGAACCAAACTATATGAGATTTATCCCCTTGTGAAGACCATCTCGAATAATCCATCCAATAGAAGGGACCAAGTAATAACTAACCGACTAAGAATTGGATACACTGCACTGACCCATAAATTCCTAATCAACAAAGAATCTTCTCCAACCTGCAGAAACTCTTCTCTCCCATTGACGGTGAAGCATATTCTGATTGACTGCCAGTACCACGAAGAAACAAGAAGAAAATATGGAATCTCAGATGACATCAAAACCACTTTAATCATAAACACTGACAATGTAATAAATTATTTAAAAGATTTACGTTTATATACATTTATTTAATGTAAATAAAATGAACTCTTGTGTACGTTACTCCACTAATAACCCTGCGTGGTTGATGTGGATTATATGTTTTTTCTAAATAAAAAAAAAAGATTTAGATTTCGAGATCGGCCAGAAGCCAGAATTTCAAACGTTAATAATTAAGAAATTTTGAGGCTTAAAAAGAAAACTTTACCGTGAAGTAAAAACTTATAATGTAATTGGTATAGGTGTTTAATAAAACATTAAAATTTAAAAATCCAGACGGATTACAATACTTCAAAACATTTTCATCAGACCATCATTAGTGAACTTTAGAGCCACTTGCTTAATAAATCCATCACAAAACAATAAAGCTATTGAAATTACAGTTTAAATGTTATAAAGTAAAGCGACACAATGTCGATGGTGATAAATTTACTTAAAGGGAACGTCAAGGTCCCCACTCGAAACGAAACCCTCTGGTGAATTATGCAGAAGACACCAGCGAACACTAAATACAATTAAACTTTGACCTAAGTCAGAATGATGTTGATCCACTAAGGCGCCTGTTATACAAGCGCTGTACCATGACGTTATTAGCTCTTGTATAACAGGGTCCTAACTTTACAGGAACTAATGATACAATTCAGACACTAACAAATAACAAAACCCATATCACAAAATTTGTAGAATTCTACAAATAGGGGGATTCCCATTTAACCAATCACACCCATAATATTACAGCGAGAGTATGATAAGAAGAGAAAATATACAAAGAGTTAAATCATTTGGTCACTACACAAAACAATTTGCATGTGTATACATGCCTCAGCATATTTATTATTTAAAGAAATTCTGGGTGAATATTAAAGTGGATTTTGACATGAACTGTTAAAAATCGACTGGATATTTGTATTACCTACAACATCCTTAAAAAACAAGTGAATTTGTTATCGACACATTTTATCTGTTCATGAATTTCAAGGCAGAGTCTGATAGCGTCATACATAATGTTAAATTGATAAATATTGGTAAGGATGATGATGATGATGATGTCAAAAATCAGATGTAAATAAAAAATCCAGGACTTTTCTTTTAAGAGTTATCGAACTGACAATGCAACATAAAGAGTTTGAACAAGTTCAAGTAATATTATTCTGAAGCTATTTTCTTGTGGCATTTTAAAGTAATTACTATTTAAATGGAAATAAGCCACAATTAAAGGTTAAAGTACGTTTATTGACGTTTCAATTTCCACTTCGGAAATCGTTCTCAAAATACAAACATTAGTAAATTAAACAAATTTTTAATTTTTTTGTTACTTAGTAAAAAATTCTTCTAATAATTTAATTTTATCTGACTCATTTATATTGACAATTCAGACATACATTATACATTTTAAAGTAGACTACTTTAAAACGATATTGCCAATATTGTTGAGTTGCGCTCCTGGGACGACTTTACTTATAAGATAGTTCATTCGATTACATGAAATCAACTTTAACTTAAAAATATCCATCAGAAAAGATCATAGCATGTAATTCGTCTTTAAAAAGACAAATACGTGCCATGATGACTGTAAAATTCTCCTGTTAGTGATTCTATAGTAAATTATGAGGGAAAAACCAGGAAAAAATCTCATAATACTATCCCGACATGGTAAGTATTTGGTCGTGCATTTAGTTTACCTTTAATAAACACCAAATTCTGATTTTATATGTTTGTTATTTAAAAAAAACATAAATGTTACTGACTCTATATGTTACTGACTTATTAATAATGGTATTTTGCTTTTAATAACTTCCTCTTTCAATATGGGTAACCAGATCCTACTACATTCTGCCGAGGAATTTGCGACACAATTGGTCTCATTTAGCATAATTAGAGCCGCTTCTTTGATTTTTCTCTTTTTACCATCCGTTTCTTTTAGGACTATATTTGAATCATTCCATTGAACCCTATGTTCGTTATCCCATGCGTATTTACATATTTGAGATCTATCAAATTCTCTATTTTTAATATAAGATTGATGTTTACTTATTCTAACATTTAATGGCCTTGGTGTTTCACCTAAATAAAACTGATCGAATTCACAAGGTATTTTATAAACGCAATTCTTTGTCATTTCTTGTTCATTGTTAGGTTTGGTTTTGGACAAAATAGATCTCAACGTGTTTGTTGTTTTGAATGTTGTTGAAATGTTGAATTTATTTCCTATTCTCTTAAGTTTTTCTGATAATCCTTTTATGTATGGTATTGTTATTTTTAATTTTTCCAGGAGCGCAACTCAACAATATTGGCAAGATCATTTTAAAGTCGTCTACTTTAAAATGTATGTCTGAATTGTCAATATAAATGAGTCAGATAAAATTAAATTATTAGAAGAATCTTTCACTAAGTAACAAAAAAACAAAAATTTGTTTAATTTACTAATGCTTGTATTTTCAGAACGATTTCCGACGTGGAAATTGAAACGTCAATAAACGTACTTTAACCTTTAATTGTGGCTTATTCCCATTTAAATAGTAATTAAGTTCAAGTAATAGTTCAAGTAGTAAGAAATCGAATTATTCATCAAGTTGTTATATTGATTGTTACCTCAATCGAGAAGTCACTTAGGAGGAGGATACTTACCACTATTATATCTCTTGATTTTTTCTGATATTGGTGAAAATGTAACAGTTTCTTTTACTTTCTCCTGAGAAACATCTTTTACATCTGGATTATATACAATTTTCTTCATTTGTTTAATTTTTTCTTTATTATTCTTTTCGTGTTCGTAGGCTTGCTTTAATAACAATTTCTTCCTTTCTTCTATCGATAAGACAGTGCATTTGTTTAAGGAGTCATCAACTGATTGGTATTTTTTGCTGTGTTGGTAAGCAAGACTTTCAGTCATAGATAAAATATCATCGGCTGACTTTCCCAACATATTTCCACTAGAAGTAACGTTTTCTTTAAAAGGCCCTTTCGCGCTAATACTTTCATCTGGTTTTTTCCATATCAGCTTGCTCCTTTCCAGCTCACTAAGAGTCTTTTTCACTTTATTTGGAGACAATGATTTATTACTGATCGAACTGGAGCTTCTCGAAGAAACATTTTCCCAAAAGAACTTTTTGTCTTTGACTGAGCTCATGGGAGACCACTCCGATTCGATGGACAGATTCGGCATGCTGACTGTACTGCACAGGGACCATTCTTCGTTGGGCGAGGCGACGGAATCATTCAGGGAATTTAGGATAGTGAGATCCTCAATTTTGAATTTTTTAATACTGGATCCTAAACTACTTTCGTTATCCGAAAATGAGGAATTCTTCGAGTTGGACTCACTTCCCAAGGAAGGCTGGGCAAAAATCTGAAAAATAAAAAAGTTTGAGTATGTCTGGTTTGTGATGAAAAACGTATATAAATTGTGAAGTATTAAAAAGTACGCTATTGTAGAGCGTTGAAAACACTGTTTTAAACCGGTTGTACTGCAGACAGTTGCCTTATTGTATGTGCATATTCCATTCCTTTATGATACCCATTCCAGGTACCATAGAGAGTTCCATTCTGGAACTATGAACTGACTTATATAGGCCTAGTGGATGGGCACTGTATGGTTTTGCATTAGTACTATATTTTATCATCATGTTTTGTAGTCCACTTTTTTGGATTCTTTTCCAATGTTGTTAAAAAGCTAGGACTAGTGTTGGCTCATTCAGCATTCATTATAATGATATCTATCTTCTGCAATGATATCATCAATCTGAAGTTACTACAGAAGATGTTAAAATGTTACAATGTAATATTCTTGTACTGCACCGAAATCTGAACTCAAATATAAAACTTCACTATAAATCCACTGGAGGTCCTAGATATGAATTGACGTAACAATGCTGCGGATACCATGGGTGGATAAACGATTAAACGAGGAAGTTTCAACATCAGGAACACCGGACGAAGTACATAAAAAAGGTGTTAGAGCCCGAATTAGCCATTAACTTTTAATTTTCTTATTTTGTTTTTTATTAACGGCCATATGTCTCATCTATAATATATGTGGTGATCGATTTACTTATCGTAACCGTCGATATTGTTTTGAATTTCTGCTTTTTGTGTATTTTTTTCTGCATCTAATTAGTTCGAGAGCGGGTTGGTGTTTTTGATTTTTGTATCTTTATTTATAGGTCAATCTTCTTAGCCCCTCTTTACAGTTGCATATATATTTTCTTCATCTCCTCCACTCTGCGGGACATTGATATAGGAAGCAACCTGTACTAATTTGTTTATTAGGATATTATTTCTTATTACATTTAGGTGCATTATACAATATTCTTGGATATTACTGTGTCAGCTCCAGACCATCGCCTCATTGTAACAGTTGGACTATTTGGGAGTTATCATCAAGTGCTTTTTGTATGTGAACAATTGTTGTTAAGTTCATTGTTGCTTTTAGTAGTCGAATGTAGTTTGAGGTGGTCGAAGCTATGTAAGATGTTACATAAATGGTTGTATTAATTAAGTCGGAAAATGTATCGTTGAAACGAAGTGGATGTCTTGGGTACCCAACTTCAAAGAATTGAGAATAGTTTAACTTCTCATCTTACCAAGTTTTCTTTAAATATTACCTTCAATTACCTTCAAAATATATTACCTTCGAAAGCTACAATTACAATTTTTTCGCGATATATTCGGTTCTATGCATGCGTTTAATGTTAAAATAGGTGAGGGAGATTTAACTTTTTCCGATAAACATGCAATATCAAACTAAGTACAAATATCTCAAATTAAATCCTTGGTTTCTAATAAATGATCCGTCACATATTTGTTATTTATCTTCAAATAATTATTTTACACCAATTTCTTTTGATTTTATATATTTTTTAAATTCATGTTTTATTTTAACATATTTCTTCTAAAAATAGTTGGCGTTCAACTTTTCTACTAACTAAACACTCTCTTTAATCTCCACTCTTTAATTTAAATCTTCAATTATTTCAGTTACTTTTTGTATACCTTCGTATACTGTAACATTTTCGTTTCACCCCGTATATCATACCCACGAACTTGCTCTCCAACCAAAACACGAGTAGCCGTTAGCAAACGTTTCAATTTTTTGCTTACCCTATATCTAAGCCCAGTAATTGTTCAGTCTCCAATTCTATAAGCAAATAATATTGTTACAATACTAACAATTGTCATCTAGTTACAAAACTTATTTGTATGTTGGTACTTCCGGTCAGTGGCGCACCCAAAATTTGTCTCAGGGGGAGATTTGAAATTTTTTACGCTACCGCCATTTTGAGTCCCTAAAATTTGGGTTTTAGTTTAATTTAAAGTACTAAAGATAGCAGTGCCAAAGATTCAGGTATCTATTATCCTGCCTATCAACTAAAACCACCCTCTCTTACTTGGTGCGCAGTTGACTGTCGCACGTACCGTACTCCGAAAGTGGGGTGGCCGCTGTAAGGTTGACAATACTTTTGGAACACTCCCTTCTCTTATCTAGATCTTATCTATTGTTCTGAAGCTATTTTCTTGTGGCATTTTAAAGTAATTACTATTTTAATGGGAATAAGCCACAATTGAAGGTTAAAATAAGTTTATTGACGTTTGACATTAATCCAACTTGTAAATACAATACATTTTGGAGACGGCTATCGTCTCTTCTTTCTATTCTGTCAATGACCGTTTCTGTAGCATTCATGTTATTTCTTATAGATTGGTTGGTCTTCCTTTCGTACCTTAATGTTCTAGCACTCCTTTTCAAATAATCCATTTCAACTGCCAACAATCTTCTTTTCAGGCCTGCATTAATTGTCCATACTTCAGAGCCATAACAAAGAACTGATTCAACCATGGATTGCCCTATTCTTTTTTTATTCCTTTTGGAAATGTTGTGATCCCACCATAAGGAGTTCAGACAACCTACAATTTTACGTCCCTGATTAATTCGGTGTTTAATTTGGGTTTCTCCCAAGCAGTTGTTAGCAATAAGTGCACCTAAATATTTAAATTTTTCCACTTGTTTGATTTCCACGTCCTTGTCTATCAACACTTCAAACCTTGCATCTGAATGGATAACTAAATATTCCGTTTTCTTCATGCTGACTTGTAACCCGCATTTTACATATTCTCTGTATAGACGCTTTATCACAAATTCTAGATCATAAGAATCTTGAGCTAGGACGACTTGGTCATCCGCAAAGTTCAGGGAGAACAGTACGTCATTTCCTATGGGAATTCCCTGGCAGTGGGTTTTCCAATTTTGGAGGACTGCCTCAATATATAAATTAAACAGTAATAGTGACATACTGCATCCTTGTTTCAGTCCTTTAGTTACTTTTACTGGCTCTGATAGTCTATTTTCGATTTTTAGGTAAGTAGTGTTATCCCTGTGTACTTCTGTGATTATTCCTAAAAGGTGTGGACTAATGTCGAGTTGTTGTAAAGCTTACCACAATTTAAGTCTTGGAACTGTATCATACGCCTTTTTTGTGTCGATGAAGGCTAGATGTACTTCGGTACGAACCGCTATTATTTTTTCTATTAATTGTTAGAGTATAAACAAGTTATCAGTGCAAGATCAAAGACCAAAGATTCAAACATCAATAACCTTATTTTAACCTTCAATTGTGGCTTATTCCCATTAAAATAGTAATTAGATCTTATCTCTGTCGTTGGCCCGGTTGGTGTTTCTCTTCTTCTTCTTTCCTTTTAATGACTGCTCGGATGTAATTGTGAACACTATTCCATCCCTCCGTACTTCCCGTCATCTTCACGATCATCTCTCTTACAGTCACAGGGTACATACTTATTTCTTTATACATTCTGTTTCTCTCCACTGTACATCTATTACACTCCAGCTTTGTGTGAGTAACAATGTCGGAATATTCGCAATATAGGCATTTATCTGTATCGGTTTTTCTGAACCTATGAAGATACGCCCTAAAACAGACAATATATCCAGTCCCTTAGGCTCGGGATCAGCATCTTGGTCTACTGGGCAACATCTTCCTTATTGTTCCACTCTTCTTGCCATCTTTCCATTAATCTTTCTATTTCTTCTTTTTTTTATATAGCTGTTGTCAAATGCTCTCTCCTCTCATAGAGATGTCTCTTTTCTACTGCTAACTCATGCAGAGGAACACAACCCGTGTTCGAACAACAGACTCGTTCTGTCTACTTTTGTCATAAGCCTAATATTAGGTATCTATATCTAAATTTAATGAAAAATATTATTAATTATTGTGTATTAATTATGTATTTATATAATAATTATTGTGTTCTGCATATTTAAAGTGGTAATTTAATTACTCAATTATCGTTTTGGATTTTTTGTATTGTGTGTGAAAGACAAGTTACAGTTTCCTAGTATTCTTTATATACTTTTTACTTTATATGCCCTGGGGGGGGTTTAACCCCTAACCCCCCCCCTGTGTGCGACAGAGCTTCCGGTCGTCAGTGTTAAATATCAAATCAAACGAAAGGGTGAAAACCAGTTATGGAATAAAATTATTTCTGTCCTTGTTTTAAAAAATTATAAAAAACGCTGAGACCTGTCAATTTTTATATATAAATGTAAAGACGCACGCCTAGCATGGTCCGCAAGCTTTATTTTTATTTGAACACCCTGTATAAGTTCCTTAACAATCTGATCTCAACGAACTTTATGATGTAGGTTCTATTATGATTAATACAGGGTGAAATTTTGAAATTAGACAGTGAGAAAACCACTTATGAAATAAAATTGTTTGTGTCCGTATTTTAGAAAATAATAAAAAACACTGGTACACGTTAACCCAACTTTTAAATTTAAATGTGCACTTTTTAAATATAAATTTAAATATATAGGGTGATTCACGCAAATCTAGCATAGTTCATCATCTTTATTTTTAATGGAACACCCTGTATATTTTTATATTTTTGAAAGCTCCTTAACAGCCTGATCTTAACAAACTATATTATGCAGGGTCTATTATGAATACTATAAGGTGAAATTTTGAAATTATGTATAATTTTTGTCAAGAAATCAAATACAAAACCAAATATATTGATACTTAGTTTGGAAAATTGATTTTTGTATCGAGTTAATTAAAAAACTTACCATTATTTAAAGTGTGATACATTATTAATTTCAAATTTTTATTTATTTAAGGTCTTAACGAAAATTATACAAAATTATTCATAATAGACCCTACATAATATACATTTATGTTTAAAAAGCGTACATTTGAATTTAAAAGTTGACGTGTCCCAGTGTTTTTTATAATTGTCTAAAATAAGGACACAAACAATTTTATTCCGTAAATGATTTCCACACTTTATAATTTCAAAATTTCACCCTGTATTATTCATAATAGACCCTACATGATATATTTCGCTGTGGTCAGGGTAGCTTGTAAAAATAGAACAATATACAGAGTGTTCCATTAAAAATAAAGCTTAAGCATTTTCTGTAGGCAACATGCACTTTTGTTATAAAGGGACTATATCAAGTAAGATTGTGCAAAAATATGGAATGCGAATATTTTTCCTAATCAGTGGGCACATACTATCCAGACTACGAGGGTTTATACTAAATTATCACCAAGAGGAAGACATAGACTCGTACATAGACATAGATTGGGGCTCGGAGGATTGGTCATTGATTTACTCGGATCAATCCTATTCACGTCAATGAAGTACTGTATAAGGTGATTATATATTGTGTTTAATCTCAAATACAGACATTTCCTTTTGAATATGCAATAAGGGTTCCTTGCTATTAGATATTAAGAGATGCTGTTTAATAAATTACTCAGCCATGATTCTTACCTTTCTTCTCTCCGCCACAGTCTTCGGCAAACCTTCTACTTCAGGCACAATATGGTCGGGGCATATCGGGGAAGTATCTTTGGTAACAATTTTGAAATGATTGGGGACAGAGTTTGTTTCTAAATACATTTGAATCCGTTGCTTGATAGAATTATTATTAATTTCATATTTATCACAAGTTTCGATACAGTCGTTCGGAGTTTTATTATTAATCGAATTATCACAGCCTTCTTTTTTATCTAAAAGTTCTTCTCTAGCGTTAATTTTTTGGGTGACCTTGTTGGATTCATTTAAGATGTTCTTAAAATATTTATCATCCAACCTATACATACAGTTTTTAGTCGGCGGGGCTATAAACCTCTCCGGAATCTTAACTTTATTTACATTAACGTTTTCCATGTACCGCGGCTGACACACATAGCTAGTACATTTATTATGATCTAATTGCTTTTTATCAATTGCAGCCACTTGCTGCTTATTGGCAAATATTGGCTTAGACTCGTTATTATTTGCTTTAATATTCGTAAGTTGTTTATTTAAAACATAATCATTTGCGTTGTTAGCTAATGGTGTTATATTATTACACTGGTTTTTTTCAGGTATTTCTATATCCGAATAAGTTTCTTTATCTATGGTAGACGAAGTTTTACCAAAAAACTTTTGAATTCTAATAGCCAGTTCGTTTTCCTGAATCCTTTCTTTTTCTTCATGTTCTTTAGGATTTGACTCTTTGTTTATATTATACATAACATTATTTTTTATTTTTCTTTCTTCAACTTGAGATTTAAAAATATTATTTGCAACATTCAACTTTTCAAATGTATTGTTGATTGATTTATTGGGTAAGCTAGTTTCTCTACTTTCATCACTGTTACTGTTTTCTTTAGAATTGTATTTACTTTCAAATGAATGTTTTAATTGCAATACTCTATTTTGTGCTTTAAAATCACTACTAGCCAATATTATATTACTTTGGTAATTGCTTTTAGTTTCCTCATCTTTTTCTTTGGTTTCATTGTTCGTTGGAACTGCTTTATCTAAATTATCTGTTGCATTAACTATTACGTTTGGTTGGTCGATTATTTGTTTCTCTATTTGCTTCTCTTTTTCAATAAAAATATTATTAGTGATCGGGGCAATATTATTACATGTGTTCTTAATACATGTATTATTATTTTGTGTCATTGTGTCCTTAGTTTCATTTATCTTTTCATTATTTTTAGCTAGAAGTTCCTTATTCACATTAAACTTTAAGTCAATGAAATCTTTAATTTGATTTGTATTCAACATATTCCCGTTTTGATTAGTAATGTTAGCATATGTGTTTTTAACTTTTACAATACTTTCAATTCCATTGTCTTTATCAGTTTTATTTTCGTTCACTTCACGATCACCTGTATTTCTTTCTAGCGAATTGTTAAAACCACTGTGTTCTTCTTTTAAATACATTTCATTAAGGATAAATGTATTAGGACTATCTGCAATGTTGTTATTTTTCTCGGTTAATTTAGTTGACGTTATCTCTACAGGGTCAACATTCTTTTCAGTGGAATTTTTAAGGTGGGGTTCCGTATCTACAGGTAACATTACGGGCTCATTAAGTAACACATCCGATTTATTTTCGTTAATGTTAGTAATTGCTGTTTCCGTTTCACATTTATAATTTTCTTTGCCGCTACTTTCAAATATATTAGAACCGCGAATAGGGTCACAGATTTCGGTGTCATTGAAAGGATCGGTGTCTTTTGTAGTGACTTCAAGTTTGCGTTCACAGTAGTTTTTGTCGTCTATTAAACCTTTAAATACTGTTCCATGTTTTGTTATTTCGTCTACAACTTCTTTAAAGTTAAATGAAGATTTGTGGATCAATTGCTTTTCCTCGAAAATTACTTCTTGAATTGCCTGACTTCTTGTTGACGACATTTTTTCTTCAGATGAATCTAAAACAAAAATACCCAATAATGAATATCACAAGGTTAGAATGTCATTTAAATATATATATATATATATATAAAAAGAGGTTAGTCTTTGTATGTGGGTATATTTTATTTTATAAAAACCCTTAAAAGGGCAACATTACAAGCACGAACGTTTTCGGAACAACTGTTCCATCATCAGGTTAAAATGCAGGTTAACATGCCTGAGCCACCAAAATATTTGGGTAAAAACCCTTTAAATTGAAAAATGTTACCGAAGAATGTACATGATGTTTATAATATTATATGATGTTTAATATTTTAATTAGATTTTACTTCAGGTAACATACACCCATGCTTAAGTGATATATATATATATATATATATATATATATATATATATATATATATATATATATATATATATAACGTCATATACTTGTTATAAATTAATTGCTTGATCTCTCTTAAACTGATACTTCTCATGTCCCCTTGAATGCCATTATTAGACATCTTCAGTTAGGTACTAGCTTAAAAAACTATTACATGAAATAAACAGGTTCGATATCTCTATATTAGGTATCTGCTAAACAAGGTGGCCAAATATCCGACACTTCTTCTTCTTAAAGTACCTATCCGTTCCGGATGTTGGCGATCATCACGGCTATCTTTACTTTATTTATTGCAGCGCGGAACACTTCAGTGGTAGTCGTGTTATACCACTTTCGTAAATTTTGAAGCCAGGAAATGCGTCTTCTTCCCGGTCCTCTCTTACCATTTACTTTCCCTTGGAGAATCAGCTGGAGAAGGAGAATCATCCGACACTACAATTCTCAAAGCTATTAAATCACTTGCAAAATCTGTAAGAAAATTTGTTCCAATATTCGACAGAGCAATGCTAATACAATTAGCTGCGTTCCCAATGGATATAAATATAATACAAGTTTACGCACGCACTACAGACAAAGAAAATACCATGATTAAAATGTTTTACCAACTTATATCAGAAACCTTAGCTATGACAAAAAAACAAGAACTTACTCTTATCATGGGGACTTCAATGCAAAGGTGGGATCAGAAAATACTCTGAATACTACTGAAGGTTTGGTCTTATGGGCTAGGACAACGAAATGAATTTTGCTAGAGTACCACTGTGCTAGGTGTTAGCTACAGCTTCTATTAACCGTGGCGTCAGACAAGGATGTATTATGTCACCGATGTTGTTTAATGCCTACTCTAAATCAGTGCTTGAAATAGCATTAAACAATCGTAGTGAATGTGGTAAAATCGGTAGTGAAATTATTAATAACATCAAATATTTTGATGATACAGCTTAATTGCAGAGAGTCTAGAAGACCTTTAAACTTTGTTGAACGCAGTAAATAATGAATGCAATGAAAAGGGCTTAACCATCAACGCAAAGAAAACGAAATGGATGGTGTTTGGGAAAATTAATATTGAAAACTCGGTACTAAAACCATCAAATAACGAAACCCTGGACAGGGTGGATTTTTGGATATCTAGGCAGCTGGATTGACTCAGGGTTGAGAGCAACCAAAAAATTTTAATCAGAATAGAACTGGCGCGCAAAAGCTTCATTGGATGGCGTTATGTATGATGCAATATAAGTCTCTAAGAATGCTAAATGCTACGTGTGGTCTGACTTGCTTTATTTATGTGAAACCTGGACAATAAAAGTTGAAAATTTAAATAGATTGGAAGCGTTTGAGTCGTGGTGTTAACATCGTATACTTAAAATCTCGCGGTCAGCACACATATCCAACGAACCTGTGCTAGAAACCTTGCAAAAAGAGCGAGAATTGGTGGTAAAGGGTGATATTAAACATCTTTATGAAGGATGTGAAGAGGATCGACTTGCTAGATTGAACATAGAAACATGGATAGAAATGCAATTAGGAAAATCGACCCCTCATAGGAATAAAGATAAAGATATTTATGTGGAATCTATTCTCTACTCTTTTGGAATTTTAAAGTAACTGTTTCGCTATATAATCTAAGGCATCCTGCCAGCCTATTTGCTTTTTGTACTTTATCTCTCACTTCTTTGTCCAGGTCTTCACAGTGTAATTCTCAGGTATTTTATTCCCATTACTTGTTCAATACTGATGACATCAATTTCTATTTTACATCTGGTTGGTTCTTTGCTGACTACCATTGTTTTAGTTTTCTGAGATGAGATTGTCATATTAAATTATTTTGCTCTTATGTTAAATCTCTGGACCAGTCGTTGCAGACTATCTTCATCTTGGGCTATTAATATTGCGTCGTCTGCGTAACAGAGCATTTTTATTTCTCTGTTTCCCATTCTGTATCCTCTTCCTTTGTTAACGCTTTTGATGAATTCATAATAATAGTCTCCCGTTTTATACCGCTGTCGCGGCTTTGGGAGTATAGCAGGGTAGTCTGCTATATCTAGGGCCTACGGTATACAAGGAAGGTAACATGGCCAGTGCTACGCTTCAACCGTCTATTATTACCCCTGGTTTTACCCAAGGTACTCATTTTTATTCAGGCTGAGTCGACCTGGGGCCTATAGACATTTTTAAAATGTCTAGATGTTCTTGCCGGCGGTGGGATTCGAACCCCGGACCACCGGCTTGCGAGTCAAGCATCCTACCGCTTGCGCTACGCAGGCCCTTGATGAATTCATCCATGATCAAATTAAAGAGCATGGGGCTCAATGGGTCTCCTTGTCTTATTCCGCTGCTTATTTCTTTGGGTTCTGTAAAATGTCTATCTATTCTGACTTTCATTTTGTTGTTTTTGGTAGATGTTTTCGATAGTTTTTATAATATTTAGAAAATCTTCTCTATTATGCAGAAGATGCATTATATCTTTAAGTCTTACTCTGTCAAACGCTTTCTTTAGGCTAATCAGACAGAAATGATAGTCTATTATACTCTAGTGATTTCTCAGTAATTTTATTTATAACAAATATTGCATCTGTACACGATCTTCCACTACGAAAACCCTGTTGTTCATCTGATAAACTTCCTCTGATTTATTAGCACTTGTAAAATTTTAGTTGTAAGTTTTAGCGTAGTATTTAACAAGTTTATACCTCTGTAGTTTTCTGGCTGTTTTTTATCTCCTTTTTGAATAGTAGAATTAGTTCGCTCGTTCTCCATTCTTCCGGTATTTTATTGTGTTTTATAATTTTATTAGCTTTTCAAGTATTTTCCGAACTTCCTGTACATTTATATTAAGTTCTTCATTTGTGGTAATTTGTTTAATGTTTCCGGTTCTAGCGTCATTTGTTCTTCCTCTGCATAGAGCTTTCTAGGTAGTCACTCCACGTATCCCTTTCTAAGTGTTTTGGTTCTATTAGTTCCTTTACTTTCCTTCTTTGACCTCTTATGAAGCGCCATATTTCTTTTTGCAGACCGTAAAAAGCATGTTCCATTTCTTTCGAAAAGCGTTCCCAGTGATCATTTTTCATTTTTCTTACGCGCATGTATGTCGTTTCTAATTGTCTTGTAATTATGGCTCTTGTGTTTTGGTTGACATGTATTTCAGGTAAGCTTTTTTCTTTTCTATACATTTTTCCTTTACTCCTGTACAAAACCATGCCTTTTTCTTTGCCTTGGGAACGATTTATTTTTATTTATATTTCTTTGACCAAGAACTTCCTTGGCCGAGGCTTAATTTTTGCCCAGCTTTCTTCGACTCCATCACTTTCTGTGATAAATGTGTTTCTGCTTTTTCGGTTATTCTGTTTTGGAATAGGTATCTTGTTGATCCTGTAAGCTCTCCACTTTTATCTTCTGGAGTATTCTGGTGATTTGTTCTCACATATATATGTGTTTTCATTTGGATTTTGCCCAATACCAATTTATGATCTCTTCCTATTTCTGCTGATGTTTGTGCCCCTACATCCAAGTAAGAGACTCAAAGGACAAACCAATGACGGAAGAATCCAAAATAGAATTTATCACCACTCCTTCCGTTCGCAATTTCGAATCAGTTTTAGTCAAAGGTCAATGTCCCCATACAGGTCTCAAAATTTATTTTAAAAATTCCACACTTATAGCCCTATCCGCTTCTATAAACCAAAAATTATACAAAAAGTCTTAGAGATCAAATAATGTCCTAATTTTATCAATAAAAAAGATGACACCACCCGGTTGCCTTAAAAACGGAGACTTAGCGCCAACTCCCACCCAAACACCACGTCAGTGAACCACATCACCATCGATGGTATAAATGGACCATTCCTTGTTCCAAACAGTAGTAGTGCAATGACCAGTAAAGAGTGTATAAGTGAAGTGATATAGGGGTTCAGGAGACTGAGAGTTAGGAAGCCTTGATAAACACTTAACTAACTCAACACAGAGATTCAATACGGTTTAACCCAGAAATCCGCTGAGTTCGATATTAATTATATATGTTATAAAAAGCAGTACTTACCAATAACTTTTCTGATAGTTCTGGAATGCCGCAACGATTTTAAAGTTACTTCACTTTCATTCTTTTCATTGACAAAAATGTGGACATTAAAAGGACATCCTTTGATTAGTTCACCACCAGCAATCATGTTGATCTCGTACATTCCATAGTTCTTCGGAATATAGCAAACTTTAATCCTGTCATTTTCTAATGTAGCTTCGACGTCTATTTCTTCACTGGGTACTTTTTTTTGGCTTCTTGAAAAGTTCCATTGGAAAGATTGTAGATTTTCTATTAGTTTAATAGAAGACCTCCTCTGTGTTTTAATTTTTCTTTTAAATTTACGCTTTCTGTTGATCAATTTTGGGGAAATAGCTTCCCCGAATGATCCGAAAGGACCCCTTATTTGGATTATTATGTTGCTTTCGTTATCGTCGTCGCAGTTTTCGTCCAAGTACACGTAGAATTCGGCCATTTTGTACTGTTCTCCAGAAAAAACTCCCATTCCTCTTACTATGTATCGTTCGGTAATCTTTTTTTCTTTTTCGTTATTTTCTGCGATTTTATTCATTGATATTTGAATTTCGGATAGGTATTTGATAAACTTTCTTTCCAGTTGGGAGTTAAGAGTTTTCTGTAATTCTTCATTTGAAAAAATCTGTAATTTTTAAAACATACTTATTTATTATGAACAAACAATTTATTACGAAAATTATATAATTAAAACAATTTCAATTGAAGGGTACAGGGGAAAAAGGAGGAATATCAGAAATTTTCATTTTTTGTTTTAATAATCCATTATATAGGTTAGATTCTGTACTTCACTGTTCATAAATAACACTGGTTAAAATTGGGTTGTGTCATGAGATAACACGAATAATAAAATATCTACACAGGAGAAGAAAGGGGAATGTCAGGATATTACCGTTTAAGAAGGGGGAATGTCAGTTGTGAATCACGCAGTAACAAGTTAATATGCTTTTATTGTTACTATGTTACTCATTGTTTTTGTGTGCTACACCTCAAGTATTATTTGAAGTTAGTTTCCTCAAGTTACTGATACAAAATCATTTTACTATGCCAAGTTATAAAGAAATAAGTGATATAGATGTAAGTAGTTCAGCAAATGTAAAGTTAAGTAAGAAAAGAAAATCATTTGGCCGCATGACTGATGTAAGTAAAAAACTTAGATTACAACACCATGTTCCTGGGCCTGACTGTCACTGTAAAAGATGTTTTCAAAATGTTTCTGAAGACTCTAGGAACAGTATTTTGAAGCAATTTAATTTAATGTGTACTGTTGATGAACAAAACTCATATTTATGTGATCTAATTACCATACAACAAATTCAAAACCGACGTTCACGTCAAATGGAAGAGTACGGTAAATTTAAAAATGTCGTATAGAGTTATAGAGTAAAGTTTATAAATGATAAGGATACAGAAAAAGAAGTTCAGGTTTGCTTTAAAGCTTTTATGGCCATCCATGGTATAACTAAGAAAAAGATGGAGGTCCTTCAAAAATTTTTAAAAGATTTGGCATGTTTCCAAAAGATCAAAGAGGAAATTATTCTTCAAGACCTAGGAAACTCTCCAAAGAACAAAGAGAAGCAGGAACGAACCACATAGAATCTTCCAAAAGACACTTACCAGAGGAGCTAACTATTAATAAAATGCACAAAATGTATATTTAAAAATATATATATATATATATATTTAGGGATTCTACAGTATTCACTGCCTTCCCTCGCTCAACCGTTTCCATCTCTCTCTGTTGTTCCATTCTCCATCGTTCAGTCCTCTCTTACTCATGGCGTCGTCTACTTCGTTCCTCCAGGATTTTCGGGGTCGTCCTCTTTTCCTCCTTCCTATGGGGCTCCATTCGGTTATTTTCTTTATCCATCTGCTGTCGCTAGTTCTTCTTACATGTCCATACCACTTTAGTCTTTTTTGTTCTATATATGTTAGTATGTCTGTTTCTATTGATGTTCTTTGCTTTATTTCGTCATTTCTTCTCCTATCCATTCTTGTTACTCTGCAGCATCTTCGCAGGCATTCCATCTCTGTTGCTACTATCTTACTGCTGGTTTTCTTGTTTATGATCCAATTTTCAGCCCCATATGTCATAATACTTCGCACTAATGTTTTATAAATCTGCGTTTTTGTCTTCATATTTAGGTGTCTATCCCACCATACTGAGTTAAGTTGTCGGATTGCTGTTCTTGTTTGTCCTAATCTTTGTGTAATTTCTTCCTCTGTTGTTGCCTTTTTCGTGATTATAAACCCCAGGTATTTGAATTTATCCTTTCCTTTGATTGTTACGTTGTCATCAATCTGTAGATCTTCTATGTCTTCTTCACTTGTAGATAGGTACTCTGTTTTCGCGAGGTTAATATCTAGGCCAGCCTTGGTATATTCTTCTTGTAGTTTTTTCATCATGTAGCATCATATTGTTTTCATCATATTTAAAAATATCCAAATTTAAAAGTGTCTTACGAAACTTACAGAACAATTTTCTCAACCGAATTTCATTTGTCATTTGGGTATCCCAGGAAAGACACATGCAGTACATGTGATGAGTTCCAAGTGAAAATAAAGAACCTAGAAGTTGAAAAGGGTAACATTATTTCAGGAGATAATGATGATGCTGTTAGGCTGGAGAATGAAATAAGACGCTTAGAAAATGAAAATAAACTCCATAAATTAAAAGCAGATATATTTTATAAGAGAAAACGAGAAGCTACAAAAAGCAGCAATGAAGAAGCAATCTGTTTGGATTTCTAGAAAAACCTACCAACACCTAACATTTCTACAAATGACATCTACTACAGGCGCCAACTTTCTTTGTATAGTTTTAATATCCACACTTTATCAACAGGAGCCAGTACATTTTGTACTTATCTTGAAGCAGTAGGAAAAAAAGGTAGTGATAATGTGTGCTTAATGTTGCACGATTTCGTATACAATCATCTTGATATAAATGTCCGACGTATTTCCATGTTCTGTAATTCATGCGGAGCACAAAACAAGAATTATACTGTTTTAAGATTTCTCCACATTTTAGTGCACAATGAAAAAAGATATGATAAAATAAAAATATGTTTTCCTATAAGAGGCCATTCCTATCTTAAAGCAGATAGGAATATGAGCCTAATTAACCAAAAAGCTAAAGTAGAGCAGCCAAATGAATGGATGGAGATTTTTCGTCAAGCCAGAGTGAAACCTTCTCCTTTTAATGTAATAGAGGTGGATCAGCTGCTATTTAGGAAATGGTCAACCCACCTGAACAAAACTTACACCAAGAAGTGCCCCTTTAAAACTAGACCTCTCCAAGAAGCCAAGGCTGTAAAATTGCCCCCTCGTTTTATTTATTTCCGAAATTCATATAATGGTCTGTTTAAGTCTGCAGTAATAGCAAACCGCCGTCCAATATCATAGCACTCTAGCTTGCAAGACAATGAGTTTGAACTACCCGACTATCTTTATGAAGGTATGAAATAGTAATAAATTAATGAAGTAGTATTGGGAACTAAGTATTCTGTTTGTAGGTTTGATTTCTATTTCGAAGGCAAAGTTTGATGACGTTGTGCACCTGTCCAGATTTTGCACAAAGAAGTATCTCAAAGTGTTACCACATGTTGAATGAGGACAAGTTGGCTTATACGCAATTATTATATTATTATTATACGGACTAAGCAAAATTGTATTATCCTTTTATTTTTGTTGCTTTTCTTAAATTAAATTTACTATGTATTTAAACAAGAGACATTTTCCTTGTTAATCAGCGACATTGTATTTCTTAGGTATTTCTTACAATGTGGTGTTTACAAGTAAAGTATTCTAATAATGATTTTTTAAGGTTATATAATGGACACCTTTAGAATCTGAGAGTTTATTGTCGAAAATGGATTATATATATTTAAAATTTAATAGAAAATGAAATTTTTCAAATGGATTAGACTCTCATCAGAACGTTTTCGGTCTTATCAGACCAATATCAGTGAAAACATAGTTAGAAATTGAAACTAGTCACTTAAAAAGGTGTAACAACTTTCTGATTACAATTTTAAATGTATTAAAAATTAAAATTGAAGCGACATGAGGTCGATATTAAAATATTTAACACAAAATACACATACATTCATCTTCATCTGAACCACGCTCAATTGGAAAACCACCAGACAGCTGTACAACAACTGGCTGATTAATCGGAGAGATTTGTATTGCGACTACTGCGTTCCCCACACCATTCTGCCGATGAAATGCACGACACAGAGTAAAAAATGTTGCCCAAGTGGATTTCTTGACAGTATTTCCTTCCACCTTGTGGGAACAAAATGGAAATTTAGACAAAAGAGATGGCCCAGATTAGCAGTGTCGACTTATAGTCCAGAAACGTTAATGCTTTCGAAAAAATCTGTTAAAAAATTAGAGTGCTTTGGAAAGGATAGACGTCCATGGATAGAACATATAAAGTGGAGTTAGGCCGAACACGTGGTGAGAAAAAATGACGCTAGGTGGACTTCTAACGTTTTGTGATGTCGTAGATAAGTAATTTAAATATATAAATAGTAATTTATGAATACTAAGAGTTAGCCAACTCATTTTGTCGACCTAAGTACTGGAAAGTCTTCAAGTTAGTAGAATTTGAGATGCGCGACTTGACTTAAGATCTGAGAGGCTCCTACGCGTTATATTCACTACCGATTAATAATTAAAACTATAATAGCAACATTCGTAGCATTGTCCAATTACTGGATACAAAAGTTTTAAGACTCTGTTTTGTGTTGGTTTTTTTGTTAAGAGAAACGGTTTAAGTTGTAGAGGAAAGTTTTATTTGATTATTTAGAAGGGAAAGAAGTATAATTGTTTTGGTTTTATTGGTTTTTGCTCCGTAATTGTCCCGGTAAGTTATATTGTTTGTAATTTTCTTGTAAGACTTATACACTTGCCAGAAATTAAAACGATTTTAATTATATCATCATCTCTCCCGTTTTATCGAGAATATATTTTATATCTTTTAAATAAATTGAGTATTAATTTTTTCTTCATACATTTGTATTCAGATAATTAATTCCGAAAACCATAAAATTGTTTTAAGTTATCCAAGGTCATAATACTTTCGACCAAGTCATTAAGCTGATTCCTTTTCTACCTAAGTCCATTTCTTGTATCTATTAAGGGTAAACAACCTTGTTTTCCTCTTTTCTTCTTCGTACATAACGAGAACGGAAAATTATGGGGTATATTTTTTATTTTAGCCATACAATTCCGAATTCAGGAAGTAGAAATACCCATAAATTCACTCAAAAATAGAAAGTCACTATTACTAGACGGAATAATCAACGAGCTTCTAAAACACGGAGAAGAAAGTATAACCCTAGAGATGACAAAACTTATACAAAAACTATACCAGACGCATGGAGAAACAGCATAATGATACCAATGTTCAAGAAAGGAGATAAAGAAGACATCAACAATTATAGAGGTATAAATCTACTGAACACCGCACTTAAGCTTATCACAACAGTTCTAACCAACAAAATCAATAAACTAATATCAGATGAACAACAAGGATTCAGATCCGGAAAATCCTACGTAGACGTCGTATTTTTACTAAGACGAATCACGGAAAAGGCCATCGAGTACAATAAACCAGCATATCTATGTTTTATAGACCTGACAAAGGCTTTCGATCGCATCCAAGTCGAAGACGTCTTACACCTACTGTATAAAAGCAACATACCAATCAATATTATACAAACCATCGAAAACATCTACTTTTATAATCGAATACAGGCAAAGATAAAAGTAAATTTACACAGTGTATATCAGTACAAAGCGGAGTCAGACAGGGTGACTCGTTAAGTCCACTTCTCTTTAATATAATAATGGACGAAATAATACAAGCAGTACGTAAAGGTCATGGCTACAGAATGGGGAACAAAGAAATCCAAATATTATGTTGTATAGACGAATATCAGGGAAAAGTCTGTTGGATAGGGAGACATGCGAAAACAATATAGAAGATATAAATGGATGGGTGACAAAACAGAAACAGGAGTGAAACGAACATATTAGTAGAATGGCAGAGGATAGGATAGTGTTACGATAAATATCATGGCCTAAAAATAACCGTAAATATATTATGACTAATTCACTAATATGTTGTAGATTGTACGAGAGAATTCTACCAGCTGGCAGAAAGAAAACCGGTCAGACGATGACCTTCTAGTATACATCAGAGGGGTTCTCCTGAATTCTAGGCCAGTTGTGGTTTCATATATAATAATGGATTTTTCATTGAAGGAGTTAGTTTTGAAGATTCGCGGTCGCGATTTAATTGTACGATAAATAAATTAATATAAGTCATCGTGCTTTTTAATAAATTAAAATAAGAACCTTTTAATAAAGACATTATAAATTGAATAAAGACAACAGTTAAATAAATATCATTTCAATAGTACGATTAGCACGAGATAAGTCACCAAATGGACGAAGCAGTATTGGCAGACCAAGAAAAAGATAGTGCGATAATTTAGACAATTCAGGAGACTAATATTGAAGAAGAAACAGGCTTTAAAGCCTACATACAAGAAGGAAGAAAAAGATGAATAAGAATTTTTACTGTCGAGTTAACGCAAATTTTATTTAAAATTGATTTCGCGCGCGTAATTCACATTCAAACTCACCGGTCGTTTTAAGCGTTGTTTCCGAGAGGACATTCATACAGATTCTTAGTAAATCATTTTTTTCCGGTTTCCCCCCCTTCGAGGGGAGGTTTTAGGGAGTAGGAGTGGCAAACTTTTTTGCATCTTTTTTTGGGGTCCCAAAATTGACATCCTCAGCAAAATTCCGCTTGTTCATCTAGTTTTTAGAGGTCAACTCTCCGTCGGCTCTACTAATGACGATGCTGATGATTTGTCAGATCGCCGTGAAATTTCATATTCGCTGGAAAGTTCCGCATTCATTAGTTAATATCTGGTTTAGTTATAATATATATCGTACATTTATCTCTTATTAAATTTAGATTTTTACCTTTTATCTGCTAGTTTTTGAATGTATTACGTGGTTTCTATTTCGGTTTCACGTTATGGTCAGTAGTTACATCATTATAAAATATTTGGCAAAACTATGCGTAAACATGCGTTATTTCCTATCTAATAAAGTTAGAGATAATGTTTCATTAATCTTATCAAATCAACCTTATTATTCTAAGCATGCATCAAAACATTAAAAAATATATTTTTGAAAAAGATAAGCTGATTTCAAGTAATTATATACCACAAAACACTTCAACAGAAAAATATTATTATTAAAAAAATTTTATTTAATATGTTTACAAATTATAAATTTGAATTTTCTAGAATCAAAGTAAGTATACCTAGAATAACTACAATGTATAATTAGTGACAATTACTATGTATAAACAAACTTGAAGAATAAAAAATTAAGAAACAATAGGATAGGAACAAAATTTTAGTAGCAGTGAACCCAGAAGAAAATAGATATCCAGGAAAAAATTAATTTATTAATTTTTACCAGGAACATTCTAGCGTATATGGTTAACTATGCACTTTGATAAAAAAAATATCCTAAACATATACAGCATGAATGGCTAAAAAGAAACTGGTACCAAAGAGTCGGTGGTTTGACTATTAGTGATTTTGTATTAATAGAACAAAAATCCATCTGCAAACTTGAACGTAAGAGTATACCGAAAACCAATGCACTGGAACTGTTATTTCAACAAGTAGAATTACCACGTTAAACTAAATAGATAAGTTATAAAAACCTTAAAGGATGCTACCTTAAACGAACTTAAATATTTGAATAAAAAATTAAAATATATAGAAAAAAGTAGAAATCAAATGTAGGATAGAGACATCAAGATCTGCATTTTAAAAATTGCTAAGCTATTCAAATCTCATGATATCAATATCCATAAAAATAAAGTTACTACGATGTTATATCTTTCCTATACTGTTGTAGGGAGTTGAGTCTTGGACTTTCACATAGGCTTACTGCAAGAGAATTAAGGAACAGCGAAAGCTATGGATTGCTGCAACTAATTTTACAGGGAAAAAGAGAAGGAAAATGGGTACCAGAAAGGCGAAGGATTTCCTGGCTGAAAGTCTAGAGACGTGGTTCAACACAAACCACAAATCATTTCAAAGCAGCAGTTTGCAAAATACAGATTTCCATGATGGTCGCCAGCTTCCAAAACAGATAGGCACTACAAGAAATAGAAGAAAAAAGTTAAGTCAGAACGATTATACTTCAAGAAATATTGAGCAACCTACATGTCCAAATAGAGTCAACGGCAATGTCGATTAACAACGAGAACCAAAAGGTTAAGCTGTCTTGCCGTGTACTAAAAATATTATAAATTGAATTAACAAAATATTAAAAAAAAACCATGACCTCAAGTCCCTCTTCAAACTAATACAGATAATAAGAAGCTTGAGATTCAAGAGCAAGGAATCAACGTTCCAAAAAACTTTTATCCACCCCAAGAAATTAATGCATTCTCTGTGATTGTCACTACAAAAAATTAGCCATCGTGCACCATTATACAAGACAGTAACCAAATACAGATGCTTAGTAGAACATCACACTGATCGGTATCAGTGCCGCCTTGTATGTTCGTATAATAACATGCATCTTTCCTAAGCAATGTTCCTGATTAAGTTTTTTTTAATGACAGTCTAGATGTCAATCAGCCAGTTACAACATGACTAAACGAACAATGGTTTCTAGTCATTTTAGCACTGAATTTATAAGATTAAGAAGACTTGGGTTTAATGATATAAAAGTGAGTTTAGTTCACTTACAAGCACTGGTAATTTAATTTAAATAATTTCTTGAGACTAAGATTTGTAATTTGCTTTTTGTTTATTTAAATCACTCAAGTAATTCATTATTATAAAAATATAATTATTTACCGGTATGACTCCAAAATATTTATACGCCATGGCTTGTGCATGCACGGGTGGTTTCTTCCAATGTCTATGAGGATTTGGGCACGCTCCAGGGATAGATGCGTTTATCAAAGTACACAGTAAGGATCCGTCTCGCCATAAATCTTCTATACCACCAGATAAAGTTTTCGCATAATGCGAGGACCAAGTCGGGGGAAGTCTGCCACTGGCCCATTTCAGAAGTGCCTCCTTTTTTATAAAGCGCGGACAAAGAACTGGAAAAAATATTACATAGTTTCAATGTTGTGAATATTAGTAAAAAAATATTGAAATAATGCACTAATCGCTAAAATAGAAATTGTACACGTGTTCATAGTCTTTCCAGGTTCTTATGATGAAAAAATAATTTGTATTGCCATTTATCTCAAATGCAGCAGTTAATTACTTAAACTTTTATATCACTGTTGCACATCCATAAATAAGGATTTTTAGATATATTTAAAGTTGTTATTTAAAGGGAAGTTAATGGAGTAGAATCAGCCGAAAACAGTATCTTTCACTAATAGGTCTATCTCAATTTCAGAGTGGTAAATTGTTACCCAGCACTCCCTGTTAGATAACAGACAAGTCTCGGACGATCGAGTATCAATGTGTGACGACAATATACTCTTATCTTCTAGAGCAGGGGTTCCCAAACTTTTTTGTACCACGCCCCCTTTTATTGACATGAAAGTTTCTCGCGCGCCCACCCCTTAACAATAAATTGTATGGGCCTAGGAACAAAACAAAAACAAATAAGTATTACATAGAAAATAAAACATTTATTTATACTGCCATAAGATATAATAATATCAGTTTTTATAAAATACAAAAATGATTAATAAAAGAAATATAGATTTAGTTGTTTAGATTTAGTGGTTAGTGGGATGGATGTAATACTTTGTTTTAATTGCCACAAGTGTTGAAAATGCTTTCTCGCACAAATAGATGTTTGAAAAAGGTAAATATAAACGAAGAGCTTCCCATGATACACTAGGATACACTTTGAAATATTTTAACCAAAATGAAGGTTTGTCCATTATGTCAAAGTTGTATTTGGCAGAGGAATCATGTTTTATTTGCAAAGCATCTTTTTAAAGAGATTCAGGCAGGGAGTCTATGTTGACATGGAATGGATCAATTGAAATTCGTCAATTATTATCGTCACAAGTGTTTGGAAAGTATTTCTGGAATTTGGATTTGGATTTTTAAACTTGATCCTTCATAAACATCCTTGAGGCATGATTCTTCTTAGATTGTCTCTACTTTAGGGAAACTCAAATAATTGCAGGGGTTTGCTAATATTTTACGCCTCCAAAGTTGCAATTTCTCAATATAAATCTTAATCACATCGTGGGTATCAGACCAGACATAGGACAGAACACAAGAAAGAAACGACATGAAAAATGTCACTATATTATCATTGACTTTATATATTCTTAATAATTTTATAAGCCATTCATGCGGCATTGACACAAAGACTTTGTTATAGTCAATAAAAGTAGTAAAGAGATTTCTTATGTGGAAATGACTGAAACGATTTAGAATTATGAAACCTATGAAACCTTCAGCGCATCCTTTTTGTTGAGGCTCTATGACATTGTTTAGAGCACAGTGTTTGTAAATACACTGGACTACAGATTATGTGACCAATTTATACAAAGTTAGAAGGCAAGTAATTGAAAGGTACCTACTTGGCTGGATCTTAAGTGTTATTCTGTTCTTTCTATATTAAATAAGTTGTTCCTTAAGTTAGGAATGATGCTATTTTCTGCAAATAGAAGTTTTGAACTCCGTCTGGTCTAGAAGATTTCCCGTTCTGAAGCTCTTGAATAATATTATTCTTTATTATTTTTTTTATATTATTTTTATTTATATTGTGACAATAAATGTGTTGAAGTCAGTTTTAATATCAACTCCATAGTATGTTTTTACATCAAGTATTCCGTTTGTGGAACATTTGCAAATTAAATAATAGTCTATTTGTGTTTTCAAGTTAATTTTGTTGTCATGGGTTGCTCTACAGAAGATTAATATCAACATGGTCCAAGAATTACAGAAAATTAATTGAAATTATCATAAATTGATGAAATTAAATAAATATTCTCGACGAACATTATATATAATACCATAATAAGTCAGATAATCATATTGTAGAAAAGAAATCAATGAAGTATAATCAATATTAATGCGGAAAGAAAACATCTTCGAGCCAATTATAAGAAGCGCATAGCTTTCTACAAGCTTATTTAGTAATTACATAATATCTATTAATCATAATAATTAAAAGAATACGTGAAACAGAACATCCCAACAAAAAGAAATGCTTACGTCAACGTAAATTTGTAAAAAGTAGAACAATTATTTTTACTAGAAAACTGCTACTGGAAATTCATCATTATTGCAAAATAATTAAATGAAAGAGTGTATATCAAGGTCAGGCGCTATTTTTACGTTTTTAATTTTGTTAAAAAAGTGATTAATGCAAAACACAGGAGAATGTTTTTACGTACGGCAGGTATATTGAGTTTTCGTGTTCTCGCTATAATTATTATTCATGAAGATTTTTTATAAAAACTTTGTTTTCAGGTATTACAAACAATTTGATATGACAAGTTAATGGAGGAAAATTTCACTCAGAAAGTGGTGGATGATAACGGGAAACGAATGAAGAGAAGCATGGCAGGATCAGTGCTGAGAAAACCACAGTAAAAGAAATTAAACATCAAATCGAACAATAGGGAAATCTTTTTCTTCTTAGGATGCCTGTCCGTTCCGAACGTTGGCGATCATTCTGGCTATGATGACTTTGTTGGTTGCTATATGGAATAGCTGTCTTGAGGTCTTTCTATACCATGCTCTCAGGTTAGCAAGCCAGGATATTTTTCTTCGTCCGGGGGCCCTTTTTCCTTCAATTTTACCTTGCAAAATGCATTCTAGTAGCTTGTATCTGCCTTGATTTCTGATTATATGTCCCAAGTACTGCAGCTTACGGCCCTTCACGAAGTTGATCAAATCCGCGGTTGTGTTCATTCTCCGCAGTACTTCTTCATTGGTGACGTTGTCTGTCCATGGTATCTTCAGGATCCTTCTGTATAACCATAGCTCAAAAGCCTGAAGTTTTGACAAAGTTTTCGCCTTCAATGTCCACGTTTCTACTCCGTACAGAAGCACTGAGTACACGTAACATTTAAGGAGCCTTATTTTATATAATAGTGAAATACTAATTGTAAAATAATAGAATAATAGAAATAGCTGGTAGCGGGTAGCTAATCGGGTTGAGGTAGGAACTACTTTTATCAGCGAAAGTGAATCAATTTATGCCATTCGCAGATTCTCTGACTCAGAAATTCCTGGGCCACGGATGAAGTCTACAACAGCATCCATGGCGAAGAAGATGCCGCTCACATCAATGATGTGAACGGCAGAGATGGCAGCGCTCTACTTTTAGGGCTCACATAAAATCAAAAAGACACACTTTTGTCTAAGGTCTAGAATTTGTCTTAAAGACGGAAGAGCCAAATTTTGGTCAACGGCATAAGGATGCAAAAGGCAAGTGGAAACCACCGCATTAAAGGTTCAACAGATCATCTCTGGTAGAAAATCAACATGGATAGTAAAAAACAGTGAAAATCTTAATGATCATGGAAATAGGGAGCCAAGATCTGGCAAAAGGGGGCAAACTCGAGAGTACGAGGCCTCTTCGGTAGTCAGTAAGCAACATCTGGGTAAATACTTTAACAAAATGATATAACTAGATGGAGCATCAGAGTAGGAACTTGGAATGTAAGAAGTCTGTTTGTAGTAGGAGAAATGGGTAATGTAATTTTGGAAATGAAACGGCTGCAAATAAATATATTAAAAATCAACATCATAATATAAATGTACACGAAGTTCGTAAAATACTTGAAAGAACAGAAAAGCAGTAGGTAAAGACGGCATACCAAACTTGTGGAGCAGCAATGACAGAACAATTAACAACAATAATTAATAACATTATAAAACACAATAAAATACCACAGAAGAATGGAGACGAGCGAAGTAATTTCACAATTCAAAAAAGGAGATAAAAACAGCTAGAAAACTACAGAGGTATAAACTTGTTAAATACTACCCTCAAACTTACAACTAAATTTTACAAGTACTAATAAATCAGAGGATAAGTTTAGCAGATAAACAACAGGGTTTTCGTAGTGGAAGATCGTGAACAGATGTAATATTCGTTATAAAGCAAATTATAGAGAAATCACTAGAGTATAATAGACTAGCATTTCTGTGTCTGATTGACTTAAAGAAAGCGTTTGACAGAGTAAGACTTAAAGATGTAATCCATCTTCTGTATAATAGAGAAGTTCCCCTAAATATTATAAAAACTATCGAAAACATCTAAGAAAACAACAAAGTGTAAGTCAGAATAGATGGACAACTTACAGAACCTATAGAAATAGGCAGAAGAATAAGACAAGGATACTGATTGAGCCATATGCTCTTCAATTTAATCATTGATGAAATCATCAAACGCGTTAACAAAGAAACAGGATACAGAATGGGAAACAAAGAAATAAAATACTCTGTTACGCAGACGATGCGATACTGATGGCCCAAGATGAAGATAGTCTGCAAAGACTGATCCACAGATTTAACATAAGAGCAAAAGACTTTAATATAACTATCTCATCTCCGAAATCTAAAACAATTGTAGTCAGCAAAGAACCAACCAGATGTAAAATAGAAATTGATGGCAATAGTATTGAACAAGTAATGGAAATAAAATACTTTGGAATTACACTGTCCAGCTATGGAGACCTGGACAAAGAAGTGAGAGATCAAGTACAAAAAGCAAATAGACTGGCAGGATGCCTTAATAACACTATATGGCGAAACAGAATGAGATGAAGTCAACAATTTATAAAGCCAGTGTAAGATCAATAATGACATATGCCTCAGAAATAAGACCCAACACAGCCACAACACAAACGCTACTGGAAAAGGCAGAGATGAGAGTACGTAGAAGAATTACAGGAAATACACTGAGAAATCTAAAAAGAAGTGAAGAAGACATTAGAAGAAAATGTAACGTACAATGTACAAATGAATGGACACAAAACAGAAAAAAAATGGAATAACCACATAAGCAGAATGGGGAAGACCCGTGTCGTCAAAATAACAAGAGATAAGTAACCAATCGGCAGAAGAAGTATCAGACGACTGCGCAAAAGATGCGGTGACATCCTTCCATAGAAGTATTAATCACCAATGAACAAGCAGAATTGCTTATGACGAGGAAGAAGAAGAAGAAGAAATCAACAAGATGCGGTGGCAAGAAACATGAAAATTCATAATGAAAAACGAGATGCTACTGTGGTAACGAAGATTCATCTTATTTATATGATGTAGTTATTCTCACAGTCAGCAAAGTTAATAGAGCGGTACTTAGTTTTACGCCAATTTCAGACAGAGGGAGTCCCGATAAACATAACAAAGGAGTATGCTCCAACAGCCGATAAAGATGGGGAAGAGGATGAAACGTTTTACAACTAACTAAATAATGCTCTGAATCTAACAAAGAAGCATAGGTTAATAATCGGATTAGGAGATTTTAACGAAAAAATTGCTAAGGGAGCAGGTGAGTCATTGATTGTTGGGTTTGTTAAGTGAGAAAAATGGACTTAGAGATAGACTATCTTAGAATTCTGCCAAAGTGGAGATCTAATTATAACAAATACTGTGTTCGGCTTACCAAAGCGCAGACTATATTCCTGAAAATCACCAGCAGATCGAAAAACACATATTGTCAGAAGCCAAATAGATTTGATTTTAATTAGGAACATATGGAGAAATTCAATATATCAGGCAATAATATATACTCGGATCATTGTGGACAGTATAAGCTCTTAAATTCCAGGACGAAAAAAGAAATAGAAGCAGCTAAAGAAAGTTAGCTAAATGAACAGTGTCGGGAAAATGAGGAATACGAAAAGAAATTTGAAAGCTTTAATATTTATCGAAAAATGAAGAAAATATTAATAAATTAATAAGAAAACAAAAGCACATACTTGTATAAAATACTCGAATGGTAAAATTCCCTCAGAGACAAAACATTAACTAAATAGATGGTACACCCATACATAAGCTCTTCCCTATCGTAGGTATTATTCCACCTAATATTCGAAGAGATGTAGATTCGCGATAATAAATATACGATTACCAGCGTGAAGAGGAAAAGCTTTCTGGCCAGATCAATCCATCTGTAAGATATACCAGAAAGAACTCGTCTTGTCAAATAGAAAGACGCTGTTTCTTTCCAACTGAATCCTTGAGAGGAACGTTTGTCTGGTAGCCATTTTTCTTAGCCTGTGTCGAGGACTTTCAATCGTCTGTGATTCGGAGTATTTAAGTGTAAAATCTTATTTTTTTTCTTCTTCTTCCTCTTTACAAGCAACTGAGCTTATTTATTGGCGGATTAACACCTCTATGGAAGGTTGTCACTCCATATTTGGCGCGGTCGTCCGGTACTTCTTCTGCCGATTGGTGACTTATCTGTTACTATTTTGACGACACGGGTCTCCTCCATTCTGCTTATGTGGTTATTCCATTATATTTTTAAATTTTGTGTCCATTTATTTTTACACTGTACGTTACATTTTCTTTTAATGCCTTCACTTCACTTTCGATCTCTCAGCGTATTTCCTGTAATTCTTCTCAGTACTCTCGTCTCTGCCGTTTCCAGTAGCCTTTGCGTTGTGGCTGTATCGGGTCTTGTTTCTGAGGTATATGTCATTATTGGTCTTACACAGGCTTTATAAATTCTTGACTACATCTCAGTGTTAATGTTGTCTGTTTCGCCATATAGTGTTATTAAGGCATCCTGTCAGTCTATTTGATTTTTGTACTTGATCTTTCATTTCTTAGTCCAGGTCTCCATATCTAGACTGTGTAATTCCCAGGTATTTTATTTCCAATACTTGTTCAATACTGATGCCATCAATTTCTATTTTGCATCTGGTTGGTTCTTTGCTGACTACTATTGTTTTAGTTTTTTGAGAAGAGATTCTCATATTAAATTCTTTTGCTCTTAAATCCGTGGAGCAGTCTTTACAGACTATCTTCATCTTGGGCTATCAATATTGCGTCGTCTGCGTAACAGAGTATTTTTATTTCTTTGAAGTGTAAAATCAACATGAAGAAATTAGGACTCTTGTCTGCTGATTCTAATACTCTGTGTGAATGTGGAGCGATACAAGATTCAACACATCTACTTAGTTTCCATCTATTGGAGAATCCTTGCATACTGAACACGGTCTCCTGTACACGACTGTTATGGCCATTTAGTCAGCTATTTTCTGGATAGACAAGATTAAATTTTTTGAACTGGACACCTAAAGTTAGTACAACGGAAAAGATCTAAAAAAAATTGTTTATATTAATGACACACAATTTATGATCCACAAGTTAATAATACACAATTTGGTTTTCGCAAAAGCCTATTAACGCGTGAAGCTCTTTTTTTCACTTAATATACTGATACAAAGATAAAGCATTCGATAAAGTACGACATAAAAAATTAATGAATGTCCTGAAAGCAAAGAAGATTGACTACAACAACGTCAGGATCATATCAAATTTATACTATAAACAGCGAGCAAAAGTACGTGTTAACGAACAGCTGTCAGAAAAAATTGAAATTAGACGTGGAGTGAGACAGGGATGCATATTGTCGCCAATTATTTTTAATGCCTACTCCGAAGAGATCCTGAAAAACGCTCTTGAGGGTGAAACAGCTGGAATAAAGATAAATGGAGTTCCCATTAACAACATTAGATATGCGGACGACACTGTGATCTTAGCCGAAAATATTGAAGATCTTCAGAGACTGGTGACCAGAATAGCGGAGTATGGAAAAGAGTTCGGTCTAACAATGAACGTCAAGAAGACGAAATTTATGAGAATATCGAAAACTTAAAGAAACAACGAGAATCTTCTAATAAACGGAACCAACGTCGAACAAGTGGACAAATATGCATATCTGGGGACAATGATTAACTCCACAAATGATTACATTCAGAAGATCAAAATCAGAATAGAAAAGGCTAGAGCAAATTTCAATAAAACGAGAAGAGTGCTATGTACAAGGGATTTAAAATTAAAACTAAGAGTTAGGTTGACGAGGTGCTATATTTTTTCGACTTTGTTTTATGGAATGGAATCTTGGACCTTGAATGCGACATCAATGAAAAAACTGGAATCATTCGAGCTGTAGGTGTATAGAAGACTTCTGAGAATATCGTGGACAGAACAGGTCACAAACAAAGAGGTTCTGAGAAGGATGAATAAAGAAATAGAAATTTTAAATACAATTAAAACAAGAAAATTGGAATATCTCGGACATATTACACGTGGAGAGAAATACACCTTGCTCCAACTGATTATGCAGGAAAAGATCCAAGGAAAGAGAAGCATTGGGAGGCGTAGAATGTCATGGCAGCGCAACCTTAGAGAGTGGTACGGATGTACATCAAATGAACTTTTCAGAGCAGCCGTCTCAAAAGTCCGAATAGCTATGATGTTTGCCGACCTCCGCCGCGGAGATGGCACTTGAAGAAGAAGATATTAATGACGATGAATTTTGTCAAAAAAACTTGTGATGAATACAAAAACCTCGAATTGTTAAAAAGCAAATATTGAGTTTTCATGTTTCACTTTTAACAAACAAAAATAATTGTGTTGTTGCTTCATTATAATTACTAATCATTAAAATTTTGCTTGTACGAAAGCTAATTAAGAAATAATAATAATTAGTATGTGGGAATCTTTATGATTATGTTCTTGCTAAAACATAGGTGTTATTGTAATTCTCCATATTGCAATAAATAATTTTCTGCTGCATCAAAAATCATACTGAAACAATTGTTGTATTTTATAGAAATTTTACGATATGTTTTGTTTTTGGTTGGCATCACAGACATAACAATTTCGTCATATCAGTCATGCTATCGCAGACAATTTAAAATAATTAAAAAACTGATAACTTTTTAAATGTACCAAGGTAACTTTACTTAAATCTAATCATATTTTTACGTGTAGTCTGGTTTTAGAAATAATGATGTGAATACGGCGTTATTATTATTGAAATAAAAAATAGAAACAAAGTACAGTAAGGGCGTTCAGACTTTAGGTACAAGCAAATGAGGTTTTTTTATGACAGTTCTATCACTTAAACGCGGTGTCCAGCAACTTATCGCTGTATATACACACGAACCATATTTTCGTAGCGTAAAGTCAGCAAGGAATTTGATTAAATAAAGGAAGCATGCATTGCAGTTGTTTTAGTAATAATACTAGTAATAATAATAGTAATTCTCTGAGTGTTGATCCTTAAGGATATGATACGTAAAATGGTCAAAACATGGAGGTATCGATGAAAATGATATGTACAAATATCTCAGAGTAAAGCAAGAGGAAAAAATTAACCATAAACAAATGATTCGTATTAACTTTTGAGTTCGTAAGACAGCTACATCGCTCTTATCTTAGTGGTAAAAATTTGTTTAAGGTATTAAATAGGTACGCATGTTCTACGTTTAGTTGCTCATTTGGTATTATAAACGGATGTGGAAAGTTTTCAACAGAAAGTTAAAACACTTCTCACAATTGCTCAAAAACATCACCCTCGTAGTACATTAGAGAGAATAACATTACCCCGGTATCAAGAGGAAAGATGACCTTATGTGGATATAGGTTACTAATCTAAGAACTTATTTTCACAAACAGGCTGAGACATCTATTTTAAATCACGCAATTTCAGTAGTAGGTAGATAACACGACTTAAACTGAGAGTTTTTCTACAAAAAAAACGTATGGAAGGATAAAGCCATGCATGGGCGACATCTCAATGAAGTCAGCTAAAAATATGTTTATAATATAGCGCCGAACTGTTGGTTGACATCAAGAAAGATGTTTTCCGAAATAGAGGGTTTCCCTTTCCCCATTTCAGATCAGGTTATTTCAACCAAAAATTATCTGAAATATATCGTCAAATATCCTGAAGCCCAAAACGATATATGCGACAATATCGATGTCAAGTTGATGAAACCATACAAGATCTTACCAAATCTGCCAGGCTTTTGTCGAAACTAATTATAAAGAGCAGTCGGTCTGAGTAGAAAAGATTCTTCATTAAGAACTAGCCCACATACTGGGACCGCAAACCAATCATTACTCAACCAGTACACAGACGATACCAATTATTCTCTCTAATACTGGTGACATTCCTAAGAACTTCCTAGAAAATATAAAACAGCTGGGTCTATGAAAAAAATTCTATAAGACCATAAATACTGCTCTTAACATCTTTGGGCGTTTGTTCTTCTCCTGTTTGTTTATACGGCATCTAAATTTGATTTGTAATAGAAAGTGATTCGCAATTCATGCAGCTCCCTTCCAAGTTCTGACATCTATTACGTTGGTTCCTGGTCTTCTGTCTATTAACATATGATCTAACGGGTTGGTTCTTTGTCCATTCGGTTAGACCCATATGTCTCGATTAGGGAAAATACATGTCTCTAACCCACAGTTAGAATGCAGTGCAGGTAAGATAGGCAATGTATTTCTTACGGGAGAACGGCCGACCACGTTGCTGGTTTGCCCGGAGCGGCGCAGCAGAACCGTATTTAAGAATATGGACTGGAATATACGTTGCCTTCTTCTTCTTCGCGTGCCTTATCAGAATTATCCGACGTAGGCGATCACCATTGCGAAGGCTTCTCGATCTTCTGCAATATGGAATAATTGTCCTGCATTTGATATCTGTGTGATTCACGAATGTTTTTTAAACAAGAAACTTGTTTTCTTCCTACACCTCTACGGCCCTCTATTTTGCTCTATACGTTGCCTACGGTTGTATAAAAGACTATCATGATTGTTTCAACTAAAGCATGGTTTAATCGTCGATGTATGAATAAGGGTTGAACTTGTTGACATTGTTGAACTAAACAATAACATGAAGAAAAATACTATAAAAAAGTAAAATATATCGTCGATAGCTTATCTATATTTATCAATTTTCAATAGCTTTCTTTGTAAACACATTCTTTGGGAAATAAAGATTATTATGAAGTCATTAGGAGAAGCGAAAAAGTTTGAATCCCCATTGTCCACGCAAAGCAAACATGTCTCTTTGTTGATTTGGATACTGGCCATTAGACGAAAAACTTGTTGGCAAACACTATGAAAGCTCAGTTCTATTTCATTTTGGCAAGCGGATGAAAGTACCTACATCATGGAGCCGGTGACAGTATCTGTCGTGAATTTTAAACAGGGTATGACTCTTAGTGTACAAGTAAAACGTGTGATGTTTAATTGTTGAACTATCATCTGAACTTAAAAAATGGTGACAGCTAAGATCTTGAGAAAGGGCCATGAGAAAGCGAGTAGACTTTCCATCAGCACTAATATATCAATTGGCAGGCATCCCTACAATCGAGAGTAGACTTCATACTCTCGAGCTTCAACATCAGAGCTAAAGAGGTCCTAAAAATGTCATGCCACCGCCCAGGACACATACTCACCAGGCATCCAGGCGTCAAAGTTCCATTCCTTCCGGCTAAACTTCTAAACTTGGCTGGAAACAAACTTCCTGATAAGTATTTCAATATCCTAGAAGCGACCCCTAAAATATCGTAGATAACTATCTACAAGCCAAAATTGTTCTATCCAAAAGAACCGTTCCCAAAAGTATGGCTGGTAACAGACTGCGGTACCTCCTCTGAAATGCATGACTCTCCACACTATACCTCCTCCTTCAACACCTACGCACACTAATCTCACTAACACAAAACTGACTGACTACTGCTTCTTAGCACCACCACCACTGATCAAAACCAAAATTCTCTACACTTACAAATTTCCTTAGTAGATTGACGTCTACTCACACTACTCCTCTCCCTGGCCAGGGAGCCCCCACCTTGAAGAGGCGCTCTGCCTAAGCAAGGTTTAAATAACATTGTCCTTGTCCTTGTGACAGCTTGACTATTACTATGGAAAAAGTTTGAAAAATGTGCGATGTGAGTGTTCGCAAAATTTATGACATCTGCGAAGAGGCCCAGCAAGGCGAACTGAAACCGGTACAGAAAAGGAAGAAAAAGAGTTCCCAGTCCAATTCACGTGAGAATACTAACGATGAGGGAGTGAAATCTCGAATAAGGAAAATTGTCCATGATTTTTACCAGCTTTTTTAAAAACCACATTTCGTAGGCTACTAAATGACATAAGTTTTAAATATAATAAAAGAGGTAGATATTCGATAATGATGGAAAGAAAAGATATTATATCCTGGAGACACAGGTACCTACCTCAGACAAATAAAAACATTGAGGAAGAAGGATAATGTAAACCTTCTTTGTACCGATGAGTCTTGGACTAACGTCGGTGCTTCAGTCAAAAAGTAATGGAGGGACACAACGATCAAGATTCCACGGGAGGCTCTCATAAAAGGGCTTGATACTGGACTGAAAGATCTAACCCAAAGAGGTCCTCGGTTAGTTCTTCTTCATGCTGGAAGCGAAACTGGTTTTGTGGCATAGACTAAATTAACTTTCTTGGCCAAGAAGGAAACCGCGGATTACCACGACGAAATGGACGGGGATCTTTATGAAGAATGGTTTGAGAAGACGTTAAATCCAAACTTGCCGAAAGACAAAGAAAACGTTGTCGTTTTGGAAAACGCGTCATATCATTCCCACAAATTTGATTTCCCGAAAAAATTGTGAAACAAAAGGCAAATCAAGGGTTGGCTAATCAAAAAGAACATTTTCTTCAAGTAAAATTACATAAAAAGTAAATTACTGGATACTGCGCCCGCATTTGCAGACGAGTACGACAAGTACAAAATTGAAACAATTGCGGAAAAATATGGCGTTAAGATTTTGACACTACCTCCTTATCATTGCAAGCTGAACCCGATTAAGATGGTGTGGAGTCAAGTGAAAAGGTATGTGGCTTTAAACAACGTCGATTTTAAAAGGTAGAACGGTTGATAAAAGAAGCTTACTAACGCGTATCTAAAGATCAGTGGTATAATTATGAAAACCACGTCAAGAAAGTGGAAGAAAAAAATGTTTGCGGTGGAAAATTTGCAGGAAGATATTGAACCGGTTATAATTAATGTAGGAAATGATTCAGAGGATGAGGACGATTTAGATATGGATCACTTAGTTTTAGTTTCCTTTAATTTTTCCATAATTCCTCCTTCGATCTATCAATTTAGCTTTTCACATGTGTATTAAATCTTTTAAAATTTTATTCCTATACGTATGTATAGATCAATTTAAACACATTTTTATCAATTATTTAAATACATTTCTCAAAGAAGCATAAATAATAATCTAACAAGCATAATTGAACTGAAGATATAAACTAACCTGTTAAACATCTTTTATCTATTTGATTTATAATCTTTTCGAATATTTGCTTTCTTCCCAAAGTAATCAAAATCAGTCCGGCCACTGGTAGAAGTACATGAAAACCCACTGAAAATCTGCTACTTCTGTACTCGACTTGTTTGGCTTCAGGGACAACTTCCGAAGATAACGCATTATCTGAAACAATAAATAAATTTAAAAATATGATCCAAGTATGTTAATAGTTTTAATATTTGTATAGATAAGGTTTAGTTGGGCCGGATAGTTTGGTTATCGTTGGTTATGGTTATGGTAGATCGGGACAGGATAAATTTATGAGCCCTTCAGAAACTTAGAACTCCTAAGACAGGTCCATTAAATCACTCATATCGTACGGAATAGGCCCGTAAGGACCTATTATATGACAGCACCGTGGGCTATCCTACAATCCAAGCAGATAGAGGTGCCGCCTGAGTCTACAGTGGCCGGAAAGAGGTCTAGAAGGAGAAGTTGGGCTGTAAGAATTTTGGATAACCCCACTATGTAGAGCCTAGCCTGTCTCATACCTCCACAATTGACCCAGGAATCCTGGAACCTCAACAACCTGGAACAAAGCCCTTAGCTTTGCTTAACTGTTAAAGTAGATAGAGATGTTTCTGCCTGAGAAAGCCCTATCTATTATCTCTTGAGCACATACCAGCATTGTAAAGATCGTGGACTGAAAAACTGATGCATAGGAGCTGAGAGCTTGGCCAGATTTAAATCCGATTCCGCTCCGATATACTCCATCACCTGCCTGCCCGTCTATTCTGAACCCATCCGTGTATTAGGTGAGCCTACTTCGATGAATCAGTATAGGCTCCCGTTCCATACACGGTCAGGAAATTGAACCAAGAAGAAAGATGAGAACCCAATTTGGGGAGGGGGCATGCTGTCTCTCTCCAGATGTCACAATGGCCCAACCGACCATTATTTCCTAACCATTATTCAGATCATTTAAGACGATAGGCTGCCATCATGGCTTCATGCTCTTCAATAAGATGTAGAGAGGGTAAATCCAGCAAAGATTCAAGAACCGCTGTGGAGTGGTCCTCGTGGCTCGTGAGATGCCAATGCATGCCAACCGCTGGGGGTGAGTAAGCTGGGTGTTAGCTGAAGCCAGTCTAGCTCATGGCCACAACACAATGGCCGCATACATCAGGATAGGCCTTATCATGGATTAATACAAACAATATAAATGTTTCGGCTGGAGACCCCATTTGACTTCGAAAGCTCTTCTACACGCCCAGAAAGCTGCCGCGGCCTTCTTCACCTTAACGTCGAGATGTTCCTTCCATGAAAGTTTAGAGTCCAGGATCACTGACTTGAAAACCGATGCAGTTTTACCATAGAAGGTAAGCTCTTTTCTAGGTCAAATGGCCCTTCTCCGAGTAAACAAAACCACAACAGTCTTCTCAGGATTAACCCAGAGTACCCTGCTCCGGTACCATTCCTCAACGAGCCCGAGGCTCACCTAGGCGACCTCGTGCACCGTTCCCGGGACGAGCTGCTCGACCAGGATAACATCGGCTTAGGCTTGCGCACATATACCTTGTTCGGACAGTCGCTGACTGAATGTCTGACTTCGACGTAGAAGGCTGAGGATTGAATCTCAGCGCCGGCTAGAACATCTAGTTATTTTCAGATATCTATAGGCTTTCGGTCGACTCAGCCTAAATAAAATTAGTACTTTAGGTAAAACCAAGGGTAGTAATAGGCTGTTAAAGCTTAACATTACCTGTTAAAGCCCTGTTACCTTCTTTGTATACCGCAGACCTAAGAGATAGCAGACTACAGCAGGCGCCAGTTACGAAAATAAGCCAAATCCTTATTTTCGTACCGATTCGATCCAGGCGCCTTGTTTACATATTTATCCACGCTGTCAGTAGCGCAGCGGTAACTATTCGGTGCCGTTAATTATATAAAAAGCACAATCACGTCACTGTCCACCTCTTCGGATAAAGTAGGCACACGCTACATGCATGAGGTTGCATCTTCCTATGTGGCGTTTACAGTACCCTGCTATATATCGTTCTATTAGAGGAAGTGCAAGTTTTGAGATTTCTACTTTCTCATCAATTTGTACTCAATACGACATTTTCCACTGTCCCGCCGTAGAAAAGTCACTAAGTGTTTAATCCCAGCTAATTGCTAAGATAATAATCCCAAAGCCGCGTTTGTGGTATAAAGGAAGATTATTATTATTATAAGAAAAGATGAATAATATGTATGTCCATTTTAATTTATATAAAAAGAAATAAATAAAAGTCTCCGGTAAGGTAAACCTTATCGGAGACCTGACGATGCATAGCAAATTGTAGTATGTGAAACCGGTCGTTCGAGGTAAAATAAATTCATTGTGAGTAAGATATTATAATGAAAAATACGTAAAATAAACAAAATTTCAATACGATTTAAAGAAAAATAAAAGGAAATAGAAAATTATATAAACAGTGGCAAGAAAATATGTCACACTAATTGCCGTAATTTCAAGTAGTAATATTACAGGTTATTATTTAAAAGTTATTAACATTTATAAATTACTGCAAAAATTAGGGTTTTTTTTTTGTAATTATCTTAGTTAATTATTTATGTATTTTAACATAGAAACTCGAAAATTGAAGAACTTTTTAGCATCTGCCATTTTCATTTGAACCATTTTTTTCTAAAATATATTACTTCTGTAAGGGTTTGTCATTAGCTGTCACTCATATAACTTTTAGAACTTTCAAACACCTGTACAAGATTTTTACGTGATCATATCGATGATTTTTTTACAGATCGACTGAGGTAATCTACTACTTTACCGTGTCAGGACTCAGGACTTTGCGATGTATCTGCTCTCAATACATAGACTCCTCTCTGATTTTTTGTTCTATTTAAAGAGTTCTAAATAAAAAAAGCTGATTAAATAAGTGAATGCTCGACAAAGATTAAACAAATGCGGCTTCAGAATTACAACTAGAAATATTACAAACATAGGGTTTCCTAACCTCAATATGAAAATGTTGCGACAACAATACGAGTATTTTATAGCGTATTAAGGTTATAAAATACGATTGTATTACTGATATCGCTAAAATAATGGTTGTAGTATGGAAAATCACTGTCTCAAGGCTAGTTGTTCAGATATAAGGAATATACTAAGTATGTTAATTAATTGTTGATTTATTACTATTTTTCAAATGTACTTGTTTATTTCTAATACAAATAACACATACATAGGTAAAAATCAATGAAATTTAAATATAGGCAAACGAAGAACATTATCCACAAAACCCCACAGAAATAGAAGAAGGTAGAAAAGCAAATATCGTGAACACTGATAATCCGGTCAATTTAGACATAAAAATAGTGGTCAAATAACAAAAATTTCCGGAAAGCCAAATATTGAGAGCTGTGGTTTACCAATACAACTGAAGCGTTACAAATCTCCATCTATCGTATGTGTGCTACAAAATTCGGGGTCAAATTTTAAAATTTGAGGTTTTTTGAATTCTTCTCGTAAACGTTAAGTTTTATTAAAAAAACTTCAAACCAAAGTTGTAGATCTTAAATTCTTTACAAAAATAGTCTTTATAATTTTTTTCCCAAGAGACACCATTCCTAAGATACCGTGATTCTAATGACCGATTTCACCAACGATACCTAAATATTTAAGAATTACTTAACTGGGCTTAGGTACTTCCTAACTCCAAAACGGATTTTACCATGCGCTAACAATTGTCCAAACCGCTTAAGCATTACCTTATCGTAGGATACTGTTACGATAAATATTATGGCGCATAAAACTGTAAATATATAATTACTAATTCTTTTCTATTCTAGTAATTTCGGCGCTCAGTTGAAAGACCTGTTTGCCAATCTGAATTCTGATGAGTCACCCACGATTAGAAATTTCCAGAAGAAGGCCGAATAAAACCAGTATAAGCGACCTTCTCGGCTCTTCGATGGGGAATCGCCGCAATTCCGGACCTAACGGCATTTTATATTTAAAGAGGAATTTTGTTGTAAACGGTTAGTTAGTTATTGAACATCGCGTCGAGTTTTTAAAAGGTAACGCACGTAGATAAATTATATAATTATAAGGGCCGGTTTCACCAACAACAAATAAATCACTGAATAGTTAATCGTCGAATAAAATTTATTAGTAGAATAAATTTTATTCCGTTTCAATAACTATTTGTAATCTACAGTTAGTTATTCGTCGAATAAGTTCAAAGTGTAATGATTGTCCACAGACTGTACTCGTTGACACCTCTCTTGGCCTCCACCTATTAGGTGCTTGGCCAAGCGCATCGCACTATTTTTCACTGTAATCATAGATATACATAACCTATTCGCTCCGTGCGTGACCATGGTAGGGGTACTTTGAAACGATGCCAGCGTGCGTAGCGGCGAAATATGACAAAATTGGCCCTACCTTTTTAAGCATAAATTTTATCAAAAATGTGTGCAAATACATATTGCGTATTTAATTTTGCTAATAATAGCAAAAATAGTAAGTGTAGTTTTTATAGGTTCCCAAAGATTATATATAAATTAGAGAAAAGAAAAGGATGGATCCGTGCTATTAATATGAAAAAGTAAATATCACATAACTTCATTTTTATGCAATTGAAATAGGAAAAATTTAAATAATTTACCTTAAATGATATTTTATAAGGCTTCAAGCTAACTGCAGAGTGCCTGATGTCTTTAGCTTTTATATTATAACTTTTACTATTACTGTTTTTAAATATATGCTCTTTCACGTGAAAAACTTGATTTGCCAGTACTAGATTTTTCCCTTTCTTTTCCGTTTGTGATTGAAAAAGATATATTATAATGAATTTTGAGAAATCCAGTTTTTAATACTACATTTATTGTGTACATAAACTAAAAAAATATAATTAAAAAGTTAATTATTAATAATTGTCAATTTCGCATGTATTTAACAATGTCAAACATATGTCATATGTTTAACCTGAAATTGGTAGGTCCAAAACTGTCAGATGAAGGCGGTAGGTGTCGCGTCAGTCACGCACGGAGCGAATAATATTTGATATTGGTTCATTAGTCAAAATAATAATAATTGTCAATGTCAATACATAATTTATATAAAAAAAATCTGTTTGTTGTGATTGTAAATTATTGTGAATCTGAAACTTGAGAAAATGGACAAAAAACGCGAGAGCAGCAAAAATTATTTAGAGAAAGAAATGGAGAACTTTGATAATCTAAACCTAGTTTTAAAGTCCACATCATCAAATTCAGTAAAAGGGTTTCTTCTTTGCAGCTGCAAGCGTGGTCTTCTCCTTCGCTGCTCATTTCCGTCATCAGAGGATGATGATGAAGAAGATAATAATCTAAAATAAATATTTATGTATACAAAATTCAAATTGTGTGATATAATTACGTTTACCTGCAATACATTGTTGATAATTTCAAGTTAAACTAATGAATTTTCTTTATTATTGATATTTAAAGTGAGGTTAGCTGTCAACTTATTCGAAGAATAAATATTTATTTGGCCGATATTGGACTAATAACTTATTTGGAGTTTATTCATAGAATAAGAAGATCAAGATGATATCCACTACATGTTACGAAAAATAAATGAAGAATATACTAAGTGGGGCTTATCAATTAATCCATCAAAAACAGAGTACGTAGTAGTGGGAGGTGAAGGAAAGCACTTATAAATACTGATAGCTATAAATATCTTGGTGTAAACATTACAAACAATGGTCGGAATACAATAGAAATAGCTAATAGAATTGGTCAAGGAAATTCAGCAATACGTCAACTGAATAGTATACTTTGGAATAACCACATCACCCGAAACACAAAAATTAGGATATACAAAAGTATCATAGAAAGCATTGCTACATATGGTTCAGAGCTTTGGGTAATAAATAAAAATGACGCATCCAAAATAAAAGCAATGGAAATGAATTATTGGAGAAGATGTTGCCAACTCACTAGAAGAGATAGAGTAATGAATACTGAAATCAGAGAGCGTATGGGCATAGATATTGACGTCCTGGAAACTATAGAATGCAAAAGGCTGAAATGGTATGGCCATGTAGAAAGGATGAATGATCAACGATGGCCAAAGAGAATGTTACAGTGGATCCCCACCAACCGCAGAAAAAAGGGAAGACCAAGAAGATCGTGGAGACAAGAAGTAAAAGATGCAATGGAAGATAGGAGTCTACAAGTAGATGACTGGAACGATCGCAAGCGTTGGAAGCTAGGTTGCGAGAAACGGCGGCAGCTGTAATAAACTCGTTATATATATATATATATATATATATATATATATATATATATATATATATATATATATATATATATATATATATATAGGTCTTATTTGACGTTGGTGAAACGCAGATATGTCAGTTTTATTGGTCGAATAACTTTATTCATTGAATAGATTGCTATTTGTCGTTCGTGAAACCGGCCCTTAGTGTAAAATAAATTAGTTATATTGTACAAATAAAGACTTTAAATAAACTTGTAAGTGTTATAAGTGTAGAACCTTTGATAATAAATAAAAACAATAAATTAGATTAATAATAGCATAACAATACGTTTTGCGATCTCCCTAAACAGTTTAAATATTACTTACAGTTGGTTATGACGTATGTACTTAATTTGTGTATTGTGATTCTGTAGTTAGTTGTATTTTGTATTATTTTATATTAATAAGTGTTGCTTTGGTACTATTCATAATATGGATGCACTACGTTTATCGAAAACCTGGATCGGTTCGAATCGTCATCTGATTCTGAAGAAGAAACAGAAGGAACACCTCGAGTTATCAAGAATCGACCAAATTATTTTGAAACTGCGGATGATGTGGATTTTTTTCGAAGGTTTCGAATGGCTATACCAGTAATTCCCAAAATGATCTATATTGACCCCCAGGGGTCGATGAAAACCTGCAAGTGGTCTACGTGGGCGAAAAAAAAATTGAAGGTATATAAAATGAAAATGGGGGTCAATGGCAAGAAATGCCTTTGTGCCTTTTATGCAAGGAAGTTTTTAGCAATGACACTATGTAGCCATCTAAGCTGGAAGATCATTTGAGAATATGTCACCCTAATAAAACAGATAAAGAGTTGAAATATTTTCAAACACCTAAAGAAAAACTTCAGAAGAGACCCAGGCTGGACACAAATAAACGTTGATGGTTTGCAAGCGTCTTACAATATCTCGTTGCTTATGCAAAATCCGGAAAACCGCATACTATCGGAGAGTTAATTTTGCCAGCAGTTGAAGAGGTTTTAAAAACTGTTCTACACAAACCTGTATCTGATATTAAACAATACAGTTTAAAGACGTACCTATTGATGAAATGAGTTATGATGTTGAAAGCTTCTTGTGTAACTATTTGCAAACAACCCATTTCTTTATACAGCTGGATGACTCAATTTTACCTGTTAATGAAGCATTATTATTGGCATATGATACTTTTAATATGGATAAAAATAACCACGAAGGATTGCTATTTACGAGAACTTTGACAACCGATACCAAAGTCGAATCAGTATGTTATGTTTGAAGGCTTACTTCTTGAAAAATAAAATGGTATATCAAATATTATATCGGTAGCTACAGATGGAGCATCTACCATGGTTGGGAGTTATCGTGGTTTTATAAGTTTTTTAAAAGAAAATGTACCCGTAGCAATACACTGCGTCATCCAGAGACGCCATTTAGTTGCTAAAAATTTGAATGTAAGATTGCATGAATCTCTCCAATTTTTCATTGATGCATTAAACCTAATCCGAAACGCATTGAATACGCGGTTATTTGGACAGTTGTGTGAAGAAAATGACGATAACTTACACCAATTACCTCTTCACACTAATGTACGCTGGCTGTCGAAAGGCTTACGCCTGACAAGATTTTTTTACACTATTTAAAACTGTTTTAGATAAAAATTTGAAAGAAAATTTACTTAAAGAGAAAAACAGATATTGCTTATTTGGCAGATTTGTTTGCTAAATTTAATATGGTGAACTTGCAGTTACAAGGTAGCTGTTTAAATTTGATAAAAACAAAGTTAATCATTTCAGAGTTTATTGCCAGAATTAAACTGATGAAGTAAAACATTGTACGGTACGAATTTTCCCAGTTCTCCAATTTGTTCCAGGTAATCTGCTAGGAAGACGATGTTTCAATCTATGTCCAACATTTGAATGTCGTCTATTCAGATTTTGATTTGAGTACAATAAAGGAAGATACTTGCGATTTTAATGAAGAGACTCAATTGCTGGTAATTGCCACCTTGCAACAGATTATAGCAGATTCCACAGAAATGATAATTAAAAAAAAATTGATTTATAAAAAGCACTATAATAATTGTCAATTTGTTTATTTATTTATTTAATAAAATTTATTAGAAAAGTTATACGGAATTGTAAAAATTAATGATCTTATCGGTAGCAATGTGGATTATCTTATAAAACTATCGAAATCTATATCAAAATAGATAAAACAACTTCCAAAGTTCTTAATACTCATTTGCAAAATATGATTTATTAGACAAAATAGTAAATTACTTTTAAGATAAACTATTAAAATATACAATAAATATATCTTCTTATAAAAATGAAAGATGTTAATAAACCATCTAGTAAAAGTGCAATCTAACCCTGAAAAATCAGAAGTAATAAAAGATAGTTCGAAAATCGAAACACTGTTGCTGTTACTTTTTTTGTATAGTATAAATTTTAAAAAAAGCAATTTGCCCTTCTATAGCCCATTAAATATACCACAAAACTATTTACGATTTTTTTGTATGGTTCTAAGGGTTGGTGATCCAAAAGAGTCCACCTTAATATTTTGGAATATGCATTAGATTTTGTGAAAATGCTGAAATAGTTTGATTTTTATTCCAAAGTCATCTTTTCGATTTAGACATCTGTCATTTTTGTCAACATCATTCCTTCTAATACCCAAAACGCTTAATTTTAAATAGGGAATAGATCATGTGGGGTATTAGACAGATATTTCGATGGCGATTTCCGCCATCCATGATTTTATCTAATTCTTGAATATTAGGCCTCTAGGCGTGGAATTCTTCCCAATAAATGGTGCAAATAGCAAGACATATTCTTCTAAAATGTTTATAATGTATACTGTATCCAGAAATTTAGTGTCTCATTATAAAAGTTATTTTAATAACAGCTGTAAAACTGTATAATCCCTTGTAAATACTCTATTGTTGTATAATTATCACAGCTACCAAAGCTGCCAGGACCGGCATAATAGCCAAGCATAGCACGACTGTATATAGGTATATATAATCAGATCAAATCTTATCATTCAAGCATAATGTCCAAAAACTCCTTTTATAAACATACAAATTTCCCATAATTATTGTTATTAATCATTATTTTAAGTCTCAACGAAGAAAATGTTTTGTGTGTGTTTTGTGTTTTATTGGCACTAGTTTTCACACTGGCCAGTCAATTTCATAATGATTTTTTTAGACTATAACTTATCACTAACTCAGGGGAGTACTGTGTAGTGTCTGTGTTAAGTAAATGTCTTGTTACTTTAGTAAAGTCGACTTCATTGTCTTTACAAAGAGACGCTAATTGTATCTGAACGTCTGAGGTCCCTTCGGTGAGTACCGATTTACTCGTTTTAAAAGGTTCATATTTATTCATGTTGACTTGTTATGTTTGTTTTCCGTTTCATGTCTGAAAAAGTTGGCAAAAAATGGGAAATATTCTTTATTAATAATTTTACGAAAAAAAATTATTCTTCATTAAAGGTTATGCATCACATAGAAATCATTAACAGATAATCTTATAAAATATTAAGTGGTAGATAGGAAAAATCAAAATTATTAATTAATACTGAAGAGGAAAGTGATTTTAAATTTAGATATGCAAGAAAATGTAATTTTAAAATGTTTGTAGCTATTAAAAATTATGTCCAAGTTTAGATTCATGGCCTTCTAATAATTAAATAATACATTTAAAGTAAAAAGTAAATAAAAAAATACTTTTGCATTTGTTGATTTTGTAAATTGAATAAGGTAAATAAGAAATAAAATTAAAAATTAATGCACCTACTGATACATCATTAAAAGGCCATGAATCTAAATTTAAAAATAATTTTTAAATCCTACAACCAAATTAAAATAACATTTTATGCTGCACCTAAATTTAAAAGCACTTCACTTTTAAGCATAAATCAATATTTTTGATTTTCGGTGTATACCACTTAAACTTTTATAAATTTGATTATTGATTATTGATTTCTATGAAATGCAGAAATGTTTATGAAGAATAGTTTTTTTCATGAAATTAATAATAAAGAAATTTCCCATTTGTTGCCAACTTTCCTTACATGAAGTATAAAATATAATCATATTAGCTATATGTATATATCTACATTAATTCATTTTAATTTTCACTTCACCATTTTATGATTTCACTTGCAATTTTTTTAACAAAACAAAAATTGTTTATGTCTTTCAAAATTTGGATATATTTAATAAAGAATCGAGACAGAAAATATAATAATTAATTAATTCTAATACTTCATCAGTTTATGTATTTTTTCCCTTAATTATCTAGATATTTATTTAAATTAAATATGTAATGTAAATGCCAAATAAAATATAAAATTCGTTAAGCCGGCCCTTTTTACTATTTACCTGAAGAGGCAAATCCCTTTATGGCTTCGACTTTATCAGCGGGATACTTTTAAATTCTGCATAAGTCAGTTCTTATCATTGTGAATGAAGTATACCTTTGTGCTGTACGCTGTCCACTATCTATTCGACCTAATGTCGTACGAGCTTCCAAATTAATTCCATAGCACACCATTACTGTCATACATGTACAGTCACCATACTGTACAGTCCTTATAATGTTACACTGTGAGTAGCGTTTATCAGATCTTCTGTATACTTTATTTCGCCTGTCATCAGAAAAAAAGACAATATCTGGATTTATCGGTGAATAATATTCTTCGTCAATCTTCATTATTCCAAACAACATATACTGAGCCTTCCAGGGAACAGGTTATTTTCGGCAAGTCTTCTCCTTATCGTATTTTGGCTAAATCTAACATTGTAATGACCCAAAAGTTCGTTTTATAGAGAAGTACTGGTAATAACCCTTTGTCTCAGTGTACAAAGTCTCAAGTATCAGGAGTTGTAACCCTTCTGCGGCCTTGACTTGGTCTTTTTTGGGTTACTCCCAGTGACAGCAAAACGTGTTAAAACTCTTTACATGGTTCACTGAGTTCAGCGAGTTCAACTTGAGTGTATCCTTCATCGCGAAGAGTAATGATTTTAATGCAGTCAGATTGTAACATTTTAAGAAAAAACACATTTAGCAAAACGTATTTAAACCAAAATAAATTGGAACTAAAATGAAAAACTGATATCACGTTTTGATTTAGTTGCAAAAAAATTTGCAACTAAAAACTAGCCTTTTTGCAGTTATACGATATTTACAATATACCGGTATACATATATCGGTATGTAGTAAAGATTTATAGGCTAAGATTATAATTTTAAAATTATGCATTAATTTTTGTGCGCAGTGTAGGGTAGAGTGAGGTTAACTGAACAGGTAGGTTAACTGAACACTTCAACGTACCTGCCATCTGTTAAAGAGAATCAGAGCCGTGCACATGTAGTTTAAAGCAAACTCTAACAGTCACTACTTGTGGCCATTAAAGATTTCTATATAACCTACAGGGAATTGTCAGTGAAGTCAACATGGTTTTTTTGGATGCAAGTAAATTTTTCGCTCTATGAAAATTCTTATTTTTAAGCAGATTAAAATATAATTTAGCTAGTTATTTTGTACACAGTTTTTGAGGTAAGTATGAGCCATCTATTCCACTATTTAAAGTTAGTATATTTGGTGTTGTTCTTAGAATTATTATTATTTATAATTTTTATTACCTAGTGGGGTTAATTGAACACTCACCGTGTGAGGTTAGATGAACATATATCCAGTTAACCTACTATAAGGCGGTACGCATATAATCTGCTTTTTGAATTGGTTTATGGGTCACCTGCAATAATACATTTAATTGTAAATCATTTATGTGGGCGTCACGTTTAAATGTATTGGTTCCAAATCAACAATAAACAAATTGGCCCAGCAAAAATCATTTAAGCGCCTTGTCTTAATATTTTTACTGGTTTCTATTTATTATTACTTTATATTTTTTTTTGTTTCAGAAAATGCCAAGGAAAAGAATACGAACGACAAACAATAGGTCCTACAGTTCAGAAACATTAAAAGAGGCTTGCAAAGAAGTCTTAGAAAATAGTCGTTCAGTAAGAAACGTAGCTATCCAGTTTGGTCTTCCGAGAATTACACTAAAACGTTATGTAGACAAGTGCCGCGACCATGATTTGGGGACGGTTAATTTTCGCCCAAGTAATGAACACCTAATGGTATTTTCTCAAGACGAAGAACTGCTTCTTAAAAAATATTTACAAGAAGCTTGCAACATTCATTATGGATTGTCAGCCAAACAAGGTCGAAGGTTGGCATATGAATTTGCTAGAGCTAACAACAAAACTATAAAGGAGAGTTGGATTCGGAATGAAATGGCAGGAAGGGAGTGGATGTTTAATTTTATGCTAGACACAGATTATCATTAAGAACCCCTGAACAAACTAGTCTTAGTAGGGCGACCAGCTTTAATAAAGAAAATGTACAAGCATTTTTCAAAAATCTGAGAGAGCTTAAAAATAGATATAATTTACGTGCCAATGATGTCTATAATCTAGATGAGACAGCTAATCTAGATGCACAAACCACCAAAAGTATTGGCCGCAACAGGCAAAAGAAGCGTGGGGCAAATGACTTCTGCCGAAAGAGGGGTCCTTGTTACCTTGGTGGCAATTATTGGCGCCACTGGAAGGTATGTGCCACCCTACTTGGAAGCAAAGATGCCGCAACACCATCTGGGTGGATAAGAAGTGAACTCTTTTTGCCTGTTTTGCAACATTTTGCTCAACATGAAAGACCGTCAAAGGAACACCCAAAACTAATGATTATCGACAATCATGAAAGTCACTTAAGCATAACGGCACTAGATTTTGCGAAGGAAAATGGAATAATCCTTTTAACGTTACCTCCTCACTGCAGTCACAAGCTGCAGCCGCTAGATGTGACTGTGTTTGCTTCGTTAAAAAATTTTTATGGTGCCGCTTGTGACAGGTGGATGGTGAATAATTCGGGAAAGACTATTTATGACGCTGCAAGTCTAGCAGGAGAAGCTTTCCTTTCACAAGCTTTCACACCAAAAAATATATGCAGTGGATTTAGAGCTACTGGCATAGAGCCGTTTAATGATCAAATATTTTCTGATGATGACTATTTGTCATCATATGTAACAGATAGGCCAAATCCAGAGAACGGACAACAGACTTCGTCCAACAGTGGTCAAATAGGAACATCAAAAGAAAAATCTCAAACCAATTAACATTAAAGAGGCCACTTTGTCAAACCCCAATATCAACAATTATAACTCCCGAACAGATTCGCCCTCACCCAAAAGCCAAGCAACACAAATCTAACGTTAGACGTAAAAAACGCAAATCTTTAATACTAACGGACACACCTTTTAAAGAAAATTTAGAAAAAGAAGCTAGGATTCGAGAAGAAAAGGTCAATAAAAAAATAAAAATAAATCAAACTAAGAGACAAGTTTTACTTTAACGATGTAGATTTTGGCGATGTAGAATCCAATCCACCCTAAGTTTAAAAAGGGGACTATGCTATTGCAAAAGTTTATGGCAAGACTAATGCAACCTGTAGGCATTATGTGGTTCACATTGATGACAATTTGTTAAACGGCTATGATGTTAGTTTTATGAAACGCCATAACCAAACACGATATTTCTTAGAAGGCGACCCCGGTTTTGTTCCTATTGATGATATTATTTACAAACTGCCTCTGCCAATAAAAAGTGGCAGTGCCAGATTTGCTAACATGATTTCTATAGACTTTGATGAATTTGACTTTACTTTATATGTATTAGTTCAATAAAGAGTTGTTAAGAAAATTTCCTATTTTCTTTACCCATTTTTTTTTTGGTATATCATACTGTCCAGTTAGCCCACTTTCATGTTCCAGTTAACCTACTAGGTAGGTTAACTGGTCAAAATTGCAGATTATTACGAAAATCATCCCCCTATTCCTATAGATATTTATTAAACTTCAAAAACCGTATTAAATGGTTAGTCAAATAACAACGAAACACAGGATAAATATTGGCTTATTTTGAACCAGACACTAAATAAATATAATTTTTTTTTTCAAAAGATGTCCAGTTATCCTCACTCTACCCTACAACAAACGCTAAAGAGAAACTTAAATAATTCTATAAAGCCAAAAACAATTACTGTTTCTTGACCCTTAATAAATATTTGACAAGGCTAAAAATACACTAATTAGAACATTTGGAAGATACAGTAACGCCGAAAAAACATTGACATAAATCTTCAGAGAAACAAAAAAGTTGTTATTTCGGTCTATTTCAAATTAAATAAAATTCCTAAACAACATTAAAATTGCGAGTTAAATTTGTCTTCTGTAAACATCATAATTAACTGTTTATTACCTTTCGACTCCTCCTTTTTGCTCATTTTCAAATGCTGTCTACATATTTTTTCAATAAAACGATATTGTAACCAACACTGCACATGTAAACTAAGACAATGGCGTGACAAAAAAATTATACGGAAAAAGCTATCTCGAGATAATCTATCAACACCGTTTATATCTCATGAGTGTTGTATTACAATTTTAGAAATGACTTGTAAAAATCAACAATATCGCAGAAAAATCCTTACAGATAAGTGAAAACTACTTTCATTCAATAATAATATAAAAAATACAGATTACAATTAATCTTCTAATGATACGGATGAATGATCGAAGAAGTCTGAAACGAACAGTGATGGCAAACAGATCATTATTGGGATTTAATTCGACCGATTGGGATCTCTATCAAAAATCTTTTACTTAGTTTCTCATGGCAAGAAGGTGTACTTAGCACATATAAAAAGTGAATAAATATTTTTTTCTTCAAACGTCAAATAATGATGACATTATTTATCTAACTTGATCCTGTCAAAGTTTGATGTCTCCGCCGGCAGCAGTTTTTTTTTCCCATTTCTTTACGGCGGAGGGAAAAATGTTGTCATGGCAACAATATGAAACATGTTACAAAGCAACAATACAAATGTCATTAACAACAATTAAACATCATTTTTATTTATAGTAATATTAAAAGTACAATTAGTTAATGAGGCATTTTCAAAATTGAAACCGTGCAAAAATGTTCCCGACTCTTGATACGCATTGGTAATTGTTGATGATACTGATGGTCGAGAACAACTTTCAGCAATCATTCCCGATGTTGGCGAATCATGAGGGTTTAAAATTTTTTGAGCATTATCGTTCTTATTTCTTATTGAATCCTCTATATATCCTTCGGCAACCGTGCTTGATTTCCAGCCCCATGTCGTTTGAGGCATTCTAGATTTTCGCCTCCATCAATTAAAAGTGTTGCTGAAGTTCATCGTAAAGAGTGACCCGTGTATGCGCTTGCATCGTTTAAATTTAAATAACTAGCTACTTTTTGGGCTACTGCGCTGATCGAATGTATTCCCATGACGCTTCGGTAACACTTTCCATTTTGGTACTTGATAAAAAATCGATTTTCTGTGAAATTTTCAGGCCGCAGTGATGCATACTTTTTATACAGTTTAATTTAGTTTTGACCAATTATCGTAAAAGATCTAATTTGTCGTGTTTTACTGTCTGGGATTTTGATAACTATTACATTTTCGTCCTCAATGTCCACAGTCTTCATTTTTACCATTTCGTCGCATCGACAGGCGCCGGTAACCCCAATTAACAAAACAATCTGAAATATTTTTATAATTTAGTAGAGTATACTACATGCTTTGCAATATAATTTTTTTTATTATACCTTTAATCCTAAATACAACTTATCTGGCGCTTCAAACAAAAATTTATCAAACTCGTCTTTAGTGAAAACTTTAGACTTCTTTACAGTATATCCTTCGCTTGTTTTTTTTTCAGAAAGGCACGTAACTTTAAAAATTTGCTTATATCCACATTTTTTCTAATAACTAACTCGGATTTTATCATAGAGTATCGTGACCACATTGTAGAAGATTCCATTTATTTTCATTTTCCATTATATTAAAATATGCCAGTAAAACGTCTTCTACTTGCCGTACTCCTCTTGTATCGCACCACTCTTGGAAGTGCTTGTACGCTAACCGATACTTTATTCCGGATTTGGAGGGCCCCAAACGTGCTACTGCATCATTAGCCGCGGACTCAATTTCGTTTAGGTTTTCCATTTTCGCACTAAATTTGCGCTTGCGGTTGCAACAACAATAAGCTGTCTTTAATAATTGCAAACAACTGTCAAACAACTGTAACCAGGGAGGCGCAAATCCCACCGACGACTTAATTATTTTAATTTCTAACATTTAGACGACTTTGATAGTTGTCACAGTTAATTTCGAGTAAAAATAGCGTATGAATTGTACTATTTATGGTTGAAAATTGCTACGTTTGAAGAAAAAATAGTATACTTTATTCGGCAAAGAATCGACTTTTCTTGACTTGCCCTCTATTACGCGCCTCACTTCGTTCGGCGCGTAATATCGGGCGCGTCAAGAAAAGTCATGCTTCTCCGCCTCATAAAGTAATATACTATAAAAATCTGGCAAATGATAAATGACGAACAACAGTAAAAGTGAATGCATTACATGCATGGGTACCCCCACAAGACTATGCAGAAGAAGAAATTGAAAAATTCTAACAATTGTTATGAGAGATTTTAATGCGAAGATTCGCGAGGAAAAATAGGAAGATATAAGCAGGAATAAGAGCACCTGAAACAATAGATTAGATTCCACAAGGAAACTAAGTTCCTGTGTTTGGCTGTATACCATATATTAAAAATTTTGAATAAAATCCTTTATAAAAAGGTATATAAAAAACCCAGTTGGGCTATGTTAAATTGGCAAAACGTTTTCGGAATAAGTATTCCATCATCAGTACCAAGTTAATACATGGATGTAGCCACTAAATATGGGGTTACAAACCCTTTAAAAATTGCTAATTGAAATTTAGTTTACATAATGTCTGTTTTACAATTTAGATGGTAAAGTTACCGTTGGATTGGTAACATGGTGACATATGACTCTGCAATAAGTTGCAAGTCCTGAGACGGTATGTCTACGAGGACTTCAATAAAGCAACTGAAGAGTTGCTTTATTGAAGTCCTCGTAGACATACCGTCTCAGGACTTGCAACTTATTGCAGAGTCATATGTCACCATGTTACCAATCCAACGGTAACTTTACCATCTAAATTGTAAAACAGACATTATGTAAACTAAATTTCAATTAGCAATTTTTAAAGGGTTTGTAACCCCATATTTAGTGGCTACATCCATGTATTAACTTGGTACTGATGATGGAATACTTATTCCGAAAACGTTTTGCCAATTTAACATAGCCCAACTGGGTTTTTTATATACCTTTTTATAAAGGATTTTATTCAAAATTAATAGATTAGATGTTTAAAAGCATTATTTTGCTCTGTGAACTGACCTTTTTAAATGCCAACGACATGTGGTCCGTCGATCATATCATATGCACATATGGTGTGGTGGACGTCCTTGATGAGGAGTGCATAATGGGCGATTTAATTGCTTTAGATCACATTTTAGTATGAAAACAGATACTAAATCCTTTACAACCTCAAGATCCCATCTGTACAATAAGAGACCACAAACATGCCGACTGGAAAATTTTCAAACAATACTTGTCTATCAACATTCCACAGTTAAGCAATCTAAACTATCCTGATGATATCGACAATGGTGTCATGGTCATACAAGAACTGATAAATCAAGCAATTGAGATAATAGTCCCCAATAGGGTTATCAACCCTACCAGACCTTTACTTCCACCTCATATAATCAAAAAAATCAAACAAAAGAGACAAATCCTGCGTCAGTATTAATGCACTCGTAATCTCAATGTCAAAACAAAATACAACCGCCTGTCAGCGATAATAAAACTGGAGGCGCAGAACATGCAAGCCAGTCAATAGTGGACTGCTAACTATAGTCTTGATTATCGTAACGGTGGTGCTTTCTGGTCAAAATTTAAAATCCAAACTAAACAGAAAATCAGCAACCTCTCTTACCTTGTGGTGAACAACCAAATCATAAATTCCGATCAGCAGAAGACCGATGCCTTCAAGCCCCTTGTGGATCAACAAACATTAGAAAACTTTTGCCAAATCGGCAACTCAAACTCATCAGAGCCTGATAAAATCACACTCTATCTGAGGAAGATTGTCAACGCCACTCTCAGACTCTGCTACTTCTCATCACCATGAAAGGTAGATAACACAATTTTGCTACTAAAAAAGGGTAAACCCCGGACCGATCCAAACTCTTACAGGTCAGTTTCTTTTCTAAACGTCTTGGCTAAAGTCTTCGAGAGGATCCTTAAGGAAAGACTTGTAGACTTTACTACAGAAAACAATATCATCCCAACGTTCCAATTCGGCTTTAGAGAAGGTCACTCCACCAATATGGCGTTGACAGAAATAGACACACATCTCACAAAGTCTAAACGACAACAAATTATCACAACAAACTATCACTAGGCATTTTTCTCGATGTTCAAAAATCTTTTCACCAAGGTTGACCTGATGGACTGGTGAAGAAACTACTGAACATCGGCCTACCGTTTCCGTCAAAAGTCATTTCTCTACTCCCTTCACTCCTACAGCAGAAGTGTCACAAGGCTCCCTGTTGGCACCAATATTCTACACAATATACAACAACGACTTCCTAACCCACGAAATACAGGTACCCTCACTTTACTTTACATATATGTCATTGCTCTCGTAACTGTATCTCCTAACTTTTTGGATAAAGTTCTTACTTCTATGTACGTTTTTTTAAATAATGATCTTAGAGTGGCGTATTATATACACCACATATACACCAAGTGACGAATTCCAAAGTGATAGACAGATTCTTCTAGAAAACATGTTTTTCATTTCACAGAACGTTACTTAGCAGACCACCAGTATATCTGGTATACTTTTGTTTTTAGTTTTTACTTCTTTAATCATTATACTCAAACGATATTCAACTTAATGAGTTCTATACAGATTGCTACAATAAAACCTATGATTTGAAGATTTAGCTAAATTGGGTTACTGATGGTCATTGATACATTATGTTATTGTTGCCAAAAACCACTTTGAGTGAATGAAGGCCAGTGGTCGAATTATTAATTTAAAAAAAAATGTTTCAGGCCTAGAGGCGAAGAAAACATATAATTTGAAGTTTTTACGATGCTGTAACTTGACCTTTCGACATTCTATTAAATTAAAAATGCAACATGTATAAATGAAAGTGAAAATATTAATAGGTATATATAAAAACTCTTTTCCGTACACATTTTCTGTTTCGCATCTGTTGTTTTATTTTAAATTTTACATAACACCATTAATCGTTGGAAATAAAAAATATAAATCCTCGACAAAGGTTAGAATATTTTTTTGTGTTTACAAATACCTAGTGTATATTTAATTTTGCTTTTTTTTTTTTCGAGTTTAATCGATTTGGTATGTTTCATTAAATAATTATTTGTGCATTTAATGATGTTTACAATGACTCGTATCAATAAACACACATGTTTTTAATGAAAATTTGGAATTAGTAAACAAATTAGAATTCGTTTATAATGATTATACTCTAGAAGCCAGGAGGGTGTTGAGTATGCACTTTTAAGTACCCCAGGACCTTGACGCTTTTATGTTTTTTGGTACACCTGGTTCCTAAAAAAACTGTTACAACTCTTAGCAAAATTTGATCATTTTGAGCAGTGTATTTGATTGTGTGACATTATTTTATATTTATTATGGTAGACAAATAATAAATAAATAAAAACAAACAAACAATTGATTACATATGTTAATTCATAAATTATAATAATTATTAAGATCTGACAATGAAGCGGCAATGGTAGCAACAATATGGTCCGTGTATCGTGTGGGAGATCTACCTCTATTTCTTTTGCCTTCTACTTTTCCCTGGATGGTAAGTTTTTCAAGACCATTTCTTCGAAGCACATGTCCAAAATAGCTTATTATTTGTTCTGATATTTGTGTTCTTAGTCTTTTCTTTATGTTTAGCTGGTCCATTATGGATTCATTTGTTCTTCGGGCCACCCATGGTATTCTCAGCATTCGTCTCCAGCAGTACATCTCAAATACATCTATGTTCTTTAAAGAGTATATAAAGAGTATATAAATGATAGTTTTTACACAAAATAGGGTTGTTGTTATTATTTTTATTATTATTAAGGAATAAAACAAACAACTTACCTTAACAATATATTAAAGCAAGAATTGTAACCAAATTAAAAGATAACTGGGACTATCAGAGGCAGCAAACCATTTTAACATAAACAGAACCACAGTTTTTATATTAATAAAAAATGGAGGGAACAAGAAACTTTCGAAAGAAAGCAAGGGTCTGGAGACCAAAACTATACTAAATTTAGGTAGGTATGTAAAAATAAAATTAATATTTTGTAATATCTCCATCAGCATTAATAACAGCTTGTAGTCTTCGGTTAATCTGCGTGAAAGGAACTAAGAAATTGTCTTCTTCAGAGAGCTCTTCCCAAACCTGTTATATGCCGTGCCACAGCTCTTCAGCATTTTGAAGTATAAAATTACGCCGACACAACCGTTTTAGAATAACCCCCCACATATTCTCGATTGGGTTTAAATCTGGACTGTAGCTGGGCCATGGTAAGGTTTCGATGTTGTTATTCTAGAGCCACTGGTTTGCAGTGTGAACAGGACAGTTATCTTGTTGGAGGATAAAATTATTTTCTGGGTACAACTGTTCTACACTGGGAAACATGATGTTTTCTAGAATATTCAGATAAGTCTGCCCAACAAACCTGCCATCAATACGCCATACGATTCCCATTCCTCTATATGAAATCCATCCCCATACATTGGCGCTAAAATGCCCAGCTGCTCGATATCTATCAACATATATATTGTCTTTCTTTCTCCAAACTCTGACATAATTCTTGCAGTTGTCGCATCTTCAAAAGGATTCTCTCCTAATCTCTCCAAAAGCGTACGATCTTCATGTGCGGTAGATATTTTTGGTCTTCCAGAGCCTTGCTGTCTTTCGAGAGAAAAAACTGTTGTTCTGCTTACGTTAAAATGGTTTGCTACGGCAGATAGTGATCAACCATCTTTTAATTTCGTTACAATTCTTGCTTTCAGTTCTTTGCTAGCATGTGGAGCCATTTTTTGAGGTTGAATAGAATAATTTATCTGACAAATTTTGAGATTTGGCAGTGACAGTGACAGTGTGTTAATAATAAGTATTTATCCTTAAAAATACACTGCTTAATTTTTTACAAAATACACTTTAAGAGTCGTATCAGTTTTTTTAGGAACCAGCTGTACATATACAGTCTGTCCCAAACCCTTCTTTCAGTGCGTCACTAATTTTGACGTCATATAGGATTTTAAGAATGTCGAGAATTATTGCATGACATTTTAGTTAAATTTGACAGTTGTAGGATCGTAATCTCTCTTTTTCTAATTGAAAATAATTTAATCATTTTAATATTAGTCTTTGTTCTTTCTCGATATATTTCGGTATATTTAAAATATTTTTATGACAATAAATACAAAATTAAATTTTCACTGTAAAATGTCTGATAATACTAACCTGGAATGACAATTATCATTTTATCAGTTGACATTGTGAAAGTACTGTCACGATCAAGACAATCTGCGTCAAATTATATTTATGCGCATCGTTGATTGGCTATCTATTTAGCGTATTCTAAACTCCAACCAATTATACATCCGTAAGCAAAATTAGCTTTACGATAAATAATTTTCTAAGTTCTATGTATAATAATCACAGATACACGTTTTTTTCTGTCACTTCTAGCTTAATGTGTTAGAGAGAATTCGATCAACTATGACGCACTGAAAGAAGGGTTTGGGACGAACTATATTCAATTTTTCGAGGATAACAGGCTAAAAAGCCGTCAGATAATTTGTTATTAAGAATTTAATTGTTTAAATGATTGTAACGTCTAAACTATTAGAAATATTTAATTTTACCAAAAAGAATAGTGTTTCTTGTGAATAAATGAACAAAATGGCGTTTGTTAAACTTTGATCCGATTGTTAGAACTGGAGTTATAACAAATTTCGTGAAAAACAAATGCAAAATAGGCATTCGATGAGGCTTTTCCAAGTATAACTTAGCTTTCAAACGTGCAATTAACTTTTAAAACCCCCTCATTTTAAAAGTAATTGTTTTAGCTATAAAAAAATTTGCAACCTTACTTTATCTTTATTAATAAAAAAGTTTTAACGATTAAACATTAAAAATTTCACTAAAAAGTTGCGAATTAATTTATTTATAAGAGATTTAAACATAATTATACTATAAACTTTGAAAATCTGGCTAGTGTATGTTATATAATAACTCAAAACGAACATTTTAAGCTTTAGTAAATATTTCTTTGTTAATTTTTGACCAAGATATGTAACTTTTAATAAAGCGCTCTGAGGTAGCTCGCAGCGAATGCTGGCGCGCGTATGTCGCATGCGTAAATCAATTTTTAATATATGTAACAATAAAACACTGAAAACTTTGTCTTCAAAACCACAAAATTTATTTTAAATTCTTATCACTACAGCTGTTTCGGCTGATTGCCTTTTTCAAGTGCCTGACCAAATTTCAAGTTTTTCACTTGAAAAAGGCAATCAGCCGAAACAGTTGTGGTGATAAGAATTTACAATAAATTTTGTGGAAGTTTTGAAAACAAAGTTTTCAGTGTTTTATTGTTACCTAAAATTAATTTCCATCAAGTGACGGTCGAATCCATCAATTTTTAATATCTCGACAAAAAATTAATATATAAACATTAACCAAAGCTTAAAATGTTCGTTTTGAATTTTGTTTAAAACTCTTGAGCCGTAAACGTTGGCAACTTGGTTAATGGAAGATATAGAACAATTCAAAATGGCCCCGAGATTATTAGTAGTGACAGCACCAACTTTAGGACCAGTATAGATCCAAGCAGCGTCTGATCCACAATGGCCGGCTGAAAGTGAAAGTTTTCACCATGATAACGGAGGATACTATTTTTCCGGGCGGTAATTCACACTTCCAAAAGAAGGAATATCCTATTAAGCAGACACTACTTTTTGTAGAAAATTTCATAGGGGAATACCAAGCTGGATTCAAAAAAATAGATTGCCCATAGATCAGATTTTTACCTTAAGACAGCTACTTGGATGGAGGAAAAAAAGGATAGATAAGTTACAGAAAGAAGTTATAGAAACAATAGGGGAGTGGCAAAATCATTAAAACAAGTGAATTTGATAAAAAGGACGGAATAATCTGTCATATTGGTGGAACCAAGAAATAAACCCATAAGAAAAAAGTGGATAGAAACAAGGAGGTCGCACAAAGATGTCAAAGTCGAGAACCATAAAATTAATACAAAGAAAATAAAAGACTTTAAACAAGGAAATAAAAAAGAGTAAAAGAGAATGCTGGACAACTTTACGTAAAATACTAGAACAAGACCTCTGGGAGAAGCCTACAAAATAGTCGTAAAAACAATAAAGATGGAAATACCTTACAGTTTGGAGGAAAATAGACGATAGGAGGTGACAATAAACCTGTTTTCTTCTCAGGACAAAGTGGAATTCAAATAAACCACGTTAGAAGAGACACCAATAGATTTCACAATGGAGGAATTAAGAGAAGCAGGAGAAGCTTTAAACCTAAAAAGGTACCGGGCCCAGATAGCACACGATCAGACTAATATAAATATTAATCAAACATAAACCAGAAGTGTTATTGCCTATCTTTAACAATCTGCTAAGCAGACAAAAATTTCTAGATGAACTAAAATTAGGCAACTTGATATTATCATTAAAGCTAGGAAGGTCAATAGAGGAGATAAATTCATTTAGACCAATTTGTTTGCTATATATCCTGGAAAAACGTACGAAATACTCATCAGATGACAAAAGGCGTTAGATGAAAGTAAACAAATATCGAAACAACAATTTGGATTCCAAAAAGAAAAATCAGCAGTTGATGCAATAAAATGGCAGCTACTGGAAAAGTGATGGAAATATCTTCATAGAATATCGACAAGAATACGATAGCATTAAAAGGGAACAGGTATATAATGCAACCGCAGAACTCTCGATTTCCAAAAAAAAACTGATCCAAATGTTAAAATATGTGCAAATGGCTGTAGATCCAGAGTACGGATACGTATCTTACTCTCAGAATCGTTTGCAATAAACAGTGGCCTAAAACAAATAGATGCAGTGTCACCTCTCTTCTTTAATATAATCCTGGAAAAACTAGTAAGAATTCAAATTAGAACACAACCATTGACAGTAAATGGCAAAACTACTATTAGCATACGCGGACAGCATTGACATTGTTAAAAATAAAGTCACACTGTACAGGAAACTTTCAATAACATAGAGATAGATGCAAAGTCACGGATGTTATGGTCAATGAAGAGAAAACTAAATACATGTACATTATTAGACAAAAGAGACTAGATAGAATAGGGTAAAATGTAACTATCGATCCATATAACCTTGAAAGAGTAGAGCGTTTTAAATATTTCGGAGAGACAATCACCGCAGATAACGATATGACAAAAGAGATAAAAGGAAGAATTCAGTCAGCAAACAGGTGAATGTATAGTCTCCACAACACTATTAAGTCCAAGTGTCTAACACGAACATCAGATATCAAAATATATAAAACACTGATTAGACTGGTGATGGCAAAAGCAAGGGCAAGAAAACCTAACCTAACCTACCCTAACGTAACCAATACCGAATAAGAACAAATGCTGAGGATAAACAGATATATAACGCAAGCGATATCGTCCAAAAAAATTCCAACGCCTAAGATGAGCTGTCCATGTCCACAGGCTCACTAACAACTTTTTTGACAAATCTGGGAGGAAGTCCCGACAGGAAGGAGACCCTCAGAACTCAAAGATGGTATTAAAGGTACGTAATTTGACATTGAACTTTCTATTCCAACCGAAAATACTGTTTTAAAGTCACCGAGGTAGTACAAGCGCTATTACAATATATTATACGACGCTGCTTACGCAAGACGAGAATACACATATACTTCTGGATTATACATCTCTTCCGGTTCAAAAGTTGTAATCGGAAGTGCCACAGTACATTTAATACATCAATGGACACGTACTGAAAAGTTGAGCTCGAGTATTTAGTTCTGGTTTTGATGTCTGTTCCGGTTAAAAAGTTGGGTGAAAACTTGGGACTTACTAAGTTCAATTTCTTGTTTATCGGGGAAAAAATTAAAAATTTATTAACCGAAAAATATTATTAAAATAAAATCTTGAATGTTTTATAAACAAAATTTATTATATTATCAATATTTGCCTAGTATAATATAAAAAATCAATCGATTTTAATTTATTTCCAATTTGTTTACAGATTTAAAACTTTGATTGATAACACATGTTATGTGGTATGATTGAAATACTGTAAACATCATTATATGCAAAAAGCAATCACTAAATGAATAATATTAAAGCCAATTAAACTTTCGAAAAAATCAAATAATATGTATCATTAGGAAAGGCCAAAGACATAATTATAATCTTTGTCGAAAAATCCATACTTTTATTTAGCAATTAATAATATTTGAAAATATATACGTAAATCAAAAACAAATTATATAGGTATCAAATAATAAGCGAGTGAAAAAATTTGATGCACTCCATTATTCCAGAATTATATAGAATATTTTATATCGTCGTAATGTAGTACAAAAAGCATGGACTATGCCACATTTTCCAAACCCCTTTACGGCAATATTTGGAGTAGCTGCAGATGAAAATGCCTCTCCAAGAAGTTTAGATACCTGATACGGTGTCATTAATCTACCAGGATTATTACGCAAGAATATTTCGATCGCTTCGACATAATAATTATTGAAGGGCCCCATGAAAGACACATCGAGTGGCTGCAGCTTATGACTTCAGTGGGGGGAAGTGCAAGCTACAGTTGTGTGACTTTTTCTAGCCCTTTCAATGAAATCTAGATCAAGAAATGGTCAAACCATTGTGTGAAAATCTCAGTTTGCATCCACCCTGTAGGATGACAAACAAAAGCTGTTCCAGGTGGAGCGCCGTCTTGAAATTCCACTTTCATCCGCTGTCTAGGGAAGATGACAAAAGGAGGAATAAAAACTCCCCCAGCTGACATAGAAATTACAAAAGTGCTGAGAACGCCTCCCTCTGCAGAGATAAGAGATCCGACTTGGGTCGACCTTTTAGAGCAAAACCTTTGAAGACTTTGACTGGACAGTCATAAGTCCAGTGTCATTAACATTGTAAATCATATAAGGAGGATACAAGTAATGTTTTTAAACATCTTTCAAAATGTCAAAAAACTTTTGTTAAATGCTTGCGCCCTTGCTGCTGGAGTCGCCTCAGGTTGCCTTAACACAAGCTCAGGATGGCTCTTTCTAAACCCGGTTACCCAATCTTTTCCTGCTAATTTCGTTTCTTTATTGAAACCATGGGGGATGTTATTCCGTTCAGACGGTTGGTAAGCAAGGCTGTGTAAATCAGCTACAGTAATTCCAAAAAACGTACCTCCATCTCCAAGAGATAATTTACCAACTGCTGTTCTTGTTTTTCGTAGAAAACAGCTCGAAAATGTCCTAATACTTTTTTATTGTCAGTGTCGTCTTGATTTCTATTTAGTACGCGACGTTTTAGTGTACGTTTAGGTACATTGTAAGTATACGCAGCCGTTTGATAAGGCATTCGGTCTTTCTTCACGGCATTAAATGCTCTTTGCATCGCTGAAATCATTGCTTGAAATCCATTTCTATGTTTTACATTTTACTTTTTTTAACCTATAAATTGTACAATCTTTATATTTAATAAGCTTGTGAAATCTTGAGGTAATTTTTCTAAATTACTTTTAATAAACTGTACCGAAATTTAGACGGCTGTGAAATTACGTACGCAATACGTATTTATTTAATTGGGCTTATTTGTCATTAACTGTCATATTAAAAGTGTTCTATTATTAAAACCGTCGCGAAAATGGTTCTCACAACCGAGGAAAAAGTATTTGTTAGGGAATTACTTCCGCTTATACGGAAATGGACGGAATAATTGTCCAACTGTCGAATTATTTTGACGACCTCAGGAATGTTTTAAATTATAAAGAATTTTTTGAATTTTTAACAAATGGAATATCTCAGTAAGGTTTATTAGTTTAAATTACATTCAGAAACCGGCGATGAAAAAGACTGGGCAAAACGCTTCTTTAAAACAAAAAAAAAACGGGAATGGCAGTCCAGTGGGACTGCCGGTAGAAGTTACACTTCTATACACGTGTATATACTTATTTTATTAACTGATGCTTTAAATAGATTAGATGTTGTTGTGGAGAACCATTTCCTCGGGTTTTTTAACCATGATATTCTTCTTCTCTCAATTCCTCGCTTTCCGAATACTTTGCCTTGAAGGATTATTTTCAGTACTCGGTATTTAGTGCCGTTTCTCATTATGTCTCCGAGATATTCTAACTTTCTCCTTTTAATCGTATACATCAATTCTTTTTTTTCCCCATTCTTCGTCTTGTTGGTTATCTTGTCCGTCCATGATATCCTTAGGATTCTTCTATATAGCCACATCTCGAAAGCTTTAAGTTTTTTCTCCATCGCTTCAGTGAGTGTCCAGGATTCAACTCCGTAGTATAATATCGAGAAGATAAATCATCGTAAGAGCCTTACTTTTGTCTCCAGATTAAGGTTGTGGCTTTTAAAGAGTTTGGCCATGTTGTTGAATGCACTCCTAACCTTTTCTATTCTACATTTTAATTCTTGTGAGTGATCCCATTGTTCGTTTACTATTGTTCCAAGATAGGTAAGCTGTTTTACTCAGTCCACTGGTGTATTCTTATATATAAGCAGTTGGAAGTCTCTCATTTTATTTCTGCTGATGACCATAAATTTAGTTTTTGATATGTTTACTTATAGTCCAAATCTTTCACTTACTTCATTTACTTTGTTTATTAGTTGCTGTAAACTGTTTAAACTGTCTGCAAAAATAGCGGTGTTATCTGCATAGCGGATGTTGTTTAGGCGTTCCCCATTTTAGATTAGAAGATACTCATAACATATATTATTACAATGATAAAAACGATACTTATTACGCGTGAAAAATACCAAAACTAAGTTAAAGAAAATTGAATTTTAAAGTTTAAAATTGGTATACGAAAAAAAAAGGATTTTTCTCGGCTTTTAATGGAACCATTTTGCTTCTTTTTTTATTCCGATGTAACTCCAATAGCAACACCTAAATAACGCATTACCAAATCCCAAAGATGCTTTAGTTTTGTTAAAAAATAAGTTAATTTATTTATAACAAAATAAAATTACATATTTTTTCTTACTTTGTAAACTTTTGTATTGAAAAACTTATCAGACGTGTAACTTTCAACGTATTAAATACAAATATTCTCATATTTTAATTATTTTATGAGAGAAGATAAGTAAATTATTAGTACCTATCACATCCACCTTAAAACTCTGGTCTAATAAGGGAAAAATTGCCGATAAAAATACTGTCATAAGTCGTAAGGACAATTGGAAGAAAAGTATTAAGCATATTATTAAAAAACTAAATATTTTAAAACTAACGATATTTGTAACGAACTAGATATGCTTTAAATAATCTATGATTATTTTTACACAAACTTTTGATTACTACCTACATCCTAAAATGTTTAATTTTTTTTTGTGCGAATATTATTCTTCTTTTAAATTAATATTAAAAAAAACTTATTGTCTTTGACTGGTTGTCTTATTAACGATACATGTTTTATTATTAAAAAGCTTTCCCACATTAACGTTATATTTATGGTAATAAATAATTTAATAAAACATAATGAAGACTAGAAGAATTCTGTAAGGAAACAAGTATGTTTTGTACAATTTTGATGTCCTCGAAAATTGTAAATTATAATAGATTCGCTTAATAAGGCAACAGTCAACTTAGAACAAAGAGAAGAATCAAACATAGGATCAGAAATGTCAAAAAATCAATATTTATTTAGGAGGGAGGAGGAAATACAGAAATATGGAATTTTATAAGATCTGTAAAAAACAAGGAAAAAACAAAGCATCGATTTTGTTCTACTTTCCTTGCTTATAGCTTTAAAAGAATTCGTTTAAGTCGTAATAAAATAAATAGCAACAATTGAATTTTCTATAAGATATACCTGGTTAAAAAAGTTTTTAATTGATTATTCTTGCTGCAAAATTACAAAACATACAAAAAAGCGGGAAAAACAAGTCTTTGCTTATTCAATGTTTTTCAACCACTTAAATTGCACTTGGGACCTTTATAAGTCGTCTAAAAAATCTTTATAATATAATAAAACAGTCCACCAAATTTCTTTTTAATCCTTTTAATATATTTCGCATAATAATTTTGCAATCTAAATTTTTTTCAAAATTGTATTTTTTTAAATCTTGCACAGCAAAAACTAGATCATGTAGCAAGTTTGCCAATTTTGTACTTATAAAAACGTACCTAACCTGTCTGATTTTTGTCTGTAGGACACTCTGAAAGACAACGAATTTTTACCATCAAAATGATAGAAATATTATTTTTTTAAATTGATTACGCGCGCGTAGCAGATCCGCTTTAATCGAAACTTTTGAAAGAACAGTTTATTTAACACAAACAGTGCTTATAAACATTTTTGTTCAAAATTGTATGAGATAAATTGTTTATTTGAAATACTTTTTTCTACGACGTAGAGATTCTTGGTAAATCGATATTTCACTACGAAGGGGGTGGTTTTAGGGGGAAGCCGGGGGTAGAAGTAGTAAACTTTTTTGCATATTTTTTGGAGTTCTAAAATTAACATTCTCGAAAAATTTCAGCTTGTTCGTATGATTTTTAGAGATTCAGTGACATTTTCGTCTCTGACGACTGGAATATAAATAAATTAATTCGTTTATAACAAAACTAAAGCATCTCTAGCATTTGGTAATGCGTTTTTCAGATGGCTCTATTCAAGTTCCGTTGGGTTAAAAATGAAGTTAAATGAAGAAAATTGCTTCATCGGAAGCCGAGAAAATACAGTTTTTTTACGTATACCGATTTTGATATTTGAAATTCAATTTAATTCAATGTAATTTTTTAAGCATTTTCAGGCGCAATACTGATTGTTTTTATTATTATAATATATGCAGGGGTGAAATGAGGCGTAGGCAACCTACGCCTAGGGCCCGTAATTTTTGGGGCCCGACAATTAAGTTTTTAATTTTTTATTTTTTATAATTAATTATGCAAGAATGCATTAAAAATTTTTATAAGAGCAAACACTTAAGTATTAAATCTATTTGTGACACCAGGTGATCTGCTTGTCCCGATGCTGTGAAATCCTCAAAGGAAAATTATGAGGAAATTAAACATTATTTACGTCATTTTTCTACTACTGCTCCTACTTAAACTTTTTTTATTTTATAAGAAATGTCTTGCCGAGTCTTTTTCAACGCCGTTTCCTAAATTTTATTTAACCCTGGAAGCTCACACTTGGGTGTGAGATGCAGCATGCGCAACCGCATTTCAATGGTAATGCCGCTTTATGTAAATTCAGCCTGTAGTCTGTCAAGGACGAACGTGTAGTTGCAGTCTCATTCAAGCAATATTTCCAATCACGAAAATTTACTGAATAAACGTTAGGGTATGTAGCACCCATGTGTGAGGTTTGTGATAATTTATTAATTTTTTTATAACGTATTTTTTTTGGGAAATGGCTTCATGTAGTTGGAAAGAAAACTGGGAAAAACGTCGTCCGTTGACCCAAGCTGAAATGGAAAGGAAAGTTGAAAATTTATTTGCTAATGAAAACAACGCGGATGATGGTCAAAATATCTTTGATGCCTCACTGAGGAGGACTATGTCGAAGAACAAACCTCCAATACCAATACCTACTGATCAAAGTGGACAAAGTGATAGTGAAATAGATCATGAACCAGTTAGAAATGTTGCAAGGTTACTTGGATCCAGATGATAACCACTAAGAATTTTTTTAACATGCTTGATACAAGTGGTATAAATGCAATGGAGCTATTTTCTCTCGCAAATCCCCATTGGAAAGAAAATGCATCTAATAATAGAAGATTATTTCTGAAGTCTTTGGGAATGGCAATAATTGAACCACTAATGCGAGAGAGATTCTAAATACCTTCTTCACAGAAACCACTCAGGCAAACAATGTGTGGCATTCTTCAAGTTGAAGACCTTCCAACACAACATCCCACCAGTTTAGTAAAGCAAACTAGGTGTTATTTCTGCAAAGGAAAAGATAGAATAACGAAGCATGCATGCTAGGCTTGCCATAAAGCATACTGCATGGAGGATAGAGCTAAACTGTGTTGTGAATGTAGTCACCAAAATGAGTGAAATTGAAATACCTGGCTAAGAATGAATATGAGTCTATTATCAAAAGTTGTTAGCTTTTAGTTATAAATACCATTTTGTTCTTAAATTAAGGTAAAATATTTTGAATTATATTTCTGGCTTTTTAGAAAATGTTTGTTAATTATTTTTAAATATTTTTAATATTTTTTCTTTTATATTACTAAAATTTCTTCACAAAAATCATTGGGTATCTATACCCATATGTGCGGTATATGTTAAAAAAAATCGATGTGATCTTCCAGGGTCAAGCTTACAGTTACCGAGAGATTCAATTTGTTTATAAGCCAAAAAGTGTTTATAATTTTTAAACATTCCTGAGACTGTTTAAATGGTTCGATTTCAATTTCGTGAAGTACGCTAAATAGGTTATGTGCGTTTTATAAGTAAACCCCAACTTCTATAGTTCTAGTTCTAGTTCTAGTTGTGCAAGATTTAAAAAAAATTTAAAAAAACTCATTATGCTATAAAGATTTTCTGGACGAATTACGAAGGTCCTAAGTGTAATATAAGTGGTTGAAAAACACTGAGTAAGAAAAGGCTTGTTTCCCCCTTTTTTTGTATCTATCGCTATTTTGCTGCAAGGGCAATGAAATAAAACATTTTGAACTGGCCGTATATTATAGAAAATTGTCGCTATTTTATTTCATTACGACTTTGCTCCAACATGAATTGTTAAGTTATAAGCATGAAAAGTAGAAAACAATCGATGGTTCTAGTAATTTTTAAATATTTAAATTTTTTTATTAATGTTCCCGATCTATTTGAGAGCAAGTATAAGTCAATTATTATTACTGAAATTATTGCCTAACCACTTCTGCAAAAATCCAAATGCCACATCTCACATCCACCTCAAACCAGATTCGCCCTAGTCTATATATTCTAAGAACATTTATAGCCTGTACAATCTAGTATTAAAAAAATAAACATTTATACCAATACAACATCTTACTTCTCAAAAATTATTTATTTGTTTAAAAACGAATACAATATTTTTATTTTAAACTTCCTATATGGAGTAAAATAAAATACAATACAATCAAGTAAAGTAAAAAGTGATTCGCGATCCGGCAACCTTTGGACAATGGCATTATACTTACGGAATATTGATACCATCCAAATTACAGCAACAATAATCACTAACATAACTTTTCACTTATTATTTTCCAAATGCGCACTACATAATGAGTTTAAACTCCCAAATCGTTCGCTGTTAAAAAGCAAGACCGCACTGGTGGATAACACGGCGGGTTTCTGTATATAGTTGCGACTTTAGCTGTGTTATCACAGTTCTAATTATTTTACTAGCGGTGATGCAGTTCTTATGAGGATGTTCTCAACGTTATGGTACAATAATCATTTCCTTCAACACTTTTGCGGCTTTTTGCGCACCGATACACAGCGCAGTGTTAATTCAAAGCACAAAAGCTTTATTGGTTTTTATTTATACAGGTTTTTCTATAAAAGTGGAAAATTTTTACTGTCATCCATAAGTAAGACAAGCTACATTCACATTTCTGTAACCTTTTAATTGGAAACGTTATAAAAAAGATGATTACAATTCTCTAAGATATAAAGTTTCATTTATATGTGATTCTTTTTATCTTAAGCGCTAATAATTTTTATTCGGTAATCGTTATGTTGCAAATTTATAACTAATTACTTCTGCTTTTAGGTTCTTCTAGGATTTTTTCTTTTTCCTACTGGTAAATCTAAAGTTGAGAACATTTCGAGGAAATACTAAAAGTAGAAGATATTTTATTTTTTTTTTATTTTTTTTTTATTTTTTTTTTATTTTATTGCTTTTAATAACATAGTTACATAGCAAGAGTATTCTTTTTAGGGTGCCTGTCCGTTCCGAACGTTGGCGATCATTCTGGCTATGATGATTTTGTTGGTTGCTATACTAAATAGTAAGAGTAGTAAATTTAAACACCAAACGTACAAATATCGTAAATCCAAAAAATAAAAAAGAAAACTATATAAAAACAAGATTTACAATACAAAATAAAGTACCTATATCATTCATTCATAATAAATGCCCTGAGTTTAAGCACCATATTCAGATAAAATTAAAAATCGTTTTAGCTGAATCAGGTGTTGGACTGTCAAGAGAAAGAACAAAATATTTAAACTGGATAAACAGTCCTCCCTTTCAGGTTTCATTGTTGCATAAATTCGACAATTAAATAAAAGATTGATATGAGGTTAAATGCTCGAATAAATGAACTTTAAAAAATAAAGGCAGATACCAAGCACAGTTTTATTAATTAAAGCTTGCCCAAGTACTTTCGCTCACTAGAGCTTTCTCAGGGGCATTTCGTCAGTTTCGGGCTATCCAACAATCCCAGAATGTCATAAACATAAAATTAACAATAAAGTTGAACATAACACTACACTAAACAAGGACAAATAGTTTAAAATTATTTAAAATAGTCGAAAGCTACATTTTTGTCGGCAACAGGAGAGAGAATGGCTCCCAGTATTAACGGAAACGTTAAGGTGCCTTCTTAACATTATCGGAATAATCTGAAATATGTCTCTAATATACTTTATTTTGACTTTTTCACCATTTTTCTTGCTATCTTCGAGTTCCTAACGGTGATCAGTCAAATGTTGCCATTAAATGGGAGTGAGGTCTGATCTAATGGAAAAATTTATATAGGATGAGCGTGATAACGATCTACTTTTCTTTAATATGTTAACGGCAGCTTTAGTCGAAAAAAAGGGAAATTTTAAATGGCCGAGGCTTATAGTTGATTTTACCTAAATGGGTGCTAATGAATTTACTTATTTCAGAGTCTAAGGACGCTAATACTTCAGTTGCACGTTTCAAATCAGCAGAAGCGTCTCGTTCAGGCAATCCAAATATAATAACGTCTTTTTCACGCTTTATTCGTTCAAAAGCTTCTGCCTGAAGTTCTTCAAATAAGAATGAAGTTTTGGAGTGATTTTCCAAAAACACCACTCTTTGCTGCAGTTTTTTATTATCACCTCTAATGCACTCTAATTCACAACTAAAAGAACTGCTTATCTAGGAAATGATTTCTTAGGTATTAGCTCGGGTACATTTGAACTATTGTTGATGAATAAAAAGAAGAATAACATGTCATAACTTCACTGTTTTTTTATTATTAATTTTTAATAACCACTTTTTAAGTCAAATGGAGATGTACCGATATTTAAAATTAATCTGAATCCATTACCCTATAAAATTATAAGTTATAACACTATAGTATTATAACTTATAATATATATAAATAATTTATAGTAAAAATTATTAAATATTTCACACCATATTGTCATATTTTTAAAAAACTATTATTAACAACGTTGATATTTTGTTTATATAAGGTTTGTAAACACCAAGAAATAATTATAAAAGGATTATGATTTAATACTACCTCCATTCCAGAATATGTCCCAGATCATTTTCTGTAGATTTCTAAGACGTTCAGTGAATTTTTAAATGTAGCATAAATAATTGTGTATTACAAAACAATTTCATTTTGAAGTTTTTGAACCTGTACTAGTCTAATTTGCTTTTAAATGCTCATCTCAAAATTTTCAAACTGCATAGTTTTCCGGAAATAACTGTCACTTATTTCGATCATTATTTATTGTTTATTTTCTGTCATTTATATGTTCTCCATGTTTACCAACTACAACGCTGCTATCGACTTTTTTGTTTAGTTTATTGAAGCTTCTGAATATAGTTCATTTGCTCGTCCTTTGCGGAAGGTATGACTTTATTGATGAAATAGTTTTTGTATTAAGTCTACTTTCTACAACATTCTATTGGGACCGTTAACATAATGAACAGCGGTGATTGATAAGTGGTATATTATAAATGGTATTTATTTGCCTCATGCTTCAGTATAAAAAAGAAGAAGAAAGTGGTATAAGTTATATCAAAATTTTCAGAAGCTCATTATTTATCACGGAGAATATAATTATTTTATATTATTGGCGTTGCTTATTAAAATGAACAAAAAGTGTGTGCTAAAAGAAGCGGAATATTTCGCGAAATTACATCGGATCGAAATACTAAAAAACACGTATTCAATATTTTTCAAAAATCTATCGAATTACAGGACTCCTCAGTTCTCTTCTGTAAGTGGGGCGGGGGCTACCTTTAAAATAGGAACCCCCTTGTTTTATTGCATGTTTGTTTTCCTTATCAAAAATAAGTAACTTTTATTCAGAAATTTTTTTTTTTTTCGAATTGTTGTCATATGGCGTTATATCGAAAAAATACAATTTATTTTGATACCCTAGGAAAATTGTGGAAACTGTCTAATATCTCGAGAAATACATCATCATCATCATCATTTTGGCTTTACAACCCTGTGTGGGTCCTAGCCTCCCCAAGAATTTTTCTCCAGTCGTCCCTATCCATCGCCTTCCTCCGCCAAGCACGTATTTCCATATTTCTCATGTCTTCATCGATGTTATCTAGGAATCTTGTTCTGGGTCTTCCTCTTCTCCTTTGGCCAATAGGTCTATCAAGGAGCGTTTTTCTAGCTGGGTCAGTTTGCTCCATCCGCATTACATGGCCTACCCACCTCAGACGTCCTATCTTTATGTGTTTTACGATATCTGGTTCCTGGTATATCCTATAGAGTTCGAAGTTGTATCGTCTTCTCCAGACACCGTTTTCATTTACCGCTCCATAGATGCGCCTTAGTATTTTTCTTTCGAAACATCCTAACATGCTTTCATTGCTTTTTGTTAAAGTCCAGGTTTCTGAACCATATGTTAGGACTGGGCGTATTATTGTTTTGTAGAGTTTTACTTTTGTATTTCTTGATATAACTGTAGATTTAAAAAGGAGATTAAGCCCAAAATAGCATCTATTAGCCGTGCAAATTCTGCGGTTTATCTCTGCGGTAGTGTCATTTTCATATTGACGAGCGTTCCCAGGTATACAAATTCGTTAACTGCTTCGATGACGTCATTTTCTATAACAAGTGGCCGTAGTGTTTGTGGTTGCGTACCTATTTCCATGTATTTTGTTTTATTGGTGTTTATTATTAAACCCATTTTTGTAGCCGCTTCCTTTAATGCTACGTACGCCTCTCGTGCTGCGTTTTCCGTTCTCCCAACAATATTGATATCATCAGCATGTCGTCTCCGGTGTAATTAATAAACGTATGAAAAACTGATTGCAACTTGGTGCAAGTTTCCATGTTTATTAATTTGTCCGACTATTGCGCAATATGGTGTAATATTGCGTAGTTGGTCGGTACGCTCTTATTGTGGCATTATCTTGAAGAGACAATGCCATTATGGTTTTATTAGGTGGTGGAAATAAAACACATTCTTTCTAAGAAGAAAAAAACTCAGCTTCAGAGTCTTAGAAAGATTCGGAGCCCTTCGAGCAAAGTGCTCTAGGGAGCTACCCTACACGGGTAAAACCATGTGTTGACACTGACTATCACTACTGACTCGAGATCCGAAAATGTCCCATATTTAAAGATAAATTAACTTTTATATGAAACTTTTTCATTTCTCAACCAATTAAATTTAATTATATGTTCCAGAAGGAAGGGCGATGAACATCGAAGTGCGTGATTGGTGGCACTTGATGACAAGCATATGCTAAAATTTGCACAGATTTGTTATATATTGAACCGGTAGTTGTGATTTGTGACGTACGTATTACTTTTTCCAGAGCTAGATTGAATAGTATACAGGAGAGTGGGTCTCCCTGACGTAGCCCGTTATTTGTTTTAAAAGATTCAGAGAGTTTCCCCTGGATTCGTACTTTGCATTCAACTTTTTCAAGGGTTAGTTTGGTTAAACTTACCAACTGATTTGGTACTCCTAGGTCTATCATTGCTCTAAACAGTTCTCTTCTATTTACAGAGTCGTAGGCTGCCTTGTAGTCTATAAATATGTGGTGCGTGTCTACACCGTATTCCAGTGTTTTCTCTAGAATTTGTCTTAGGGTTGAAATCTGATGAATTGTTGATTTACCACCTCTGAAACCAGCCTGGTATTGTCCTATAATTCGCTCTGCATATGGTGCCATACGATGGCATAGTATATTGGAGAATATTTTATACGCTGCATTTAGGAGCGTAATTCCTCGATGGTTAGAGCATTCAAAGATATCTCCCTTTTTGTGTATGGTACAAAGTATTCCAATATTCCAATCATTGGGAAGGGACTTCTGTATCCATATTTCTTTTATAAGCTGCTGTAGCGCTATTATGATATCGTGGCCACCTTCTTTATATAATTCCGCTGGGAGATTATCTATTTCGGGTGATTTGTTTCTGGCTAGTTTGTTTACAGCGTCTTTAACTTCCAGGATTGTTGGTGGATCCTCCTCCCTCTCATCTGCTCCGCTTACCTCGCAGCTTTCGTCTTCCGGATTTTCTTCTTCCTCTATATTAAGTATCTGGTTAAAATATTCCGTCCATCGGTTTAGTACGTCTGTTCTTGTTGTTAAGAGATCGCCATTTAAACTTCTACATTGATTTGTGTTTGTCTTAAATTCTTTTCTGTTGATGTTAACTTTCTTATCTTTCTATCTTTCTTTCTTTCTCGGGAAATACAGTTCCAAATAAACAACCAGAAATCACTGGTTTAATCTTTTTCAAAATTATATCGAATGGAACAAAACACAAACCCTTACTCCACCCCCTGAGGCTAGGACTCAGATTCGGATTTCTTCGTATTTCATCATCTTTGTCTCGACAATCCTCTGTGAATCCGAGTCTGCTCTAGTTGCCATTCTGTTCGGTTTCTGGCAACGTGTTGTCATTTTCTGATCTCTGGTATCTCTAAGTCGGTCTCAATTCTATCTAAACACCTAATTCGCGGTCGGCATATTTTTTATTAGCACAGTATTGTTTACATTTTAGTAGTATGGCATGTTTCTATTATTTCCCTGAATTTCGGTGTCTTATTGCTTATGAATCATTCTATTATCAAGTGACATTATATCAAGTAACTATAAATTTTAAAATAGTGTTTAATCTAAAAAAAATATTATTCCTGATAATATACAACCTTGTTTTCACTATTACACTGTTTACTGTTTTTTTAATTGCGAAAATAAAATATGTTCCAATGGTTTTCCATACAACCTCGTTATTTCCTTGAGCTTTATCATTTTCTTATTTTAATTAAATATATTCGTAATTATACTGTAACGTAGTTATATTCTACTAATTAGAAATCTGCCGATCGAGAGTTCTTTCTCATTACCTATATTGCCATCAATTTCTTTTTGAAATGCATCAAATCAACTTTTTAGTAGATATTTTACATTTTTTCCTACTAAGATCCCTAATATAAAAAGAAGAAGAATAATTGTACAGAATATAATAATCAATGTCTATTATACAGGGTGTTTCAAGTAGACCGCGCATTAGAGTTATCTCTGAAATTAAGCGGATTTGAAATTTATAAATTTGCACTTCCTTATGACTATATCTGATCTACACTTTTAAAATCTTGAGACACTTTATTTTTTTACAACATTTACACACATTTAAAATCTAACATCTAAAGCCGTCATCAATTTCGTTATTTTTAAACTGATATCATGTGTCAATTTTAAAACTTACAATGGGCTATATCTCACGAACAAAAGCTGATAGGAAAAATGCTTGAAAGCGTTTCTAGAATAGTAAGGGGGAACTAAAGTGAAAGAGAACTCACCGCCATCAACACCCACCCATCACAACCAAAAAAGTTTAAACTGCAAATCCCTACTTGTGATACATAATTGAAAAGACTATAAAAAATGCTATCCAATGGTAGAAATAATAATTATACAGGGTGAAGCTATAATTGTGAAACTTTGGCTTAAATGGAAAATTTAATTTTTAGCGGTTTTTCTAAACTACAAATTTGTTAAAAATGACAATTAAGTAAATGTTCAAAGTGGGTTCCGTTGTTTTGTAAATAATAATACAGCCTATTTTCAAATTCTGCACGAACTTTGGCAAATGTTGTTCTAGTAATAGCGCGACATGCTTGCGTAATTCTTTCTCGCAATTCCCCAAGTGACGCAGGTATAAACAACTGACTTGAGGTAACCCCATAAAAAAAAGTCAAGTGGCGGTAAGTCTGGTGACCTCGGTGGCCACTCAATAGGACCTCTCCTTCCAATCCATTTGTTCGGATAATTGTATCCAACCAGTCCCTAACTGAAGCTGCATAGTGAGGAGGTGCTCCATCTTGTTGGAAGTGCAGCAAATCTTCGTCTAGAGCTAGGTTGTCATGATCGCCCCTTTGGTTCTCTAATTAATGCACAATTAAAGGTTCGATGGTGTTTTCCAGCATATCGAGATAAATGTCCTGCCCACACATTCAGTTTTTCAGGATATTGAATATGACCTACTCTGAATAGATGCGGGTTCGCATCACTCCAGTATCGACAGTTTTGTTTATTTGCATTACCATTCAGCATAAAAGTACATTCATCAGTAAAACAAATATCGGTTAAGAAAATATCATTCTCGGTTCAAGGCGAATTCTTTCAGTCATGAGTTCACAAAACTCAATTCGTCGGTCTGGATGATCATCGCCTAGTTCTTGAAGAATTCGTGTTTTATACGGGTGAAACTTATGTAATTTCAACACCTTTCTAACCCACTCGTGTGAAAGTCCTGTCATTGCAGATACTTGACGTGTTGATGCAGTAGGCTCTATTGTAAAATTTCCAAGGGCCTCAATTTGGGATGCTTCATTCAGTAATATTGGGGCATCCTTTTTTTTTTATTTTGCACGGATGCCGTTTCTCTAAACTTTTCAACTAAATCACGGACGTACACGTGACTTACATTTTTGTCCGGATGCCTTTCATGAAATATTTGAGCTGTTCGTAACTAACACTGGTTCTGGGAGGCAAATATGAAAATGATCTCCATGCGTTCAGGTATACTGTAAACCAGTGACAACTACAGCTGAATGATAGTACCGATCGTACAAATGATACAAAAAAAAATAGATGTTTTCAACTTGTTTTGCAAAAACGGCAAACTAAGTTTTTATTTAAAAAAAAAAAAAAAATTCCGAGGAACACTTATCAATAAAAATAATAGTCCGGGAGATAGTATTACAAATACAAAAGTCATAGTAAGCCGACCGATATTAACACCCTGTATAATTATTAAACAATAATTATATAGGGTCATCAACAGAATCAACAAAAACCTTATTAAATTTTCCATTTAAGCCAAAGCTTCACAATTATTGCTTCACCCTGTATAATTATTATCATTGGATAGCATTTTTTATAGTCTTTTCAATTATGTATCACAAGTAGGGATTTGCAATTTAAACTTTTTTGGTTGTGGTGGGTGGGACCTAGGGGGTTGATGGGGGTGAGTTCTCTTTCATGTCATTTTAGTTTCCACTTACTATCCTAGAAACGGTTTCAAGCTTTTTTCGATATCAGCTTTTGCTCGTGAGATATAGCCCATTGTAAGTTTTAAAATTGATACACTGTATTATTATAGTGTATATTTAGATTCCGCGAAAATTTTGGACAGATTTTGTATAACATAAGATAGAGCTTCACGTTCTCTTTATAGACGTTAAAAAGGCTTATGATACAATAATTAGAGAAAAATATTTATTAACCACTATTAATCACATGGCAAGATTATGCATGATTATCTTGACCAACACTTCCAAGAAAGTAACATGGAGAAGGGCTAAATTAGGTAAATGTGTAATAAATAGAGATCTAGTACAAGGCGATCCAGTTCTACCAGATCGCTATAGTCTCGCTATCGACTAAGTAGGTAACACAAGATGAATTTTGGTATAGAGATTTTTGCTACGATTGCAGAAAGCGTACCACTCAATAGGTATCCTAGTTTTGTTTTAGACTTTTTTTGCGTCTAGCTTTTAGATCGCTTCTATCTTGTCAAGATATTTCTCATCCTTTTAAGATCGCATCTTTAGCAAGAAATTCTGCTTTCATGTTCTCTGTTTATCCTGGCATCCCAGCATACCTGGTTCGCAGATAATTTGGAAAGCACGTTCAAACCCAACGACAATGATGGTGAAGAACTAAGATTGGAAGAACCATACCAAACCGAAGAAAGAATTAGGTTGTCATCATTTAGAGAAGTATCAACAGAGATAAAAGAGAATATAAATCCTAAGAAAAAAGAGAAGACTCATAAGGACAAAACCATTTGAGTTAGTGTAAATGTGTAACATTTTATTGTAAAAAGCAGAGTATAGTACTGTGGTGTTACTGCATGTTAGTTGTAGTGCATTAGTTAATAGATAAAATAAGAGTAAGCCATAGGGTAAGCCTTTAGATTGAAGTATTTGAAGTTTATTAAGTTAGATCAGAAAATAACTGATATTTGGTCATTTGTGACCAGATATCAGGTATAGCAGTATACAAATACCGTACAGGTGTTATACAAAAAAAAATGTTACCGGAAGTACCAAAGTGTCTCTTTACCCAGACGAAAGTCATTACAGAAGTATGTTGTTCCAGCAACTTAAGTTGGTTTTCTAAATTTTAACGGCAAGATTATTTTATATAAATGTTTATGTGAATTTTCTAAAGCTAATAAAGCTTGAATCTGACATAATTACAGCTTATTGGTTACAAATTTTTTGTTGACAGCCCATTCTAGAGCTTGACAAATTGCAAATATTTCTGCGTATATAGGGAATCGTTTATCTAACTGGAACAGTCATGATTCTTGGTGTTCCAGAATATATACAGCCCAACCGACTCCCAATCTCTTTTTTGAACCATCCGTGAAAATCCTGCATGGATTATCAAGCTTGGCTATTTGATGCTGAAAATCAATTGGATTCTCATTGTCAAAATTTGGGAAACAAACATTGACTTTGATTGAAAAAAAAGTTAATTCACCTGGGATGTTTAAGTGTTGAGAAGCATTAGGATATGCTACTGCTAGAATCAGAAAATTTTTGTTACGCCACGATTTGTCGACTCGACTAGAAACTGATATCAGAAAGATATCATATTTTTTGTAGTACTCTTCAATGTAAGGGAGGCTCCATAGATTCAGCTAAAAGATTCTCTGTATGTATAAATTTAAGTGCACCTAGACCCAACCGCAGAGCCTTGTACTAAATGCGATTTAGTTTTTTAAGACTATTTGTGGCAAATCCATAGAGAAAGCTTCCATAGTTGAGAATAGATATGGTGCCTATATGTACGATAAAACATTGAAATAATTAAGGGTCAGAACTCCATCGATAGCGATTAAGCCCCTCAAATGTTAAGAAATGGCACATATATTATTATTTAAGTAGGAAAACTGAATGTTAGTTGTTAATTGAGACTCCTATTATTCGTTATATTGTTTTATCTCGTTCTGGTAATGTCATATAGATATTCAGAATATAGTTTGTTGTTATAAACTATTCCACTTCTCTATAGCTAACTGATCGCATATTTATGAAATTTCTCTTGTCGCTTTTAAGTTCTTCTTTAGCTAAATAAAATATTTCCTCATTAAAATATTAACAACAACTTTTTTTGTTTAAGTTTGATTATTAGAAATTAATGCGGCGATTATTGTTTACACCCTAAATACTTCCGAATACTTTTGCTTATATAAATACGCCTAGGAAGAAAGCGTTACGGAAATATGTTATTTGAAAGTAACTGTGTTGGTATGTTTAACAAAATCAGTATAATTAATTGTTATTAATGATGTTCGCGAAAACGAATTACTGAATTAATAGCTTACACGTCATGTTGAGTATATTGACGTAAATATTTTTGAAACATGTTTATACTCCTTTTAACCAATAAAATTAATTGAGGTCGTAAAAACGAGATATTTAGTTTTTAGCTTCACATGGTTTATTAACACGTTAACTCCCGACTAAGAATTTAAGCAAGCTATCAATTTAACTTAACCGAGCCTGTGAGATTTGTACACCACTTAGAATGACACTCGGGTGTCACTTTAGCGAGCCCCAATATTTCAGACCATCCTTTTCCCCCCTATAGCACTCTGATGCGCGACAGAGGCTCTCTTTCGGTAAAGTACTCGTCGTGTGGAAGTCCTGGGTACAAGAACTCCAACACGATCCTATCCCGATTAAAGCAGGTTAGCGTAAAGCACTCTTTTCCTGCTATCTCTATTGAATTATCATCGAATCTGAAGTTGCTTGCTCAGACCTAAAATCTCCGCTCCGGGCTACGCCCAGCTCAACAATTTGGCGCTCGAGGATGTGGGCCTTTCGTGCTCGGGTTTTGGGTTTTTTGTAAACTGTTTTGGTAGTTTCCCCTTTTTGTTCGTAGTTTCGTAAATTTTTTGAGTAGCAAAAGCCTTTTTGGGCGTATAATTTTTTTTTGAGAGATGTCTGAAAAGGAATATAATTAGTCATTGTTAAAACTGCTAGTTCTATGTGCCGGGTTGTCTTCTGTTAATAGAGCTACGATTATTTAGACTTTATATGTTGATCAGGATTTGCTGTTTTGGTCTTTTGTGCTTCCATCGATGGAACACATCATACCTTATTATCTTTCGCAGGCTTATCTTAAAGTCAATGGAAGACAAAGAGATAGCAATGGCCGCTTTTTTAGATATAGAAGGGGCATTTATTAATGTTACTACAAGCTCTTTAATAGGAGCTATGAGTAGACGAGGCGCACCTGCGGTAATATGCAGATGGATAAGGGTATCCCTGGAGAATAGGACATCAAAGCAAAAGTAGGTGGAGGCTGTCCACAAGTAGGAGTTCTGTCCCCTCGACTTTAGGCAACCTTGGTAGATGATCTCAGAAATCTATCCACAAAAGGTTTTTGCTGTCTAGAATATGCTAACTATAGAGCAATCGTTGTCAGGGGCAGGTTTGCCCAGGTGGTGTCTGAGAGAATGCAAGCAGCCCTAAATATAGTTGACGACTGGTGTAAACAAGAAAGACTGATAGTCAATGCTCAGAAAACACAGATCGCCAACTTCACAAAAAAAAACAGCACTACAAGTCCTAAAATCACCGGTGCTGAGAGGAACAGAGATTGCATTTGACAAGGAAACAAAATACCTTGGGGTGTATTTTGAGCATACGCTTACATGGAATACTCACATTCTGAAAACCACACAGAAAGCTACTATGTCCCTGGGCAGATGTAGAAGAATGTGCGGTAAGAATTGGGGACTTAACCCCAAAACAACTCTATGGTTATACACAAGGGTTATTAGACCAATGATAACTTATGGCTCTTTGACGTGGCGGACAAAGACGCAGCAAGTGGGAGCAATAAGGCTGCTGTGTAATACACAAAGGCTAGCATGCCTGTGTATACATGCCTAAAAACAACTCCTACAGCAGCATTGGAAGTCGTGCTGAATCTACCACCACTTCATATATTTATACAGGATGAAGCCATAATAGTGATGCACAGATTAATCTATAGTCAGCGACATATAAGCCAGATGTATGGTGCTGGCAACAGAAAGCTAATCGAGGAGCTAAAAGCCGATATTGTGATGGGGCAACCTATCGATGCAACAGCTACGAGATATAGCTTTAACAATAAGTTCACAATTAAGATACCAGGCAGGGAAGACTGGAATGAAGGTGTACCCATACAAGCTGCTGCTTTCCCGGTAAGTCTATCTAAGAATGTGACAGTTTTCCAGGCGGAAATAACGACAAGCCATCACTGCGTAGAAAGGCAAGAAAGAACGTTCCGCTCAGTTGCCATCTTTACAGATAGTCAGGCAGCGCTTTAGGCACTCAATTCTGTAGAGGTCAATTCTAAGCTAGTATGAGATTCTGTGTGTGCCCTAAATAAACTAGGAGACCGTAGCAAGGTTACGGTCCATTCATTGGACCGGAACCCTTCTGCGGCGTTGCACAGACATTAGGTCAAAGCCAAAGAGGGCACTGTCAGCTGAATAGGCACTTGAAGCTGATGGGATTATCAGATGATGACCTGTGCAGATTCTGTCACCTCAAAGAAGAAACAGTCTCAAAGCTATTAGACTTTTTAAAAAGGGTCAGGCTAGAGAATGTTATCTAGGACTAGAGGACCACAATAGATCTGAAAAGTTTGCAGTGGAATAGCTCTCTAAATCTATCTATCTATCTTTCGCAGTTGTCGGACTTGGGTGGTTCTCTAGCTCAGCAAACTTTGTTCTGGCTTTTTCTTCTGGCAACAAGAAACGTTCAGAAACGCATTGGGGTACATTTACCACTTCTCCGAGGTTGTTATTACGTGCTGCTTGTATTATAGTTTTGTTTGATTTACTTACGGGTCCCCATGCGAGAGATGCATATGTTATTTTTGGAAGTATGATGCTGTTAATCAGTCTTATTTTCGTTTTTAGTCTTAATTTGTTTCTTCTACCTACCAGTCCTCTTATTATCGCTCTGGTTGTTGCTGATTTTTTGATGGTTTGGTCCACATATTGTGTGAAGGTTAGTTCGTGATCCACTGTGGCTCCTAGGTATTTTGATTCTCTTTTCCATTCGATGGGATTGTTTTTCACTGTCCGTCTAGGTTTCTCTTCTCTTTTTGAAGATGACTGCTTGTGTTTTTTCTGAGTTGATGGCTATTTTCCAATGGATATACCATTCTTCCATGTTATCCAATGCTGTCTATAAGTTATTTAAAGCTACTTTACAACTAGTTTCTGTGTTAAGCTGCAATTGGCGTGTCACCTTCATAAAGGCTGAGTAGTGTTCCTGGTGTTCTTGGAACATCGGCGGTGTATATTGTATAGAGTAGAGGTAACAGGACCGTTCCTGTACTCGGTCAGGACTTGTCTTAACCACTACAGCTCCGGCAGCCCAATTATGATGAGATTAATCCTGTCATTGCCCCACTGTATCCATAGCCTCTGATTTTGTATGTTAGTCCTTTATGCCAGACTTTGTCATTTTGCTTTCGTTCAGGAAGGCTGCTCCTGCATACTGCTTGTCATTAAATCCAACTGTTATGCACTCTGTTAGTCTGAGTACTTGTAGTTTGCTGGAGTGTTCTGCTCGGAATCCAAAATAAGCTTCTGGAATTATTCCTAGCCTGTCTGTTTCTGATTGGAGTTTGCTTAGTATGACTTCTTCTACAATCTTTCAGCCTGACAGCTGGAAGTAAGCTTATCCGCCTGTAGTTTTGCGAAAACCTGTGGTCTTTTCCTGGCTTTGGAATCATGATAACGTGGTCTTCTTTCCATCGGTTTCGGGAAGAGCCTGTATCTTTTGGAGAACTATTTTTGAGTAGTTGTTTATTTCTGGAGATGTGGGAGTGATTCTCCCGTCTGGTTCTTCGACTTCTTTGATGAAGTCTACGTCTTCGTGATAATTTAGTGTACACTCTCTCGAGACAGTCCTCCTCATAATGTCGACTTTTTTTCCAATGGTGTAGACGATACTATTTTCTCCATGTAATGGGAGCTCTTGCTGTGTTAACTTTTTTGCCTTTTGTATATTTGTTTCTAATCCGGTCTCTGTTGCTCCTGTTTTTAATTGTGAATATATTTCTGCAGACTCTTCTGTTCTGCGAAACATAATACTGATGTCATCAGCAATCTATATTGATCTATTTGTTAGATCAGTTCTTCCTATATTTAACTGTCTTCGTCACATATTCGAGATATATTTGATATAACTTGTGTATATTCATTTAGTAGTAGATCTGTGGGATTGTGTATATCAATGTCGTATTCCTACGATTTGCTTCATTGTGAATGTAGTCAAATGTAGATAATTGTCGAAAAGCAGTTTGATATTCACCGATAATATGTTCAGTTAACTGTTGGGAGTCGTTTATTGAGGATATAAGTAAAAACTTCGTAAGCTATGCACAAGAGGGTTATACAACGATAATGTTGGCATTTCAGTTTATCCCCTATTTATAGATTGCTCATTTAAGAGCGTAGGCTCAAAATTTCGGGCTTATGCATTTTAAATGCATTTATTTTTTTCGAATCCTGAGAAAACTAATAAATATTTTTAAAAAATTTAAACGCAGAACGAAAGATTACATTATTACCGACGGCCGAAAGTCCCATAGAATAAACAAAAAGTTTCTTTTGAATGAGATATTTGAAATTAAAAATCATACTTAATTTTCTCTTTTTTTTTCACCCCTGTAACTTACTAAAATAAACATTATAGAAGTTTTCAGGGACTTTCGGCCCTCGGTAATAATGTAATCTTTAATTCTGTGTTTAAATTTTAAAAAAATACTTATTAGTTTTCTCAGGATTTGAAAAAAATGAATGCATTTAAAAAGCATTGGTCCGAAATTTTGCGCCTACACTCTTAATCATAGTTTTCCAGTCACTAAGTATTTTTCATTATTCCAATTCCAAATCTGGTTTATAAGCGCATGCATTTGTCCTGCTAGATGTTCGCCACCTAATTTATATAGTTTGGAAGGGTAATTGTTAATACCTGAAGCCTTGTTTTTCCTTCCTGATTTCTGCATAGATTTGTTCGGGGTATGTATTCAAGAGCTTCCGTAACTGGAAAACATTTTGAGAAACAAGTCTCCGCACCGAGAAGATCACTGTCGGTTCCCGAAGGCCGATACAACGGCTAAGTTGTTAAATGGTAAAAATATACACTCTTTTTACTTCTACTTAACTATATTTTTTATGTACAAAATCGGAATAAATAAAATATACAAAGTTTAAATCATTTCAATCACTGTTTTCATCATATGTCTGTAAACTAAGTTTAAATGTGTTAATACTACTTATCGAATGCAACCCTAATATATTTGGATTGTTTCTAATCGTATCATACAAAAGTTTCACAGTTAAACTATTATCTAAACAAGGTTTCTTGGCACACGAATATGCAAAAGCCGTTTTCTGTTCAGCACTTTCTAATGATAATTTGCATTTTGGTTTAAACATAGGTTCATCTTCAACTACTTCTACTTTACATTCTAGAGTATCATCAAATATGTTGTTGGAATTTCGAATGAATGGATCAGGAATTGGAAAGTTAAAACCAAATTGAAGTTTGTTGTCTCTGATTTTGTATCCTTTTTTTCGGGAAATCATTGCTGTTATTATATTCCTTACAAATACCTAAAAATATAGAAACCATTAACACTAGGAACAACAGAACATGTAAATAGATTGATCAAATACAAAAATATACTGTTATAAAACCTATTTCAAGACATCACTTCAGCGGAATGATTAACGCCCTCTTTAGACTCATTTGTTGCGGAAATCAGTCTGCATGAATCTATTTTAATTCACATTCCTTGTGTGACTTGTTCATCGTCCAAATTATCCAATGTCCTCTATTATCTGGTGCTTTCATCTCAGTTTGGGTCTTCCCCTTAGTCTACCTCATTTCTATATGATTACTAGGAATCGATAAGAATCCACATTCTGTATCACATACCACGATGGTACGACTTGACATCTGGAATTGTTCTTCTCCACTTTATTGAAATGAAAATATGGTCTATTTGATTTCCTTTAGTTGATATTACTATGTTACCTTTGATGTGTTTAAAGTGTATACTCATTATAAATGTGTTTGTTACATAGCATTATTCCATTAGTATTAGTTTTGGGGTGGATCATTTCCTTGTCAGCTACATCTTTGTTTATTTCTTGTTTACCTATTAGTACATTAAAATCCTATAGTATATTCATCGGTACCATTAGAATTAAGATGGCAAAAAACAAAATCACGCGAAACACCCACAGACCAACATACAATCTAGACAAATTAAAATCGGCTCCAGGACGACACATGTTTAGGGAGGAACTCCAACTTAAAATAAGAAAACGTGAAGTAAATAGCTGGGAAGATTTGGCAGATGGTTTGACAGAAATAGCTGAAGATAAACTGGGTAAAAAAGAGAAACATAGAAAAGAATGGATGTCAGATGAAACTTGGAATATTATCGAGGAAAGAAAACAGCAAAAGAAAGATATTTTGCAAGCAAGAACTGTAGAAGAAACAGCGAACGGACAACAAGAATATGAAACAATAAATAAAGCAGTTAGAGGAAATGCAGGAAGAGACAAAAGAAGGTGGGCTGAAGAACTGGCAAAATAAGCAGAAACAGCTGCACAACACAACAGAACTAAAGAGCTATACCAAATTACTAGCCGACTAACAAAAAATGGGAGCAACTGTTCAAACATTGTAAGATCCAAGACAGGCGCATTACTTACAACAACAAATGACCAAGTAGAGAGATGGAAAGAGCATTTTCAGGAATTGCTAGGCACGCCCAGGGAAAACGCAGATGAATTTGTCGAAAACCCGCAGAATGTAGACTTGCGTATATCTTGCGAGGCACCTTCCAAAACGGAGATAATAACAGCTATCAAATTTCTGAGAAATAACAAGTCTCCGGGAATCGATAACATTGCTGCCGAAATACTTACAACTGATCCGCATCTAACTGCTGAACTTTTGCTCCCCATAATCCGAGAGGTGTGGGAAACAAACCGCATTCCAGCGGGATGGAAAAGGGGTAACATTATTAAGCTTCCAAAAAAGGGCAACCTCACACTGTGCAAAAATTGGAGAGGAATAACCTTGCTTACTGCAATAAATAAAATCTTCACGACCATCATACTTAAAAGATTAACAAACAAGATTGAATTTCGAGCTGGTCAAGCAGGATTCAGACCAGAATCCTCCTGCATAGACCACATTAATACTGTGAGGGTAATATTGGAACAATAGGTTGAACGGAACACACCCCTATACATGGTTTTTGTTGACTTCGAGCGTGCCTTTGACAGCTTATCTCATGGTGCTTTATGGAAACTTTTAGAGCTAAGAAACATTCCGCATAAAATAATTTACATTATAAAGTCACTGTACACTTAGGCGAAATGCAGCGTGACACACAATGGAATCAACAGCGACGAATTTGAGATACTTACTGAAGTCAGACAGGGAGGCGTGCTTTCTCCGTTTCTTTTTAACATAGCAGTAGACTATGTTCAGAGTATCAGAGAATGGATATATGAGAGAATCAAATCTCTCATATATCAAAACGACAGCAACAAAAACGAACTAGCAAGGTTAAATAGAGAAATTAAAAGAGCATGTAGGGATGATAAAAATAAACACATAAATGAAAAATGCGAAGAACTAGAGACACATGCAAACCGGTATGAATCCCATGAGTTATATAACAAAGTCCGATATCTATCCAGGGAATTTAAACCAATCACACAAACAACAATGGATCAAAACCAACATATTATAAATGACGAGAAAGGGATTGCGGAGGTATGGAGAAAATATTGTCAAAGTCTATATGTAGATGATCCCCAGAATGCAAATCATGACGAGTTCACTGCAGAGAGAAAACCAAACATTTTAAAGTAAGAGGTAGAAAAAGCAATCAAAAAGTTATAAAATAGAAAATCTCCTGGCGCAGACCAGATCACCGCAGAAGTTTTAAAAGAAACTGGAGATGTGGGAGTAAATGTTATGCATATGATTTACAAAAAGATTTGGGAAACCGGAGAGTGGCCCAACGACTGGACATCATCCACTTTCATTCCTATATTCGAAAAAGGAACTCCGCTAGATTGCAGCAACTACAGAACGGTAACCCTAATATCCCATGCAAGCAAGGTTCTACTTCATGTAATACATGAAAGACTAAAAGCTTTTCTATTGCCTCAGATATCAGAGGAACAAGCGGGATTTCTCTCAGGAAAAGGCACAAGAGAACACATCCTTAATGTCAGACAGCTAATCGAAAAACTCATGAATTCAATACTTCTATGCTTATGTGCTTTGTGCATTACACAAAGGCCTTCGATAATGTCAAATGGCAGCAGCTATGGTCCATACTAGCGGAAATGGAAACACCCTACCACTTAATTCAACTAATTAGAAGTCTATATGAAAATAATAAGTGCACAGTAAAAATTAACAACACCCATTCCGATCATTTCAGAACAGAGGCAGGTGTCAGGCAGGGATGCATAATCTCGCCAACTCTGTTAAATATCTACAGCGAACACATTATGCGAAAGGTACTAGACGGATGGAAGGGTGGAATATCAGTAGGTCAAAAAATCAGTAACTTGAGATATGCTGATGACACTTTAATGATCGCGGCAAATCAAGAAGAAATGGAAGACATAATGAGATGTCTGGAGGAGAAAAGCAAAACATATGGACTAAAGCTAAATAGGAGTAAGACAAAGATCATGATAGTAGACAGAGCTCGGAATAATCTTCAATACGTTAAAGAAATTGGGGGCTTTGAAGTAGTAAATAGTTTCATATACCTGGGGTTCCTAATAAAAAATGACGGAGGGTGTCACAGAGAGATACGTAGAAGGTTGACTATTGCTAGAACAGCTATGATGAAACTGGTAACAATTTGGAAAAATTCTAGCATAACAATACACACAAAACTAAGGCTGGCAAGGGCACTCATTTTTCCCATAGCCACATATGCATCCGAAACGTGGACCTTAAAGAAAGCAAATAAAAATAAACTAGCAGCTTTTGAAATGTGGATATACCGCCGCATGTTAAGAATACCCTGGATTGATCATCGCACTAACGTATCTCTATTAGAACAATTTAAAGTACAGGATAGATTGCTTAAACAAATACAACAGAGATATTTTCAATATTTTGGACACATTGCTAGAACAGGTACGATGGAAAAACTGATAGTCGAGGGTAGAGTTGAAGGAAAGAGACCTAGGGGAAGATCTCCAAGCCGTTGGGTAGATCAAACAAAAATATTGATTAACCAAGGGTTACATGAAGCCGAACAACTAGCCCAGGACAGGGAAGGAGGAAGGAAAATCGTGAAAAAACTGTAAAGGCCTGATGGTGTCACCACATCCCAAAAGGGATTAGGACTGAGGAGGAGGAGCGAATCTGCTAAGCGAAGAGCTAAGCGATCTGAAATACGCCGACGATATCTACCTGTTAGGACAAAGGTTCCAAGATGTGGCTGATCAACTGGAAACACTTTCAACTGAAGCCAATAAAGTAGGTTTGAAAATCAATATTAGTAAAACCAAATCCATGAGAGTAAATGCAGATTGAAAATGTGGAAAACTGTATGTATCTTGGAAGTGTCATAACAGAAAGCGGAGGTATAGAGGACTATATTCGTATGATGATACAAACACCTCAACAAGCATTCAGCTTGCTCAACCATCTGGTGAGTATACTACAAGGACAAAGATCCGCATATTCCAGTCAAATGTCATGTCTGTTCTACTCTACGGATGTGAAACCTGGAAAGTGACAAAAACCCTTACAGATAAACTGCAGGTCTTTATTAATAAATATCTACGACGAATTGTTCATATTTTCTAGCCTAACATCATCAGAAACGAAGATCTACCAAAAAAGGGTAGAACATCAAATAAAGTCCAGAAAGTGGGGTTGGATTGGTCACACACTCAGAAAAAATGATTCCAGTATTGCAAAGATTGCCCTAGAGTGGAATCCCCAAGGAAGAAGAAAAAGACGTGGCCCAGTACAAACCTGGAGAAGATCCATCATGGACGAGATAGAGGTCAAGGAAAGTCTTGGAATGAGGTGAAAGCCTTAGCGCAAAATAGAACCCGATGGCGCGTTTTCACTGAGGTTCTATGCTCCACTTAGGAGTTCCAGAACCTTGCATTAAAATTTAGCACTAATGTCTTTTAGTTTACAGCGAATTAGGAAAGCTGTTCCATTACGGCACTGTTTTGTTTCTCTGGATTTTCTTTTTGGAAGCATAGCTTTCTTATCGCAGTTATATATGAAATGTATTGATTGATACAATGGATTGCGGCAAGATGTGAAAAAATAAAAGAACATAAAATAAAATAAAATCGAATTTAATTCAATTAAAAACCATCGCTTATACATAGATGATAAGAAAGATATGATTCCCCCCCTAAGGCACTCTCGGAGTGCTTGTTGCACTTAATGTGTTTGTTGTTGAAATGTTAAATTTATTTCCTATTGCTTTTTTCTGATAATCCTTTTATGAATGGTATTGTTTATGTGGATGCTGTAGGATCCTGTTATAAGTTGTTTTGTTCCATTCAGTCGTTTCTTGAAAATTCCTTATTTATAAACAACGAAGGATAAATCATTTTTTATTAAAACAGATGTTAACAAATAATGTTCTTAGAGGATCAACAATTTGTCTAAAACCTGTACTAAAATCCAGTGCAGTCCATAATATAAAATTATGACAGTATACTACAGTAGACTCCCTCTATAACGAGAACTGAAATGGCAGACTAATTACCTCGTTATAAGCGGATTTCGTTATATCCAACAACAATAATATTGTGCATACATATGAATATGTAGTTTTATAAAACATTAACTTTCTATAGTGAAGCCATTCGGAGCAATATAAGATGCTAATAAATATTGTTTGAATGGCGTTTTTAAAACAAAGTTGTTTACTTTTATTGTCAATGAAATGCATTAAAACAAAAAAGAGTTGTTTACTTTTACTGTCAAGGATATACGTTAAAACAAAAAATCTGTATTCTGTAAATATGTATAAAGCGTATAGCGTAAGTTATTTTGTCATTTTTGACTGCTTTAAATTGTCCAGTATTCTATCTATCATATTTTCTAAAGATGTGAAACAGTTTTATGCTTCTTCATTTGCGTTTTGTCCTTGGATAAAGTTTCTGACAACCTTTAAAACACTTTCCACATCTTGTCTATTAGGACCCATATTATTAGGTGTGAATGGTCAACCCAATACAATGACACTTGTGAATCATAAATTGTACATTTCCGACTAAGAATCATAAATTGTAAGAAGTTTATTGCGGGCGGCCCGCAGTCAAAAAGGGTATTTATTTATAGCTACGGCCGGGCCAAAACTTAAAAAATACGTTTTTCAATCTTATTGTCTCTCGTTATAAGCAAATTTACCTCGCTATAAAGGGTTATAGTTCAATAGAAATTTCACGGGACATCTAATGTACCTCGTTATAAGCGAAACCTCGTAATAACCGTGTTCGTTATAAAGGGAGTATACTGTATTAGTAATTCCATTGTAAATTATGAGGAAAAATAATATTCTACCCTAACACAGGAAGTATTTGGTCTTCCATTTAGTTTACTTTCAAGATCTAGATTAAATTATATTTTTATATTGCTAAATTATATAAATATAATATTTTAATTAAAAATGATGCATCAACAATGTGTTTTGTAGTTTATTAACTTACTGATGTTTTTTGAGAAGCTTCTTCTAATATGGATAACTATTACATTTCCATTGAGAAATTTGGTAAACCATAAATTAAGTTTTAATAAATGAAAGCAACTGTTTTGGTTTTTTTATCATCTGCTTTCATGTTTCAAGACTACTAATTCCATTGGAATCTACATTTATTTCCAACATAATCTTGCAATCTGAGATCAATCAAATTAGGTTTTTTCTTGTAATTTAAAACAAATCACATACTATCATGTGTTAATACAATTCTAAAGTCTTTTAGTTTTCATTTATGTTTTTATAAGCAACAGATGTAGATTTTATATTCACTTATATTCATTGTTATAACTAAGGCAGCAAAAACAAAGTATTTTGTTTAATTTTTCAAAACTTACAAACTGGATAATACAAGTATTGTATTGGATATAAAATAGTTTAACATCTATATAACCAGTAGCAAGTGTACCTACCTGACAAGCATGTACCATTAAGTCTGTAACTTTATCAGAGGCCCCCTTCATACCATTTTCCCAAGCTACTATAGCTACTTTACAAGAAACAAAATTACTATCTGGTAAAAAAAGTTCTGCTGCCGCACTGCGGTTTTCAAATTCAGATGGTGCTACATTTGTAGGACTCAAAGGTTGCAAATAATCTGAATATTTGATGTTTTCAAAACCACCCTTTTCATTTGATGATCTCGTATGTTTCGGTTTATTGTTAGAACTACATTTTGCGAGGATAGCCAGTATGAAATAATTGTGACAACGGATTTGTTCAGTTGTTATTAATATTTTTCTTGCTTCACTGTCAAAATGTTCTTTGGTTATAGGCGAGCTGAAAAGAAACCATTTTCTTAGCAATGCGAAGTACTCCTTTTTCATTTCTTCAGTGAGACAGGCTTCTAATTCATTTCGAGCTTCATTTAAATCTGAAAGAGCTGTTGATGGACAATTAAAATATGTTCAATGTTGAATTAAGTAAGCACTTACCCATTATGATATTTTTATCTTTAAAATAAATTAAATTTAATACTTTTAAATAAATAAAACATATGTGCTAATAAAATCAGAACCGACAGCTTAATATATTAGTAAATAGATGCAAACATTTTTTATATTCAATTATTTATTACTGTAAATAAACAGCTGTCTGTCACAATTATTTGACAGTGACAATCTGCTGGTGACAACCAGAGTACGTAGCCCTCTAGTAAGGTAAGTCCCATAGAAAGATTTGTGAGAAAGTTTATAGCACTATATGCGGACGGGCCGAAACTAATTTTAGGCGGCAAAATTTAAAAAGTATGCCTTTATTGGAAAATAAATAGTCATAAAATAAGAAATAAAAACTTATTCTGTGCCAAAAAATATATTCTCTCTGTCCAAAAATATAGTATACACTTACGCATTTTTATATATAAATTTATAACATAATATTAGATAGAGTAATATATTATGGTACAGGAAAAAACAATCCAGAGTCCCGAAAACGACAACATAAAACACAGATATCTTGACACTTAATATTTGTATAATTTTCTTTGGTAAAGTATTGGCAACAAATATCCTCCTCCTCATTCCTTAAGCCCTGTTCATTGTGTGGGTGGGGACACTCTAAATATTGTTAGCTTGCTGTCTCCATTGGCTGCAATCCTGTACCAGATAGACAACTTCATGTAGGGATTTTTCCACCAATCTTTATTTAATCTCTCCCCCCCCCCCTGATCTTCCTATTGATAATGCCTCTATATTCATTAGTATTGGTTTATTATAAGTTCCATACCTTCTAAAATACTCTTCCTTAAAGGACCATCTGTAGATAATAAAGTGTAAACTCTAGCATTTCTGCGATGTTGCTCTTCAGGATCATCACAAATTAGTATGTCACTATTGCTCAGACGTAGAAGGTCCATGAAAATCTATAATGAAATTAAAATTATTAAAATTAAGAATGTATGACTTTTTTATACTTCTATGAATGCGATTATAAAAGTTAAGAGTTGTAATTATTTTAAAATATATATACTATATAAATAAAAGATTCATGTTGGTTAAGATTTAAAGGTAATTTAACTACAGAAGTAAAATGTACAAAATAGTATTGAGTTTGTATTTACTAATAAAATTTTGGTATAATTAGCGCTGTTATAACCCGTTAATAGTAACCTGGTGCTTGTAAAAATAACCTCCTAATCCTCAGAATGTTTAATAGCCCTTCGCCCAACTTTAACTAACTTTCGCCATCCACAAAAAAATATTCTTTTGATTTTTACGATTTAGAATACTATACCATTTTGGTATTGTACCATCGTCTCTTTTAGCAATGCTTATTAGATATATAAAAATTAATGTATACTGTTTTTATCTCCTATTTCTAAAATTTGGAATACAAATGTTTTTATAACACCATTTGCAATTTGCAAAAGCGTGTAAACTGTTATTGTAAATTTAAGTTGTGATTTTAGTAGAATTTGCTACAATTTTTGTTTTTTGGAAAACATTGTATAGTATAATCAGAGTATAACCACAGTATAGATAACAACTGTTGTTGTCTATACTGTGGTATAATCATTTGGGTAAATATGCAAAACTGACAACAAACCATGGCAACAGCACTTTCCACCTAACGAACAGACTACATTATAACACACAACCCAAGTTTGGCGTGATTGGTTGGTGGGTGGGTCCCAATTTAAAAATTGGCGGGTTTCATGTTTATTAAAATGACAACTGTTTGTCGCAGGTTATGTATCTCTCTGTTTGGCGTTGTGGTTTTTAGGCGGTTTTATACCAATTTGACAATAAGCAAGCACACAAAAAATTTTAATTTAAATTTTTCTCATTTATTTTTAAAAATCTGTTAAATTGTTTTAAAAATCTGTTCGTTAGAACACCATATTTAATTACCTAAGACTTTGTTTTAGAAAGCAATTATGGATTCTGTCTATCCATCTACTTCAACAAGTCCTATTCCATCTACTTCAACAAACTATGAAATTAACTCAGGAGCCTACCATCTTTGCAGCAAAATATTTAAAAATGTGGAATTACGAAATCATCATATCAAAAGTATACATAAAACAGATGTGTCGAATAAGAAAATAAATCACATTATTTGTCCCTTATGTGAACAAGAAACTAATTTAAAAAGCCACGAGAACTTACGAAAACATCTCAAGGAAAACCACCAGGTGAGTATTGAATTAATAACTTTTGAATTTTCTAGTTTACAAGAATATGAGACATGGAAAGACATGCAGACTTCATTAGAATACAAAGATTGCAATGGGCCGGACAAGTGATACGAATGGGAGAGGATAGGCTACCAAAACGAGCACTGAACGCCAGAATGCAGGGAAAGAGACCAGTTGGAAAGCCAAGAAAGCGCTGGGAAGACACAGTAAGCAGCGACGCACAAGCACTTTTAGGAGTCCGTGTATGGAGAAGAGCAGCCACAGACAGACAAGGGTGGAGGCAAAAAATAAAGGAGGCCAAGGCTCATTTTGGGCTGTAGTGCCGTAGAAGAAGTAGAAGAAGAAAGACATGCAGAAATTTGAGACAAGACGTCACTAGTAGCGCTGTTGCCATTATGAACGGCTGGGTCCATGCAATTCACTCTCCCAACATATCCTATTCCATTTACACTACTATTTGTGGTATATACTGTGGTGACAATATCGATGACTTGGTTCCAAATGTGGCTAACTACAATTTGAATTTTTCAATTTTTGAGCTATTTACACAGTAAACCGCATATTTTTTTTAAGTTTTGTTCCAAATGTGGCGAATTGCATTTATTTAAAAATTGGCGCCAGAATATATAGAACCATTAGTATCTATGCACACAATGAACGTATTTCGCAATTCCATATGTAGTAAAAAATAGCCACCTTTTGAATGGACATCTTTCGATATAGGCACAAATCACCTTGTGGATGTAGGTGAAGTTAGCGCCATTTGTTTTATTATAACCCATGGTACAATGAACACTTCTCTCACACTAAAATCATCAGAGTATTTGACATCTAGAATTGTATCCCAACGCACTTCATTTGAGTCTTCGCAAACTCAAAACAAAAGTTCGCGGAAGCACTGAAGTACCGTATTAAGCTGACCCGGGGAGATTATACATTGTGGGATCCCTGGATCAAATAATGTCATCCCCTGCGCTTAAAATACTGTTCTCTAGAATCTAGATGCTGCCAAAACGAACAACACAACACAGAATACCAATGATAACCAACATTACGTTTATATGTATGATAGGTGGCCTGTACTGTAGGGGGCAACTATAATTATTTTAGAAATGATTTTCGAAATTAATAAGAAAATATGTATAAATTAAGATTGTTTAAAATTCTGTAATAAATTCGAGATATAATGTGTAAATTTTTTAATAATTATTGACAATGGAGATAGCGAAGAAAACGATCAATATTTAGCATGGTATTTATTTTATTTAGGACAGAACTTTATCACTGTAGGGGGCAACTATAATTATTTTAGAAATGATTTTCGAAATAAGAAAATATGTATAAATTAAGATTGTTTAAAATTCTGTAATAAATTCGAGATATAATGTGTAAATTTTTTAATAATTATTGACAATGGAGATAGCGAAGAAAACGATAAATATTTAGCATGGTATTTATTTTATTTAGGACAGAACTTTATCACTGTAGGGGACAACTATAATTATTTTAGAAATGATTTTCGAAATAAGAAAATATGTATAAATTAATATTGTTTAAAATTCTGTAATAAATTCGAGATATAATTTGTAAATTTTTTAATAATTATTTACAATGGAGATAGCGAAGAAAACGATCAATATTTAACATGGTATTTATTTTATTTAGGACAGAACTTTATCACTGGATATTACAAAAACTAGCTACAAACTATATAATGAAATCAAATAGCAAAAGACAATGACTCAACCAGTAATATATGTACTTAACGGCAGTTAGATTCATTTAAAAATCCTGTTTGAATAATGAATAACACAATTTATAAAAGTAAGATCCGCAAGACAATAAAGATTGAAAATAAGAAAATATAACAATATAATTATTATAAATATTGTATTCTATGCAGTTAATTTAATAATATTTATATAAACTGACGATTTTGAATATAGTAAACAACTAAAAAATTAGGTACGCGATGCAGCAATGATAAGATAATCTCCATAGAGAAAGGGGTAAACTATTTGCTTTAATAAAGCAAATAAAATATCACCTCAAGTTACCGCTAGGTGGAACTAGTATCCCAATCCCGAATAAAAGAGAATTGTTGAAAGATAAGTGAACAGCCTATTCTTAGAAAAATCATTATGGTTAAAACACCTGATAGATATAAAGACTCTGAATAGATAAAAAGTAATTCGAAAAAAAGTAAATAAGGAACAAGGAGGTACATCGAGAATCGATAGAAGGAACGTACATAGACACGGGGAATAATTTAAAAAATTAATAAGGGGGTATCTACACGAACTGACAAAATTAAATATGGATGAGATAGTTGCTAAAAAAACAAAAAAAAGATAAAGCTTTAAAAAATATTGGGAAATGCGATCTTTAGTGGAACACAAATTGTAGTATCGAAAACACGTAACATCTCAGAGTTTTTACTTTCAGTTCTAATTCAGAATCTCTGTTGCAGAGAATGTTAAGTGAACGTATGAATTAAATAAAACAGTTATTTAACTCATTTTTGACTTGTTGCTATTGGAAAAAGGGTAACAATAGGAATATATGGTACTATTGATGATATAAATGTACCTACATATTAAATACACCTTTAACTAATAAATTGAAGCTATTGAGAATTGATTTTGCTTGCGAATTTTAATACAAGAACCAGAAGACAATCTCCAAAATAGAAATCAAAGTTGGAGAACAAATGGTGAATAAAAATTAAGAATACCTTGTAAAATATAAAAATTCATATTATATCAGTGTACGTCCAATATAAACTAAAGATATAACAATTCAGAAAATACTTCAAGAATCTACAGGACCATAGTAAGAAATAACATCATGCACGGCTTAGAGGTCTAGCCAATAAAGTACAAAACAACAATGCTAGAACCAGGTGAAACTGACTATTGAAAAATTGCAGCAGAATGGCTAGTGCTGAAAAAACTAACAAACATCAAAGTAAAAGAAATTATGAGAGTCAACTTCTTCTTCTTGTAGTCCCTTCTCCTATCGGAGGTTGGCTATTATCACAGCTATCCGTACTTTATTGGCAACTGCTCTGAAAAAATCTACTGAGCTGCAACTATACCACTCTCTTAGGTTTCTTAATCAAGAAATTCTTCGTCTCCCTATGGATTGTTTACCCTTGATTTTACCTTGCATTATGAGCCTTAATATCTGATATTTCGCACCTCTCTCAATGTGGCCTCAATATTCCAGCTTTCTTGTTTTGATGTGCTTTATGACCACGCAATCCTTTTGTGGCCTTCATAACACTTCTGCATTTGTAACTCGTTGGGTCCATGGTATTTTCAAAATCCTTCTATAGCACCACATCTCAAATGATTCCAACTTCTTTATATTATCCACTTTTAGTGTCCAGCTTTCCATTCCATACAACAAAGTCGAGAACACTTAGCATCTTAGGGATCTTATCCTCAGCTCCAGAGGAAGGTCTCGATTAACAAACATTGTTTTCATTTTTATAAATTCTTGTCTTACAATTTCAATGCGTGTCCTTATTTCTCTACCTTGATCATTGTTTTCATTTATCCAGGTTCCCAGATATTTGTAGTTATTCACTCTTTCTACTTGTTTTCCCTCGATATCTAGCCTTCCTGGCCCTTCCTACTGTATGTTGCTTAGAAATAATCATGCACTTGGTTTTGTAGTCCATATTTTATACTGACTTGACGTAATCTATTTACTAAGCGTTGCAGTGCTTCTAGACTGTCTGCAAAAACAGCGGTGTCGTCTGCGAATCTTATGTTGTTCAAGATTTTTCCGTTTATTGATATACCTTGCTGTTCCTCTGATACTGCTTCCTTAAAAATAGCTTCGCTGTACAGATTGAATAACAATGGGGACAGCACGCAACCCTGCCTAATACCTCTTTTGATCTCTATCGTTTCTGTATCGACATTTTCGATTATAACCTTTGCTTTCTGATTCCAGTACAGTTTGACAATAACCCGTATATCTCGACTATCCATATTCTTTTCTTTTAACAAATTTACGAGTTTCTGATGTCGTACTCTATTAAAAGCCTTTTGATAATCTATAAAGCAGACATAGAGATCCTGGTTCATATCTAGTCGTCTTTGCGTGAGAACGTTAAAAGCAAACAGAGCCTCTCTCGTTCCTAGTCCTCCTCTGAATCCAAACTGGGTGTCATCTATATCTTCTTCTATTTTTTTGTATAGTCTTCCATGTATTATTTTGAGAAATATCTTAAGTGTGTGGCTTATTAAGGAAATTGTTCTGTACTGGGAGCATTCTGTCGTATGTACTGATTTTGGTAGTGTTACAAACGTGGACAGCAACCAATCTTCGGGTATTTCTCCTGTTGTATATACTTGAACAGCTCAGTGGGTATCTGATCTGGGCCTTTGGTCTTTGCATTTATAATTGCCTGTTCTAATTCGCACATTATTATTTTCGGTCTTGTTTGTTCCTGTGGTACTTCTTGTATCATTTTATCATCGTTAAATAGTTTCATTATGTATTCTTGCCAAAATCTTAGTTTATCTTTGATGTCTACAATGAGTTTACTATTATCATCTTTGAGTATCCCATAGTGTGCTCGCTTTTTGGTGTTTGTTATTTTTTTATGCATATTAAAGCTGTCGTATTTTCTGTCATACTCTTCTATTTCTATGCATTGATCTGTTAACCACTTTTCCTTGGTTCCACTTTTTATCTCTACTTTAATTCTACTTTGTATTTCTTGATATTTTGGCTTATTTCTCCCTTTGGGTTTTCTCCTCTCTTCCATTAATGCTAGAATTTCTAAAGTCATCCATTTCTGTTTTTATTTGTCTTATCAGGCTTTAAATTTTCTTCCGCAGTCTTTAGTAATGTCTTCTGAATAGTGTTCCACTTTTCATTGACATCTTTTGATGTTAAGATTTCTTCTCCTACTTCTATTAAATTTGAGTTGACTTGTTGGATCACTTTTTAATGTATTTCTCTTTTTCTTAATTTTGTATAATCAAACGTTGGTTTATTTTTAGGTATTAAAATCTTTTTGAGTTTCACGTACATTTTAGCTATTAGCGGGTTATGGTCTAAGTTGACCTCTGTTCCTTTTACTGCTTTAATTGAGTTTTTGTATTCATTTTTGACTAATGTCTATTTGATTTTTGACTATGCGGTTTTTGTTGTCTGCATAAGATCTCCTAGTATATAGTCTTCTGTAGTTGGAACATTGTGTTCATTATTGCAAAATGTTCATTTTGACAAAAATCCACAAGGCTATCCTCTCTTTCGTTTCTGCCCAGGGACCGCACCCCAGGACTCACACCAAGCTACTGAGAGCACACAACAGCTTAAAAAAACTAGCGCAGTCCAGAGCAAAACACCCTGTGCTAAGGATCTAGCAGAAGCTGGTCCTTCGAGCATATCATCCATATCGATGAAAAAGGCAATGGTTTCACCAAGAGATACTTTACCTGTTTCAAAAAACAAGAAAAGATTAACAAACAAAGGACCCAAACCAGCAAAAGTAGCAGTTATATTATCGTCACTATATACATTCAATTTGGAAGAAGCTAAGAGAAACAGTGAGGAAAAGGAAGCTGATAAGCAAAGGAAGGTGAAAATCCTTGGAGAAACAGAAGCAGAAAAAAGAGGAAAATGGAAGAAAGTGATACAGTTTTAGGAAGAAAGAAAGTGATAAAACAAGAGCAAGGTGATCATGGAAAGATGAAACAAGGATCTAAAACAGAGACAGTAAAGTGGAAGCTCAATCAAGAACCATACCCTGTTACCTCGGAGGAAGGATCAATAGACTCTAGAGAATCATTAGAGGTGAAATCCTCACAAGTGAAGACGCTCCCTGTATTTCCTGTGATGATTTGTATTCAAACGATAGGAAAAGAGAAATATGGGTTCAATGTTTAATGGGTGAAATGTTTAATGAGTGTGCTGACTGCGAAACCGAACATTATATTTGCGATTCCTGTTAATAAAATTTAACATGAAGTCCATGTATAGGCTATTTTTAAGAAATTTACGTTTTTAATTAAGACATGGACTTAAAATCTTGTTTAGACCAAGAGTAGTTTGATTTTTATGACATTTTAACTGGTAGCCCATTTAACCACCACAACTTGTAATTTTAAAATTTTGTCATTTTGGAAAAATATATTTTTTTTCATATTAAAATTTTTAATAAACTAAATTTTGTTGTGTTACACTTATTTACAACAGCATAAACTTTAATTGTTTCCATTTTCAGAAAGATTCATTCATAATGAAGGTATTTATAATAGAAAAACAAAATGGTAGCCCATAATATATCACCTTTGCCTCTAATGTTAAATAACATAATGGACAAACAACTTACACGGTTAGGTCATGTAGAAAAAATGGAAAAGCAAAAATTTATTGAGTACAAGCGAAGAAAAAAAGAAGATGAAAACGATAAAGATAATATGTGGAACAGGGTACATATGTAGATGTGGCCTTTGATGAGTTTATTCAGTTGTTGTTTCGGTTTTTTATGCCGAATTAGTTATCTCTAACAGCACTTTCTAGTTATTGATTTAGATGTATGAATGATGTTTAAATATTTTATTTTTATGATATTTTGTGATTATATTCTTTATTACCTAACATTCTGGATACTGTTAAAATATAACAAATGCCGTTAACCTTAACAAACTTTTAAAATCAGTGGAATTTCAAGAAAGGCGTCCGTTTCCATCCGCAGAATACGGGAAATCCAAATATTTGCTTTACCTCTGCTGAATCAGCTGCACATGGCTTAGTTCGTTGGTATTTTTGTTGGTTTACAGGAAATATTTTAAAGGTAGAAGATACCACAAAACTTACTCATGAATGATTGTTTAAACACTACCCACGCTTGGAGTAATATTGAAGAAAATAATACGTGTCTGTTTCATTGATGTGAATTTTTCGTTAATCAATATTTATAAATAAAAGTTAGCTTTTAACAGTAGGAAGGTACTATTTCATTATTCTTGTTTGACTTGTAAAGTATAAGTTGTATTTAAGCTAATAATCACTTTGTTGGATCCTACTTTTTGGTATTTCATCTAGGTAGTGATCATTATTTGTCATTTGGTCATCGTTTATTTTTCTTAACCCATAATTTTTAATAGTTTCATAGGTCATAAAGTTTTTTCTTCCGAATATTAATTCCTAATTTTGTTTCCGGTATTCTTCTGAACCTTTTTTGTATAGTTTTGATTATGTATTGGAGAACTATGTACAGTCTGTCCCAAACCCTTCTTTCAGTGCGTCACTAATTTTGACGTCATATAGGATTTTAAGAATGTCGAGAATTATTGCATTACATTTAGTTAAACCTGACAGTTGCAGGATCGTAATCGGTTAAATGTGAAAAGGTTATTTTTTTTAAATATAGAATAAAAACTTTCAACAATTCAAAATTGTTTTTTAATTTACATATTAAAGGTCCCGTCCTGTATATAAATTTTTATTGCGCATTATATTGGAACGGCAGTTTGTCATAATTCCTATTCTATACATTCCAAGAAAAGTGCTTAATTAGCTAAGATTTACCATCTCCAATAATTCAAGTTTCATCATGGTTGTTGAAACACGTATATGTCTCCCTTTTAACCATTCTACTAAAGAGTGTTTAGTCCAACTTGAATTTGGTATTTTTGTTATAAAGGGTAACATGTTGGCCTAAAATGAACAAGAAAAAATTTAAAGACGCTAGTGATATTTCAGTAGGTTATGGCAAACTATATTTTGATGCAAACCTTTTGTAAACATTCTGTATACATGAGTTCTAATAACATGTTCATAGTTATTGGTTAATGAACGGCAAAAGCTGGTAATAAAGTTGTTCCAGTGTCTTTTTCTAATTGAAAATAATTTAATGATTTTAATATTAGTCTTTGTTCCTTCTCCGTATATCTCGGCATATTTAAAATATTTTTATGACAATAAAAATACAAAATTAAATTTTCACTGTAAGATGTCTGAAAATACTAACCTGGAATGACAATTATCATTTTATCAGTTGACATTGTGAAAGTACTGTATAAATTATATTTATGCGCATCATTGATTGGATATCTATTTAGCGTATTCTAAACTCTAACTAATTATACATCCGTAAGTAGAATTCGCTTTAATATGCAAATACCCGTGGACGATACATAATTTTCTAAGTTCTATGTATAATAATCACAGACTCACGTTTTTTTCTGTCACTTCTAGCTTAATGCGTTAGAAAGAATTCGATCAACTATGACGCACTGAAAGAAGGGTTTGGGACGGACTATATGTATGTATGTATGTTATGTATTAGAGCTCACCCCTTAGACAAGGAAAGAAAGGAGACGCGCAATCGTATGGAATTGTCTGAAGCCGGCACCAGAAAGGTTGCCAGGTCATATTTTATTTCTTCAGTTGATTGAGTATAATGAATAAATATCAATAGGGGAAATGGGCCTATGATGGACCCCTTAAGGAAAAAGCTCCATAATAATTTTAATTATTTACTTAGCAGGCTTTAAATATAACCACATAACGTCTTGTTATTTGTATAATATGCAAATTTTTCAAATTTTGATAAAAATTAAGATGACAAAAGTTAATCATAGTTTACTAAAATCCTGTTAAGGGTCCATCATGGGCATATATGCGCTCATGATGGACTCTTTGATACGCCCATGATGAACCAGTTGCATTTTGTATAAAATAAGTAAATACCAAATTATTTTATTAAACCAAAAGATATTCTAAACGATAAATAATATTACAAATAGTTATTTTTAAGAAAAAAGTTACATGCACAATTCACACGCAAATTGTTTACGTCTAGGATTTACATCTGCACATTTATTGTGACACCAATTCTTACACACTTGACAACAAATTTATTTTTCTTTGGATCGTGAATGCGAAAATAGTTACAGTAAATGCAAGCTGCACCGTCTGAGTCGTCTTCTTCAAAAGAAGATTCACAATTGTCTTCAGAACTGTTTGTAGTTGAAACACGAACTTGCCTTTTCACTTTTCTTGCGTCTTGTTTTCTTTTTTTTTTGCTTCTTTTTCTGCAATTTTTTGTTTTATATCATCAATTTCTGGCGTTGAATTTAAATATCCTGCTTTGCCCCGTTTTCTATCCCTTTTCTAAGTTACTTCAGATAATCTAGCTAAAAGAGGAGGACAAATATCTTCGACCGAGATGTTTAGGACTGACGATGATGTTGATTTCTGATCAGTGATTTTTGATAAACTTTCAATCGAAGATACATTTTGGTTCCGATGTTTCGGTAGTGAGTTCTCGTCAGAACATCCTGGTAGTGGGTTTTGTTCATAATTTTCTCTATCTTTTGTTATAGACGGCAAAAATTGCCAATCCTCGAAGACATCTGGATTGAACGGTTCTATTCCTGTCCTTTTAAATGCATTAATTGCATTTGATGGGCAACGTACAGGCACCAAAACATTCTCTCAAAACAACTCTCTTTCCTTGCCTAATGCTCACCCCAACAGGGATGGTCGGGGAGTTCAGTAGTATCGGATGGCAAGGTCGGGACGTGTGAAGGAATTTTAACGTAATTTGAGATTTGTTTTAATTTAAGTGTAGTAATTTTCGTTAGTAGGTTGCTGGGTTTTGATACTAAATTTAAATAATTCAAAATTATATGCATGAAATTTCTTCATTTACATATCACTCAATAACCATAAAGAGGAGGATGGCGGGAATCTCTCGCCCGCTTTTTTCGGATGTAGAGTGGAAGGAGATACGCCAAAATTAAAATATGAAAAATGTTCAAAGATGTTGGACCAAGGAGAAAGTGTCGAAAAAACAAGTCTAAGGTCGTACTTAAACCAATAAGAAAACCAATTGAAAACCAATAATAAATCGATACTATGATGCTTAAGCATAGTATTGATTTTCCTGTTGCAACAGCTTGAACGTTAACAAAACGATCAAACGATCAAAAAATCTAAAGTACGATCCTGTTTAGTATTATTCACTCTGTGAAATATGCGCTCCAATGACTGCAACCACAAAGCAAAGATATAGGTATTTAAAAAAATATTTTTCTTGCAGTTGAATCATAATTAAAAAAAAATTATTCCTGCATTTCTCTGTTATTTTCTCGACCAATATAAAAACAAAAGCTGTATACGTAACATATACTTTCTTTTGTTTATTTTGAATTTCCGCAGATTTTTTACAAAGATTTCTATCGTTTGGTGTGTTTGTTGCGGTCATGCCTAAATAAGCCAATTTGAATACAAAAAGCGATAAGATCTGTTTTCTTATATGTCTGTTTCAATCAACCGACAAGAAAAAAATGTCCCTTTTTCTACTAATTCTATTTTCTTCAATATTCTATCACTAGCAGTTTCCTAAAAGTATACTAATGTGGTTGAAAAGTGTTTTGTCTGACCAAAAATATTAGTTGAATAATCTAATAATATTGAGTTGAAGAATCTCAATGCTAATAATTAATACTGAAAAAGGAGAAAGCTGTTTGATTTGAAGATTTGATGAAGCACTCGTTATGGTATGAGATATTATCGTCTAAGATCGTCTGTTTAGTAAAATTATTATTATTGGTAGCTTTAGACGCTTGAATACTGAAGAAAAGCGCATAAGTGCATGTAGGTACTGATCAGTGCTGGATCAGTGTCGTTACTATCGAAGATTAAAGCACTGCGTACTTTTTGGACTATATGTTTAATTTAAGTAGGTATACATTTATACACAAAGGACAGTTTTACATAAGTTTAAGAAAAATATTTTCCACTATATTTTATTGTTATCTATGGTAGTCCTGAAAGGATTTTTTCTATTCAATATATTCAAACTACAAAAAGAGATTTAAAATAATTCAATTTTTATTGGTGTTAAAGTAGTTGTGAACAAGTAATTGATTTAGTTGGAATTAAAATCGGTCCAAGTAACTTTCCTTGATAAAACCGGGCAGCTTATTATACAATATGAACCCATTTGAGAATATTCTTCTCACCCTGTATAAGTATAATCTAGTGGCATGTCTCACAACAAGAAAAAAAAACAATATATGTGTATAAGATGTAAGGCAACCGTATATACGTATTTCTGACTATTGGTCGTCTTCAGTAAGGTGCAACCAAGGAGCATATTAACTTGGTAAAGGATCACTACAGGAAACCATCAGGGTCTTCTAACTCTAATGCCACAAATTGGTCGCATTGCTAATGTAGTGATCCTTTCCCAAGTTAACATGCTCCTTTTCTAACTTGGCTGCACCGTACTGATTACGATCAAATTGTTTTTTGTTTATATTCCTTGTTGCGAGACATGCCATTACATTTTACTTTTATTATTCGTAAGAATTTTCTTGAATCGTTCTTGGTGGTGGCCCTATTTGATCTGAATCCATTTTGATAATCACCGGTTATATTCTCTGCATATTCTAACTATCATAGGTTATACCAGAAATAATTTTTTATACTACATTTTTTAGCAATGTATTTAGTCTATAATTCTGGCATTCCCTCTTATCTCATTTCTTATATTCTTCTTCTTGATGTGCCTATCCGTTACGAATGTTGGCGATCATCATGGCAATCTTTATCTTATCTGCAGCAGCGCGGAAAAGCTGCACAGATGTTGTATTGAGCCAGATTCTGAGGTTCTTTAACCAAGATGTTCTTCTTCTTCCTGAAACTCGTGTTCCAAATATTTTTCCTTGCAGAATGGCTTGAAGGAGAGCATACATTTCTTATATATTGGCTGTATAAGGCCAACTGTCCATTTCTCCGCCATTCGCTGCTTTGTCCATATTAATGTTATTAGATAATTGTTTTTCCCCACAGTTCAGGTCCTCTGTTTTTTATTAATTCTGTCAAAATTCCGTCTGATCCTGGCGCTTTATTATTTTTTAATTTCTTTATTAAATGTACCACTTCTTTATAATTCGGATTTCAAATGTGTTGCTCCGCAGTGTAATATATTGTCTCGTTTTGTTCAAGAAAAGAAGAGTGGATGAAAGAAATATGTAAAGAGGTAGAAGATTTGCAAATGAAGCATAAAGATAGAGAACTACACAGAAAGGTTAAGGAAGTAGCTGGAATATGGAAACCCAAACACTTACCGATTGTAACAAACAAGAAAAACCAAATGGAATTGGACCCTGAAAAACAGAAAGAAATATGGGAGCATTATCTTAAAGATTTGTTTGGTGATCAGAGAACAGAAGAGCCCCCACAAATAGATATAGATGAAAAATTAAACATTCTCACCGAAGAAGTTTTGCAGGCAATAAAAGACGCAAAGAACAACAAGGCATCCGGCGAAGACCTAATAACAGCCGAACATTTTAAACACCTAAGTGATAATGCTGTCAGGAAATTAACATAACTCTGCAACATTATATATGAACATGGCATAATACCGCATGACTGGCTAACATCCACATATATATAGCTCTTCCTAAAAAACAAAAAGCAAGGAAATGTGAAGACCATCGAACTGTATCCCTAATGAGTCATGCCGCTAAGATTTTTATGTGAATAATTTATAACCGAATCCACAACAAGTGTGAAGAATACCGTGTGAAGTGTGAGTCGTTCTCAATATGGTTTTAGAAAGGGTACAGGCACTAGAGAAGCAATTATGGGATTGATACTGATGGCAGAAAGGTATCTTGAGGTTCAAAAACGGCTGTATGTGTGCTTTGTCGATTATAGAAAGGCCTTTGACCATATCAAACACGGAAAATTGAGGTGTTAAAAGAAGTAGGGTTGGACGAACACGACATAGCTATCATAAGTAATACATACTGGAACCACAGAGGATGTGTTCGAACAGAGAACGGAAAAACCAAGTACATCAACATAGAACGAGGAGTGCGTCAAGGGTGCATTTTATCCCACCTATTATTTAATGTATATGCTGAACATATAATTAGAGCTTCTCTTCAAGATCGCCCTGAAGGTGGCAGAGCCAATGGAATCATCATTAACAATATAAGATATGCCGATGACACCGTAGTATTAGCAGAAACAGAAGACCAACTAAAAATACTGATGAACATATTATCAGAAGAAAGTCACAGGCTGGGCTTGGACATTAACTTTTCCAAAATCAAAATTCTGGTATTCCATAAAAACCCTCATGAACAAGTTACACCTAACATACAAATAGATAGTACCACCCTTCAGAGTTTCCAAAGCTTCATATACCTGGACAGAGAACTAAATAGTCAACTAGACCACTCAAAAGAAATTAAAAGTCTCATTGAAATAGCAAGATCTGGTTTCATGAGTATGCGTAAAATGCTCTGTAACCCCAAGCTATCAGTCTCAATAAGATTAAGAACACTAAAGTGTTATGTGTGGTCTCTACTACTATATTGCTGTGAGACCTGGACATTAAAACAGTATGACGTCAACAAATTAAATTCATTTAAAATGTGGATGTACCGCCGAATGCTAAGAATAAGCTGGACCAGCAGAATTACGAAGGAAGAAGTACTGAGAGCAATGAACACACGCCCTCATCTGGTCAATACTATCAAAATTAGAAAGACGTCATATCTAGGACACATAATGCGCCATAGGGAATTTGAGCAGCTCCAGGTAATATTAGAAGGCAAGATTGAAAGTAAAAGGGGCATAGGACGAAAGAAAAACTCTTAGCTATTATGAAACGTCAAAGATTGGACAAACACAAGAGGAAATGAATTAATTTATCAAGCCTATAACAGAGAGAAATTTGCCATATTGATCGCCAACCTCAACAGAGAAGGCACTTAGGAGAAGGAGGTTTTGTTAATTTTTATTGTTTGCATTTAAGTTTTCCTTAAAATATCCTTTCCATCTTCTTATATTTTTTATTTCTCTGCTAGTAGTTCTTCGTTCTTGTTTTTGCATAACGTCAGTCTTGTCCTAAATGACTGTAAACTTTTTTTATCCTTTTGTAGAATTTTCTGCTTCCATGTCTGTTGTTATGCTCTAGTATTTGGTTAATTGGTTAACTCTAGCTTACCTTTTTTCTCTGTTGCTGTTTTACAGCGCCTGGAAGTCAAACGCAGAATCTTGTTCTTCTTCCGTCTTGTATGTAGGCTTTAAAGACTGTTTCTTCTTCAATATTAGCCTCCTAAATTGTTTAAATTATCACACCATCTTTTTCTTGGTCTGCCAATATTTCTTCGTCCATTTGGTGACTTATCTCGTGCTATTCGTACTATCCTATCCTCTGCCATTCTACTAATGTGTTCTTTCCACACCTGTTTCCGTTTTGTCACCCATCTATATTTTTGTCTTCTATATTGCATGTTTTCGCTTCTCTCCCTATCCAACAGACTTATCCCTGATATTTGTCTGAGTATTTTCATCTCTGTTGTTTCTAATAGTCGTCTCGTTTTAGATGTGTCACGCTTTGTTGTCGTACTTCTTCTTCAACATCTCCGTCACTAGTTATATCTATTCCCAAATATCTACACCTTGCTTCCTGCTTTATAATTATGCCATCAATTTCGATTTTACATCGTAGTGGGTATTTAGATGTTGTCATATTCATATTGATCATATTATATTTTTTGACTGTTGTATTGAAGATGTGTGTTAATCTTTGGAGCTCGTCTTCTGTCTCGGCGATCAATGAATGCGGCGTCATCTGCATAACATATTTAGATTTCTTTGTTCCCCATTCTGTAACCATGAATTTTACGTACTGCTTGTATTATTTCGTCCATTATTATACTAAAGAGAAGTGGGCTTAACGAGTCACCCTGTCTGACTTCGCGTTGTACTGATATACACTGTGTTAGTTTTCCATTTATCTTTGCCTGTATTTGATTATGGAAGTAAATGATTTCGATAGTTTGTATAATATTGATTGGTATGTTTCTTTTACACAGTAGGTGTAAGACGTCTTCGACTCGGATGAGATCGAAAGCCTTTGTGAGATCTTTAAAACAGATATGCTGGTTTATTGTACTCGATAGCCTTTTCTGTGATTTTTTGTTTAATCTAAATCCTTGTTGTTTATCTGATAAAGTTGTTAGTTTATTGATTTTGTCGGTTAGGACTTTTGTGGTAAGCTTAAGTGCAGTGTTTAGTAGATTTATATCTCTATAATTGTTTGGATCTCCTTTCTTGAACATTGGTATCATTATGCTGTTTTTTCATGCGTCTGGTATCTTGAAGTGCAATATTAGTTTTTTTATAAGTTTCGTCATCTCTAGGATTATACTTTCTCCTCCGTGTTTTAGAAGCTCATTTGTTATTCCCTCTGCTCCTGGTGACTGTCTATTTTTGAGTGAATTTATGGCTATCTCTACTTCCTGATAACTGATATCTATTTCTATCTTAATTTAGGTATTTTAATGTGTTGAAAATTATTTTCCTTTCCTTTAAACAGTTCCGTCAGGTATATTTCCCATTCGTTTGCTGGTATGGTATTGTATTCCTTCAATTCTGCAATTTCTTTCGGTTGGTTTCTTATAAATCTCCATATTTGTTTTTATCTACCGTAGAAGTCGCTTTCCATTCTTTTTGTAAACTGTTCCCAGCGTTAATTTTTTGTTCTTCTTACCAACTGCTTTGTTTCATTTCGTATTCTTCTATCGGTGTCTCGGGATTCTGAAGTATTTGATGTTTTGTACCTCGTGTAGGCCTCTCATTTCTCTTTACATTTCTCTTTTATTTCTTTTCTGAACCATGGTGTATTGTTGCTGTTTCTTTTTTTTCAGTATGACAGAATCAAAGAATCCCATTACTAGGAACCAAATCGACATCGATTTAGAGACTGCATCAAGTCAGCTAAACTTATCCACGTGCTGACATTGGGTCTGATCGCAATCCCATAGTATCTGTAGCCCAACTTAAATTAAAAAACGTTATCAAAACGAAGTCTCGCAAAAATATTGATATAACCGAACTACAAGACGAGAAAGTTAAGGAAACGATTCAAAGTAGTGTTTACAATAAATAAAAATTGAAAGGCAGTAGATTAGTTGTAATGAAACTTCTAACAAGAGAAAATCAAGCTATTTATTATTATACGTGTAAGAAGTTCGGTTTCAAGTGCTGGTCGTAGAAAGAACAAATTTGTGTAAGTGCAGGAAGTGGGAAGATACATATTGTGTGTGTTATATCTTTTGGTTGGTGTTTCATATTGGAAGTCTCCCACCCCCAAGTGGGAAGTTCCACTCCAAGGCAAATGTCTAGATCCGCCATTGCTGAAAGTGCATGGTAGATGAAGAAGAAGAAGCTGTTTTACATTTATCATCATACCATTCCTCATTTCTTTCTCTCTTGGCTTATCCTCTGACAGTTTCCTCTGCAGATTCCATCATAATTGTTTCTAACTGTCTGCATTCCTCCTTTGCAGTTTCCTTCTCTCTGGTTTCGTTAATTTTTATTTGAAGAGCATGTTGTTGTTCATTTGTTGGGTTATTGAATACTTCAATATTCTATTTCTTAAGTAAATTATTTGCCTCTTTTGCCACTGCAGCGATTTTCTTTATTGAAAATTTATCATATATCGGAAAATTGTATCTCTTTCAGAGGTTACCTTACAATTTTCTTGTATTTCGAACAAAAATGACCTGGTGACAAATGGATATTATCGTGATTTTAAGTCTGTTGCTTTTCATATGATAAACCAATATCTAGCCGGTGTAGTTTGAGACATTTTATTTAATTAAAGTTGTTTCTAATTGTTCTTCCTCAATTTTATTTATCCTCTTTTAAAAATATGTGAAACACATCTATTAAAATCCATTTTCATCCTGTCAATCCTTTGGCATCACTTTGTGGGAAATTATTAAATTTCTTATTAGATGTACTAGTAACGATGCTGGCAATGAGGGTGTGAATCATTAATTTCCCAAATGTTTTTGCACAACGCAACCTCATATCAAAACTGCTAAAAACTTCTTCCGCCAACACTCAGCTTAAGACATTCTCTTCGCGCTCGCGCTGGCGCATTAGTCAAAAGAGAATGGTAGATACTTCTTGTATTCTTGGTCTGTCAGTTCTTGACGGACTGTGGTGAAGTAACCGCTGCTTAAGAAACCGTACGATACACTAAAAACCCGCGATGATTCAAAAGTAAACGAGAGACGATTTTCGAAAATGAGACACAAAAAATTCGTGGGAGGATTGTGTGGTATTTAGTTGTTTATTATTTTAAATAGTGTAGTTGTTATTGACGAAATTGTTTAGAATTATTGCACTTTGGAGAAAGGAGGATACTCTTTGCATAGTGAGTAGACTATTGTTTATGTATTAATTATTATTCTTGAGAGGTAGAAATTACAGTTAACGTACTGTAGGAAAACTATGTAACCTCATATTTTATACTTGGTAGGTTGATTTTGGGTTGCGACTTTTGTGAAATTGTGTTGACATACAAATTTTGATTCGTTACCTACCACTTTCAGTGACCTATTTATTAAAAAAATATTATGAACACATTTTTAAGTGAAATAAAAACTTATGCTTAAAATATATACAAATAGATTATATAGATATTTAGTTATATGTAAATGAACATATTAATATTATTTTTATCACAAGTAGGTACTTGTATACCGTAATTTGTAAGACTAAAAATATAAATTTTAAAATCATTGTAAGTATTACACATTATTTATACGTATAAATTGCCATTAAGTCCTTTCTTTTCTTCGATACTTTGTCGTCTCATATTATGTATTTTCTTAAGATGCTGATATTTTCCTTATTATATATGCCAAATAATTAGTAATAGCACTTATCTATTTGTTGTATTTTCGCTTTCCTCGCTTTTGTAATTGGTCTTGTAGGTTTTTGTAGTGATCTTTAATTATTTATCTTTTACTGGCTTTTCAATAATCTATTATATCGTAAATTCTACATAATAGTCCAGGCGGAATCTGTTATGAACTGGACATTTTCCAAAAGGTTTTATTTTTTTACTGGAATCGGTATAATAGTTTTCGCATAATTTTGCAATCTAGGGACCGCAAAATAATTGCATTATGCTGTGCCCAAAATAAGCTCTTTAAATAGTCAAAATAATAGTTTTAATTTATATAGAAGAAGGGTCGGGCTTTCAAACGCACTTTGGAAAATTAAAATCGGTCAACCTGAAGAGCCTAGGGAATTTTTTTAAAGTTATAAACAACTTTTTGACTTATAAATAAATAAAATAACTTCCGCGAGTTTTACGCTTTTAAAAGTGTACGAAAAACGTAATAAAAAAATAAATTCATTTGGTTTATTGGTTGCCGAGATATGAAAACTTAAAGTTGACATGTATTTGCCATCCAATCATAGGTAATAGAGGGCTCGTTTTTAAACAAATAGCCTTGTCTTGTTAAGTATTTTTGTATAAAACTTTTTGCGTGATGCGCCTTGTGAAAACATGCCCAAAAAAGACGAAAAAAAATGGTTTTCGCGTAAAAAGTCGTATAAGTAAATGGGAGGTAGGGTGGGGAAGCCCCTCCTGTTTCACCGAGCAAAAAGTGAATTGAATTCAAAATCACAACGCGCCCCTATAATTGCATTTTTCCGGTTTCCTGTCATCCGATTTTGATCTTTTTTTAAGAGGAAATTTGCAATAAACAATTTTATGCCATTCAATAATCGCCTTTTCTTTCTACGCTGTTTTTGTTTCTGAACTTGCAAATTACATAATAAAGTTAATTTTTACTTATCTATGTACAGGGTGAGTTTTTAGTGCGACATCGCTCGATAATTCCATTATGGTATAGAATATCCAAAAAACTTATTAAAAAAAATGTAGGCAATGATATTCTCCATACTTGGAAAATATGTGAAATTCTACAGGGTGATTAATAACTAGGTGGTATAGCAAACAATTTTTTAAATGGGACACCCTATATATTTTTTCAAATTTGTATATCTTCTCATAATTCTTGTTCTTATAGTATTGAGTTTTGCATTACTATACAGAGTATTTAACAAGTTATGACCATTTTTATTTCAAAATCGCTATTTTGGTTTTTTGAAAAAAAAAATTTTTTAATAATTTACATATTAAAATTAATTTTAAATTTTAAAAATGTTTTTTTACTTGAAAACGAAGTAACTATACTGTATATCTTATTCTCGCGTAATCAACCAATTTTTTTTTAAACCCTTTTTATTTTTTTAGCGGGATAAAGTAGCTTATAAAGTATCTTCTAGGTTATTTTTTCCTCAAAATCTTCAATTCGAATCTCAACTATCTTCATCGTCAATTTGGATATTTATGGTTTCTCTTTCCTTTCCTTTCTTGTGATTTTGAACTCGCCGATTTTTTTTTGCTCGGCGCAAAGAGGGGCTACCCCTACCCTACTTCCCAAACACTTCGAGTGACTTTTTACGTGAAAACGATTTTGTCTCTTTTATACATGCCACGAGGGACATCACGCAAAACAAATTAGCTTATTTACTAATTTTGCTTATTTTAGCACCCTGATGATGCAAATAAAGATTTGCGAAAGCTTGGTAAACTAAAAAGACTCTTTGTCCTGTCTTCCGCTGCATACCCAAATAGTTGTGTTTGTAGTCTAACCGATCAGCGTTGATTACAAGCGTTTAATATATATATATATATATATATATATATATACATATATATTTATATATATATACATATATATATATATATATATATATATATATATATATATATATATATATATATACAACAATATATATATTCTATTTATCCACCGATTTTGGTCTGCTCTTCTGACATGTCCGTACCAGGTTAACCTCTTCTGTTCGATGTAGTCTATTATGTCGGAGTTCATTCCCATTCTCCTCTTAATCTCCATGTTATTTATTCTATCTCTTCTTGTTACTCTGCAGCTTCTCCTTAGGAATTCCATCTCTGTTGCTCTTATTTTGTTTTTGGTTTTCTTATTTATTGTCCAATTTTCACACCCATAAGTGAGGATACTTCTTGTCATGGTATTATATATTTTTTTCTTTGTTTTCATGCTGATGTTCTTATCCCATAGTACCGGGTTCAATTTTCGTATGCAGTCTCTTGTTTGTCCTAGTCTATTTTTTATATCTTCCTCCGTTGTTCCTTTGTTTGATATTATGAAACCTAAATACTTATACTTGTCTGTTCCTTTGATTTGTTTACCTTCGTCTATTTCCAGCTGTTTTATTTCTGTATTCTCCGTTGTTAGGTATTCAGTTTTCTTTAGGTTTTTTTCCATCCCATTCTTTGTATATTCCTGCTCCAGTTTTCTCATCATAAAACTGAGATCATCCTCGTCTTGTGCGATCACTATTTGGTCGTCGGCAAAACTTAACGTATATAGATATTCCTTCTTTACTGGTATACCCATTCCTTCGCACTTTCTTTTCCATGGTTTCAGGGTTTTTTCCAGGAATATTTTGAGCAGGGTGGGGGATGTGGAGCAACCCTGTAGTAGTCCCTTTGTCGTCTTAAATGGACTGCATATTCTATTGCCCGTTTTGATAGCTACTTCGTTATTCTTGTAGAGTGCTTTTACCGCGTTTATTAATCTTCGTGGAACTTCGATGTCTTCCATTGCTTCCCATAGCTTGGTTCTAGGTATTGAGTCATATGCCTTCTTAAGATCAACAAAAGCCAGATGGACGGATCTATTTTTGGCCATTCTTTTTTCTATTAGTTGTTTGACCGTGTAAATGTGATCTAAGCATGCTTTCCCCGCTGTGAAACCTGCCTGGTCTTCTCCGATTTTATCTTGTATATATATTTCTAATTTTTCCTTTATGGTCTTTCCATACAGTCTGCCTATAGACGATATAATGCTGATTCCCCGATAGTTTTCGCAGTTTTTTCTATTTCCTTTCTTGTATATTGATGTCATATATGCTTGGGTCCATTCTGCCGGTAAGTCTTCTCCATTTAGTGCTCTCTCAAACATTTTATGTATCATACGGAATAACTTTTCCGATCCGTTTTTTATCAATTCATTTGGTATTCCGCCGGGACCTTCTGCTTTTTTGTTCTTTAGAGTTTTGATCGTTCTTTTTACCTCAGCTAGGCTTAATTCGATTTCGTCATGTGTGTAGATTTCTATTCCGTCTATTTCTGATTGTTTGAATTCGGGGCGGTCTATATACATATATATTTATATATATATATATATATATATATATATATATATATATATATATATATATATATATGTATATAATATGTATTTATCATTAAATTTTACAATAATTTTTGTCAAAATTATTAAAGAACAAAAACAGTTTCTTCGAAAATAGCCATTTCTAAATATATGACTGAATTAAATTTCATTAATAAGATATTTACTATATTAGATTATAATGACTGATCAATTATGACTATAATTTCTAAGTAATAACGAAACTATTCAGGGAAAAATTAAATTATATCTATTATTCTATTATTGCAGTTGCACTTGTCATTAACTATGTGAAGGTTTGCTAGATTAAATAATATTCGGTGTAATCCACAGGTGACTCTTTTTATTTTAATATTAAAAAATAGTACTGTCGGTTTATATGGGACAATATCTATTAATCTGATTTTAGAACAACTTATTGGTTGAAATTATGAATGTTATAGTCGTTATCATATTTTAACCTTCCTAGTCTTCTAAGAGAATAGGTTTGTTTTCTTTTAATATTCCTGGTTGTGGTTGTGATTTTGATTAGTTTTGTCCATATTGGACAAGCTCTTGGCCAAACAATAACTACAGACTCTGTAAATTATAAAAAGCTGAATAGTCAAATTAACTAAGGCGTTCTAACTAGTGTAAGAGAATCATCATCAGAGATTGGCAAGTAACGGAAACCTAGATAGTAAAAAAACTCAAGGAAGATCACCACTGCGATGGTCACAAAAAATAAAGAGCACCATCAGTTATTCTCTCTCCTTCTCTATGAGCTCACCATGAGCGGAACAGTGAAGAATGGATAGCATATATTTACGAAGGATAGAAGAATGCATATTATCCTAAAAATGATGAATACTCAAGGTTTAATAAAAGCTTTTCCTTTTCGTAGACCTTCCTTAGGTTAAACGAAATATAGTTCTTATAAGTCTCTTTATTATTTAAAACTTATTTTTACTTTTTTAGTATGCGTACTCATAATAACAAGACGTAACGGTTGCTTAAAGATATTCTATTCATAATCAACAGCTTTCGATTTTAAAAAAGTAGGCAAAAACTCTTATGTGTAGGTTAGACAAACACAAAAGAACAATAAGTTAAATATTTAGATAAACTCTTTTATCTCCCAAGACGTTACCTTCCTAGGTAGGAATATAGCATTGAAACAATGATAATTACATAATGTTGACATAAAAACAAGCATCGGCATATTTACTAATTCAACGAATGTTTTAGAATACAGTATCGTAGAAATTTTTCGTTTATTTATAAATGAGTATTATTTAATTTTTTACATTGTTAATAATTATTATTTGAGATAAGTATAATATTATTGATATTGACAATGATTACTACAAATATTATTAATATATATACATCGGTTTAGAACGTCTTTCGACGTTTTCCGATACCTAAACACCATCTCTTCCTATCTTCGCAATCGTTTGTTGTTAAATTTCTTTCGCTCATGGACTTGTTTACGCCGTGTTGCCATTCTAATCTGGGTCTTCCTCTTTTCCGTCGACCTATCGGTTGCCATTCTATTACTTTTTTGGGGAGTCTTGATGCTGGCATCCGTTGAACATGCCCATACCACCTTAATTGTTTCTTCTCTATATCTTGAGTTATATTTCCTTCTATTCCCATACGTTGTTTTATTACATCATTTCTGATTCGGTCTCGTCTGGAAATACCTACAGATCTTCTCATTGCATCCATCTCTACTGCTTCTATTCGCTTTTTGTTCTTTTCACTAATTCTCCATGTTTCAGCGCCATAAAGAAGAGTAGTTTTAATCATGGTCTCATATATATTAAATTTCCTTCCTTTCGTTATCTCTTTACTCCACAGTATACTATTGAGACATCCTAAGACTTTCTTTGCTTGAGTGATTCGTTTTTCTATTTCCCGTGTATCAGATCCTGTATTGTCAAAGGCAACACCCAAGTAGTCATAGCTCTGACAGCAGGAAATATGTTGTCCGTTTTCGAGGTCTATGTTATCTGACTCGTTTCCAATACAAAGATATTTGGTTTTTGTTGTATTGACATTCATTCCCCAGTCGTTATATTCTTCTATCAGTTTTCTTAGCATGTACTGCATGTCTTCCCTGTCGGTCGCTAGCACTACCTGGTCATCAGCAAACTGGAGTGTATATATACATTCATTGCTAAGCTCTATACCCATCCTATGTACCTTTCTTTTCCATCTTTCCAATGCCGCTGCAACATATATCTTGAATAAGGTTGGTGAGATACAGCATCCCTGTCGCAAGCCTTTTGTAACCAGGAATTCTTCAGTTAGATATTTTCCTGTTTTTATCTGTGCCTTAGAGTCTCTATATAGTTCTTGTACAGCATTTATTAATTTGTGGTTGATGTTAGATCTTTTCAACGTTGTCCACAGTTTTGTTAAGGGGATGTTGTCATATGCTTTTTGCAGGTCCACAAAAGTAATATGAGTTTCTAGATTCTTAGCCGATCTTTTTTCTATTATTTGTTTAAGACAAAATACGTTATCGGTGCACGATCTTCCTGCACGGAACCCGCTTTGTTCTTCCTCTTCATTGTGCTTATATTCTTCCTCGATCATATTTTTCAAAATTCGTCCATACAGTCTGCTCAGGGTGCTGGTTACCGATATGCCTCTATAATTATTACAATTCCTTTTGTCCCCCTTTTTGTGTATTGAGGACATGTATGCCGTTCTCCATTGTTCTGGTACTGGGTGTCCATTTAGACACTGATTGATCACATAAGTTAATATTTCAAATAGTTTATGAGTTCCATTCTTAAGCATTTCAGCATAGATTCCCTCAGGTCCAGCGGATTTACCATTCTTTAGGGTCATTACAGCCTTCCTTACTGTTTTGATGTCTACCCTCGCTTCCTCTCCTTGTATATGTACTGACTGTGTTGGGGAGTTCGCTAGGTATTCTTGTCTTGTCTCTGTCAGCAAGCTTTCATAGTGATCTTTCCATTGTCTTGGTTTTATGGTGTGTATGTGTGCTTTGTCTTTTCCTGTATTTTTTACTGATTGTATAAAATTCCATACCTCTGTACATTGCTTCCCTATTAAATAAATATTATTAATAACTGCAGTTAAATTGAAAAATTAATGATAATAAAAATGATTAACGGGGTCTTCGAATGAATCGTTTTTGCTTCGGTTATCATAACTGACCAAATTAGACACAGAACATTTTTGGTTTTTTAAAGACCTAGAACTATTTTAATCTTTGCAATCCCATCCAGATAAGAATGGCGAAAAATGTCTTTATTTCTTCGGTATTTGTATCTACCTACTTATCAATTCTAGCTTTTAAAACGTGACCACCTATATTCAACTTCTGAAGTGCATATCGATTGGTTTTATGCATACACCTCAATAAACTCAGCCTTGATACCCGAGTCTTGAACACTGAATGTAGTATTTTTTAAGTTCTGACCATTTACATTCTTCCATATCAAGGCTGTGCTATGACTAACCGCAATGTAATCCTTTTCTGAAGAGCTTTCATCATCTGGCAGTCGATCTTGGAAAATATCACTTTCAATGGAATCGTCTGCTGTTCTTGAGTTTTGTGATGTTGAAGGTAAATTTTGTAAATTACTTTGAATTTTCAGTCTTTTGCTTTCCGGAATACCTTCATTTGACGAAAAACTACTTATTTGGTCATCACTACCTAATTAAAAATTTTTATCCCGAACACTGTCATCAGTGTCTTCGTCTATAAAAACTCTTTCACCAGCTTCTGCAAACGCCTCTGCTTATTTTCATATAACATATTGAGAACTGATAAGACACACTGTACTATTTCGCCCACCGACAATAACGTATAAAATAACGAATAAAATAAACAAGTTACTACAGGTTCATTCTTGTTTTATACGGGAAGAAAGTGTGAATCACATGGCACTATGAATCCAAAAATTATTTGCGGCCACGTGATGGAAACTGCTTTTCAATTAAAATAATTATAAAAAACAATTAAAATGTAAGATTTTGTACTCAAACTGAAGAATAAATATTTAAGATGCATAAACTAATATTATAAACTTGTTTAATATTGCGGCCCACTTATTTTTTTTGCCATGCATTATGGCGTTTAACGTGTTAATTCGTTCTGGAGCATCAATACAATCTGGCTAGAGTGAAATTTCATTATTTCTGTCGTCGCTGACGAGCTCTGGTACTTATATATGGTTGCACTCTTTTTTTAATGTTTTTCAACAATCAACACTAATTTTGTTGCTATTAGGTAACAACTAGGACATATGTAAATCTTTTAGTTATTGTTCGATCTTTTGTAGTTTAAGATTAAATGCCTGTTTAATTTAATTTTTTATTTCCTTATTACCAAACTCAAGTTTGTTGGTTTGTTAGTTATAATGCTAATATTATAATTTAATATTAGCCACACGAGGTTGACGCTCTTATCAAATATCAGCTTCTGTAACAAATGTGGTTACTCTTCTGACAGCACTCCTGAAACGTTAATTTACTTTTTACTGAGACTAAAAAAGTGTCATTACTTTTTCTGTATAAATCACCCTACTTTAATTTTGAATAATTTGATCACTGTTTTTTGCAATTCTTTAAGTGGATTTTACTAGTGCAAAAAAGCAATGCAATAACAAGTCCTTTTAATGAGTATATATTTTTAAATAATATACAATCATAATCTAATCAAGGATAAAAAGACAAAGTAATAATATTGCAAATGCAGGCACAAACGTTTATTTTCTGACGTATCGTTGAAATCACTCATGTTAAAAATTTCGGTGGATGCGCCCAAGAATATGGTATGACGTGAAAGTGGTTGTCTCATTAGCGATATTTACAACGTTGTCCTTTATATCGAGGTCTGATAGTACAGATCGATTTATAATTATTCCTAATTTAATAAATTTTATCTATTTCACCAATTATCGAACACTTGTTTGAACTTTTTGGCAGATTTTAGATAATATACCTTATATTAGGAAATACCGACAGTTATTGGATAGTTAAAAAATAATTTATGCCTCTCTAGTAGGCGCCTTTGTAATTATCCGATATTCCTTTTTAATCAATAATAAGATATATTATCAATTTAGACTATTAAGACACTTTTAAACAATTTAAATATTTAGTAGCCTTTATTATGACCACGAGTTATAATTAGATACATACATGTGTGAATAAATTGGTACGTCAACAAACAGAATTGCGGAATTTGGAACGATACCAACCCGGATAATATCCAAGAGTGCCTAATACATCCCAAAAAATTCACAGTTTGTTGTAGATTTTGGGCTGGCAGCGTCATCGATCCATATTTCTTTGAGAACGACGGTTGCCCGGCCATCACCATTAACAAAGACAACTATAAGTTGATGAAAACCAACTTCTTGCGGCCTAAATTGGAATGATATGGACAACAAATGTAGTTTCAACAAAATGACTCTACATGCAACACAGCTTATGACACATTAGGTATGCTACACGAGTGACTTAAGGAAATGGTCATCTTACCTGGAAGTGGTGTAAACTGACCCCCAAGATCGTGCAATTTGACCTCGTTATAATTTTCTTGTGGGATTTTCTTTAATGAGAGGTTTGTGCAAATAAGCCGCAAATCAAACTGGCCTTCAAAGTCAACATAACCTATGAAATCAGTCGAATTCAGTCTAATTTATATATCAAAATCATGAAAAATTAGATACTTCGGTGAACCGGAAGCTTGCGCTACCCAGCTTATCCATATAAACGATAAATGACAAAAGAGAATATTTTAAAAAAACCAAATTTAAAATCGAAAACACTGTCAGAAATTAAACATGAAGAAATTAAATGTCTTAGAGAAAAAAACCAGATGGTCACAATTGGAGGTCAGGCTACTTTAAAAGCTGTTGAAATTTTAATAAATTATCTAGTGTATTTTCCCAAAATCCGTAATTTATCTTAGTCATCTTACTTAAAAAGAAAGTATATAAAGGGAAAAGTAATGAGTAATACGCTGACTAATAAAATCTACAATTACAAACCTGCCAAATAAGTCGGATTCTTTAAACGCTACAGTATCTTTGAATACCTTTACAGAATAGGTTTCCGCATAAAAACACATATTAAATGCAACTATAAAAATAAGTCAAAGAATTTACATATCTTGGATCGCTAGTAAACGCAACAAACACGACAAGCGACGAAATAAAAAGACGCATAGCAATAGCAAACAGAACTGTTCACGGCCTCCAGAGACATTTAAAAAATAAAAATATAAAACGTGCACTAAAGCTTAATATATACAGGACCTTAATAAGACCAGTTTTGATATATGGGGCTGAAACGTGGATCTTATCTCAAAATGATAAAAGACTTATTGGTATTTTTGAGAGAAAAATTCTTAGAAAGATTTTTGGGGCCGTAAATGAAAATGGGCTATGGCGTCGAAGATACAACTTTGAACTGTATCAGTTATACACCGATCCAGATATTGTGAAATTCGTTAAAGTGCAGAGACTTAGATGGGCTGGACACATTGCTAGGATGTCAGATCACGAATACACGAAGAGATTAACATTTTCAAAACCAGAGGGCACAAGAAGCAGAGGACGACCACGAATGAGATGAATTGATGATGTGGAAGAAGACCTACAGATTCTAGGGGTTAGAAGATGAAGGGAAGTTGCCAGGAATCGACAGGAGTGGCGACTTCTTTGTGAGCAGGCCAAGATCCACAACGGATTGTCGAGCCACTTATGATGATGATGATGATAAAAATAAATAACAGTTGCTTGTATACTTCATTTCATTAATACTGTATATTAAGGTAAAAGATCCTACGAAATCTGGAAACAGATATATCTTTAATTTTAGATATTATACGTTCCGATCCAACCAGCCGTTCAGAAGCTATGGGGATGATCAGTTTGCTATTTTAGGCCATAGAGGTTTCTTAAATGAAAGGTACACAATACGTAAATAACACGTTGCCGAGACGCTCGTAAAACGTCGATGATACGTCAACAGTACGTACACAACATGCCGTTCGGGAGATGTGGAGGTTTCTGACCGATTTCTTCATTTGGGCATTTTCTTATGGATTTCACAACGTGAAATAGTTCGATGTAAGGTTGCTCGTCTACTTTATAGATTTTAACCATAAGGAAGTGGTAGACAAGTAAACTACATTCGTTTTACAAATTCCCATCTATCAACAAACGCACGTGAAAGCCAAACAGGGTCATTCTTCTTCTTCATGTGCCTTGTCCGTTCCGAACGTTGGCAATCAACATGGCTATTCTGACTTTGTTTACGGCAGATCTGAATAGTTCAGCAGATGACAATCCGAACCATTGCCGCAAGTTTTGGAGCCACGAGTGTCTTCTCCTCCCTGGACACCTTCTGCTGTCTATTTTCCCTTGAACGATCAGTTGTAGTACTCTATATTTATTATGTCTCATAACGTGACCCAAGTATTCCAACTTTCTTTTCTTTATACTTATTCCTACCTCTCTCTCTTTACCTATCCGGCGTAGTACCTCTTCGTTTGGTCACGTGCTCAGTCCAGGATATACGTAATATACGTCGGTAAGCCCACATTTCGAAGGCGTCTACTTTTTTCATTAATGTTGCGGTCATTGTCCACGCCTCCATTCCATATAACAAAACCGGGAATACATAACATTTCAGAAGTCGAATTTTGAGAGGTAGGGTGAGGCTTTTAGAGGTGAAAATTTGCTTCATGCTAGTGAACGATGCTCTTGCCTTTTCTACTCTTATACGTATTTCCTTCGCTTGATCCCAATTTGAGTTAACTGTTGTTCCCAAGTAGATGTACGAATCCACGTGTTCAATTCTTTCATTGTCTAATATAATAACATGGTCATACTGAGGTATATTATATGATTTTTAAAAATATTTACTTTTGAAACTATTAGTGTAAGAATTTCTTGAAATTTAATCATTGCAAGCAAAATTTAATGTTTCATTGAAGAAAAATGTGCTAAAATAAAATATTCATTAACTGATAGATACATAACAAAGTGAACATTTTGAATAAAAAAGCAACACGCTACAATTTGAATTTAAACAGACTGGCAAGTTTGGATCTGTAACATGAGAATTCGTCTGGCTTAAGGCAATAAATTATATTTAATAGCCTCTTGACGAAGGAGAGGGCGAATATCAACACGTGCTTATGTTTACAGATGAGAATTTGCTAAATGAATAAACTTTAGTCAGGATTACTCCAAAACGCTTTACTCATTAAAATATGTGTTTTAGAATTTAAATTAGAACCAATGGGGAATTGTAATCTATGGTCAATATTAGATAGATCAAGCTCAGATTTACCAACGTTAAAGTGTTCATGAAATACGTAAAAATAGAAAAATATGAAAACATATGTAACCGAAGCATGACAATCTATGAATAAAAGTAGAATTTGGAGCATTTGATTTACCGCAATAAACTAATCTGACGAGCTCTTAGAAAGTTTCATTCATGGACGTATAAACATAGATGGACCCAGCAATAAGATACCTTAAACACACACTGTTTTGAAGCTTCGATATTCCTGGACAAGAGGGTAAAGGGGAGTAAAACGGGTATCGACAGACTGTGATACTTCCTCAATGAGCATAAGCGTGCTTGAATTTTTAGTCGCAGGGATAATTATTCAGAAGTTAATAATTGGAAGTAGTAATAATGTATAAAAACACGTTTTTATAGAAAAAATAAAATACAATTTTATTTGCTCTAAAATTAATACAATAAAATATAGTTGAGCTCAAGTTAATTTTTTAATAGGTATCAAATAATCCTACGATAAAAAAAAACAATTAAAAAATATACATTTGTCAAATTTAAGTACATACCTATATTTATTGATAATGTGCTAAAACATATTTTTTCAAATTGTGACAAATTTGTTTTAATACAATATCAATAGATTTCACGTAGTAAGGGTTTCTGCTACAAAATTATTTATTGATCATTCCAAAGCTCTTGCTGTTAAATGCCAGCATAAAATATTTGCAAATATACCTACTTATTAAAAAGTAGGCGTGAAAATGTATAAATTATTGGAAAGCTATTTACCGAACAGAAATATTAAAGTAAAAATGGTAAATAGACATAATAGAAGACGTTGGTATAGAAATAAATTTTTATTGATTGCGAAAGAAAACAGTCTTAGTAAGAACGCTTCTTATGCGCACGGTGTTAGCATCTAAAGTAGTCCTCGTTTCATGATGAATTCCAATTTTAAAATATTTCTCAAGAACCAATTTTAAAAGTTGCATAGAGTGACCATCGATTGCATCTTCATCATACATATGGTCACCAAAATGCTCATAGATTGATTTTTGGACATTTTGTATGGTTTTATTAATCAAAATATTCATAAGGTTTTTAACTAGTCTGTTGTAGATATTTATAGTTTTATTAAAAAATCTGAAATATTTTTCAGCTTCCTTACAAGTTTAAATAACCAAAAAGGATGCTTTTGAAAGGTTTTTTATACTGTTTTCTCTGTTGAAGTTTAGAGTAAGTTTCATCATTAATCAATATTATTTGGAAACCTACATAGAAAAATAAATGAGTTTTATTCATTTCACTAATTTATTGTTAATTCATGAGAAATATTAAATTAAAAAGCTACTAAACAGATCTTTTTAATCAGATGATGTCTACTTACAATTTAAAAATGTCTATACTAATTTCATGAACTAATATCTTGTTCAATACATTAATTAATATGAATAAACCCAATGGTACGCCTATGAAAGACATATTTTAAAATGTAAACACACAGGCTTCCTCAGTTCCTCATCTTAAATAATGTAAACAAACAGTACTTACAAATTAAATGAGACATTGGGATGTAAATATTTCGTTTTTTTTTGCAAATGAAAAACTGTAGCACCATTATTATAATTTGTTTATTTCACTATTTACAAATATCTCTTAAAATACAGCCAAAATATCAAAAAACAACTTTTCCTCATCTTGGGTAAAAAGTAAACAAAACATGGACATGACATGGAACAGCATTTGAAGTTTGACGTAGAGCCATAAGACAGATAAATGTAAACACCGTTGCCATTAATAAATAGGTTTCAGTGCTTCTACATATAAAATAATTGGTTGATATCTGTTATACGCTATTATTAAATGATATGCACACTATGTGCACATTTGATGTTTTAATTACAATTAAATATATTAATATAAGTAATAAATTATTATTTTGGTTTGATAGCACCTGTAGAGTATAAAATAAATATAGTAATATTTTCAGCGATACGTGAATAAGATATTTTAATAAAAAAATGTGACAACATTTGAAGGTGCTGAGAATGTGACCTAGTCAAATAATTTTGGCTACACATTTTTATGTAAATAACTGAGTCCATCTGTGTTTATACGTCCATGGTTTCATTGCACTATGAAAGTAAAGGCTTGATGATGATACATCTCATGAGCAACAATATAAAACTACTTGACGTGCTAAAAAGAACTCGAGAATCAGAAAATCGGTTTGAAGATTAACCTAAACAAAAAATCAGTAAAGACAGTTAAAAAAATACAATTGAAATAGATAAAACCGAAATCTAAAAAGTGGATCCAGAAAGGACAAATATTTTAGCAGAGATTACTAGGAGAATCAACATGTAGTTGGAAGTTAGAGTTGGGTAGCAGTAGAAAAAGTTACCAGAGTACTGAAAAACTCAGATACCAACCAATAACTTAAAAAAAAAGTATTCAAAAGTGGCATCCAACCAGTTATGAACTAGAAATGGAAAGAACTTTTCAGGGGGTTTTTCCTAGTAATTTTTCTAGCGCAGCCAAACGAAACGACGAGATGTTACGAGAAAGATAATAAAACTGTAAAGACGCGTCAGAAACTAAGAGAACCTACAGATAGTGGACAAAAACCTCAGAACTAATAGCTGGATAACATCAAAGCGAGAGTAGGTAGTACTGGCATTCTTCTTCTTCTTTCTCTTTATAAGCAATTCTGCTTATTCATTGGCGGATTAATACCTCTATGGAAGGTTGTTACTCCATGTTTTGCGCGATCTTCCGATAATTCTTTTGCCGATTGGTGACTTATCTCTTGCTATTTTGACGACACGGGTCTCCTCCATTTTGATTATGTGGTTATTCCATTCTTTTTTTTCTATTTTGTGTCCATTCATTTATACACTGTACATATATTTTCTTCTGTCTTCACTTCTCCTTCGATCTCTTAGCGTACCTCCTGTAATTCTTCTCAGTACTCTTATCTCTGCCATTTCCAGTAGCCTTTGCATTGTGGCTATGTCGGGTCTTGTTTCTGAGTCATATGTCAATATTGGTCTTATACTGGTTTTATAAATTCTTGACTTCATCCCAGTGTTAATGTGTCTGTTTCGCCATATAGTGTTATTAAGACATCCTGCCAGTCTATTTTCTTTTTTTACTTGATCTCTCACTTCTTTGTCCGGGTCTCCATAGCTGGACAGTGTAATTTCCAGGTATATTATTTCCATTACTTATTCAATACTGATGCCATCAATTTCTATTTTACATCTAGTCGGTTCTTTGTTGACTACTATTGTTTTAGTTTCCTATATAAATTTTACAATTTTTTTACGGTGAACACACAAGATCATGTGCAAAAAACACCTTTAACAGTAAATTCTTAATTTACATCACGTGTCGAACTATTTATAAACGATAATGAAACATGTCCAAAATAAACACTTGAGTAACAAAGCTCAATTGCTGTTTACATATCCGGAGGTAAAGACCTATCTTTTACAACGTTAACTAAACGCTATAAATAGCAAGAATCTTACTCATCTTTATGTAATAAATTAACATAAAGATGCCGCAAGATTCCCACTGGTTTTCTATTATTTTAATAATAGTCTGGGTTATAATCGTAGAATGCGTGTTCCCCATCATTTGGCTGTGACCTCGGTGTGACATTTTTAATTGCAACATTGTACTACAGTGTTAAGGATTGTTAAGGCCATGTCCAATGAATATAGACTGTAATTTGAATAGATTTTGGATTCTAAACGTTTCTTCATCGATATAAATATAACCTATATACAGAAATTTATGTAACAATAAAAAACGATTTGATATTACGTTATTTTTACAATTTAATTCTTATTTTTGTTGTAAAACATACTTATGTCCTCTATATATGGTACAATATATCCTTTTCATGCCAATATGCATTTTATCAAACATACTATTTTCTTAATTTCTTTCTGTTGTTTATTTACATCAATCTGAGAACCACTTATCTAAATCAGCACACGTTTTTGGGAGATTATTAATTTTACCCCAGAACACTTAAGATAAAAGAATAATTTATTGAGTGGATGCAAACGCAATTTTGTATAGAAAGCTTGAGTTGACAGTTCCAAAGATTACGTAAATAGGAAATTACTACGTAAATAGGAATTCGTAAATGCGGAAAAGACAGTACGGAAAAGAAAAGCCGGTACGTATGCTACCCCTACAAATAGGTGGCCTAACCAAAGTTATGAGAAACAGAGGGTGTTCCATTACCCAGGGTACCCAGTATAACTTTCAAGTTCACAAGCCGCCCCACGTACTTTGAGGAGGGGTGGTGGAAAAGCCTGGTGTTCAGACAGGTACCACTTCATAGTGAGGTGAGACAGGTTTGATCTTCGGACATGTGGACGCCACAATGGTATACACATGTTCCTAGGGACCGGGATGGACAGAACTAAGCAATACGTCGAGGCAATCGCATCTACGGTAGCGTCGAAGATTTCAGTTCTTCTCGGCTTGCAGTTGTTCATTATCAACACCACAAAAACGGTAAGTGCGCTTCTTTTTGAACTGGTAATAATTTATGAGTTATGCCAATTGTTATTTTTCTTTAAAATCATATACGTTTAATTTTTTTACGACTTTAATTAATTTTTTGATATTTACCTACAAAACGAAATCTTTAGTGGTAGCAAAATACAAACAATGCAGCAATTAACGATAAAATAGTCAAACAAGTCGATACTCGAGTATCTGGTAGTAAAAATATCCAGCTATCAAAACTATAAGGAGAGTGTAAGAAAGTATGAAAATACTAAGTTTTAAAAACCCTTAACGAAGGAAAATAAGAGGTAATATATTTAAATACATATCATTCAAAAAATAGACAGTTTTAAGTCAGAATAGAGGGCGTATATATAGAGAGAAACACATAATAATCATCCATAGCCATGTCCAAAATGCCATAAATCATGTTGAAGAATAGTCATTAACAAGTGGTCTTCAATTCAATACCCTCAAAAACAAAGCAGTGTGTTTTACTAAAAAGTCACCAAATACAACTGAAGAACTTATATTTAAATGGAGGACAGCTTAGATCTGTAGACGAAGTTAGGCGAATATTATTGCCATACCAATACGCCTCCGAAGCAGAAGTTCGGAGGCGTACTGGTATGGCAAAAAATGCGATGAGTCGACTAACTAAAGTTTGGAAAGACAGATCTGTCTCTTAAAATATCAAGATGAGACTGGTCAATGCCCTTGTATTCTCAATATTTCTATACGAAGCAGCGACTTGGACTCTTCGCGGACGCGAAGAGATCAGAAAACTGATGCCTTTGAGATGTGGTGCTGGAGAAGAATGCTGCGCATACCTTGGACAGCTCATAGGACAAACGTTTCCACTCTAAACCAACTGCAACGTATTCTGCAATTTTTCGGTCACGTGGTTCGCAGAGGTGACACTAGTTTGGAGAGATTAATTGTTTCTGGAGACGCTCGGGGGAGAGGATCTAGAGGATGATCACCAACTAAATGGTCCGACCAAATGGAAACTCATTCTGCGAAGCTCTCAGAGTAGCTAAAGCTAGAGACTAATGGAGTAAATTGTTATTAATATTGGAAGAAATCACGATCCACAGTAATGGGAAACGACAAGAGAGAATACATTCTAAACTTGACTACGCTTTAACCGTTTACAACTATTAAAAAAATGTACTTAAAACAATAGATGTTATTCAAAATACAGGTCTTCGAATTTTCTTAGGGACACACCCACAAGTCCAATCCAAACTCTATACTGGGATACTGAAGAGATCCCACTCACGTTTAGACGACAATCTTTCGGCATCATTCGACAAGCTGCATAAGTCTTTCTTATGCCGCTGCAGTATCACCTAATCAAGATAATCCAGTTGTACACAACGTATTCACTGACCGTTTAAAAGTTGTTTGCAAATTTCAAATCGAACTGATCACCCTTTCTTTTATCGCCTACAAACTTATTTGTTAAAAATAGGTATTCACTTTCAAGTTTAATATTCATGATACTCAGCCAGAAATACAAGATCTTTCTGAGAAGTTAAGAGAAATATTGCAAGCTTTGGATCAACTGTTCATGCCAGTACACACGTTTCAAAAAGCAGAGAAGGTCCTACAAGAAACTAAATGGAAAATTCACTATCGAAATCTGCGACATTTTTCATATTTTATAAATTCTAATTTAAACAATTTTGGAATGACATTTTCTTCTTCTTTTATTCCTATGACAGTGTCGAATTTTATTTATTATATTTTGTAAAGCTTCTGGGTAAAACTTTATTAATAAAATATGATTTTAAAATTTTTTTTGCTTATATCTAGCTTTATTTAGAACAATTCTAATCATAGCAGTATGTTTCTATTATTTATATATTGTCATATCATAAAAGACGTCATTCCCCATCTACATCATTATGTCATTCATTTCGCATATATTAGTGGAAAGCCTTTGAGATGTACATATACAGACGAATGTTGAGAATTCCATGGGTACAAAGAGTTACTAATGTTGAGGTACTTCGTCGCATGGGTAAACAAAAAGAATTACTAAGAATAATCAAAGAGAGGAAAATGCAATACTTAAGTCATGGTTTGAGAGGCGAAAGATATCAATTTATTCAATTTATACTGGAAGGAAAAGTACAGGGCAGAAGATCAGTAGGAAGACGCCAGAACTCGTGGCTAAAAGACCTAAGGAGATGGTTCAACCGCTCATCCGAAGAAATCTTTCGCGCAGCAGTTCCCAAAACTACAGTTGCCATTTGGATCGCCAACCTTCGAAAGGAGACGGCACCAAGAGAAGAAGAAGAGTAGAAAGTAAGCCACTTTGGTCCACTTTGACCTTTGACCTCTGGCGTCACAAGACCAAGTTCTTTTAACAAGTCTTGATCAGGTCTTGAACAGGTCTTGATCAGGTCTCGAACAGGTCTTGATCAGGTCTTGTGACTTTAGAGGTCGAAGGTCAAAGTGGCTTACTTTCTACATATATTTTGCATTTAGCTTCTTCCTACAATATATAAGTTGTCTTTTTTTGTGTATTGTTGTGATTGTAGAGTGCGTCCAATCAGTGGGCCATTACCTAGAATGTCATATTTGATTGCACCAGAGGTGAAGTAGTTTACATCTGATAACTTTATCCGGTTATATCTATAATTTTTGCAGTCGTCATCTAGATGCTTTATTTTACTATTTATATCGGCTCGCATTTCGATACCTTACTTAATTATAAGTGTAACGCATGTTTTGTTAAGTTCTCTGTTATCTTCTATCGTCATATATTTTTTTCTTTAAAACATTTGTCGTCGCAGTCATCTGGACGCAGCTAGAATTTTGTTTATTTGATGTTATATTTCGCTTACTGGATTAGGACTGCTCTAAGTATTTTACGTTTGGATACTGCTGCCATGAAATACAATCTTACAATCAACAAAAAGCCAAACAAAAATAAATCTTAGTGGTAAACTTATAGTTACCTGTAACAATGAGCACATTAGTAGGTAGATAGAGTAAAAGGACGCTCAAAAAAAGATAGAAATAAATAAAAAAAATGCGTAATAAAATAATAGAAAACATTAGAATCTTGCTTCTTTGTTTCTTCTAAAAAAATCTTCATTATGTAAGGATCATGGATGTACCAGAAACAATCCAGCGCGTCGACTACTAAATTGCTACTTAATTCTCATCGTTCGACAGTTACTCAAGGTACAAAACAAATTCAACAATTAGCAGTCGACATAACAGTATTTGGTGTATGGGAGGTGACGTCCACTTGAGCGTGATTAAATAGCTAATAGCTGTTACAAATTCAGTTTAAAACGTGTAATCGAAAGGAAGTAGAATGTTTATAGGGATTTAGTATAATAGAACAAGATGAGTAAGCGAAGGCCGTGATAGTTCTTGTAAAAGGTGGTGTTCGACATTCATCTTGCCAGAGGCGGCGAAATTTTATTGACCGATTTAACGAATGTCTAAGATGAACGACTTGCAATATTATTGTTCTTGTTCTTATTTACTTAATTTACTATGCAGAAACGATTAAAACATAGAAAAATATCCTCATATTCCATATGCAAAAAATGTATTTTTGATAAAATGCCCTGCATGACCTAGAAATCGCCAAAATTGAAAGCATTGGCCGGAGTATAGAGAAGATAAAATTAAATAAACAATGATTTGTAATGAAAACTAAGGTATATTCAAATTCAAATTGACAGCAAACCCTTAATCGAACTTGTTGTATATATATATATATATATATATATATATATATATATATATATATATATATATATATATATATATATATATATATATCTACAGATACAGAATTGAGCATTTTTATACATATCGCCTTCGCTGTATCAATCTATTCTGAACCTCTATATCCGTTTCCTTTTTCTGAGATTATGGTTCCTCAGTATTTGTATTCATTATAAAGCAAATTACTGAGATATTACTAGAGTATAATAGACCAGCATTTCTGTCTGATTGACTTAAAGAAAGCGTTTGACAGAGTAAGACTCAAAGATGTAATACATCTTCTGTATAATAGAGAAGGTCCCCTAAATATTATAAAAACTATCGAAAACATATACCAAAACAACAAAATGGAAGTCAGAATCGATGAACAACTTACAGAACCTATAGAAATAGGCAGCGGAATAAGACAAATAAGACAAGGGGACTCATTAAATCCCTATACTCTTCAATTTAATCATGGATGAAATCATCAAAAGCGTTAACAAAGAAAGAGGACACAGAATGGGAAACAAAGAAATAAAAATACTCTGTTACGAAGACGATGCAATATTGATAGCCCAAGATGAAGATAGTCTGCAAAGAGTGGTTTACAGATTTAACATAAGAGCAAAATAATTTAATATGACAATCCCATTTAAGAAAACTAAAACAATAGTAATCAGCAAAGAACCAACCAGATGTAAATTAGAAATTGATTAGATAAAATACCATAGAATTACACTGTCCAGCTATGGAGACCTGGACAAAGAAGTGAGAGATCAAGTTGTAACCGTTTCAAAAGATTTAAAAGAAAATCATTATAATTTCGATTATTTTTTTTTAAATAAAACTAGCAAAGAACCAACCAGATGTAAAATAGAAATTGATTAGATAAAATACCATAGAATTACACTGTTCAGCTATGGAGACCTGGACTAAGAAGTGAGAGATCAAGTTCTAACCGTTTCAAAAGATTTAAAAGAAAATCATTATAATTTCGATTATTTTTTTTTAAATAAAACTACTAACCCCATCTATCTGTCAAGTACCTGTAGCCGACTCAAGGATTCTTCTGTAATTCCCAAATATATCCGGTAGATGAGCCTATTCATCAACTTGTCACTCACGCCCAGAATCAGAGCGCCAAGATAGCGTCTCGCTCTTTTCTCTTAAGAACGTCCAACCGTTAAGACGTGTTTCCGAAGTGGGTCTCATTTAGAGGTGAGCTAAGAAATCCTTTTCTTGTCCATATTTCAGATAGATATTTATTTTTAGACCCTTATTGGAGAGGCTATAATGCTGATATATTTCTAATACATGTCTCAAGATAATACTGGTATGGAAATTTCGAAATTTGGGGTTAATATATATACATATATATATATATATATATATATATATATTCATTTTCTTTATAACTAATTCTTAATTTAATACGATACAAAGCTTTTTTGTTTATGATAATGTAAACATAAAATGGTATTTTGGTATTCCTTTGGGATGACATAACTTTTAATGTTTTCTTTTTGTTCATTACTAAGAAATAATAAAGTATAGTTTTCTTGTAAACCTTCGATAAATCTTAATTTTTTCTTTGCTCGTCCCCTTCGAGGATAAACCAGGGGTGGCGTCCAATAATAAATTATAATTTAATTGGATTGGCTTGGATTTAAGATACGATATAGTTTCTATATGTTTAAAAAACCCCGCCCAACACTCTTCGACAACGAGCGATTCTGGCCTTGCATATATCATTGTAGTATGAAGTGCTACAAAGTATAAAAAGCAAATATACTGGCAGGATGCCTTAATAACACTATATGACGAAACAGACACATTAACACTGAGATGAAGTCAAGAATTTATAAAGCCAGTGTAAGATTAATAATGACATATGCCTCAGAAATGAGACCCGACACAGACACAACACAAAGGCTACTGGAAACGGCAGAGATGAGAGTACTGGGAAGAATTACACTAAATACGCTAAGAGATCGAAAGAGAAGCGAAGACATTAGAAGAAAATGTACTGTACAGTGTATAAATCAATTGACACAAAATAGAAAAAAGAATGGAATAACCACATTAACAGAATGAAGAAGACCCGTGTCGTCAAAATAGCAAGAGCCATTAATCGGCAAAAGAAATATAGAACGACCGCGCAAAAGATGGAATAATAATCTTCCATAGAGATATTAATTTTCCAATGAACAAGCAGAATTGCTTATAATGAGGAAGAAGAAAAAGAAGTATTTGTATTGATGACATCTTTTTATTATTGCCTGTGGTAGTTGAAGATCTCTTGTCTTTCCTTCCACGTTTAAATATTCAGGTTTATTTATATTCACCGTCAGTCCCCATTCTCTTAATTCCTCCTCCAGTTATACATCTAAAATAAAATAAAATAACTCAATATTTCTAACATTCTTATCAATGTAGCAATAATTATATCCATACTGCCTGCATAAATAATATAATTTAAAACGTAACTTTAACAAAATGTGTCAACCGTAATTACATCCGGCGTAATAGCTTCACATTCTTATTTTATTACTCTCTGAAGATGGTGAACATTGCAAAATTTTCTCTTAAGATTTTGTCTATCCCCATATAAAGAAGTCCATAGGGGTCAGGTCTGGCAATCTTTGTGGCCAAAGAAAGTCCATATACCTCCCCATCACCCTATCGTTAAAATTGTGTAGGACAAAATCTCAAACATTTCTTTCTCAATGACATGTTGCTACTATATATTATTTAAAAATTGTATGAGTCTATCTTCATTCATACTGTGTCGAAAAAAATTGTCCAATAATTCGTTTTTACCAACGCCATGTCATTCATTGTTTTAAATGAATATTGATCTTGCGTTTGAATATTGAAGTAGGGATTACCATTCTTCCACCACCGTCAATTTTAAGAACTTACAGTACCATTAGATGCAAACGTTGCGTCGTCAGAGAAAATTATGTGTCATAAATCTTCCAATTCTTCTTGGATACAAGCACAAAATTCGAACCTTCCTTTGACATGTTTTTTCTTTTGCATCCTCCTATGCACATAGTTTCTCTTTAATTTATGTTTACTTCTAGTACTTATATACCGAATTGTTCTATGAGTTTTCTAATCATATGCTCCAGATCGTCGTGATTCTGTGTTATCACTATCTGATCTTCTGCGAATTACATATAATAGGGTGTATAATAGGGTTTTATTGTTGTGTAATTAAATGCCCATTCCTTCATATTTCCTTTTCCATACCTTCAATGCCTGTTTAAGGTATATTTTGAAAAGGGTTGGTGAAATGAAACAACGCTGTTTAGGCCTTTCGTTATCTTGATATTTTCTGAGAGTTTGTTCTCTATGTTTACCCGAGCTTGTGTGTTATTGTATAGCCATTTATTGGCATTTATATTGTTTATGTTAATATTGCTTAACTCTAAGGCTTCCCAGAGTCGTTTAACGGGACACTATAGCAAGCTTTTTTGAGTTCGACGTTTAGAGAAGATATCTCTTTATTCTTTCTCTTCATATTCTCTTTCGATTATACTTTTCAGTGTGTTTTATTATTTATTTTAATAAAACCTAAAGATTTGGCAGGACAGTAGGAATTGATAAGCATGTATTTAGAGTCAAAATTTATAATACATTTATTTTTGTCGTTTGAATTTATGACGCACAAATTTTACAAAAAACAGACATTGCACTCAAATTATTATTATTTACGTTTAAGATTAAGTTGGTTGTTAAAAATAATTTAAAAATAGTAAAGACTATCACCTTTTCCTAACAAAAAACAGTTACTTGTACCATCACCTGTCTATATTTGATCAATCCCTCTATTATGGTAATGACAAAAATTGTTATTCAACTAGATACCCATTGTTCGCGTTAACTACTTAACAATAATATAGAAATAGTACGCGTTTGGATTTTATTCAAGTCAAAACAATAGAGGCACCTTTCTCACGGTGCAAATTGATACAAAACGTAAGAAAATTATGGGTTTTAAAAACTTTCTTTTTCACTTCAAGAACAAATTATTTTATTTATTAAGTGGGTTGGCCCAATTTGTGATTTACAACTAAACCTAAAATCGAAGAAGTATAAGTCCTTTTAACGCTTCAACTGCCACAAAAAGTGGTTTGGACTATCAGCAAAATTTTAATAATAAACATTTTCAAATGATGAATGTATATGGAAAAATGAGTCAATACCTACAATATTAAGTTGTTTTTATTGATCTTCTGTGCCAAATTTACCATCAATAAAAATTACAATAAGATTGTGAGTATTGACTCATTTCCCATATAAAAATTAAGGAAAAAAAACGTAAATGTTGTAACAAAATGACGCTCAGTTAATGAAAACAAATCATCAAACAAAAATATATTCAAAAAACGAAGCAAAAAACATGAAAAAATGCGATTTTTCCTTTTGTCCTATAACTATTTTTCACGGGGGTATAGGTAAAGAAATTGCTTTACATTACTATCGTTTCTCTTCAAAATGTTGTTTGGTAGAAGTCTTTGCGATTCATAGTACCCGAGATAGAATTTTTTAAAGTTCGTCACTCACACCATTTTTGGGCCATTTTCCCTATTTTTCGTAAACGTTGTTGTATAACTTTTTTCTACGCAGTTTTAGGTACATGCAATGGCACATTTAATAGAAAGACAAATCATTTACCTTTGAAATGGTCTATTGTAGTATGTTTAAAGACTAATTTTAAGCCAAATATGGTTCTTCAAAGATTTATATTTTAACTTTTTTGTTAACTTTTCGTTAACTATTTTCTAAATTTCTCATTATAACTTTTTTTTCTTGTACACTTAGGTACTTGCATGAGTAAATAAAAAAGAAAGTTTATTTTCTGTAATTTAAGTTATTATTATTATCCCAGATTTAGCCATACGGCTCACACTCCCTCTAAGGGGAAAATTTACTCATCCCAGATACCTACGGTATCAAAAGGATTGAGCTCTGGTGGGACTCTTTCCATGTTATCGAGTCCTAGGTGACTTGGTATGTCGGTGTATCTCAGAAAATTTTCGTACGCATCTGAACGTCGAAAGTAACACAGCTTTCTGCATAATCTTATATAGATGTTCATTTAGACCCAGCTTTTTTATGTTTTCTAGAAGGCTCTTCGGGATGACTCCAGTGGTAGAAAGAATAATAGGTATCGTCTGGGTACTTTCCATTCTCCATTGTCTCCTGATTTGTATTTCTAGATCTCTGTACTTGGCGATCTTTTCGTTGTATTTAACACGTAAATTATTGGTGTTGGGTATCGCCACATCAATAAGTGTTGTTTGCTTAGTAATTTTATTAACTAGTATAAGATCGGGTCTATTATGGGCCACTGGTTGGTCTGTAAGCACAGTGCGGTCCCAGTATAGCTTGTAGTTGTCATTTTCAAGCATTCTATCAGGGATGTATTGATAATAAGGAAGATGGTCGGTTTGGAGAAGTCCCAGTTTGTCAGCTAGTTCTTGATGGATAATCTTTCCTACTGAGTCATGACGGTCTTTATAATCAGTACCGACAAATGCCTGGCAGCCACCGGTAAGATGTTGGATTGTTATTATTATTATTATTATTATTGTTATTTAAGTAATTCGCAGTTATTTGTATTTTCATTGTAGCTTTCTTGTAAATATTATGTATGAGCGTTCTGTATCGGGAGTCTATCCTGCAGTTGTTCATAGCTCTCTCTCTATTTCCCAAAGTTCTATGCAGTCGAATGCCTTTTCATAATCAACAAAGCCAATGTATAAGTTCAAGGGATATTCATTGGCTTTCTCTATTAGCATTCTGACTGTAAGAAAATTATCCGCTGTACTTGAACCTTTTCGGAATCCTGCCTGCTCTACCGGTTGATAGCTATCGAGCTTCGACGTTAACCTGTTAGTTATTACTCTCATAAACAGTTTGTACATTTGGGACAGCAGGGAGATTGGGCTATAGTTCTTCAGATCTCCCCTGTCTCCTTTTTTGAAGAAAAGTATTGTCAAACTTTCATTCCAATCATCTGGGACTTCTCCTCTGTAAAGACATTCGTTGAAAAGTTTTTCAATTCTTCGAGAATAATTTCACTACCCTCCTTCAACATTTCTACAAGTACATCTGAACCTGGAGCCTTATTGTTCTTTAGTTGTGCCATAGTTTGTTTTATTTCGAAGGATTCTATGTTAGAGAGTATTTCTGAGTTGACATTCGTTATCTTCCTTTGCAGTGTTATCTGGGTTCTTGTTTAAGGAATTAAATCACAGTAAAATCGAATCTTTTAGTGACATATATTAGACAGATAGTAGAAAACTTTGAAGAACCATTTCTTGCTTAAAATTAGTCTTAGAACCTTCTAAATGAAAGAAAGGCCTAGAAAATGGCCGAAAAATGGTTTGACTGGCGAACTTAGAAAAATCGTATCTTGAATACTGTGAATCTAAATACTTCTACCAAATGTCATTTTGAAGAGGAAGGCTAAGAGTTTTTTTCTGTAACTTACACCTATATGCCGTGAAAAAAAATTATGGCGTAAAAAGTAAAGTCACGCGTTTTCGCATTTCGATTGAAAATTTAATTTTGAAAAACTTTTCTACAGATGTATATGTACAAAAAATGCATAGAATTCACCCAAATGCATCAAAGTCAATAGACATACTGCATTCTTTAGCAGCAAAATTACGAGTAGTGAAAAAACTACATACCGTAGTGCCAAGGTGCATTTGCGGAGGACTTAATTGGAATCTCTCTATATTGAAACTGACGCTGATCCCAATAGTTTGACTCCACACTAGCTTTATGACTGATTTATAAACTAGATTATACGACTAATATATAAACTAAACTTAGACCCTATATTGAAGAGTTAGTTGCGATCGTTTACCTGCTAAACAATGGTTTACAGAGCTTAGGACCAAATTATTATTTCTCTTTCGTGAATATGTGTTTCTTCCACGTTAACATATGAGTGAGGCATATACTAAGGAATACGACATGGCAATTTCGAGCTATTGTTGGTCGTTTAATGACACTGATGGACATATCATTTTTGAATTGCTGAATGTCATATGGTAGAAATCAGGTGCAAATACGCTACCCTAAGGTTCAGGCTTTGTTTTAATTCACAGTTAATCCAATCTGCACTGCCTGCATACCGATCGTTATGTCTTACAAGGAAATGCCGGTTATTAAGGTAAAGCTCCTGAAAATCAGCTGTAGATAAATAAAGTATTTATTTATTGTAAATTCTAGATTGTAAATAAATGAAAAGTTAAAAAAATATCAGATAATTATCATTTCCCTTGCTAAACTTGGAACTTTGTATTTAAGGCTCGTGTTACTGGTATTTTTTACATATTCATGCTGTATAGAAATTATATGAACTGTATAATACAAGATCCTCTACAGTACATTTATACTTTTTGTAGAAATTTATAACAATATTAATAACCTGTCAAATCCTACTTTAAAAATGAAAAACTACTAATTCAAATGGCATTCCAAATTATATTGATTAAAAACACATTACTGCTGTATAGACGATTCTTCCGAATAACTAGCCACAAAGTAAAAATCACTTTCTCCGCACTTTCTTACGATAATTATTGTTATTGAATAGTTGTTACAAAAATCTAATACGACTATGTTCATTTTCTCCCCTTATTAGTAAACAACTCGCATTGCGATTGCACTACATTGGGTGAAATTTAAATTATTGTATAACAATCGTCGGTTACTTCCGACGAAATAAATAAAATAACGTTGCAAAAAGTGTGAATTTACTTCTTTCTAAACTACGATTAAAGATTAAAGGTAAAGAATCGACAAACATGTAGAGTTTTACTTGAAATCGTATAGGTAATTGCATTATATTAATGGTAATTTGACATGACGCCGACATAATTTGTGTATATCTTGATTACAAATATAAAGATTCATTTTAAATTTTTTTAGTTGATTTAAAACTAAAAAAGCCGTAATAGTGCAGTTTACTAACGACAGAAGATTATTGCAGCTAAAGAAAGTAAAGATACATGTCGCAGTTAAATTTATTAGGCATTGTGAAACTTATTTAAAATTATCTTTCTTTCCTTAACACTCTGACTGCGCATGGCTCTCATGTGAGACGCATCGTTCCTTTGTAAGATGCACATGGCTCGCTGGTGAGCCATAAGCTCGTTCAAAATAAACACAGTATAGTATTTCAACAGCATTAAAGGTACGTGTTTATAAATCTGTGAGCGTATTGTTTAGAACATAACCTACCTAAAACTATTATCCGTTTTAAGTTTTTCTTTTTTTTTGAACTAAATATGGATAATGATGTGGCAGGTAAATCAAAACAAAAAAAAAACGTAAAATACCTTTAACAGAAGAAGAACTTATTGCAGAATTCCAATGATGATGATGATTATTCAGATTTTGATATAAGTGGTCGGGACTGCGTTTGGGGTAAATCGAATTGGAAGAGCATACGGATAATGAGGAAGGTACTATAGGTAATCGATTTTTATGGTAATTTGTTACAAAATATTGATAGTATATCTATTCAAGAGTCGGAGGTTACAAATGATGTTATTGATAATATTTTGCAGTGGTCCGATATACCGTGGGAAATGAAAAAGTTTCAGTTGACTAAAAAAAGGAACTTCTACAAATAATCCCAGGCAAAAGAAACCTATCGATTATTTTTGATGATGAACTAGTAAATTTATTTGTTGAGGAAACTACTCGTTATGCTGAAGAGCTTTTTGTTCGGAAGGAATTACTGAGAAGTTCAGAGTTACACGATGGAAACCTGTTACATTCTAACAAATGTTGACTTTCTTAGCACTAGTGTTGCACACAGGAACAATAAAGTTAAATAGATTACAAGATTACTGGAAAGATCACTAAAGAGCACATGAGTCTTGACAGATTTCTATTAATCATGAGATGTCTACATTTTACCAATAATGACCAACAAAATTCTACAGATCATCTGATAAAAATTAAACCAATCATCAATTTTTTTAACAGAAAGATGGGAGCCATTTATTGTCCCGGAAAAAATTTGTCTCTGGATGAGTATGGCGTGGGCTCCTGATTTTTTGCCAGTACATCAAAAACAAACGCCATAAATACGGAATAAAGTTATACATGTTAACAAAACCAAACGGTTTAATTTTAAAAAACTTTGGGGTATACTAGAGCAGTATGGGAGGGAAAGGTCATAAAAGTAAAGTGGTTCAGTATCTATTGGAGGACTATCTAGATTCTGGACATAATTTTTACATGGACAACTTTTATGATTCATATAAATTAGCTCACTATTTAACCACACCAAGTACACACTACACTGGCACCCTCAATGTTAAACGAAAAGAAAATCCTAGAGGAGTAACAGCACAAAAATTAAAGAAAAGTGAAACAGTTGCGGCCTACTGTAATAATATATTGGTAGGAAAACTGAAAGACAAAAGGGACGTTTTGTATATATCCAACGAATTTGGAAATGACATGATTGAATATATAGACAAAAGACAACAAACGAAGAGCAAACCTGCTCCCATATTTCACTACAATAAGCATTGTTCCTACTATTCCTGCGACAGAAAGACGTTGAGGTGGTGTAAAAAATTAGGAATACATTTCCTTCAATTAATAATATTAAATTTACATTTGTTATACAATGAGTACTGAGATCATGTCACTATGATTTTCGATTCTTACCTCGCTTTTACCAAATCAACAAAATAAAATTATTACAAACAACAAAGCACCACATATTATTACTGAAATTTCTGCAGTAAGTGTTGCCGGCAAAACACAAAGAAAACGTTGTAGACAATGTTCAAAAAATAACTTACGAAAACAAACAATATATCATTGTAAAAACTGTCCGAAAAAACCTGGACTTTGTGTTCACTCTATTTTTACACAGACACAAATAATAGCACCATCAGTGCGAAAGGAAACTTTCTAAGGCCATTTAGAAGACATACTTAGAGATACTCCAAGAGGGGAGAACGTTATAATAGAACGTGTTTTTTATACACATGTAACCAACACAACACCTTCAATCGGATGGGGGCCTTCTTCAAGAGTCACTACCTCTCTCTTGATACAAAAGTAAGAATGCTGCGATGCTACGTCTTCTCTGTCTTTTTTTATGGTGTTGAATCGTGGACCTTGAACGAAGATATGTGCAGAAAACTGGAAGCATTTGAGATGTGGCTATATCGGAGAATGCTTAAGATCTCGTGGACTGACCGAACCACAAATGAGGAGGTCCTCAGAAGAATGAATAAGAATCGAGAGGTACTGACCACCATCAAATCTCGAAAGTTACAGTTATTCGGACATATTATGCGAAATGATTCCAGATATGCTCTCCTTCAAGCCATCCTGCAAGGAAAAATATTTGGAAAACGAGGTCCAGGAAGAAGAAGAACATCTTGGTAAAAGAACCTCAGAATCTGGTTCAATACAACATCTGTGCCGCTTTTCCGCGCTGTTGCAGATAAGATAAAGATTGCCATGATGATCGCCAACATTCGTAACGGATAGGCACATCAAGAAGAAGAAGAACCAACACAAAGAGGGTACGAGGCGATAGAGGAATAAACTTTGGAACTAGAAATTATGCTGGAAAACATTTAAATTCTTTTTAAATAGAATGAAGAAAAGAAGATTTAAACGTTTTAGATCATGTGTAATATTCAGTGTTTTTAGGCACATTTTAAATGCCTCACAGTTGCTGCCAAAACTGAAATACGAAATTTCATGCTATAGATTTTGCAGCTTAGGCTCTAAAAATGGAAATTCCATAGTGACTGGTCAATGGAAGTGATACAATTTATTGATCTCATAAGTATCGTAAAAAATGGCAAAAATCGCGCAACGTTTATTTATTGAACACATTTATAGAAACTGACTTCATTTACGGCAAAATGCAAAAATTGCATAGGAAAGCTGCACTCTTTACCTTTAAAACACATCTTGAATTTTGTCGATAGGACCCTCTGATCAATAGATATAGAATTTTTACCGTAGAGTTGATATAAATGTTATTTAACTTTGATTTCACACACGGGAACATTCAAAATTCCCGGTCGCTTCAAGCGTTGTTTTCGAGAGAACGGTTTATTCTAAGCAAAAAAGCTGATAACGATTTTTGTTCAACATTATCTCAGCGATATTTTTTATATGAAATATTTTTTCAGGGTATGTTTTAGGGGGAAGTCGGGGGCAGGAGTGGTAAACTTTTTGGCATCTTTTCATATGATTTTTAGAGTTTCAGTGGCATTTTCATCTCTGACCACTGGAGTAAAGAATTGATGTCAATTTTTGCTGACAGGTTAGAAGTAAGACAACAACAAAAATATGACATAAAACGCGATTTTAAATGTTATTACGTTTACTTTTACTAATTATACTCTCCAGTTTTGTCATACAGTTTTCGAAATCCCGATTATTCAAATACAGTTTTCGCAATTTTACTATATTTCTCTGTTGTTTATGTTAATAGAGTACATTAATAATATCCATAAAATATTTAGACATGATGTATGTTGAACTGAATATCAAAACAACGTAATATATTACAAATTCTCTTCTTTCATTTATAAATTTAGTAGTCAAAGTGATCACACGAGTAAAAAATAAAAAAAATTAAACAAATCGCCTTTCATTTTTTAAGTTTTTAAACCGGCACTCTACAAGGCTCATTTAGCATTCAATCGTTCATTATAGTCACTCTTGACATTTATCAGAGTGAGCTGATAGTTCATCTTAGTAAAAATGCCATTGATATAAAGGAACGGCGTATTCATGCAAATTGACGATTAAAAACCATTCGAGAGTCAAATTCTTTTGCTTCGTTTGCGACATTTCGATCCTCATGATATGAAGGTTACCCACTTCGGTGATCATTGCTATCATTGGCGTACTTATGTTTTCTAATGGACTGAATGATTTGTGAAAGTGTATGAAAACTAATGCTAGAGGCAAACTATAATGTTTTTTATAAATATTTTTACAAACTATGGTTGGTAATGATGACTCCATATAAAATGTGTCTTCCTGACTTAATAGAAGTAACGGAGAAGGTATAACGGTTATACCTTAAGAAGAATTGGCTTTTTGGATACGGTGGTGGGTAAGCTTAAGATTATTTTGAAATGTTTCAATATAATCATGTAAAACATGCCAAATCAATATATAGGGGAGCGCCGGGAGGCTTTGAACAATTTTTTAATAAACAAATACAGCATGGACATGGATAACAAATATCTAAAATTTTGAAATCATACTGGTATATATATATATATATATATATATATATATATATATATATATATATATATATATATATATGTCTCCTCACTATTTATATTTGCATAGTTTGTGTACAAATATAACCATGTGAATGAAATATTCGCATATACATACTTGAGATAATGAGTAAAAACCCTCCCGACTGACCGGGTGGGTCTAGACAATAAACGAATAAATACAAAAATATTACTAAAGGTTTTTATTTGCCACAAAAAGCTTTAGATATCAATGAAATAAACAAAACATTCATTATTAAAATAAACTGTGCTGGGAAGGACCAATGTTAAAATATATCCTATCTTTATATCTGGCACTTTGATCTGTCAAAGGATTTGATAACCTTACAATCACTTCTTCGTATGTTACAAATGCTGGCTGCTCTTCACTAACTATAAGCAGGTTGGAAGCAACTTGCTTCTTCAAAAATTTCACGGTGTAGCATACAACATCTTCAATTTTGGCGGCATAATGTCGAACCGATTTTTTCCGAACACCTTACAAACCACGAAACTATTAATTCGAAGTCCAATCTCCTTATCCTGATCTCTTCATCATTTTCCAAATCTAAATCTGAAGATGAGTCTTTGTAAATCACTTCTTCCTCATCGAAAGAAGACTCGCTTATTACTTTCCTCTTTACCATCTTTTATTTTTTTTTTTATTAATTTGTGGTGTCTCCTTTTTCAATTTCTTTTCTGCAATTGCATTGCCTTCCGGAGTATCGGTTGCTATTATGGTTGTTCTTTTTACTGGACCTTTTCTAGTTAATTTTCTTTCTGAACCTTTCGGGTATGGTTTTATTTGGGATGAAGATAAGTAATATTTCTTGTGCCCGCTATGAACTAGACTGTCGGGCTGTGACAATGCAGAGAGGCTGAATTGCGATGACCCCTCCACATTTTAATTTGAAAATTCACTTGATAAAGAAACATTGGGGTATTTTGATGTTGAAGGAACCATTCTGTCTGCTACAAACGAGTATAGAAAGTTTTCTTCACCAAAAATATTTTTATCCAATGGCCAAATTCCAGTGCAACGAAATCCAGATTTTATGTTGGAAGGAGTTGCAGATCTATCCCAAGCTTTCATACATATTGGTGCAAGGTCATAAATTGATAATGCCTTCCCTGGATGAGAGAGCATCCAGTCATCTACTCCTTGATTGAAACACCTTTTAAATGGGTCAAAAACAGTCCTATCTAATGGTTGCAATTTGTTAGATGTGTGAGGCGGAAGAGATAGAATTGTAATTCCATTATCTTTGCAGTAATCAATAGCAGAAACAGATAAATGGGATTCATGATTATCCATTAATAAAATAACTTGGCGTAACACCGAACATGAGTTACAAAATGCTCTAAAACTTTTAAAAAATTATCACTGGTCATCCATCCAGATGAATGCACTAAACCGGTTGCACCATACTCTTCTGGAATACCATTTAGCATTCTATGTTTGTCAAATTTTTTTCTTGAAAACACCCACACTGGGGGAAGTCCTGTTCCATACCAACTTTGCTTACCTTTAGTAGCAACTACTTTTTGAGTTTTTTTAACTATGGTTACGCCAGTCTCGTCCAAATTAAATATGTCTGATCCAGTGAAGCTATGCCTTTTTAGAATCTGCTCTAACTTACCTTAAAATTAACCGACTGTAGATTTATTGAAACTGGAAATTCTCGCTAAGTTTGTATTCTCCGGGGTTGGTAAGGATAGTTCAGATTGTCGACTTAAAAATCTTGTAAATCAGTCCTTCCCAACTGATTTGTTTACTTTCCAAGGCCCTGGAAATTTGACTTTGTTTTATTTCGGCAAATTCGTATGCTAATCTGTGAGTCGCTTTTGGTGTGAAACCGTGGTACATACTAGAACATCTCTCAAGGTACAACGCAAGGGAGGCTTCTATTTCATTACAAAACACTTGGCAACAAGTTACCGAGGACTTGCCATTGCAGCACTAAAAAAAAAAATGGCATGTGACAAAATGTGGAGAGAATGTCGTATTGTCAATTCATATTTCTCTAGCTTTCTTTACATACAATGCTAGTGTTTATTTTTTAACTTCATGCTATTAAGCGCTTTTTCTGATAGAAAACTTTCCAGATAAAATATCAGCTGTTGCACTTCGCATGGCTTCTTCGGGAAATCGTCCTTCGGTTAGTGGCTTAGATTTATACGGCATGTTTTCTGTAACAATTTTATAAATTAGGGAGGGTTTGGACACTTGTGAGAGGGTTCGGACAGGTTTCCATACCCTCTCTCTAGACAGTTGAGATAAATAAATACAAAATTTATTAAAGCATCTTTATATTTCGTAAAAATAATAACAAACTTTCATTATTTAGACTTACCTAATAGTAATACTCAATAAGTATCCCAAACAAAACCAGCTAATTAAAAACACAATTTCAAATTGCTAAATATTAGAATAACAGCATGAATACTAACACAGATACTAAGAATACACAAATGTTGAATAAACGCTGTTACGAAGACAAGAATTTTATTAATAGATTTTTGATTGGTCTCTTGTTTATTCCATCATCTCCTGTTTATATAAAATCGATATTAAAAAATAAAAAAGTGAAACATACTGTACAAATAAAAGTTGCTTCAGAATAGGCTATGCTACATATCATACCGATTACTAAATGACAGACCATGGTGATACTTACTGTCTTAAACATTACACGATGGAAAGTTAGTTACTCCTGCCTTTCTATCAGAAATATGATAAAATATTTTAACTAACCTTTACTAAACATTCTGTATACACGAGTCCTGATAGTATGTTAGTATTTATTTATTAACAATTTGGGTTTAAGACTAGTGGCTACTGATTCGCTCATTGTGATGGAATAATCAGAATCTTTGTGGATACCTTCATTTACCAATCGTCTTATAGTTAGCAAAGAAATTCATAACGCCTGTGCAATACGCTGAAATAAACAGTACGTAAAACAATTTTATTTTCAGCATCATTTTAAACTTACCTCGTGAACAGCAGAAACTGGTAATAAAGTTTGTCCAGCTTCCTTTTCTAATTGAAAATAGTTCAGTAATTTTAGTATCAGTACTTGTTCCTTTTCCGTATATCTTGGCATTTTTAAAATATTTTAATGAACAAATAAATAATCCAAAACATAAAATAATGCACAGCGCTGTGAAATAATTTCAATTTAATTGATTGGCTATAGAAAGCGCGCATTTTAAATATCAACGAATCAAACGTAGGTTAAGAATGGACCGCTTGTCTATGTAACGCTGCAATATTTTTGTATTTAATCACGGAACTACCGCTTTTTCCGTCACCAACGTTTATCCAACTTAATGCGTTAGAAAGAAATCGAAAAACTGTGACGCACTGAAAGAAGGCTCTGAGAAGAACTTTATATACTTTACCTTACACGCTACCTACCTTGGCGCTATGAATCCTCTTCCACCTGTCTGTAGATCTTTCTTTAAATCGTAATGTAGTTATTTCTTTCGTATCCTTGCTCTAAGTCATCGGCGTTCCAGTTTTTGGGGATAAGACTTTTATTTTCCTTGATTGGACCATATGTCCCAGGTGACATCCATCTTAATCTAGCATTTTTGATTTCAGCTATAATATTAAGCTCCCCATAAAGCACACTAAGCTCTACGTTTATGTTTGTACAACATTGTGTTCTTTCTCTTACTATCCGGTAGATTTTTCTCATGATTTTCGGTTCATATGAGAATCAGATCCGCAGTAGAGTACCGCTGGCCTTAGAATAGTGCGATACAATTTTTTTTATAATTCATTGATTCTTTGATAAGGTATAGAAGTGAATCTTCTCAAGAAATGCCTCTTTTCAAAATATGGCTTCATAAGCTAATCAGCATATTGCAAAGTATGTTTTTGACCAATAAAAAAGAAGATGACGTCTGTTATTTTAGTTAATACTGTTGAAGCTTTATTGTTAGTAGAGATTTTTGTCGGTATCTCGCTATTATATATCTAAGAACTTATTTCCTTTTCATAGTTTATCTACCTAAGAACCTTAAGTTTTTTCTGTTACCTTAAGTTTCTTCTTCTCATTGCGCCGTCTCCTTTCGAAGGTTGGCGATCCAAATGGCAATTGTAGTTTTGGAAACTGCTGCGCGAAAGATCTCTGCGGATGAGCGGTCGAACCATCTCCTCAGGTCTTTCAGCCACGAGTTCTGGCGTCTTCCTACTGATCTTTTGCCCTGTACTTTTCCTTCCAGTATAACTTGAAGTAATTCATATCTTTCGCCTCTCAGCACATGACCCAAGTATTGCATTTTCCTCTCTTTGATTATTCTTAGTAATTCTTTTTGTTTACACATGCGACGAAGTACCTCAACATTAGTAACTCTTTGTACCCATGGAATCCTCAACATTCGTCTGTATATATACATCTCAAAGGCATCTATTCTTTTTTCTACTTCAGAGTCCATTGTCCAACTTTCACAGCCATACAGTAAGACAGAAAAAATGTAACATCTGATCATTCGGATTCTAAGCTGTAGACTAAGGTCTGATCTTGTAAAAAATGTTTTAATCCTCATGAATGTTTTCCTTGCTTGTTCGATTCTTGACAGGATTTCTTTTTTTGGATTACACTGACTATTTATATTTGTTCCCAAATATTTTATGGAATTTACCTGTTCTATTATTTGACCCTTGGCATACACCTGTACGTTTATTGGTGTCTTTGAAAATACTAAAGTTTTAGTTTTGGAAACGTTTAGATGTAAACCGAACATTTCGCTGTGGTGAACTACCGCATTTATTATATTTTGTAGTTCTTGTGCGTTGCTTGCTATTAAGACGGTATCATCAGCATATCTGATGTTGTCTATGCTGATTCCGTTAATCTTAATTCCGCCTTGGACCTCGTCTAATGCTTCTCTGAATATAGACTCCGAATACAAATTAAAGAGTAGCGGTGATAAGACGCAACCCTGTCTCACTCCTCGTCGGATTTGTATGTCTTCGGATGTTGTGTGCTCTATTTCAATTGTTGCCGTTTGGTGCCAGTATAGTTCTGAGATAATTCGCAAGTCTTGTTCGTCAACTCCAGTTGTTCTCAGAATTTCGATCATCTTTTGATGGTTAACGCAGTCAAATGCTTTTCGATAGTCAATAAAACATGCATATACATCCACACCTTAAGTTTAGTGACAATTAATGGCAAAAACGGATTCGTCTTCATATTATAACATATGGTTTTTTTAGGAGGCATGTCTACTAAGTCGACTTAACAGATAGACCATGCTTACAGGATTTGTTGCGCTTGTTTTATTGTCATTAAGTATGAATTTTACTTCATTAATGAATGTCATTAGAAGTGAAAACTGTCTACAAAAGAACATTTCTTTTATTTGAATTGCTTTTATAATTATCGTAGATCCAAGATCAATATTTCAAATTACATAGCAATTTTCAAAAGATCATTATCTTGTGCGCGATATAACTCGATCAATGACATAACCTGTTCGTTGATCCAGTTCATTTTGCATAAACATTTGATAAAAACAGAGGCCAGAGCTATAGCAATGGCTTTTGCATTTCTGTTCTTCGATTCCTTTATTCTATACAGCTTTGCCCATAGCCTTGGCCAATAAGCCAAGCCTACATAGTGAAAATCTCTACATGGTTGTAAATTTAGTTTCTAATATCTCCATTATAATCTTTTTGGTGCTTGAGATAACAAAGGATCATAAAAGATTTAGGTATAAAAATAAAAAATCAAAACAATTATCAACATTAGGTATATATATTTCTTAACTACAAAAGTAGTTCAGGAAGCTGCTAAGATTTAAGACAATTTCATATATATTTAACAATTAAATTATAACAAAAAAATCAATTACTGCCTAATTCTACATTTGGATCTATATTTAACTATGTACAATTTAACAACTGAGCAACATTTCACGAATTAAATTTTTTATTTCTTGCGATGAAATGTCACGATACCAAAACTAAAAATATTTGAAACTTCATGATCTCCATTTTCCATCATATTTAGGCATAAAAACGAAAAATAGTGTTGATATAATATATACCAATGGCTTCCTCCTTGAAACCTCGTTTTTAAATGTGATTTTTACAACTTTTAAAACGGTTTTACCCCTATAACAGAGGCCCTTTATAAGACGAAGCTCTGAAGATGGCACGTGACATACTGAAAGTCCTTAGCTGATTCCAATAAAAATTTACACACTATCAAGTGTTTTTTTTTGGGAACATACAGCTCTTTGATCTATATTTTAGAAGTATGTACAAGTCATACAGTCTTTTTCCAATTTCAATAATTTCACCTGTTATTCACCTCAAAAGAAATTACAGTTGAAAATCAGCAACATGAATGTTCGCAAACACCAGGTATCGACAAGATCACCCTCAAGAAGATAAAAAGCTGTCAAAAACAAGTCTAGTGGTAATCACTTAAATATCCATCAATCAAACCTTATGCGAAAAGTAGAGAAATTCTTATATTAAGGACATCAACAAAAAAGAAATGTCAAGCATCATGACAGACTATTATTCCATCCAAATACCCTTCTGCAACCATAAAAAGATGGAAGATACAATAGATGTTGCTCAGCAAACCCAACAAAAACCTAAGTAGAACTTTGGAGAAATAATTCATCACGCAACTTCTTTTTTGACTTGTTGTCTCCTCTCAGAAGGTTGGTAACCAAAATAACGATTTGAATATTGGATGCCACTGCTCTGAACAGTTCTATATAACTACAGTTGTACCACGTTCTTAGATCGTTTAGACAAGAAACGCGTCTTCAAACTTGGCTTCTTCGTCCTCGTATTTTCCCTGGCATAATCACCTCCAGCAATTCGTAGCGTTTATCTCTCATAACATGGCCCAGATATTGCAACTTTCTAATTTTGATGTTGTTTGGGACTTCTTTTTGATTTCTCATTGCTTCAAATACTACATCGTTTGTAACTCTCTACACCCAGATTTTTCTAAGGATTCTTCTGTAAGCCCATATTTCGAAAGCCTCAAAATCTTTCGGCGATCTGTTTATTTAGCGTCCATGCCTCCAGTCCATATAGTAGGACAGAGAACAGGTAACACCTCAAAAGTCTAACTGCGAATTCGATCGAAAAATCTCTGTTACACAGAAAAGATTTCATTTTGGTGAATGACTAAACTAAACATTAAAAAGTAGTAGGGCAAAAATTTCTATTCTCCGGGATAAAATTGAAAGAGACCTATTCGTATTGGATGAAAATCTCAGAAGTGATATTCTCAAATAATTTGTACAGTCTGAAGGACTTTTTGTAGTGTTTCATAGGCGTCGATGAAACCAGAGTGCATCATTATGTTTACGAAATAAAAGGTAAGACTGAATAAGGAACATAAAGCTACTTTGCTACCAATACAGAAGGAGAAACGGTTATGGAAACTGTGTTTTCCAATTCCCATGAAATTATCTTGGTCAAAATTCCAATTAAAATAAGTAAAACGATAAATGGGTAGCATTATAGCAAAATAAACGGGAACTGGTCTCATTTGATAACGAGTAAAGTGCTTATCCTTGAGGATATCCCGCAAGTCTGCAATTGTATAGAAAAAGTAGTTGATAATTTGGAATATTGATAGAAGTTTAATGAGCGGGTGTAGATCATTTGGAAAGTTAAAATGTTTTTTGTTGAAACAAAAAATTACGTCTTCGTTGTAAGGTCACGTACTCCATCTTCCGATTAGAATTATAATTATTTGTCTGAATATAAGTAGACTCTTGTTTCTAAGTCTATGAAGTGTACATAAGAAATTTGTCTTTTTGTGTTCAAATGATCAATCTTAAAGGTTCTTCGTATTTTGTCCCATGTAATATTTTGGATATATGAATGGTTAACAAAAATACTTTATTGATTCAAAATAAGAGCTTTGCGCTACCTTTATTAAAAATCACTTAAACATAAAATTCTTAATCACCAACTTGAGACGTAATTTTGTCCGTTCACCGTCTAAAAAAAGTCTCGACGATCATTGATGAGTAATGGAAGTCGTGAACTTTCGCACATTTTTGTTTCTACGATAGTTGTTTCCTAAACATTAGAGTAGGTATTTAAAAATTAGTAGCATGTTTTCAAGGACTTTCGCGATGAGTAAATATTATCAAAGGTCAAAAGACAATTGTTTATGGAGGTACAAAATTTATTATCAAATTCAATCAATGTTCAGATGAGCTTTAAACGATAGGTTTTTTCGGTTTTATGTGTGCTCCAAAACATGTTACTAATGTCACATACCTTTTTATGTACAAATAAAATTATTGCTATTTTAGAAGCATGTCCAAAATTATCTTACCCGATTTGCTGGCGTTTATAAAATATTTTAGAGTGCCTTTTTAAAAAGAAGTCAATAAATATTAATTGTACGATTGAGATGGTGTAGTAAACTCAAAAAAGTATAATTTCAGTGGCGGAAATATAATATGATGCTACCTATCCGAGAAAATTCATTTTATTTTGGATCTTTGTCCTTATTAAATATATATGTACATTTTACATTGTAACACAAGTTGCAGAAAGTGCTCGGTTACCATAATTTCGAATTTATGTGTCAAAACAGTGTTTGGTCATTTCGACTAGGGCTTCAGTAATACAGTGCAAGTCAACATTTTGCGTTTTTATGGATTTTTGACTTTTAAACCTTTTTATAACTAAAAACCCTATTGCATTCTATACAGCCATTGCGATATTGTTCGGAATGTGCTAAGACCCTTCACGATTAGCATTGAAGAGGAATTATGGTTGTAAAAAGATTTAAATACCTGAAACCTAACAAAGAAGTAATTCAAGTTACTGATACGAAATATATTTTACGATTATTGACAAATTTTGGTTATGTTCTGCCGATGAACGATCAACTCAATTGAACAATAGAAACTTGGATACAAAGATGCATGTCAATGATTCTTAAAGACTTAAATGTACAAAAAACTGGGATGTGGCTCTACGGGAATTACCGAGAAGGGTAAGCATAGCTTTGTTATCGTCTATGCACGAAGCGATGGTTTTTAATTTAATTTAATTCAATCCATTTATTTTATTTTATTTTAGTTTATTTTATTAAGATATACGCATGGCACTGCGTTTGCTACTCTACGTAGTGTGTCGCTACATTACTTTTATTTTGTTTTGATTTTTTCACACCTCTGCGAGATCTATTTCGTCGATCAATGCACTCCTTCCGTAGGCCGCGATAAGAAAGCTATGCTTCCAAAATATCTTATATACAACATAGATTCAGAGGAGAACGGTATGAAATACTGCATGAGATAGATATGAAACTGGGAAACATTCGAAATTTTACCGAAAATCGAAACACAGAACAAATTTTTCATATGGAAAAATACCGCGAAGCCTTGGCCACGTTGATCACCAACTTCTTATTCTGATAAGACACGAAACAAAGAATCATTATCGACTTCAAACAAACACTATTACCTTTTTCACTTAAAATTATTTCTTATTAAATACGATATTAAATGCAGAAATATATCAAATGACCCAGTAATACAACTAAAGGTATTATATCAAGTAAAATATAGATCATCAACCAGCAGGATGAGAAGAATATAAGGATCTCGAGGGGAAGAACAAATAAAGATAATTCGGAAACCAAAGATTACAGCGAAAATACGAGGCCAAAGAGTTGGGACACATCGTACCGCGCCAAAAAATAAAATATCACACGAATACTAAATGAGGAAGAAATAGGGAGAAAGAGGACACCAAATAAAGAAATGGTTGAAAATTGTGCAGAAAAATGAAAGAATTAGCGTGAGGGATTGGAAAGAAAAGCAAGGGACCAGAAGGAATGAAAGAAAACATAAGCAATGTAGCTATAGACGGGAATGATCCTGATTTCCTGGAAGGACCATATATCCAATGAAGAATGATTAAGAAGATTACATAGATATGGAAGTATTTCAAACAGTTTAAAAATGCAAACTCAAAATATGGGCCTTGTAATGCGAAACAAAAACAGATGTGAAGTGGTAAAAGTATATGTATATGTCAGAAGTTATGCTGGAAAAGGAAGAACCTCCGGTTGAAGAAAGTCAGGACGTAGTTTCAAACTAATACTACAAATCATTTCCGTGCTGCTGTTGATAATATAAGAATGGACATGGTCGGTAAAATGAAGATGTTTAAAGATAAATCAGAGCATAAAGATGTCAAATTTTCTAGAAAGAGTAGACATTATTAAACTGTATTTCAAAAATAAAAAATGTGAACAGAGCCGCATAGTTATTCAAGTAACATCCAACTGACAGACATTTTAAATAAAATCATTAGTGAATTAGTGGCTAAATTTCGGAAAGTTGATATTGTTCAAAATAAATAAAGACGAGGTTAAAATTCAGTATTAAATAAATCTGTGAAAGTATTAGTAGCGAACAAGTTGCAATGGAAGTATCATAGGCATTATGCAAGTGACGAACAACAGAGGTCCGTACGAGTATTAAAAAAGTTGGTTATGTGTGTAGCATTCAATTATTGCAAGAACCGAGACAATTTAACATTGCTTGCAATTTTCGGGAATTGTAATTAAACAAGCAAGCATTCATTATGAAAAATTTTAAGGGTATTGGTCACCCCATTACGGGTCACCCCATTAGACCATTTATGTGGGTCTAAAAAGGAGGCTGCAAACGCAAAAAAACCTCAACGTACTCCAGATTTTTGTCGAAAAGATAGTTTTCTGGCAGTTATACCTTCAGCTACGTTTTCGATAGTCTACCCTGTAGAAATTCTTCTTCTTCTACTTCTTGGAGATCTTTCGATATGTTTAATTCTGAAGCTGCCCCTGGTTAATTTCCTGGGAGTTAGATTGCCAACTATCCCTCCATCTTTTAGGTGGTCTTCCGGGAGGTCTTGAACCGAGCGGATTGTTTTCTAGGGCAATTTTTTGGGAGTCTATTCTCATCCATTCGTCTTACATGATTGTACCATATCCTCTTACGCTGCCTTCCTCATCTTACAATATCTTGAATTTTGCACTGCTCTCTGACGTTTGTATTTCTCACCCTGTTTCTTGTTCTCACCCTTGTTTTGCCCACTATTGTGCTTAGAGTTTTTTTTTATTTCGGCAACCCTTAGCATCTGTTTCATTTTGTTGGTATCTTCGCGCACTTCTATGCCATATGTCATGATCGGTAAGCCTTGTAGATTCTAATTTTACTATCTGTGCGCACATACGGATTTGACCAGACTATCTCTCGCAGACATCCAGACAATGCGGATTTTTTGTTAATCTGACTCCTTAGGTCCTTTATTAGGTCGTGTGTGTTTGATATATCTATGCCCAGATTTCTGAATTGCATCACCTGTTCTATGGGGTTGTTCTCAACTACTAACTTACATCTGAGCGGATCTTTTGCTATTGTCATACATTTAGTTGTGTTGATAGAAATGGTCATATTTAGTTGGCGGCTTATTTGAAAGTCTCTGAAGATAATCTTCTGATTCGGCAATAATTGCTGCATCATCTACGTAACACACCATACCAATTCTTTTATTGCCCATTCTGTATCCGAGATTGCGAGATATTATTTGTTTATAATTTTGCCCATGAGTAGGTTAAACAAGAAGGGGCTTAAACTGTCGCCTTGTCTAATTAGTTCGCTCTGATAACAACTCAGTAGTGTTATTAGTGACTTGTAAAATATTACTTTGCAATACCAGTCTGCCAAATATACTTTACTTTTTGTGTCAATAAAGCTTTCATATCTTAAATTCTGATTTATCTAAATCCTTGTGCACTAATTTCCAAATTGAATAAAAATCTCCTAAGAGTGATAGGTGCTATTCATTCTAAGTTCATTTAAGTTTTCACTACCATCTCATTCTTGTTAAAGTACAATACTATCCCAATATTTAGATACACAATCTTAAATGAGGCACATCAACAAACTATATGCAGATAAAACGCAATATAATTTTGTTTTATTCTAACGCTATGAGAACATTATTTATGTAAAATGTAAAACAATGTTATTTTCTAATTTACACTTAAATTATCAACTAAACTATAATTTTTCCACAAAAGTGGTTCGGTAAGTCAGTTAAATTATACGGTTGAAGACATAACAGTTCTTAAAATTATCTGGTCGAATATGTTAGTCGATAAATAATTAAAATTAAACAAATAAACAGTAATATTTTAAATATACTGTAGCATTTTTTTCCACTCTGTATAAAGTTTAAATTTGCGTCATACAAAACACTTAGAATTTTGATTACTCTAAATGTTTATTTACACAGCGATCGCTGGTTTTTTTAATTCATTTTCTCTATAAAACTCATAAGTTCCTATAAAACACTTTTAAATTGCGTCTTAAAATCTTCGAACGAGAGTAAACAAAATCCAATTATTTACATTGGAAAACACAGCTAGAAGAATCATAAGTGTTTGTTCGGGATACGCCTGGAAGGTAGAGGGTCGAAGGTTAAAACAGCTTTGATTGTCGCGAAAAAAAATTAGAAAGGATTCCCATTTACACCGTAAGGGAGTCAAGTCGAATTGAGGCATGGCAGTGAGTGTAGTGGTACCTGGATTGACCCAATACAAGCGATTCTAGATTATGTCTTTTGCAGGATAGTTAATTATAGTATGCAGTAATACCTGAAAGTAGTTGCAGTGTAGTTAACTCTCAGTTTCGATGAAAGCATAATTCACTGTAAGTTCTTATCCTTTTCATATTCTTTCCTTGTAAGTTCCAATTTTATCTACTTCCCTTTCAGTTAGTACGATTCCCTTTTTTTACAATCTTTCTGACTTCAGTATCCCCCGTCTAGTGATCCGTTGACACACTTCCCAACGCTCACCACTGTGTCCTTTAAAACACATGAGTGCCGGTTTGCATAGTGAAAGTTTTTAAACCCGGAATTCTTGATCTAACTTAAATTCCAAGTCTAAACTTCACCTTGGGTTAAGTTTTACGTTACTAAAAACAACGCCCAACTTCTGGGCATTCTTTCTACCCATCCAGGTTTAATAACACCACTTTACGTTTTACTTTAAGAATCGACTAATTGGTTAAGTCCGCAATAAAAAAACCGACAATACACACTCGTTTATTCCTTCAGATTCACGTTTTCTATTTGTTTTGATTTAGTGCAGTTTTATTTTAGTAGAAACTATTCACTGCCCTCAAGACGCAATCATAAATCCAGTTAAGTCATTCTTAACTGCCGTTTATATAGTATATAGATCAGATCATCGGTCACTAAAATCATTATACGATTATGAGAAACAAAATATGGATTTATGTCCAATAATATAGATTTTGATTTAAACATCTTCAGAAGCTTTTTAAAATTTCGCGAGAAGATTAAACAAAACTCATAAAAGAGTTACTCAATATCGCCACCAATGAATCCAAATCATAAGATGACTTAGTAAATGTACCTTTTCGAAAATTCGATTATCAAATTCGTAGACATTATACTAACGAAGAAGACTTTGATAACTGCACTGAAGCCAAAAACCTCTATAAACTAGGCGACAGCTTTTATCTTCACAAGGAAATTGCTGGAATATTCAACAGAAAGCAAGTACAAAGACCGGCAAGAAAAAACGACCAAATTAAATTAATATTAGAAGCCCAAGACATATTTAATACCTGGAAAATATACACATACAATTTGTTCAACGGTCACAGAACAAAAAACCTACCACAATTGGAAGACCATTTGAGTGACCCGGAAAACAAAAATTGGAAAGTTACAATATTTCGGCCATGTAAGACATCCCGAGAAGTATAACCCTCTACACCTCATAATACAGGTCAAAATCAACGGAAGAAGGAGTCCAAGCCAAAGAAGAACATCCTGACTCCAAAATCTTCAAGAGTGGTACATCTGCTAGTCTGTTTCGAGCTGCCGTAAACAAAGTTATTATTGTCAATATAATCGACAACGTTCGATAATTGGACAGGGTACTGAAAGAATAGAAGAATTGCCGTTACTTTACTTTTATCATCCTACCCAAAACTCCACAGCGAAATTCTGTAAACACTACCAGCCTAATGAACTACGTTTTAAAACTTTTTTCAGAATATTACATACAAGATTAAGAAATGTGAAGAAACTAGTAGCTGGAGTCAGTTGAACTCAGTCCAGAGTGGCCATCTTTAGCATACATTATGAGTTTTGGCGACCGAAGTGATATAAATATCTTCTTAGTAGGAACCACACAATCAATGGAGATTCCAATAGACATTAGGTCTGCAAAACCAGTAGGAAAAGAGGTTGGTGGTGCTAATACGGAACTGTCGATACCCTTCGAAAATACTCTTACAATATTTCAAGCAGAACTGTTAGCAATAGATAGTTGTGCTCAAGAGTGTCTGAAGAAACACCGAAATTCATTCAAAAGATTTAATAGATCAGACAGCCAAGCTGCATTGAATTCTCTTAAGTCTGCAGGTTATGCGTTCGTAACAGCTTGGAAATGAAAACAGCCTCTTAAGCAACTGGCAAAGCTCAACAAAGTAACTCTATTATGGGTGCCAAGGCATAGAGGAATTATCGATAACGAGATTTTTATAATCTCGCTAAAGATAGAGCTAATACACCTCCTATGGGATCCGAACCATTCTGCAGTATAGTAATAAGCCATGTAGTGAAAGATGTCCAAATATTGAAAAAGTAACTTAATATACCTTACCTATGAGAGACCAAGAGCAAGAAAAACTGATGTGTCTGTAAGCAACTATTTTTAAATTTGTTTTCTGACTTGTGTATGGTCAACGTGGGACGTCAGGCATTAGGCAAAGCTCGTATATTTAATTTTTCTTATTTATAAGTTACAAAAAGAAGTTAAAGGAAACAGAATTTACCAAATTAATCAGCAATCAAGGTTATCCAGAGTCATCCAGTCAGATATTTTTAAAAAATATTCTAATACTGTCGTGAATATCTTATGAAATCTCTTTGTCTTAAGTTAAAATATTATATAAATCAGAATTAATTGTAATGAAATTACATTTTACGTTTGTTTTTGATGATTCGATTTCCACTGCTGAAATCGTTTTCAAAAAAGATTATTGTAACAATAAGGAGTTATTTTACCCTTTATTAATTGGATCTTTGTTTTACCAGTTTGACAGATGCTTTAGTTGGCCTCGATCTTGTAGAAAAATAGCCATATGTTAAGTTGAAAATTCTGATAGTTATGTTGTACTCTCAGGTTGATATTAAATTCTGATATTTTGAGTGTTTATGTATTCTGTATAATTGTAGATGATGTGTAGCTGACCTATTTAGCCATTAATGTTGGTATGTTCTTTTGCTGACTTTTTCTTTTAGCATTGGTAACATAGCCTGCGACATTCTGTTGAAGGATTTGCTACACATTGTTCTTCATTAAGTAAGATGAGAGTTACTTCTTCCATTTTTCTCTTTTTCAGACATGTTTGCATACTTGGGATCTGTCGAAATCTCTGTTTTAATGTTTGATTCATGCCTGTTTATCCCGATACTTAGTGATCTGGCGGTCTCTCCCATATAAACATAATTCAGCAATTGTGGTTTAATAACATATAAATACAATATTTAACATTCATGAATCGTCTTATTGGTATATGTTGTAATATTGTTTTATTCATTCTTGTATGTTATTATATTTTGGTCGATAGATGGTAGTTATATTGCTCATATAGACAGATAATGTTCAAATGCATTGGTATGTGAAATAGCTTAATTTTTGCGTCCTTTCGTGTAACAATTTTGAACTAAATAAGATTTATCGACTAACAAATCCTATTTTGGGTAAAATAAAACTTTAATCTACTCGCCAAAAACTAGGTAAATAATAACAATATTCTTAATTACAAGATTATAAAATATTTATCCGATAATTCCCTGATTTGTTGTTAGATTTCAAACTTACTAAAGAATCTCCAATATTTTTGATTTCAGATTTATTTTACCCCTATTATTTTGAACATTTTTGCGTACACCGCTTTCTGTGGAGTAAACTTACCGCTACAAATAATAAAATTGCAGTTTATATTGCATAAACATAATACTACTTACGTTTGAGAGTATCACAATTTTAGGTACAATCTACTACTTAAAAAATGACGCACTACGCCCAATGGAACGAAACCTACTGGTAAAAAATGAAGATATTAAAACATTTCTTAACTTAAAGTTCAAAATAAAATTGATTGAAGGTATACAAGGTGCCCGAAATTAAAGCAACAAAAAAAGTACATAACTTTATAGCGATGCTCTAATTTGGAGACTCTAAATCGAAATTTCCAACGGGTTATAGACCAAGGCTGAACATTTGAAAATTGTAAAAAGTGAAAAAAAAATAGTAACAGGATGGAACTCATTGGAAATTTGATTTTGGATTTAAAAATAGGACCATTAGTCTAAAAAATAAACATGTTTAACTTTTTTACTTTTCAACTTTTTAAACGCAATTCTTAACAAAATCAAAAATAGTTTTTTAATAAAATATTACATTTTAAAAATTAAAAGCCAGAACATTAACATAAAGCCTTTATTTTATTGGTTGTGAGTTATTACCAACTGGATATTTAATAAAAGCTGATACACCAAAAGGAAACAATTTCCAGAATATGATTAAGTTATTTTAAATTTTATTCGGCTCGTCGTTTTTTCAAAGGATATTTTGACATCCATATTAATGTTCCAGTGGGCTTCGTTACTTGAGCGTGACACACCCTGTATATTACTCTTAACAATACAACTTTGGTATTTTTTAAGGTACTTATCTAAGGTATTTGCATTAACTGTTATCTACAAAAACGATGATTTTGCACGGAAATATACAATAAAACACTTAAAATTATATAGTTGCTTTATTACTGATAAGTTATTTTGTACAAATAGTTCAGGAAAAACCAACCATTTTATTTTTTCTCCAACTTTTATAATTTATCGCTTTTTGTACATCGCTTTAGAACGTATTTATTTATTTTTTCATTCTCTTGGTCTAATATTTTGGAATTTATTTTATGATACAGTAAAACCTATATATAAAACTGAATCGCATATTCGTAAACCAATTATCCGGCAAATATAGTATTTCCAAAATTAACAGTAATCAGCAAAATCTGATACAGTACGTTAAGTTTTGAATTAGATAACTCCCGGAGGTAATTGTAATTCCCGATCTCCTCCAATACCACGACCGAAAATCAGAAAATCATTGAAAATCTTTTAGTAGCACGTAATAGCGAATGGGATGCACATCTCCGTCATTCGAATTCGATGTTACTTTGCCTTACGTATTCCCGGTTCATTTTTAGAGTACATAAACTCGATAAAAATACACTGACCTTTATAAGGCATTTGTATGGATTTTTTAATAATGTGAACATTTTTTTGTTGTTGAATTTAAAATAAAAGTACATTTCTTTAAAAAGATAAAACAAAAAATATACTCTTATTGAAAATAAAAAATAATTCCTAATAAAACAAGAAATAATTCTTTATGCCCTTCAGAAATGATTCAAATTCACTTTTAACGTACTGTATTAATAGGATTCCATGTAGACGAGTGCAGAGAAAAATAAACAAGAGAAAAACTACCAAAATAGATCTTCAAACGAAATGTTCGAAGAACGGATTTAAAGAATTGTGAATATTATAAAGAAACGGTGTTTCTAATGTTTAATTCTGAAGAATATATTAATATTAAAAGTTTTAAAAGATATGTACAAACAATTATACAAAATATATCGAAAAATCATGGAAAAAGTACAAAATAGGATAAAGCATTCCGTGTGAAAATAAATGAAACGAAAATGATCAAGAACTTTTATTAAAATTGAAGACGAGGCAAGTGAAATAGGGAACTTTTTTACAGCAGGTTCTATTATTGTTGACATATTAAACGTTTCTTTACACTATCTTCTTACGCTGTATCTATTCTATGCGAGTAAATAAATGCAAGATATAATTCAAAAGGCTAATTTAAATTAAACAAAAAATTCAGTTAATTGTGGTTGTTGGGATGTTGGAATTAGTACCTATCACAAACCACTTACGGTGAACAATAAACAATCCTTTTCGACCCACTGTGAATCTTATAAATTCTCCAATTCCCTCGTATTTTCAATTCGAAATTATGGACCTAATGTAATAACGGACATACGAGGTCTGGACATTAACTTCCGGGACTGATTTTACCGATTTATGTTTAAGGATTTTTTTACCTGTGTAGCAAAAACAATGAAATAAAAGGGACATGAAATGAAAGATATTCTTGACCTTGGGTAAAAATTTCAAGAAGCTGTAATAAACAGTCCCGTTGTAATCATCGAATAAAAAGGAGAAAAAAAATTTTGTTAAAACTTGGAAGTCCACGTCGGAAATCTATGAAACTTTACCGTGTTTATTATGAGGATTATGGCCTATTCTACGCCAGAGTTTCCACTAGTACAAACATTTTAAGAAGGAGGGGCAGGATATTGAATATGACGAACAAACCGGGCGGCCTGTGACTTCAAAAAGTGACTTAAACGTTCGAAAAGTAATCAAAATAGTTACAAAAGAACGTAGATTAAGTATTAGGGCCATTACTGAATATTTGAACATTAATTGTCCAACTGTGAGACACGTTTTGCATTAAAAACTAATCATAAGGAAAGTGTGTGCTAAGCGTCGTCCAGATTCACTATTAACGGCGAAACATAAGATGCATCATAAAAACATTTATTCTGACACCCAGACTTTGTGTCAAGGGATTTTTGTATGGATTTTTTAATACGACCCTGAAACCTAAGCAATAATCCATGCTGTGGAAGACTCCAAACTCTCTAAGAGTCAAAAAAAGCATGAATGAGCAATTTTTGGATACACGAGGTGTAGTTGACATCGACACAAGGCCAGACAGTTAATCCATACTACTATTTGGTGGTCTTACAATCATTCGTAAAGTAAGAAAATTTTTAAAAAAAGGTGCCTGAAATGTGGAAAGAGAACTCCTGGATACTCCATTACGACAGAGCGCACTCTTTCAAATACTATTTGGCCAAAAATTAGGTCACAGTCATGAAGCATCCGCCCTATTCGCCACCCTTCTACGACTTTTAGGCCAAAAATCAAATTCTACTGAAAAGGAATCCGATAATAGTCATTAGAAGACGTAAAAAGAGATCGGTGCAGGCTATTCAACAGCCTATCGAAAGATGAGCTGCAGCACTGTTTCGCATAGTGAAGGGGAAAACTAAAAAAACTTGCTAAATAAAGATGTTATATCAACCGTTTCGGAACTTAAATACCATAGTACATTACAGTTCTGTAAATCTTGCAAAAAAAACTCCTTAACGACTTTAGTTTGCACATTCCAACAAAATTTCAAACGCATGTTAGAAGTACTTAGGAAAACACATATTTGTTTGCATTTTCATATCCGATATATCAAAAACTACCACTCACTTTTCCCAAGTGACTAGTCAGAAGCCTACAGAAATATTCTTGTTCTTATCAATCCAGTATTCTGGTGATACTATGAGCAATGAAAACTAAGAAATAAATCTGATATCAACATTTTTTATATTTGAATTAAAGGAGGTGTTGGTACAGACCATAAACATGGTTCTTCTTCATATACCTCAATACCATACCAATCTCGTAAGTTCTTCAAACATGAAGTCTTTCTTTCGTCGTGGTCTTCGTTTGCCTGCTATTTTCTCTTTCATATTTTGTGGCAACCAATATTTAGGGCCTCTCATTACATGTCCGAAGTACTCCAGTTTTCTCTTCTTGACGCTTTTTAAAATATCGTCTTGGATTTCGCTAGTGTGATCTCTGGCATGAGCTCTGAATCCTGGTTGATGATTTTGCGTGATGCAGCGGCTTCAAAGTTCGTTTGGTCTTCTCTTTGACTTGTGTAGTAGTTCTTCTCTATTTGATGTGGTGATTTGGTGGGATGTATAAACTGCAGTAATGGAAATTGAGTTAGCATAAAAAACTACTTATGTCTGATTCGATTTATTCATAATTAAGAGCTTTTCCTGTAATAGTTTCGACCTAACATATAATGAAATTAAAAGCTTAATCTCTTCTTCAACTCCTAATACGCGCCGAGAATATATTTCGGCACAACAAAAATCTACGTAATATGTGACCTTTCGAATGATTAAATCTTATTTATATATAAATTTTTAAGATAACAAGTATTCTGGTATAAGGTGACGGAGTATCGAAAATGATTTACAGTTAAACTGTTATAGTAATTAAGATAATTAGAGTCATAAAAACCAAATTACTGTGAGTATCAACTAGCTTTCTATTTTCATAATCTTCGCTAACGACGCCAAAATTTCAAGGCGGTAAAATTTCCATATCTATTTTTATGCTTAAGGACATCGGTTCTGATTCACAAAATTTATCTATTTTTTTTTAGTTTAGACAAGGTAGTGCCGATATTTTCCACACTATAAAAAGCAAGAGATAGAAAAACGATATAATATTACATATTTCTATCAGTAATACTGTCAAATTACATATATTTAAATATACATATGTCAATATTGAAGCAAATAGATACGAACTTTTTTTTATGAAAACAAAACTTAGAAAACCGAAGATTTTTAAGTGTTCGAAACCAAAATTCAGGTTACTACCTAAATCTGGGCCTTAGCAAGACGAAACAGGTCAATTTATTTTTTCAGTTTCCCACATTTTGTATTTACTACTAAAATCTGTCAAAAATATAACGCCCTTGCCATGATAACATTTAAAATTATCTTAAAAAATGGTGCATATACACGAGTTTCAATAATGACATCATACAAAGAAGGATCAGTTCAGTTCCAAAAATTTAATAATTTAAATTTTATGATTCAGAAAATTATCAACAACATACGGCGCAATAGATCAGTAACATATTACATACTAGAATTAATTAATGCAAATAACAGCACACGAAGTGAAAGAAGCTCTAACGAAACCAAAAAATAGAAAGTCTCCGGGGTAAGATGGAATAGCTAACAAGCCATAATAGACCTCTTAGGTCGGGATGAAATGGTTAAGCACTCACTCATATGGAATCTACCTAACGATATTATAATCTGTGGCAATCCACAGCTAATGCAACAATTCATAATCATGTTTAATAAAAACATGATTTCTGAGTATTGTTCTGAAGCTATTTTCTTGTGGCATTTTAAAGTAATACTATTTAAATGGGAATAAGCCACAACTAAAGGTTAAAGTAAGTTTATTGACGTTTCAATTTTCACTTCGGAAATCGTTCTCAAAATACAAACATTAGTAAATTTGTTTTTGAGAACATAAAAAATACATAAACGTTTATATTTTGAGAACGATTTCCGAAGTGTAAATTGAAACATCAATAAACCTACTTTAACCTTTAATTGTGGCTTATTCCCATTTATGATTTCTGAGGAATAGACAACCAGTATAACGATCGCACTGTAACAAAGGCGAAAAAAAATGATCCCAGCAATTATAGAGAAAGAACCTCTTACACCAGCCAGCTTTGTAGATTTAAAAAAGGTATTCGACAGAGTACGACTATCACTTGCTATACAACACTACTATATAGCCCATTGGATATCATGAAACTAATAGAAAATATATATCACAGCACTCATCGAAATAAAAACTGGAATGTGACAAGAAGACTTATTAAAATCAATAATATTTAACTTCATACTGAATTACGTAATACAACAAGTTAAACATGAAGGTTAAGGAGTTCAGTATAAAAATATCGTCACAAAAAAACAAAATCAGTAGATAATTGGACTAGTTTCTAGTAGTACCAAAAGAACCAATAAGGTGCAAAATAGAAATTAAAAACAAAATAGTAGAAGTAATTAAATTTAAATAGTTCAACAATATCAAGGAAGATAACACTGGTTATAACGTTGAACAAGTTATAACCACCTCGTTTTAGGCTCTATGTCTCTCCAGAAAATGGCTACGCCCTTTTTGGCGGGAGTCTGGATTAGGATTAAGAGTAGACGTTGTTTGCAGTGGTATACGTATTGGTAGAAGCAAAGCATGGGGAGATACTTGACCTGCATTACATGGTTCAGGCGGATATCCAATTCTGTTAACCACTAAACATTACAAATTCTTGGGACAAGCTCTTTGATCAGGTTGTTTGGCTTATGCTGAATATTGCCTGCGATATTCTAGAGTGTTAGTTTAGAATCTTATCTGGTAGGAATTAGACTTTATTTTGGATAATTCAGACGTGTTGAGAATTTTTTGCTCTAATGTTCAAGTTTTAGATAGTTCTTAGGACCTACTTTTCGCTGAGGGATCGGATCCGATTTTAGATTGTAGGGATGCTTGCTACATGGAGGATTAGTGCTGATAGATAGTCACGACGTTGCCCATAATTCCTCTTAGGACTAGAATATCAGAGTTGCAACAATATCGGGGGAAAAGTCAGTGAATTAGTAGCAAAAGCCAGTAGAACAGGATGCCTTAATCATACAATATGGAGAAATAAACATCTGAACTTAGAAACGAAAACGCAACAAGAAAATATCGGGAAACAAGTGAAATGAGAGTCGTAAGGTAAGAAGAGGAACAGTAAAGACACTGGTGGACAGATTAGGAAGGAACATCAGAAATACATTCAGGATAGACAGCATAAATGAATTGGTGCAATTTCGAAAATAAGAATACAATAGTCACATTAGCAGAATGGCAGAAAATAGAATAGTTAGAATAGCCTGAAATAAGTCACCGATCGGAAGAATAATCAAAGAGATGGAATGACGATATTGCAGCAGAATAAGCGGCAATTTTGAAGAAAAACTGGCAATATGACTATATTGGCACGTTATTGGATAATATGCGCTAATTATCTAACTTCTTAATTTTGTGACAGTGTATGTATCGTGATATAATTCATTGAACTTCCTGATGTTCCCCTGTTTCATTTGTCATTCATGTTTAACTTCTAATTATTAGATTGTGGCCAGTTTATCTTCCAATACAATTATCTCGACGACTTTTGTCTTACCTATTTCGCTTTACGTCTTCTTCGGGGTGGTTTCTTCTAAAGAGTTTCCTGGTAACGCATTATTTGTTAACACCAACACACATAGAGTATTATTTGCCCTGCGGATTATCAAATTTCTCAAGACATTGCAACAATATACATAAAAATCATTTTTCAGAATGTTTATGGGGTTAGATATCCCTTTTTACTTACTTAAAATGCGTGTCGTAACTTTAATGAGTCGTCATCTGTATATGGGAAACATTTCAGCAAACTATCTTCGTGGACACATTTAATTTTAAAACCTCTACATATATTGGAGACATTCTCTTCTTTTAGTTACCTTATCTGTGCCTAATGGTGATATCGATGTTTTATTAAATAGGAATGCATTCAGGAATTATAAGTAATTTAGATGTTTACAATATATAAAAATATTTATAAAATTATTATAGATAATTTGATATAAGGTTGAATGCTCGAATAAATGAACTTTGAAAATTAAATCGAGCACAAATGATATCGAGCACAGTTTTATTAATTAAATCTTGCCCAAGTACTTTCGCTCCCTAGAGCATCTTCAGGGGCGTTTCGACAATTTTGGGCTATACAAAAATTGCAGAATGTCATACACATAAGACTATCTCCGAAAAAATAGATACATTTATATACTACTAGCAATTTTACCGTGAGATACGTCTCACGTCGTTTGATTTGATGCATCATATGCTAGGATTCGACTAGTTGTTTATTTCGTACTCAGTCAGAGGCCGTCTTCATGCCAATAAAGCAAATTTACCTTATAGTGTGTCTATTATCATCCGTATACAGTATACTCCCTCTATAACGAACACGGTTATTACGAGGTTTCGCTTATAACGAGATACATTAGATGTCCCGTGAAATTTCTATTGAACTATAACCGTCTATAGCGAGGCAAATTTGGTTATAACGAGAGAAAATAAGATCCAAAAACGTGTTTTTTACGTTTTTGGTCCGGTCGTGGCTATAAATAAATACCTTTTCAAACAGCCCCTCAATAAACTTAACTGCAGCCCGCAATAAACTTCTTTACAATGAATAAATACAACTGTTTCACATCTTTAGAAAATATGATAGAATGATACTGGACCATTTAAAGCAGTTAAAAATGACAGAGTTCTTAAAATTGCAGAAGCAATAGTTTATATTATCCTTGAAAATACGCTAAACATTATGTAGTTGGAAAAAAATATAAGTACAGATTTTTTGTTTTAACGTATATCATTGATAATAAAAGTAAACAACTCTTTTATGTTTTAATATATTTCATTGACAATAAAAGTAAATAACTTTTTTTCAAAAACGCCATTCAAACAATATTTATTAGCGTCTTATTTGCTCCGAATGGCTTCACTATAGGAAGTTAATGGTTTAGAAAACTACAGATTCATATGTATGCACAGTATTATTATTGTCTGATATAACGAGATCGGCTTATAACGAGGTAATTAGTCTGTCATTTCAGTTCTCGTTATGGAGGGAGTCTACTGTATAATATATATCTTCCCCTTTCATTTGCTATGTCGCATTTTAGAATTCGATCAGTTGTTTATTTCTCTAAGTCAATAAATCAAAATTTGTCTTATAGTAAATCTATTTTTATCCATAGTGCCCTATGATATCTCGTATATCGCTATACGTTCATTAATAATGAAGATACTGTGTAGTGCTCTTTCGGTAATCGCCATTTGTTTCTTATATCTTAACATCGTTTGTTTCTTATATCTTAATATATTCGGTATATCCTCCCCTTTCATTTAACAAATCACACCCTCTAGTCAGACCAATAACAACGGAGATATGATTTACTGCCCTTGTGGCAATGCCGCCATGTGTGTTTTTTCTGCCATATTCAATACCCCCTCTTCTTTCCAATGATGTACCATACGTCACGATCTGACGAACTATTCTACCCCCACCACAAAACAATAAAAAAATATTTGAATCATCAATTTGTAGAGGAAGTAGCAATAAATCAACCGTATAGCTTCAACAACAAAATATGATTAAAATGTCAGTTGGTAGTTCAGATTTCTTTCTTAGGTAGCCTTTTATATAGATACATAGAGACTCAGAATAAGGTTGAGAGATGACAAAAAACGAACACGCGGATTAGAAGTAACACTCTAAGTTCAATGTGCAGCAAATCGCATATAATAGAGTACTTAAGATGCTAAAAAATTATGACGTCAGTATACTTATTACACACGAAAAAAAAAACATTCGTCAATTAAAGTGGTAAACATTTTAAAAAAACGTATTTTTAAAAGGTTGAAATTTTTCAAAGATAAAGTTTTGCTAATGAATGAATTTCTACCGTTCAATAATTAAACAGGTAATAAAACGTGACATTTTTATCTTAATTTTTTTAACGTATATTCGATACCCTTATCTACTGGCTTATTTTGACTTGTCACGATAAATATATTGTTTAAAATTCAATGTAAATAAAATTTATTAATAAGTAATAACATAAATATAAGTAGATTACATATATTTACAAGATCGGGTAAAAGACACAATAGATGATTTTAGAAAGTCGAAGAAAAGTCTAAATAATATCCAGATCAACAGATAAGAGTAGGCTTCGTTCATAGAAGTCATAAAAACTCATTATTTGGAAAAAGAATTAAAATGACTGGAAAAAGCGTTGGACAGAACGGATATGATGACATCAAATGATCGATACATGCAAAAAGAGATGACTGCAATATCAACCAATAACTAAAACTAAAACAATGAAATCAAATCGTAGACTAATTTTCGAAACCAAATTCAAGAATTCCGCTTTAATCTGTGCCTTCTAAAAATTGCAAGGCAAAACAGACGTTGATAATGATGTTAAGATGAAAAGACAGTTAAGATTTTATTTCACGTACAGGGAGCTTGCGCATCCGTTTATACATATTTCGGCCCAATAGGCCTCATCAGAACGGCTTTCGAAAACGCTCTGAACGTGAAATAAATCTTTTCTGTCTTAGGAAGCAACTCTAACATGGCTTCGTATAGACGCAATGTAGCGACATCTGATAATAAAATCGTAGACTAATTTTCGAAACCTAATTCAAGAATTCCGCTTTAATCTGTGCCTTCTAAAAATTGCAAGGCAAATTTTTTTCCCCCAAAAAACAATGCTTTATTGGCAAAATCTTAACAAAACACGATCGAGCCATCTTCAATCTAACGACAACGATACAAAACATGCTTCCCTGTAATTGTGGTTCACTGAATACATGGGAATAACAACGCGTACTTGCATAGTGTATATACTGGTTTAACTGAGTGCGAGCTAAATCTCAGCGCTACGAAATATAAAACCCCTCCTCAGTCGCATTAAAATTTAAATATCGATTCTGACCGATTGAAACAGTAGAGAGATGAAACGTGAAAGAGAAATTAATACATATTACGTGTAACGTGTGATTTAAACCATCAACCTGGTAAATTAAACACTCCCGCACTGGAAATGCGGGAACTACAGAGGCATCAGTGTGATAGCATGTATGGGCAGGTTATATGGAAAAATACTGAAAGAAAAACTGGAAAAATCTATCTCAAATAAAATCGGAGAAGATCAGGCGAGGTTCACGGCAGGAAGATCTTGCATAGACCACATTTATACACTCCAACAATTAATTGAAAAAAAAATGGCAAAAAATAGACCAGTACACATGGCATACATAGATTTAAAAAAGGCATATGACACGGTCCCCAGAAAACAACTATGGAACACGATGAAGGAAATCGGAATAACTCAGAGGTTAATAGAAGCCGTAATAAACCTTTACAACAACAAGGTAAAAGTTAGTAGTTAAAACCGGCAATAAATACTCCAACGAATTTAAGACCACAAAAGGCTTATTGCAGGGATGCTCTACATCTCCGACACTGTTCAAGATATTCCTCGAACAAATATTAAAACCATGGAAAAGGAAATGTGAAGGGATGGGAATATCAATCCGGGACAACTTCTTGTACACATTAAGCTTTGCAGATCACCAAGTGGTAACGGCTCAAGATGAAGAAGATCTGTGCAATATGCTCCAAAAATTAGAAAAAGAATACACAAAAAATGAACTGGAAATAAATCTAGAAAAGACCGAATATTTAACAACAGAGCAAGAACCAGTGAGAAACTTGGAAATGAACGATAATAGGGAAATTAACGGCACTGGCAAATTCAAATATTTAGGATTCATACTCTCAAAAAATGGAACCACCGAGCAAGAGATAACCAGCAGATTAGCACAGACAAGAACATGTATTAAACAAATGAACGGGGTACTGTGGGATAGACAGATTACCAGAAATACAAAGAAGAGAATTTATAACACCTTGGTACGCAGTATAATGACCTATGGAGCAGAGAATTGGGTAATAAATAAACGAAACAGGTCCAAAATCACAGCAACTGAAATGGAGTTCATGAGAAGAAGCTGCAGAGTGACAAAAATGGATCGCATCAGAAATGAGGAGATAAAACGAAGAATGGCAGTAGAACAAGACATACTCAGCTACATCGAAGAAAAACGTTTAATTTGGTATGGACATGTGAGAAGAACAGATCATACAAGGTGGATAGCACAGATTTCGGATTGGAGCCCAATAGGAAGGAGGAAAAGAGGTAGCCCGAAGATCATGAAGGGATGAAGTGGACGAGGCCATGGAAAGACGAGACCTTAGAGATGGAGAATGGCAGAACAGAAAGGACTGGAGACGTTGGCTGAAAGAAGGAAGGCGGCGACAGCTGTAAAAATCCTTGTATAGATAGATAGATAGATAGATAGATAGAAGTGTATCTGTGAGTCCACTGAGCCTTCCCGCCGACTGATACAATTGAATCCGTCAGTTCGAAAAGGTCACTAGTTCAATAATCTTCCATTCAGTTTCATTAGAAAGGGGCATAAGTCCAGGATTCGTGCAATTTATTCAATTTTTTTGCCCTTTAGGTTGACTTTTAGTATATGAAGATGTGCCCTTTAAACAGAAAATATGTAAAACGCTTCAAGAAATAAAAAGGCACCAAAAAGAGATATTCAAAAAAAGTGTGACTTGTGCCCTTTTGACATGACAGGTTCAATTATTCTACTAATGTTAAATAACTACAACTTTAACGAATCGATTTTTTAATATAATATTTTTGTGTATCTGTACTTTTTAACGTAAATTAGAAAAGCAATTGTAGTTTGATTCTTTTTAAAAATACCTAATCATTTTTTACACCGTGTACCTGAACGAAGAAAAAATAACAAATTAAACTGTCTTCGGTTTTTATCTGTTTCACTTGTAGTGTTCGGATTATTTTCATCTAAACGCTTTCTCTTTTAGATATTTTTTCATATCTTCTAATTTTTAGAATCGTTTTATTCCGGCGATTAAATGTTACTGGAAAGATAGAACATAAAGCATTGTATAAGTTCTACTTAAAGAAATCGATATCTCAAGAACAAAAAAAGACAAAACACCAAACTAATGAAAAATATCGTGAAACATGTGTCATCGACCTAAATCTAATTCCAGTTATTCAAATGGGTATTCTAAAATATTTATCCAATTAAATAGTAGTTTAATATTCAAAAAGATTCCTAAGAACAGCTCATCGATCGCTATTTTATAAAATATTGATCCAGAAAACGATTTTAGAACACACATATTAGGGATTTATGTAATCCATGTTCCTCAGTAAATTTCAATAAAAAATTGGTGGCGCTTCAAGAAAAAATAATGAAAAAGTCCTACAATAAAGAAAAAAAATGAAAACAAAACAGAAAAACATCAATATACTAAATTATGAATAGTTTCGAAGCAATCAATACATATATGGAGTTAATCCGCACAATCACATCATCAGCCTTTAGAGGTTTGAAATTCTGTTAAGATTGTGAGGCCGCTCCCATAGGAAAAATGTTTCTGATTCGGTTTCTTTGCGGATTCTTATTCAAAAATGTCCCCTTTAACCAAATCTGAAAGGTGTCGGGCGAAATTTTTGGGCAGAAATTGTTTTAACAATTTTTTTAAACAAAAAAATCTCTTTTCTTTCTATAAAGTTGATAGTTTTCGAGTGGACGCGCTTAATTAACAATTAAAAAACAATATACTAAATTGAAATAAGTCCCGATTACTCTTCAGAATATTGAAACTGAATGTTTAAACTTCAATTTAGGCACTTGATCACTTATAAGTCGAAAATAAACTTTACGAGAAAAATGACAAGAGATCTTTTTTGTTCAAAATAATCCAAAAATCTAAAAAAGTGTTTTTCGGAGAAAAAAAGGTGATTTTTAGAATTTGTTTAAACATAACCGATACAGCCTCCTAGAAAAAAAAAAATATCAGTCATATTTGGAGGACGTGGCAGGCAATGGTGCTACATTTTACTGAATACTCTCGACATAATTCATGAAACGTGGACAAGCATCTCCTCAGTAAACTTATAAATTCGTAGGATCCTATATCTTATGGCTAAATAGCTGCAGGTTTTCAATCACTTTAAAGTATATTTGCTTTAATAAACTGGTTAAATATTTCCCTGGTTCCGTATATTATACAATTAAAATAGTCTTTCTTCAACCTACTGTCAACGCCCAACGATTCTTAACATAATATCACTTAATTCAATATGGTTTAAGATTTTAAAAACTGTCAACAAATACAAACTTCTTCTTCCTCTCTATAAGCAACGCGGCTTGTTTGGCAGATTGATACCTCTATGGAGTGCTGTAACTTTTGCGAGGCCATTCAAAGGCATTTTATTTCCATTACTTGTTCAATACTGATGCCATCAATTTCTAGCTTCTTCTTCTTCAGGTTCCTTCTCCTATCGGAGGTTGGAAATCATCATCGCTATTTTAATTTTATTGGCCGCGCTTCTAAATAATTCTCATGAGCTGCAACCGAACCACTCTCTCAAATTTCTTAGCAAGGATATTTTGCGTCGTCCTGGGTTTCTCTTCCCTTGCATAATTAATCTAAGTAATACGTACTTCTCGCCCCTCATTATATGACCCAGATATTGAATCTTTCTAATTTTAACAGTTTTTATGACTTCACATTCTTTGTAACACCTCTATATTAGTTACTTTTTCAGTCCACGATATTCTGTGGATTCTCCTGTAGCACCACATCTCAAAGGAGTTTAATTTTTTGATTTCAGACTTTCAGACTTAATTTCTAGCTTACATTTTGTTAATTATTTGTCATTGCTTTTGTTTTCTGAGTTGAGATAGTCATATTAGTAATTTTCTCTTATATTAAATCTGTGCACTAGTCTTTGTAGACTATCTTCATCTTGAGCTATCAATATTGCGTCGTCTGCGTAACAGAGTATTTTTACTTCTGTGTTTCCCGATCTATATCCTCTTCTTTTGTTGATACTTGTGATGACTTCATCCATGATTAAATTGAAGAGTATAGAACTTAAAGAGTCTAATTCCGTTGCCTACGTTTATAGGTTCTGGAAGTTGTCTCTATTCAGACTTCCATCTGTTGTTTTTGGTAGATATTTTCAATAGTTTTGATAATACCCAAGAGAATTTCTCTATTATATAGAAGATGTATTACATCTTGTCTTGCTCTGTCAAAAGCTTTCTTTAAGTCAATCAGACACATAAATGCTGGTCTATTATACTCTAGTGATTTTTCCGTAATTAGCTTTATAATAAATATTGCATCTGTACACGATCTTTCGGTACAAAATATTTTAATTTTTTTCTTATATATCTCTTAGTACAGATTCGATTCACTTTTAGAAATACTCTGGCTTTACTCTAAAATGTCAGATGTCACCGATGACGAACATAATGACAACATTGTAATTAAAAAAAATACATTTTAATAAATTGGTATTAAAAGCAGAGGTATTTAGAATATATTATTAAATTAATCGCCAACAGATCTGATACATTTTTGATTTCCGCTTTTTAGTAAGTATCAAACTGGCTCATTTGTTATATCGTCAATAAACAACTTGTCTAGCCCACTACATCCAATTAATGCCAATAAAAGTTAAAACTGGAATATCAAAGGTCAATATAATCTTAAAATTTTATTTTGCCATGTTTATTATACCAAAAAGGTGAGCTGCTTTTAATACAGGGTGTATAAAATGTTCAGTAGTACTTATATACGAATGTGTAGTCTATTAAAACCTCAAAAAACACGAATTGGTATTAGATAGAAATTTTTCTATGTTCTAAAGGAAAAACAATTATGTAAAATTCCCACCATCAAAACTTTTCACAGACATTTTTGTGCAATTGAAAACATTTTCATCATATTTACATAACTCTTCATAAAATGTTGCAAATAGCCCTTTTGTTGATCTTATTGATAACAAAGGAGACACTCAAAATCGTTTTCTCTTTTGTTTAACATATTTACGATAAAAGTATACATCCATCTTTTTGACGTCATCTTTCAACTAAAAACAAATTCACTTTCACAGATTCACATTCATATCCTTGTCGTGGTCGGGGTTTAGCCGTAGCGACTTTAAACACAGGATCGTACCATGTTATCGATCGCCAGGTAAAATAAATGCATTATTTTAAATGCGAGCGTTCACTGTCAATGCTATGCTGTAGGCGAGGATACGATGCGATGGTCTCCAGTATGAACGTACCCTTAAACCTGGCGCATACTGAACCCGGCCGAGGCCCAGCACAAGCCGGCGAAATGCGTGGACAGTTTTGTGAAGCACGGTTAGAAGCGAGGTACCGCAAATTGAACCCGCTCTACGACCAGCTCATGCACACGCCGGTCACACGTGGAAAGGTTTGTCATCAGCCTGCAGTTTTCGTGGCTCGTGGCGTGCGTGTTCCACTCCCACTACTCCTTGTTTACAGTGCAGTACAATTTGAGCATTACATTCTCCCCCTTCTCTATTATCTTGGATTATACCATAGACTTCCGAGAACTGGCTTCGATTGGGGCGAAAAGATTCCTTGAAAACGTTGTCTGCAACTTCTTTAGATAACTTCCATGGCTGTCTCTTCTTCTTAAATACTGATTTTTCTTCCTTTTATTTAATTTTCAATTAAATTGCACATAATCATAACATCTTCATCTTCCGATTTAGAGACCAGTAAATTGATTAACAAATGATTCTTGATTGAAGTCATTTTAGCAACTGCGCTCAATATGCGCTGTGTTAGAAAAATAAATGCACGAGTCGCCCGTGGTCTCGGCGTGTGTTGAGCCTCGGCTGGGTTTAATATGCGCCAGGCCTTAGTGCCTTAGTGGCCGTGCTACATAGCCCGTAATAGGTTTATTTTGAAATGCTTGTTGTATCAAACCTTTACATAGTAATTTCTCAATTTAAAAATATTGTGGACGCGCATACTTATTTTTTAATTTTTTCCTCTGTATCTAAGGTTTCTGTAAGAAAAACAGTACCGCTATTAAGCGGCCGTAAAATGTCAATTTATGGCGACTCCAAACCTTATCCACAAAAAGCAATGGAGTTGGTTTTCTAGAGTGCCGTTTCCTAATTCCAATTACGCCAAATTAGTGTGCCGCCTATTTATTACGGCCGTCATTTGAGTCAATTGAAACAAACAAATGACGAAAAGCATTGAAATAATATTTATGAAAAGAATTTGATACCTCGTCACCCAATAAGTCCTTAGCTTGACGTCACTAATACCGTATCCATATAATTTAGAAACGTCAATTGTCAAACGTCAAATCTGTCAAAATTTGAGCTCAATCGAATCATTAGTTTATAAGATGCAGTGGTTTAAGTAACGATATTTTTGTATTTTTCAAAACAATGTTAAAATCTGAGTGTTAATAAAATCATTGCTTGTTGATGAGAAAAAGACTGTTTAAGCATAACAATGATTATGCTTGATAAGTGTTATTCGGACTCTACTCCGTTATGTTTAAGTCAAAAGTCTACAGTCAAGAAAATCGACAGAACTCGCAAACATGCCGTAAAAATTGATTTGATTTAATAGATCTAAAATTTGCATTCCAATTTAGATTCCCCATGTCTCTATTAACATCTTTATCAACGTCTGTTATACCTTGCAAATTTAGAAGGTTCAGATTAAAGCAGAAATCTGAATTTGTTTCGAAACTATTTTACGGATTTTTCTATCAGATGTCGCTATTGCGTCCATAACAAAGTCATTTTATTGTTGCTTCTTAAAAGACAGAAAAGATTTATTTTTCACGTTGAGAACGCCTATGAATAACTGTTCTGATGAGACTTATTAAGTCGAAATACGTATCAACAGATACATAGACGCTTTGTGCGTGAAATCAAATCTTTGCTGTCTTTTTCATTTTATTCGGTTCTACTCTGTATGAGTATAAGAAACAAATTCGTTAAGGATTTCTGCTTAGTTGATAGACATGTCGTGGAATGCAAATTTTAGATTCCCCATGTCTCTATTAACATCTTTATCAACGTCTGTTATACCTTGCAACTTTAAAAGGTTCAGATTAAAGCAGAAATCTGAATTTGTTTCGAAACTATTTTACGGATTGATTTTCATGCTTTAAAAACCAACTTGTACAAGAGTTGACACCACACGATCACCGAGCAAGGCGTAGATTCTGTTGATCCCTATTTGTATTACCAACTTTTGTTTATTGATGAAGCTCACTGTTGGTTGTATGGTTGCATCAATATGCACAACTGCCTCATTTAGAGTGAAGATCTAAGTAATTTACTATGTTTATTGGGAATAAACCATAATTTTACTTGAAAATAAGTTTATTTTGAAGAAACTTATTTTAAAGTAAAATTGTGGAATATTCACAATAAAAATAATAAATTGTGTTAAGATGCCACAAGAAAATAGCTTCAAAACAATATAAAGCGTAGATCATCTTCAAATAACTGTGAAGACACTGTTAGATCCAGAAAAAACTAACTGTTGAGTGTGCTTTATGGACTCATGGAATAATTGGTCCGTGCTTCTTCCAAAATAATGCTGAGCAGAACGTTACAGTTAATGGTGACCAGTATAGAACCACGATCACTGACTTTTTCGTTCCTTAATAGAATAACCTTGATGTGGAGGAACTGTGGTTTCAACAAAACGTTGCAGCGTATCTCTCAGCACGAGCCATAATCAATTTATTGAAGAAACATTTTGATGACCGCATAATTTCACGTTTCGGGCCTATAAATTGGCCTCCAAAATCGTATGATCTAACACCGTTAATATAAGCTAGATTTTCACCAACCACTAGAGCAAGCCGGATTTAGGAGTTGCTTTGGAACGAATTCCCACGCTAGCAGCGGCATATATACTATTCGTTATGCCAGTTTAAAAACATATTTTTGTTTTATTCCATTTTAAAGTTCTATACATCTAATGAAAAGGTTGCCAATGTGAGTCCATAATACTAGTATACGGTAAATGAATCAATACTCACAATCTTAAGTAGTGTTTATTTAATAGAGTTGGTAAATTTTGGGCTACCGGTTTCAAGGCTTACAATATTTGCCCCATCATCAGACCCCAGTACGTTATTTTTATTTGTATTAAAAACTAAAAGCTAAAACAATATAAAACAAGCAATAAACATCTGAAACACTATAAATGACACTAAATAATAACAAATTGAGTGAGCAGCTATAACATTAATTGAGAGTGAGATTGACAAACCAAGTATTGTATTATGTGGGACATTAGTGCCATTGGGTGTCACCAATCTGATGGAAGCTGCACTAAATAGTCAGTCAGCTGTTAGTATAGGGTTTATTAGAGGAAAATTGTATTAGTTGAATTAAATTTAACTTAAATTTTAATCTGCGACGACACAAATACTACTTACATATCAGATACATATTGTTTCGTCACAGATTAAAATTTAAATTAAATTCAATTCAACTAACACAATTTTCCTCTAATAAACCCTATACTAACAGCTGACTAAGTATTCAGTGCAGCTTCCATCATACTGGTGACACCCAATGGCACTAATGTCCCAATACAATACTTGGTTTGTCAATCTTACTCTCAATAATTAATGTTATACCTGCTCACTCAATTGGTTATTATTTAGTGTCATTTATTGTGTTTCAGTTGTTTATTGCTTGTTTTATGTTGTTTTAGCTTTTAGTTTTTAATACAAATAAAAATAACGTACTGGGGCCTGATGATGAGCCAAATATTGTAGGCCTTGAAACCGGTAGCCCAAAATGTATCAACTTTATTAAATAAAAACTACTAAAGATAGTGAGTATTGACATATTTCCTCATGAACTCATTTGTTAGTTTGTTCGATGTACTAAAGGACGTAATCCACATCTTGTCTTCTTTGCAAATCCTCTCTGAGACCAAAAACCCGAAAAACGTGTAAAAGAGTGACAAATTGGGTAATATATGAATATTTTTATGCTTACATTCTTTATAAATGAAAATAGAATGGGGTCTACATCAGCTCAAACCAAAAATAACGAAATAACAAATATATGGCGATACAATTAAATACTGCTTTCTGTAAATAATGGAATTCAATTATGCAAGACAACCTTAAAAGTAAACTGGTTCATCTTGACAATTTGCTGACGAAACAAATATCTCGGATCGAAATGAAAATATATCATCCTTTATTAACATAACAGTGTATATACTAAAAGTAACTTATCAATAACAAATTAATAATTATTAATAATACAATAATAAAAATTAAAATACTAACAATAAAAACAAATTTTGAAGTCTTAATATTTTGTACAAAGTATGTCGAAATAATAATTTCTATCGTAAATACGTATTTAAACCTGACACATTTCGGTAACGACTATGCTACTTTTAAAATAATTCAATAGACTAGATTGAAACAGTCGAAAAATTTTAGTTCTTAAACATACAAGGCGACTTAACAAATTCGTAACATAATATATTTGTCTAACTAATCTTATTTCTATATTGCTATTTACTAAACCAAAAATCCAAAATTAACCTAATTACATAGATAGTATTTAAAATGTCTTTTACCTATGTCAGTATTGAATCATAATGTTCTCTTAAAAAGCTGATACGACGACAGATGTTTTATTGGGGACGCATATCGGATTTTGTTTAGAAATCTACGCATTAAACAATGATGGTGGTGGAGGGTTCTCGATCAAATGTTAGAGAATAAAAAAAAAGATATCAGCTACTTCATCCCTTTATTGAAGACGTGTAGTTTATTAATTCATACACATCATCAGTTCATCTACAAATTTAAGCAAACATTTATAGATACAAAAAATGTATCTATGAATGATAAAAAAAACTTACAAACAAAAGATATGCTCTAATAAGATGGATGTTAAGAGATATAGCTTAATTTATGAACCATACAGATTAAAAAATACAAAACGTTCAGTTTAGGTTATATATAGGAAGAGAATTGTAAAAAAATTATGTTTTTAAAATAACAAAAACTATCCAAGATGGAAGACAAAAAAAGTTCCAAATTAGCACTGATATTATTAAATAATATACATTACTGGTTTATATTTAGCTTTAGGTAACACTATTTAACCGGCTTGTTATAAGCAATAAAAGACAAAGTAATATTACCGACGAGACACCACGCGAAGACTTCAGCGACTATACATGAAAAGGTCCATCCAAAATTCGATAGAGATGGTACGTATTTGTTTGAAAGTGTGTTAAATCGTGAGTGGATTCGTAAGAATACGAGTATACCCGAAAAGAAGAGTGACATTTGATATAGCACGAATTAACAGAGCGGTAATTTCAAAAAACTTAGCATACCAGGGTGTTGCCAAAGTTACTGTAAGTTACAGGTATCATACGCAAGAGTAAGTGCGGCCCTGCCCTCTGCTGCAAATATTTGTTATTTATATCTGATTCCTGGTATATTCTATTATATATAAAATCTTCCACCCTTTAGTTGGGCGTAACCTCTCTTCTTATTTCGCCGTAGATTGCCATTTGGTGATCCAAATGGCAACCTACCTCCTCAGGTACTTTAACCATGAATTCTGGCGTCTTCAAACTGACCTTTTACCTTGTATATTACTTTTTACTATGAGTCGAAATAGCCCATATCAATTAATGCATATTTCTTTCTTTGATAGTGTTTAATATCTAGTTCTTTTTGTTTATTCATGTCCTAGAGAACCTCCTCATGAAATTCACAGTACCTTCCTGTATACTCAAATTTCGAAGGCGTCTATTAGTTTTCTATCGAGTTCAGCTTCAGACTAAGGCTGAAGCATGTTCAAAGGATCCCACAATTTCTCCCAATTTTTTTTTGCTACGCCCTTGGCTAACAAATCAACAGAACGGGCATATGCCCCAATTTCTAATTAACGTAGCATGGCTACTTCATTGTTTTCATAAGATTCTTGCTTTCGTATAAACGACTCAATTGCTTGTTTATGTATCTACTTGCTAAGAACCAAGTTCCAAGAACCGCTACAATTAACTCTCGGTCCGTTTTCTAAAGCTATTTATAAGGCCACCGCTTTTTTTTATAACAGTAGATCGTTTTAAGAAGAGAAAGTCTCTTTTACTCGAAACGGTTCTCTGTCCTAATTCATAATTAGGACTAATCTTGCATGAGCATCGAAATTCCCCCTTCTCAGATAAAAATTTAAGCCCTAATAGAATATCTCAAATATTACTTCACTGGTATACCAGTTCTATATATTCCATATATATCTTATTATTAGTGTGTACCGCGGGATATAATTACTCCTTTCTCTACGGTTTTGTTACTGTGTAGTAATCATCTTGTATCTTTCTGGTTATCGTTCTCGTCTTCTTTCCTTCCCGTTATCTCATTTATTAGGTTTCCCTATTCCTTTCATAAATAGGGTGGTGCCCAAAATTGTCTTCTCTTTCGTGTTCTCGCTAACCACTTGTAGTCTAGCTCTTTCGAACCCCGACCAAGATAACTCTGCTCACTCAACTGCCCAACTTCCATTCGGCCCACTCCTCCACAGCCTAACCGTGGTAGCTGTTTATACGATTCACGATTAAGTGGCTCCCACTCGTGGTGCCTGAAACCTTTCTTTTGTTTTTTGGGTGTTACTTACAAGGTTTCATCTTCTAAAATGTCTTGATGCTCATAATCTTTACATAAGAAATTATTAATTTCTTTTGCAAAAGATCTGTAATATAAGTAGATGGATTCACGTGAAGATTCTCGATCAGCGATTATAACAAAATACTCATTTACTCTTTTAATTTTATTCTATTAAAATTGTTTCCATACTTTAAAAATTATAATACTTTCTCATAAAATATCAAGTAAGTCGCCTTGTATAATTAAAAGAACCTTTAACATAATACAATATTTTCCATTCTAAAATACAGGTAAAAAATTGGTAATTTCCTAAAGAAGGAAACCTTTTAAAAAAATTCATTTAATATTTTAAAATAGAATACATATGCCAAGAACTACTCTTTGATGCTGCATATAGTTGCTAAGGGCTCTAACGTTTTTCGAATCCGCTATGCACTATTAGTTATTTTGATAAGAATGTCAACATTTCAAGGTATACTAGATATCGATTTAATATATACTAGATCCACAAGAGCTTGCATAAATTTGCTATCCAACATTATGTGATTTATGTATGAAAAAGCATTTGTTGAAATTTTAGAACGCAACAATCAAGACAACTATTATGTAAAAGTGAAAGGTTAAATATTCTTAAACGAATAAAAATATATAGAAAAGAATTTCGACTTAGAAATACTCAGTTATTGAAATACCAGTCAATATCTATATATATTCAATTATAATATCAGCTTCATCGAATTATTGAAACCTAGCCCTCAGCTAAAAGAACTTTATGCAGCACTGAAGAGACTGCTCTTAGGGTTATACATATATCTTGGTCGATATTGAGAGACTAGCATAAAGAATAAACTATATTTTATATACGTAATAAGTCAAGAAGACAACCTAACATTTTTGTGTACTTTCAGATAACACACAGGACATCGGATATAAGCCTGCGTCACAAGTAAGTCTAACAATATATACTGTCACCCAATAAACAATTCTAGCATACGGATTATTTAGATTTGAATAAGGTTCTACTGATATCTGTATCTGTATTTACAAATTTCGTTAAATTCTTATGATAAGAACGTGGAAATGTATGTATATTACAGAGGTTTCTTAAAAAAGTTTTTGGAGTTATACTTCTATACGCGCGTTCGACGTTGGAAATTTGTACAAGAGTGAATCGGCAAAATCATTACATATGTAAAATATAGGTAAGAGAGAGACAGAAAATATATTTTCTCTCTCTTTCTCTCTCGAGAATAAAAATGTTCCGTTCAGATTTGTCTTGAGCCTCGTTAGGCATGTTAAATTATAGATTAAAACTTGTAAATATCTGCAGAAAGTTCAAATGTGTACTTATATACACCACAAACAACAATTAAATTTTGTATCTGTCAATGTCAGACAAATTGACAGTTGTATCACGAAACAATATTTTTATTTTATTAATAATATTATCATGGTAAATTAAACATATGCGTAAGTAAGTTATGTATATTGTCATTTTTAAATACTTATGAATATTGCTTTTTAATTTGTATTGTATTATTAGATTTAATTATGTTGCAGTGTATTGTATTGTATTTTTATATTAATAACAAAATAAACAATGAATTTTACTGCAGAGTATGTGTAAAAAATTTTTTTTGCATTCAACTCCTTTCATACATATGTATATGAAAATAAAAATATACATTTTCATCAAAATATTGATTCAATCCTTCATTTACTATACTCCTATTACAGGTCAAATGTTGTTTATATACAGCAAACGATGCACCATATACCTATATACCTAATTCTGTTTCTTTTTCTGCTCTCTCTTACCTATAGCATTACATATGTAATGATTGTGCAGATTGACTCCCATATACATTTGTAACGGCGAACGCGTGTATAGAAGTATAACTTCTACCGACAGTCCCACTGGACTGCCACACCCGTTTTTTTTTTGTTATGTTGGTACACATGTCGCCAACATAAGTTGACAATATCAGCCATTTTGCATTTTTAGTTTGCTTTTGACAGATATAAAGATTAAACGTGTTTAGGTGATTTTATGCTATTGGTAAAAAACTGGATGAAGAAATATGTATTAAATTTTGTGTACAAAAAATTTCTCTCCTGCTTTAAGCAAAAATATATATACCAGTGATACACGATTCACAGGAGGCCTGCAGCACGTCAACAAGCGATGAAAACGTTAAAGAAAATGTGACGAAAACTGTTACGGAAAATCGTCGAATAACTATCAGAAATAAAGACGAATGTTTTGAACATCGACGTTTGTTCCGAAATTGCTAAATTTTGACCAAAAGAACCGTCGCGTCAGGAGTTGTTGCAGACGTCTATTACGATCCAGATTTGGTCAGAAGGATCTTAACTGGTGGCGAATCATGGGTATATGATTATGACGTCGAAAACAAACTTCAATCATCCTATTGGAAGCTGCCAGAAGAGCCAAGACCGAAAAAAACCACGCCAAGTTCGGTCAAGAGCGAAGGTTTTGTTAACTTCGATTTCAATAGTCTGGTTCGTCAGATACATTTACAATAGTCTGGTACAATTAGGTATAAACGTTTGGGTACAGCTCGGAATTGTGGTATACTAAATTATGAGTATTTCGGCAACTAGGTGTAACCAATTGGACAATAAATTAGACTTTTATCAATCTCGTGAGCAGGTTGGTTTTGGAAGTGGATTCGAGACAAACGATCATTCGCAAACGATTAAGACTTTAATAGAGAGATCAATGGAATATAATAAACCACTTGAGATAACGATTTCCAAAAAGCTTTCGACAATGTTGAGCTTCTTGCAAAACTAGCATTATTACATCGAAGCAGGGTGGACTACATATTATATACCAGGCTGATCTCTTCTTGATGTGCCTATCCGTTACGAATGTTGGCGATCATCATTGCAATCTTTATCTTATCTGCAGCAGCGCGGAAAAGCTGCACAGATGTTGTATTGAACCAGATTCTGAGGTTCTTTAACCAAGATGTTCTTCTTCTTACTGTACCTCGTTTTCCAAATATTTTTCCTTGCAGGATGGCGTGAAGGAGAGCATATCTGGATTCATTTGTCATAATCTAACAGGTTGATCTAACATATATAAAAATGCGACTGCAAACTTAAAACTACACGAATACACAGATAAGTATCACTAGGAATCAGACAAGGAGATACCTATTATTACTCCTAAACTATTTACAACAGTAATTTAAATACAACCTAGGCGAGGCTCAAAAAATCGTGAGTTGAGGAAAGCAGCGACTAACGTTAGCCTGCATATCAATTTTCAAAAAACAAAATTATTGACCAATCTGATAGCGAGTAATAATTTACGGGTAGATGGAAAAGAAATAGAACACAATCATGAATATAAATAATTGTGTCATGAAATAAGAATTGGTAAGGATAACCAAACTTGCGAGATATATTGCCATATTGGTCTGGGCGGCTTTTGGGAAGCTGAGAAATGTATTTGAGTCGAACATTTCTATTTGTTTGAAAAGGAGAGTGTACGAGCAATGTCTTTTACCTGTGATCGATACGGTACTGAAACATTGACCTTGAAAAAACGTTCAATAAACAAACTGAGAGTGGTGTAGAGCGAAATAGGAAAAAAGACAGAGTACCTTACATCAACACAAGACACAGGACGAAAAATGTTGATATTTTAGGACTTACTAGACGAGTTCAAAACCATGCCAAAAAAATGCATATCAGAAGTACTACAATCAACGTACAATGGAACTACGCTCAAGAGATTAGATCCAGAATTGAAATGGCATAGTCTACATTTATCAAGTTGAGATCCTTGCTGTGCTACAGTGATCTCAGTTTGGGGACCAAGATGCGGATAGTGAGGTGCTACGTTTTTCCAGTGTTATTATATGGAGTTGAAGCCTGGACACTGACGCAAGCCACTGAAAAACGAATCGAAGCCTTCGAGATGTGGATATACAGAAGGATACTAAAAATATCTTATGTGGACCATGTCACCAACGTTGAGGTCCTACAGCGCATGACAAAAGAAAAAGAAGTGCTTAATTTAATTAAACAACGTAAGCTTGAGTACCTCGGCCACGTGATGCGGAACGAAGAAAAATATCGAATTCTTCAACTCGTTATGCAGGGTAAAGTATTTGGCAGAAGAGGACCGGGACGCCGTCGTATCTCGTGGTTGAAAAATCTCCGACAATGGTTTGGGATGACCTCAACGGAGCTGTTTCGCAGAGCAGTCAACAAAACCATGATAGCCTTCATGATCGCCAACATCCGGACCGGATAAGGCACTGAAGAAGAAGAAGAAGTACTAGGATTGCCAAAAGCACTTTCACACGTAAATTATATCTGGGGGAGATTGCTTTGAAGAGGGCAAAATAGATATTGATGACTAAATAAATCTGTTTTTGAGAAATGTTAAGAGTAGTTAAGTTAAGTTTTTTTTTTTAACAAACATACCATAAATGCCAAATGCTAAATATAAAATTACAAATCGCATGACGAAGCATAGATTGAAATGCTATAAAATAATCAATGTTGGGTCTGAATATAAATACCTACTTCAAAACTCAGTTGTTAACGATTTGTTTGAAATGGAAAAAAATCAAAACAGTAAACATGAAATCCTTTGAAATTTTGATGTATAAAAATTCTTCAAATCCTTTTTACTTTAAGACAATCTAAAACATTGTATTGATAATACAAACGCAAAGGGAATAATTTAAAAATGCCTCTTATTTGCAATATACCACTTACACCTATTAGAGAAAATCGTATTATGAATATTATGTACAAAATGGCGGAAAGGATTTAAATATGAATATGACAGAAGGTTCAATTTTCAGATGTTAACAAAAGTTATTAAATATTTAAGATATTTTAAAAATTTCTTTTACTACGTAGGTTACCTTAGGATTACAAAAAATAGAACTCACTGAATATATCATCCTCTTCTTCTTCCTTCTTATATGTATAGAATTGTTTAAATTATCGCACCATCTTTTTCTTGAATCTGCCAATACTTCTTCGTCCATTTGGTAACTTATCTCATGCTATTCATACTATCCTATCCTCTGCCATTCTACTAATGTGTTCGTTCCACTCGTGTTTCCTTTTTTGTCACCCATCCATTTATGTCTTCTATATTGCATGCTCTTCGATGTTTTCGCTTCTCTCCCCATCCAACAGACTCTTCCCTGATATTCGTCGGAGTATTTTCATCTCTGTTGTTTCTAGTACTCGTCTCGTTTTAGATGTGTCAGATCTTGTCTCAATCAATCAACAATCTCACAGTCCTCCTTTCTTCTGACTATGTAGAAGAAGTAATTTAGGTATGCTCGGTTCACTTTTTTTGATAACCTTTTTTATTTTAAGCTCATCAAGAATTGACAAGTTGGTTCTGTGTTCTCTCCAGGATACAAGTAGAATTATTCTGTAGACCCACATTTCGAAACCAAACCTCTTATACATATTAAGCAAAATATAACACCAACTTTGTCAAATAAACAAACTTTGGAGCTAGTAGAGAGTTACATATCTAGGACGCACTCAAAATACACTTGTGAGGATTGGTCATTCACAGGAGATTAAATGTCGCATAGAAAAGGTGAGATCTGCCTTCAACATCATCAGAAAAATTATAGTATTATCCATTAAAACATTGACGCAAGAACATATGTTGAGATGTTATGTATTTTCCATCCTTTTATATGGAGTAGAAGTTTAAACATTGACGAAGCCCAATGATCAGACTTGCGTCTATCCATCCACAAATAACTCTGGTGATCCAACGTGTAAAAAGGTCTGAAATGTATGCGTGCTATGAAAATCAGAAAGTTATACTTGAAAAGTACCAACCAATTCAGCTAATTTTCCAAGATAAGAGCTCAGGAACGTCGAACGATACCTTGGCTGAAGAATATCAGACAGTGGGTGAGAATGATGATCCTGCATTTATTCAGAGCAGCTATCTGTTACATGGTATATAAAAATCTGGTCCAAAATTAAAAAAAAAATGATGAAACATTTGATATTCTCGCGTGTGATCCATTATTAAGAGACAGATAGTCTGTTAGAACGAATTTGCAAGTAAAAATATTCGTTTTAATAAAAAATATGTCCCCAATATGCTAGAACTGTATTATTTATTCAATCTACACAGTCCGTAGACTAATTTGTATAACAATTAAGCAGCTGCTAGAAATAAAATTAAAATATAGACAGTCTTAACAACTAGGTACAGTGCTGACCTACAACAACGTGACATATTTCTCTCTTACAGTATATACTACTCACTTACTTGATACTGCTTTCTTCTTCTTTTTCCTTTTGAAGAAACCACAGCATTTTGTCTCTTCTACGATTTCCACCTCTTTCGTCTGAGTAATGGGTGTATTACTATGTGCCATGGAATTATCTGCGTGCAGATCCCCATTGGTGGAATTGATGACCATAACAGATCCTGGGCGATCAGCAGGAGTGAGGTTTCCTAAGGTGCTGTGTTTGGAGTTTTCTGGTTTGGTGTTGATAGCCCGTTTCTCACGAAGCGGTGATATGGCGAATTCTTGAGTGGCAGTAGGTAGAGATCCAGCTGATAAGTTTGTCGTTTTACCAGACCAATCAAACTCGTTGTCATCAACATAACCCTTACTTTTAAATAAATCCGCAAATAAACCTCTTAGATATTCATAATCGGGAGTTTCAAAGAAATCTAATCTCCTAACATACCGTAAATATGTCGCCATTTCTTCAGGATAACCTTTGCAGAGGCTTTCAATGGAAGTTTCCCTTTTTGTATCACCTATTTTTTGGTAACGTTCTTTTAGAGTATCAGCCTTAAGTCCTTGCCATGGTAAGGATCCTCTAAGAAAATACATAAACATATGACCAAGTGCTTCTAAATCATCTCTTCTAGATTGTTCTCTGCCCAGATGCGTGTTTATTGACATGTACCTCGCTGTTCCAGTCAATGATTTATGTTCTCTATAAGGAATATGTTTACTTGTTTCAGGTTCTATGTATTCTTTGGCCAATCCAAAGTCTATAATATGTATAACTCTTTCTCTGTGACTACCTGTACGCCCAACAAGAAAATTTTCTGGTTTAATATCTCTGTAGATGAGATGCCTTGAATGAACATACTCTATTCGATGCAACAGTTGAATAGCTGTCATCAATACTGTTTTTAAGGTGAATTTACGATCACAAATGTCAAATAAGTCTTCCAAACTAGGCCCCAGCAGCTCCATCACCAATGCATTAAATTTACTACATGGGCCAAAGTAGTAAACATCAGGTACTCCTTCATGACTACCCAATAGTTTGTAGTATCTATACTCTAAATGAAGCTGAGGAGCTTTGGTTTTAAATGGTTCCAATTTAATAGCCACATGTTCATTAGTATACAAATTTTTACCTAAGCGTAGATCACCAAAGTTTCCACATCCGATTTTTTTGCCCACTTTAAAGTTCGGGCCTACCATGAGCACCGACGAGGTAGAATTTGAGCTTGTTTCGTTTGCACCGTAATGTTTTGATGAAGTTTTTTTCTGGTCCCCTTTATCCATGGTTGAAGACTTTAACACAAATCAAAACATTCAAAAGTTATTTTGATCCTTATCACATAGTGGTTTATCACAGTCAATAAGGGTTATAAGCTGCGAGTTGTTAAAAAACTGTATAACACTCAATTTTATGAAAAATAAAATAAAATACCTTGATTGGTTTTGTCTTTACGTTTTGTTAAGTCACTTTTGATAATCTGAAACAAAGGAAAATAGTTTACAATCAAAATAAGATTAACTGTCACAGTAAAACACAATTTAAAACAAAAAAGATCAGAAAGGACATATGTAAATTTACACAGGAGCCATTCAAAAATTAAAATTCATGAAAAAAAGTGTGTGACACAGTTATAATAGAATTTATGATACAAAAAGTTTATTTTAAAAACTATATGTTTACTGCACTTCTATGGCTATATTTTTATTTATGTACAAAAATATTGGCAAATTCTGATTCAGAAAAGATAATTAGGACAAATGTTTTTGCACATGAGGATTAAATGACCAAAAATGAATAACAGAGGGTTTGCATGCCTTTTTTCAACATAACACTTGATAGTATACTAACTGCCTTAGACAATATGGATCTCACAATAAACAAAGATAAAACTAAACTAATGATGCCCATATAAAATATATTTGTTCCCTTATGACCCAGAAAGGAGAAATAGAATAATAAAAAGAAGGATACAAGCAATATATAAGACACTCATCCTACTAGTGCTGTTATATAGGTCATAAACATGGACTATGTCTAAAATAGATGCAAACCATCTACTACATATATATCTTTAAATGAAATATCGTAATAATATCTGGATAATATGTGAAAACGGTATCTGGAAAAGACATAACTGTGAGTACTATAAGAAATATAAAGAAATAGCAGATGGCAGAGATGTAATATCATTTAGAAAAATAGGTAGGTAGGCCACAATAAGCAGGAGATCTATCCAGAATGAACGAAAACTATCCTCCCAGTTGAACCCAATTATCAATATTTGTTGAAAACATAACAGGGGAAAGGGGAAAGCCAACACAGGTGAATAGAGGTGTGAATGAAGACGTGAGAAATATTGGAGTGGTAAATGGTTGGTAATAAATGGGAACGACTGGCAATACAAACTAGACAATATTGGGAATCAACTAGGGTCTCCGCAAGTACCACTGATGACGAGGACAAAGAAGCATAGCAATATTAAATTATTTGTAAATAATGAATGTAGTGAATGTGCACAAAACTACAACTGTTTATAAATAAATATTAACTAGACAAATGAATACACACGATAAATCAAAATAAAAAGAAGTTCAAGAATGCTTGAATATGTTTACGTTAAACAAAAATCAAAAGAAACATTTTCTTTTCTGTCTTGTCTGGTGTAGAGATGTGCAAGCAAAACACACAATTCGTTTGAGATGTCACCATATCTAAGAGTCTTGAAAATAATTTGGAATGATAAAATACCTGCTTAGAAAATATTCCAAGGGTTGAAAAAACAAAAATGAATAGCATTCACAATTAAACCAGGACATTTTACATGTAGAGGTATTTATCATTTATAACAATAATTCATTATGTAGGAAAATATTAGAGCTAAGCACAGCATAGGGAGGAAAAATGTGAAGTGAATGCACAGCTGTGTTAAAATTGATGATAATCAACCTTCATTGACCCTTTGGGTGCAGCACTGGTTTACTAGGATGTGCCGGCTGGACATGCACAGACAGCGCTTCGTTTCCTATTCTGAAACATTGAACCTCCTGTGTTAAAAATATATTACATTTTGTTGTTCCTTCATAAATTTTTGTTGAAGTAGATTGTATTACACCTGGTGTACCATCCAATGAATTTTTTGTTGTAAACTAAAGCAACACTCAAATAAACATAAAAAGTTATCAAATTGCAGTAGCACATATAAAATGCAACTTGCTGTAGCAAGCAATTCTACTAGTAAATGAATCATTTACTTGAATTTACAATAATTCACTGTATTTAAACATGTCCTGTCCTCTATGTATTTGACTTGAGTTGCTTCCTGTCTACTGGGTAGACAGGACATTTTTGGCAATTATGGTGGTTTTCCACTGCGAAAGGGTTAATGCAAATGATAATAGACAACCTTTATAGCAGAGACAGCACTTAAACAAAAAGAAGACTGATAAACACTATCAGGAGAAAGGTATTTGCTAAACTTATCTGTGATATGGCAAATGCCAGAAACCACAGGTTCTCAACCTAAGTCACATAAATGCGTAAAATCATTCATATACTTACTTCAAAATAAAGGATAGGTAAACTATAAATAATAATTATAGAGTTTTACTAAAAACTAGATGATCAACCATTTTTTTCTTATTTGATTAATAAAAAATGGTTTATTGCATTCTTACCTAAAAAAAATTTAGTAAAACAGATTATACTGTTTGTTCGAATTTCCTACACTGGATAATAAGACATCATAGGGTCAACTTTAGGTTGGATCTAATAACCTAAGCATTGCATTTCAAAACAATTATCAAACATAAATTATTACACCTTGATAAAGAGATTTTTTTATTCTCGAGAAGTATCACTCAATTGTTTAAATATCAAAAGCTGTTGTTACATTCACAATCTCCACTAACTATATACAAAACATAAATTATTTAGGTACCACAATATAAGCACTATTGACCTACTAATGATTAGCATAATTAGACAATATTAGAACTAACAAAGATAACATGAGCCATCTATATGTCAATAATCTTGTAAAGACATTAATAAATAGATTGAAACTTATTTACTTTTAAATATTAGACTAGTTGATGTATACTATCTGTATTAAACATTTATTTTAAACAATAAAAAAAATAGTTTAAAGAAAATATTCTAATGTTTTAGAAATTATTTTGAGCTATAAATATCCTAATTAACACAAAAAACCTATGCAGTAATATAAATATATGCTGTCTTACCTTAAACTATTATGTCAATACATAGTAAAAAGCCATAAATTGCTTGTCCTAAGATTAAAAATCTATCTATCTTCTAAAATTCCTAAAAATAAGATCATAAATTGGAAGATGAATTACAAGAAGATATTAAATACTTACCTAAAATTTTTAATTAAACACCAAAATCTAAATCAGTACACTAATTGGGTGTTTTAGATGAAAATGTAAGTACTCGACAATCCAACAAAGATAACTTATGTAATTAAATCATTACAGCTGTACGAATACGTTTACCTTTCAAAACAAATTAAATTAGAATTGATTTAAAAACCCCATATTACAAAATCTGAGGCATTCTACCACCCACACAGTCCATTGGCAGAAGTTATAACCTAATTTTCGACTATCTTTTCGGCTGATGACACATGACTGACATAACTTCACTTCTGACATCTAACCGCGTGATTATTGCCAGTGTTGTTTCAACGAACATGAATTATTTTCAATTATATTATACAGGGTCTTTACATGAAAGAAACTCATGCTTTTTATAAAATTATTTATTATTTTAGATATATCTATTGAAAAATGAATATATTAAATGCAGGCATTTTAAAATTTTATTTAAATATATTTTAAGCAATCAATTCAAACAAGTAATTTAAATATATTTTGTTCTTTCAGAAGACTTTAAATAATACATACTATAACTTCAAAATTGAATTGAAGTTTTAAACATATATTCAAAGGGTAAACTTAACCTATTGGATCATAATTATAAAAGACCATTGTTCTCTGAGTAATTATTTAGCTTTATGAAGACTACATGACCTCTTTGTGTTATGACACTAGAAATAACAGTTCTTGCGGTCGATTTGATATTTCTACGAGAAATATTTTTTAGATGTATCAAGTGGGAAGTCAAAATGACCTACCTATTCAATAATTTTTTTCTTGCTTCGAGATGTGTTTAACAATTCAGTCTATTGTTTTATTCTGTACTTACGAGAAAATAGTTTGCTACGTAAATTATTTATTCAGAAATAATTTTTTTTTTTTTATTTAATTTAACGTGCTTGTGACAGCTTCGGCCATTAGCACGAGGCACCGTGGATACAATTATAAAGGTACAATTACATATTATATACTATAGTTATATACTATTTAATAAGTTTTCTAGCTTCAGGAACTGGATAGCTGTGATGACTTGGCTCTGGTTCGATAATATATCTTTGATGTTGCCTTCCATGCCCAGTTCTTGGCGTCGTTTATTGTAGTGAGGGCAGTCCACAAGGATGTGTAGAACGCTTAGTGGAGATTGGCAATAGTGACAGATTGGCTTAGGTGCAGAATTCATTAGGTGACCATGTGTACATCTGGTGTGACCAATACGCAATCTTCTAGCAACAACCATCTCATTTCTAGTTATACCAGGGATAACGAACCGCTCAATTGTCTGATCTATTTGGTGTAAAAATGTAGTGGATTGGTTCCAATGATTCTGCCAGTAATTTCGTACGAGTTTCTTTATACTAGTTTTTAGGTCACTGGCAATTTGTATATTACGTGGTGTACAATTGGATACAGCAGCTTCTTTGGCAAAGCGATCGGCGTTGTCGTTACCCATAATCCCGATGTGGGAGGGAATCCATATGATAGTGATATGGATGTCGTGGATGATAAGATTTTGGTAAATATCATGGATTTTTTCTACAAGAGGGTGATTAGTAAATAGATTATTGATGGACTGGATAGAGGCAAGGGAGTCTGTACAGATGGCAATATGTTGATTGGGTGCTGTACAGAGTTTGAAGGCTTGGTAAATAGCATACAGTTCACCAGTGTGAACGCTGCATGTGGCAGGTATTTGACATGAACTAACGACTGTTTCCGTAGTGGTAACCGCACAACCAACCCCCGTTTCGCTCTTTGATGCGTCAGTGTAGAGTACCCGATCGAATTTCTTAAAATTAAGAATTTCTAGTAAGGATTTCCTAATCAAATCCTGGTTGGTTTCTGCCTTACTAAACTTTGTAAGTGACACATTAAATTTCGGTAAAGTTTTGGTCCAAGGAGAGTTCTGCGGGATCGGGAGAGGGTTAGTTAGGGATAAATTTATATGTGGTATTAAAGTTGGAAGTAAGAGGGCGATAGTGTGTATGCGTGGAGCAGGAGGGTGAGTACTAGTATAGTTGGGTAATGTCAGCAGTGTGTGTACTGGATTAGAAAGGTTAGCTGAAGTAGAGGCAGCGTAAGAAAGGAGGAGATATTGGCGCCTAAGCCAAAGAGGAGGTTCGTTGGCTTCGCGGTAGAGGCTCTCAGCTGGACTGCTACGAAAAGCTCCTAAACAGAGGCGGATAGCAGTATTATGCACAGAATTAAGGGTTTGTAAAGATGTTTTGGATGCTGACATATATATAAAGCTGCCGTAATCGAGTTTAGAGCGAATGAGAGACCTATATACTTTTAATAGTGTACATTCGTTAGCGCCCCATTGGTAGTGGGAAAGTGTTTTGATAATATTTAAACGTTTTAGGCACTCTGCTCTAGTTTCCTGAATATGTAGTTTCCAAGAAAGTCGGGAGTCGAATATTAGTCCTAGAATTTTGCGGTTGTCAACGACTGGGAGAGGGTGGTTATTCACTAAGATTTTAGGGGCAGTGGAGAGTGTTTTTCTGGTAAATTTAATGAGTTGTGATTTTGTAGATGAGAGGGACAGGCCGATGGCAGTCAATCTATTTTGTAATAAGTCCACAGATGTTTGGAGAAGTTTGCAAGTAGTAGTGGTCGCAACACCATGGCAATAAATTACAAGGTCATCAGCATATGAAGTAAATTTGACTGGGGAGGGAAGACTGTGGCATATATGGTTAATTGATAAAATAAACAATGTGGGGCTTAATACAGAGCCCTGAGGGACTCCGTCTTGTTGGATGTGTGGTGATGATATACAACCATTTACAGAGACTCTGAAAGATCTAGAGCTAAGAAAGTGCTTGATAAATTTAAAAATATTACCATTAAGGCCATATAATAATAGTTTATCGAGAATAACCTGTCTAGGTATTTTATCGAAGGCAGCTTCAATATCAAAAATGCAGGCAATCACTTCTTGACTGTTATTAATAGCTCCGGCGATGTGGGTATGAAGGAGGACGAGGTTATCGCTTGTGGAACGATGTCGGTGAAAACCGGATTGTTCTTTAGGTAAAATTTGGTGTTTGTCAATAAACCATAAAAGACGTCTGTTTATCATCTTTTCCATTAATTTGCACATGGTGCAAGTGAGAGAAATCGGTCTATAGGACTGAGGAAAGATTGGTGTTTGGCCATGTTTTAGGACAGGTATAATTACGGATGTGTTCCATTGAGTAGGAAATATTTGAGAAGACCAGATAGAGTTATATATGTCTAACAGGAAAGTGAGGCAGCGGTTGGGTAGGTTTTTAAGAAAAATATAAGGGATATCATCAGGGCCGGCAGAAGTAGAAAGAAATAATTTATTCTTTTGTTTGTTTCTAATAAATAATATAGTAGGTAGATATGTTAGCTTTCAATCAGTAATCTTTTTTCATATTCGTAGGTACTCGTATATAATATCCTTCAATGCAAGTGTCAAGACTCTTAATGAATGTTTGCTCATTTAATATCTCTGAATATGATTTAAATTGTTGTTTTCTCAAATCTACGTTTCGAAGTAATAAAGCGACGAGTTGTCGAATTGGACATTGGTTAAAGCGAGGACTCGGAAACGCATCACAAAGACAACACGTCAGCACATATCACTACGGGATTATAGCGCCTCACGCTGTCCTCTTCATTACGCGCTCCATTATTAGGGCCCCTTTTCCCGGGATTCCCATATCACACGTAAATTTTGATGACAGTAGTCCCCACCGTAGAACAGTACTTTGGGATACGTTGACATATACGTGGCGAGCATTGGGGCTTGGAGGAATCATACCTGGCTTCACCAGGTGCCAACCCTCCTCTACTTTACGGGCATGCATGTCTTATCAGACCGGGTCAGGTTGAAGTGATATTTTAGTTCTTGAATCAACTCTTGTGCCATTATTCTAAGTAAATTATATTGATTTGGATATAGAATCAAAAGTTGTTTTTAATGTAACACATGCTGTTTCTAATGGAACATTACATTTGCTGTAATGATTAGTCTCTCTTCAATGTCTCTGTAGCAGCAATAACGTAAAAAGTAGAAGCACTGACACAGCGGGAAAGAATCTAAATGTGCAGTAATGTAAGATAATTTAAAGATGAAGTTAAATGTGTCGCGACCATGTGTCGTTAAACGCAACCATTTTCGTATATATAAGATAATTTACTTTTATCGAATAAGAAAAATCATTTAATAGTTCTGATATGTGAAACTCTAAACCTATTCACTTTTATTTAGGACTGAAAGACTCATTAGAGAATTATACTTTGAATAACTACTTGAGTAAAGGAAACGCACAGAAAAATTTTAAAAAAAGAAGGTAAACTTTTTAATTAAGTCGGAAATTTGGGAACAGAGAAATTTATGACTACAGATGACAATGAATAAAACATAATTATAAAAATATGGACAAATAACTTGATTTACTTGTACCTAATCATTTACGTATGGAAATAGAATATAGAAGAGGAGTAGCTAAAGCAGGTTTTTTTTAAATAACATTAAGTGAAAACATGAACAAAGCCACTAGAATATCATTAAAATTAGCGGAACATAAGAATAATGAGTATATATTGGGAAACATAACGCAACATATAGAAGACTGTGAGAAAGATTTGGTTGCAGATTTGATATCTAATCGAGAGGTATCCAATCTTTTCAATTGATAAAATTAATTAAAATAAAAGTACTTATAACAATACTTGTCGTTTTTACTTGCTTAGAAAAGTATCTATCATTTACTTCGATTCTTATAGCCAGTAAACAGAATAAAGAGATCTAGCACAAGAACCTTGTTCAAGATGTAAATATCAACATATAACGAATTTTTTTAGTAAAAACCTGATTGAAAGATACCTCGCAAGTATTGATATCGTATACCAGATCGTCTAGCGAGCGTATGGTAAGTGAAAGTGGGTCAGACGAGTTTACATCTGTTGCGGACTCGAAGTAATTGGCACCGCTAAGTAGTTTGTGTAAAGGAAACAAAAACAATGCCGGTATCATATTATATACCTATATATCTATGTGTTATAATTATATCTAAAGATTAATAGTCGGATTGTATGCTATATCTATTTTTTGGTCAAATAATGTACATCGACGATGATGGAGATTGGAGATAGGCATTACTGAGCTATAAGATTGTGTCGTGTCATTTCTGTGGGATGTATTAAGCCATTATAAGCCAGCGTCCTATTTATAGATCACTAACAATTTTATTTTTTTTTTCAAAACCTTAAAATTTGTTTAAATTTAAAAAAAAATTCCATGGATATTTTAGGCTGTACTAAACTGAGTTATAATTTTTATTGTATTATATTTCCAATATTCTTTCACTAAAAAAAATAATAAAATAATAATAAGGCAGCTGGACTAGATTAAATGTATCAGTTATTTATGAAACATAGTAAGTCATTAAACTTAAATTTTATAGGAGAAACAAAAAACCGTTTCCAGGAAATTAGATGTTATAAATTATTTTAAATATATAAAATACTGACAATAGGGTGTAATTGAAACATGACAAGGGTAAAATTACAAAATTTTAAATCTTAGTTTAAGAATAATTTTTAATTAAGTACTATGACTTAGTATGATTCATAAATAAACATAGTTGTTGATTTACTTATTTTTATCTAAAACATACAAATAAGCTATTAAACGAGAAAAAATAACAAGAAACTATTGCCAAAAAAGATTTATGTGCTTTTATAAACTTAAATTACATTACATGTAAGAAACTATTCCCTATTGGCGAGTTGGCCAGTCTTGTAACGTATTATAAAATTCTTTGTGCTCTTTTGGTAAGTACTGAAGTGTCTTCTTTAAATCGTCTACCTTCTCTTTCAAAATGGAACACTTCGATTGATAAGCTTGAGTAGTAGGTGGTTTATAATCAATGGTAGTAGGTAGTTGAACATCATACTGCCCTGGCTTTTTCAAAAAAAATGTACTCCTTATAGCGCCACCAATAAAATTACTAACACCCTTTTGTTTTCGAGTCAAATACAAATTAGTTGTATTCTGAAATTTGAAAAGATCTTTCCTTTGTGCTTTGTTAGCAATACATTAAATAGAATTGGTAACTTTCTTGTAGAGAGTGGGCCACCATTTTTGAAAATCAAGAATGTCTGTAGTGTCAACTAGCTTTACTAAAAACTTATGTTTCTTTTCTGGACGTAGTATCAGTTCCATGACTTCTTTTACAGTGTAATAGCGATGTAATACACGCTTAACCAGACCAAAGTTTCTATCATTCGGAAGGAATGAATGACCTCTTAAAGGCTATCTATAGAATTTTTTTGAATCGGCCCATATCTGTCAATGCAAAGAGAAAACGTATCGAGAATAACGTATCGAGATATAACGAGAAACGTAAGACAGCAGTAGGCATTGGTTCGAGTTGCGGTTCATAATACTGTCAAAGAAAAGAAGTCTCACCAAACTCAGCGACTATAAACTGATCTGTTTGATTCACCACAAACTAAAGATATTTTTTCGAACTTTACAGAACCGAATATTTTTTCTATGTGAAAACAAGTCGAGTGATAAGCAATTTGGGTGTAGAAATGGCAGCTGGAAAATAATAAGGCAGCTGAACTAGATTAAATATTTACTGAGCTGCTTAGGCTTAAGGATGAAGATATCAATATCGAAACCGAATATTTCTTCTATGCAAAAGCAAATCGGATGAGAAACAATTTGGGTTTAGAAATGGCTTAGGAATCAGAGAGGTACTTTTCTGTATGTGCTTACAAAAAGTTGTGGATTCCGAAAGAAGTTTTACCGTCTGCTTCATTAAATCCCACAAGAAAATCGATAGATTACAACACAATACACTTTTCAGGGGTCTGTAGAGTTTTTTCAAAGCAGCAGGACCGGACCAGTAACGATATAAAACTTCTAAAATAGCTGTACTACAATCAAGTAGCCTATATTCAAATTGAAAACAGCAATACTCAAAAACTACCCATAAACGTGGAATGCGTAAAGACTACGTTTTTTGACCCGATCGTTTTAATGAATACTGATTACTATTTAAATGGGAGTAAGCTTATTCCCATTTAAATAGTAATTATTTTAAGATGCCACAAGAAAATAGCTTCAGAACAATATTAATGAATACTCTAAAGAAATCTTTAGGGAGGCTTAACAAATTGGAAGCATTTACGGAATGGTGCATACGGACCAACTGTTCTTAATATAAGTGGAAGGAAAAAGATGGATAGGCCGAGGCATTGGTGGGTCTTACGGTAGAACAATTATTTTCCGCAGCAGTTAATAAACAAAGGTTTCAGGAAATTGTAGTTTGAGTACAACCACGGCACCTAAAAAAATAATGTATGTAACTGGTATTTTTACATTCTCGGCAAAAAAGGAAAGAATGAATTTGTGTTTAAAATAATAATAAGCAAATACACATTCAGAATAACATTAACTTCTCACAATCACTTAACATTTACGATACCTCTTCAAGAAAACAGTTAATTTTTAAATTATCATTCAATTACATATATGTACATACAAAGCGATGAAGAAATCCAAATCTTCAATTTTTAATTATTTGTTTACATGGTTGACCTTTTATGAGCATTTTAGTAATTTGCAATTTGACTTTATAAAATGTATGCATACAGCCTCTGGCTATGGGTTATTTTATATAACTTCGTTAGAATTTTGCAATTACCTAATGTATTCATTAGTTGCATGTGAGTGAATGGGGACATATGTGTTTACGAAAATATGCAAACAAATTTATTAAGGTTGAAAATATGTATGTAAAGTAATAAGTAAGGAGTGTCAATAAAAGTTCACAGAAAAAAATTATTATAGTATTGATTCATCATCTTATTGGGATTACTACCGTCTAATTTTATGTCCAGTGTATGTTTCTTTTGTGTTTACTGATTAATTCTCAGTGTCATGTAGATGATTAAAATACAGCAGTTAATTAAGTTGTATATGTCCATTATTACAAATAAAGGCAATTAAATGCAATAAATAATACTTTCCATGTCTATAAAAGATTGCGTTAGATATAGCGTGTAGGATTTTCGTTTGACTTCCACAAAGCCAATTGTTGTGCTCCAGTTCTCACGAAAATGTCACGCATTTAAAAAGAAGACTCAAAGAAAGAGTTAAGGCGTTCTTGTTTAATCAAACTCTTTTGCAATAGTTTTCTGAAATTTCACCAAACTCAGAGGCGGAGATATATATATATATATATATATATATATATATATATATATATATATATATATATATATATATATACTCAATGACATTAGAAGTGTTACACCTATAAGGAATAAATTCTTGAACTTAATTTTTTGGCAACAGAATGACAACATTTAAAACATGCTATAATAACATTTTTTTTATTTTTTTGTGAAGATACCGATTTGTAAAAACCGGTTTGTATAGAAATTTTTAGTTATTATTCCTCAGTCTAATTGTATTCAGTGTAAGAAAATACCTCGAGTTCGAAGACATCAAAATTACCACCATGTGAGCGATTTTGACAGGGGCAGAATTATTGCGTATAGAGATATGGGTTTGTCGTATCGCGAAATAGGCCGTCGCGTTAATTGTACGGCAATGACGGTTATGCGTATCTGTCGTGTGTGGGCAAACGAAGGTAGAGGAATACGAAGAAGACCTACTGGTCAACCGAGGCGTACCACAGAGCGTAAGGTAGGCGCTTTAGATTACTTGCTCTGCGAGACCGTTTTGCTACTACGCGTCAAATTGCTGACCAATGGTTTGGAGTAGGTAGACCTGTTAGTATGCGTACACTATTTCGTCGCATTTGAGCCTTTGGACCGGTTTCATTAAGTCACGACTAGTGCTTCCTTTGACTGCGGATCACTGTCATCAACGTTTGAATTGGTGCAGAGAACGGCAGCATTGAGTGGCAGAATGGCGTAATGTAGCATTCAGTGATGAATCAAGATTCTGTTTATTAATGCATGATGGTCGTAGGATGGTAAGACGCCGCCGTGGAGAGCGACGAGATATCGGGTTTGCTGTTGAGAGACATGTACACAGGACAGTTGGAGTAATGGTTTGGGGGGCTGTTGCCTATGGTAGCCGATCACCACTTGTGTTTATTAGAGGCAATGTGACAGCTGCGCGTTATGTTGATGACATCTTACAAACCACTTTACTGCCTTATCTCGACGGCCGTCGAGCGTCCTTTTTTAGCAAGACAACGCGCATCCCCATTTTGCTCGTCAAACTATGGACTTTCTCCAAGAAGCTGGCGTTAATGTTTTGCCGTGACCACCCCGTGCTCCGCATTTAAATCCTATCGAACATGTATGGGATATGATGGGAAGGAGACTGTCCACTTTGCACCATCCTCCACAGACTCTGGCACAGTTAATACATGAAGTTAAAGTTGCTTGGAACGAGTTCTACAAGCAGACATCGATCATCTCATTTTGTCAATGTCTAGACGTTTACAGGAGTGTATTTAGCTACGGAGTCGCCAAACACATTATTAATTTTTTTTTGATTACTTGTTAATAAAAATTCTTGACAACGTTATCGTTTCATTCTTGATGTAAATCTACCATGTTGCCAAAAAATTAAGTTCAAGAAATTATTCCTTCTGGGTGTAACACTTCTAATGTCACTGAGTATATATATATATATATATATATATATATATATATATATATATATATAAAGTAGTGTTAATCAACTGATTAAGTTAGAAAATAAACGTTGAGACTGTTTGGGTAAACACAGTTGAAAGAATAGGCTAAGTGTACTCTTGTTCCTTTATTATTCCAATATTTCGTCGATAGTCATCGACATCATCAGGGATGAGCTACAAATAGTTATACATGAAACATTTGGTAGTCTATTTAACTAAGTTACTTACGATTTGAGATTATCGCCGTAAAGAAAGCTGGTCAAAGTTATAAAAATTTTTTAAAAAAGTTTTTTTCACAAAATATATGTATTGTAAATTTACAAAGACTGTGCGTTGTCTTTGTACCAGATCAAAAGATATCGAATTTTTACCGTTGAGTTGATATAAATTAAAAAAAATGGATTTTGCTTTATTTGCAGCTTCCTATTTTGAATTTCGCTATCGTACATGGTTACGATTGTTGTTTTCCCAAAAAAACTGACTTTGCTAATAATTAGTAATAATTAAAATAATTAAATAAAGCTCTTTAAGGACTCATAAATATTACACTGTTATTTTACAGATTTATATTTCGTCATTAATGTAACTTTAAAGTTTTATTCAATCGACGGTATCAATTTTCAATCTTGATATACAAATCACGGTTCAGAGCTGTATGATTTTTTAGTATTTTGGGATAATGATAGTACTAACTAGTACTGTAATATTCTTTAGTATATTATTCTTCTATTTTAAATTCTCATTAACATATATCATCCGCTGTCAAAAGGTAAGTCTTACATAAGTATTTACGATTACATCTTTACTTGTTTAATTTCAAACAATGCAGTACTTAATCATTGACCGCCTTGTAAGAATTCATGTAAGACACTAAACAAAATTTATCTTCTGTTATAAAACGAGTCATATCCACCGGAGTAACAAGTAATAAATATCAGCATCATACTTACACTTTTATAACCTTTAACCTTTTTACAGTTGTGGCATTTTCTATTATTACAAGCCAATCTCGGTCTCCCAGGATTGCAAATTTACAATCCTAAATCACAAAATAAAAGCTACATAATTTTAAAAACGAATTAATGTTTTTAAATTATTTCGTCCCATTTTCATAACACATTAGCTGACCTGGCGAACTTCGTATAGTCTTAGAAGTAATAAATGTTTTGTTATATTATTAGCTGAGTTATATTAACTGCTTTGTATTAGGATCAAATTAATTAAGTTCAATAAAGGTTCAAAAAGAAGTTAATTAACTTAAGAATAAAAAAAAACAAATAGGTATAATTAAAATGGGTACAGACGTTCTTGAGTTAAAAATGGTGTAACTAACACCATTTTCGACTTTGTGTTATACATATAGTTTCCAGTAAAACAATATTTCAAACTCGTACTAATTATTATCTTAAATGAGTGTGAGCTGCCACAAATAAATTACAAGAGGTTCTCTCACAGTTTGATCACAGATAATCCTAACACCAGACTGTCAACAGCTCTCTGAAAAACTCCCACAATATTTCAAGCAAAACTGCTAGCAATCGATTTTTTTTATCAAAAGTGACTTGAAAACAGGCCTCAATTGCGTCAAAATATTTATTTCCTCAGACTGGTACGCTGAACTCGGGCTTTAAAATTTACAACTTATGTCGTAACAGCTTGAAACTGAAAATAGTCCCTTAAGTTACTGTCAGGGTACAACAAGGTAACTGCTGTGAGTACCAAGGATCAAAGATTGCGCATAGGAGATCATAGATCACAGAAAGCTATTCTGTCTTGTCCCAAAAACCCTTGATGAGGGTTAATGAGCGATATTCGAAAATGGCAGAAGAAACTTGGTGTAGCTTGTAGGTATTGAGGAAAAACTACATCCAGTAGTGGACGCGACTAGCTGGGTAAAAGTAAACGCTATAAAATGTATTATTTGAACACCCATGGTATTTTTTTCAATAAAAACTTGCTACAATACACAATAATTTTATTTATTTAACAATGATACGTCATAAATATTACTTAACACCTCCTTTCAGCAACAGTTGAGATAGAAAAGACTATTTTCGCACAACAAAACTAGTTTTTAATGTCTCTTGCAATAGATCAAAGGTGAACGGAATTAAAATACTTTAATAGGTATTATTTTACACCATAAAGGACGTTTTGTGGGCGAGTCATAAAATCTTGGAGAAATTCTCAGGATATTAAACGTATGAATGGTCAGCTGACTAAATAACATATGTCATGTAAATGAACAAATATATTTAATGTACTTTCTACAATAGAATAAGGAAATAAATTGCAATTTTTTATGACTGTTTTTATTAATGCGTATATATAATGTTAGTCCTGTAAATTAAACCGTTTTTAAACAGAATGTGTACTCGTAAAGTATATGTTATATTCAAACCTCAAAACTCTGGCGCTCCTAGGTTTGTCAGTCCTCAGGTCTGACTTAAGCTCTTAGGCAAAGTCTAAATAAACGACGTTTTTTGGCTTCTCACTAAAAAATTTTCGTCAAATCTAATTTAGTCAGGCAAAGGTCGAAACTTAATGTCAAGAAATCGGAGTTTGACCAGTCAAACTCCATTCAGGTATTCAAACGTCATAATTTGTTAGGTTAGGTTTAACAAAACGTCGTTTTTTAATTTTAATGTTTGTTGTTTTTATATTGTCGTAATTAAATGACATTTATAATTGCACAATACCATTAGAGCGTTTACATTTATATAATTTTGAAAAGCAATTTTATTGCAGTAGAATTTTACAAAGCCTTAGCTCCCAAATTTAGAATATTTTGCACTGGTTTCTATTAAAGGCAGCTGAACATCGGCCACATTTTCGAAATTAAGAAAATTCTCTTTGCATTCTTTTTTTTGATTCGTCGAAAAAAGTGTGTTTATTGTTTCGTGTTTTGTCTCTACTCTGTATAAACCGACAACTGTTTTAACTTGTATCCCAAAACATTTTTAGCGTCTCTTTGTATCTATCAAAGCTGGGAATAGGTATGGTTAGAGTTTTTCCAATCGAAATTGGCGGAAATTTTTGATTAGTTAATTGTTTCATAACATTAGCCTGAGCATGAAGACCTTCAATTGCCTTTTGCATATTTATTTTTATGTGTGTCCGTGTACATGCATGTAACTTTACTTTCGATGCTTTTATAGTCTGCACCAAGTGTGCTGTCAGCGTACACAACATGTACAACTTGATTACAAATTATACACGTATGTGCGCCTAACCTCTCTTTTTGGTACATACAACAAAACACATCGGATCGAAGAAACACCGCAAGGGAACCTGTATACACCTGTTTAAACATGTTACAAGCACAGTACAGATCGACGTTTGACCGATTCTGTTACTCGCTTCTAGGATCGTCTAGGCCTAGGCAAATTACAAAACAGATTATTTTTCTTTTGATGTTTGACTGAAAAGTTAGGAACTTCTAGGTTTGACAAAAAACACTTCAGTCAAAGGCCAAAAATGGAATTTATCTCGAAGTTTGTCCAAAAGCTTTGGTCAAACCTTAGGATAAACTGGTCATACCGACAAGAGTACAAAGATGGTCTCTTGCCTTTATAACCAGTATAATACATATAGATATATATATATATATATATATATATATATATATATATATATATGTATATATATATATATATATATATATATATATATATATATATATATATATATGTATATATATATATATAACAGCTTTATGGAGTTTATTGAATCGCACTATATTTAATATAAAATTAGTATTTCTTGGGTTTAAGTTTAATAAGTAATATTAAATTTGGAACTAGATTTCATTGTCCATTGAAATCAAAGTTTTGGCAGGAAACCCTTGCCTTTGTCAAGATTCTAAAATGTACAAGATTAGGAACAAAAAGGTATTGAAAAATAGTATTTTTATTATTTTATAAAAATATTTTTTTATAGGATATTTTATATAATATATATTACAGAGACTAAAATGAATTATTTCAAAATGAGTAAATATATCTTCAGTGCCAGAATTATAGGGCTTAGCACTATCAGAAGTTTGCTATAAAACACCAGTGGAGTTTATAACAAAATTACCAAGCAAATTCGCAGACTAAAAACTAGAACACTAAGCAAGATTTAAGAGCAATGTATCAGTTACGAATTTATTTTACGCGCTTATAGAAAGAAAAATAAACCCATTAAGAACATAAAACCAAATCGAATGCACTTTTCATATATTTTAACCCTTTATCGGGCAAAGGCGTATATCTGAAAATTTGACTGGGGTATTAAAAGGGACAAAATAATGTAAAAACATTTGATTTATAGCAAATATATTGCAAATAAAAAAGTTTGATATTGTAACCATATGGTCACATTGATCATTCATGGTTATGTTTTAAGACATAACTTACTTTCTTATGAAATGACACAAAACAATTTTTTTTATCTGTGATACAAAGTCTAGCATTACATTTTTCACACTGAAATCGACTTGTACCCTTTTGACAGTACCTACACCTCCCTTTCGTTGTGTGGACAGGCCAATGGCCAACACAATCTTTTCTTGTCGTATCATCTGGTCTAGCAATAACTGGATATTTAATTTTTTCTATTTAAACCATATTCAAAGAGCAAGGTCTACCACGTCGACATTCTTTACCGGCATTAGCTAATGCGGATGCAAGCTCTTTTCGAAAAACTTTTAAAGGTTTATATTTTTTTATATTTAACACCTCACAATCATTCTGATAGATAAGCCAAGCATTTACGACGCTTAAATCCAGAAGATAGGCAAATATTGAATAATACCATCGCTTAGTTTTACACGGCGTTTTGTAAAAACCCATTAGCGCATTGGCTTTATCTACCCCACCCATGTGCTTGTTGTAGTTTGTTATTACAGATGGACATACAATGTCGATTTTCATTTTAGCAGTTTTGCAGTACCTTTTTACTGAACTCGTTGGTTCGACTCCATAGGCTGTGCCACCAAGTAACACACATTTATTGTCAACCCATTTGATAACGATGACACCATTCTCTTTGTCAGCCTTATAGTCATAGGTTCCCCTTCCTTGCTTTTTCAAAATCTTGTCACTGTCAATTGGACAACCTCCAATTCTATCAGCTCGTAAAGTGCCTAAACTCAAGATTTTTAATAAATTTTTCAAATAAGAAAAAAGAGCAAGGCTAGAAATATAGTTATCAAAATATACTATGCTGTTATGAGGCTCATTGAGAGACTTGCATAGGGAAATAACTACACTGACTCCAACACCCAATGAATCTTCTTTTTCTGTTAGTTCATTGCGAGTTCCTTTTAGTTCGGGAAAAGTAGTTGAACCTTGGTAAGGTATAAAATAAAGGAGACCGCCAAAACAAATTGATGAAACGAGTAGTTATTTTCAACTCTGTGTTTCACGATTGTTGCCCCTTCTTCGACACACAATGTAACCACTCGGTAACATCGTTCATTCGTATGTAAAAGGCAAGGAACGTGCTGCAGTGTACTTTGAAATCAGTGCAACCATATGGTTACAATTCCCGATAAAGGGTTAAACAGGTCTTTAATATACAATAAAAAGAAATTAAAAGTTCCAGGCAATGTAAAACTAGCAATATTAAGAGAGCAATTACTAAAAATAAACTTATTAATTTCAAAAACGAAATTGCATGGACATAATGAACACCAGTGAAATAAAACAACGACTGCGGTAAGAAGATGCATTGTCTATGGCACTATTTAAATTACCACTTGAAATAATAATTAGAAGATTTAGTATAAAATAAAAAATAGTTTTTAAATCAGAACGACAGTGTTTGGCTTTACGAATGATATTAAAGTAATATCAACACAAAAAAGGAACCTCGACGAATTACAAAAAAGATAATACAGGAAAAAGACAAATTTAGAATTCAAATAAAGTAAAAGAACAGAAAATAAATCGTTATGGGAGACCCACAATCAAAACTACAAAGAAAACAATAATACCACATAATACCAATCTCCAAGAAGTCATCAAACCAAAAGTAACATAAGAATATGAAACCTGGTTATTGTGAAAAGCTGTAATAGACGTTTTGGAAATATAGGAATGAAAAATACTAAGATCGATTTATCGTAGATTAATTGCATATAAAATAAACAAGCTTTATACAATTACATATAAGAAGTTAAAAAACCAATGCAGAAGAGAAAAAGCGAAACCACGACAAAGATATAAAGGAGAGAGCTCTGAATAAAATAACGTGTGAATTAGTACCATTTTCTTGATTATTAACATATTACATTAATTTAAAAACGTTTTGATTGATTTTTGTTCTGTTCAAAATTTAAATTTTTCACCTTTTAAATGAGTACTTGATCACACAATAGCTGATCCGTTTCCTTTTTTATATCTAACGTCCCTTTCAAACAGATCTGTGCCACTTTTACGGAATGTCTTTCTTTGAACGTAATTGAAGTCGTATGCCGATCCTCTCATTGTTTTAGTAGTAAAATATTTTAAGCACAATCGATGCGACGACCTTCAAGATCCTCATCTGAGGCCGATTTTGTACAAAATAGTGGGAAGTGTTGTAAGAGGAAGTTATGACTTTTATTCTTTATCATTTTTAACATCTGGTCATTGTTTACGATTTTTCATTGAAGAACTAATTAATAATTCAGTAAGATTTTAGTAAAAGGCTAGATGCAAGCGGTACAGCAAACGATTATACGACGTAGTCCGTTAAAACGAATGAAAGAATAAGAAAATGAGAGAGTTTGCAGTATACTGCAGTTTTGGATGGCACTAAATTCAAATGAAATACAAACCTGGCTATAAAGACGACCCTAAAAAAAATAAATAAACACTTTATATTCAATAAGAGGATTTAGACATAAATAACCATATTTGTCAACGTCGCAGGCAAAATTGTTAAACAAGGATTCAGAGACGAATTAAATTGCTTCATATTTCAAGATACTGCTAAATCCCTTTTAACATATTTCGAATACGAGTTATAAACCTATAAAAGAAGATACTGATCGCTGCATTTAATTGGGATATAAAAATGAAATAATTATGACCAGCCATAAAGGAATTTTAGGATGCATTCTTTATGGGATGGTTTAGAGATATTTTAATCATTCGAGTGTATTATAAATTTGAAACAGTTTCTTAAAAAACAGGATTTACCTGCTTCGACAGCCTAAATATTAACAAAGTACTAAAGACAATATGTTGATAATCAATAAGAATTTTAGGTATTTTCGAAGTACTAAATCTGTGTCAAAAATTGCAGGATCCGTATTTTTAATTCAGAAAATCAGTCGCATTCTGCGGTTCTTAGCCATTATAATATGCTAAACCAAATTTTATAAAATATTTCTATTATTAATCCTGCAATAATTTAGTAAATTTTATTATATTTTATATTTATATTTTTTTTAGCTTTACGTGTCTCAACAGTACAATTTTATTACATTGCATTACAAGAATATACAGTAAAATTACAATCGATAAAAAATACATTATTAAATGCATTAAATATTGGTACAATTATTAATTATCAAATTCTAAACTATGTTTCTTCTTCTAAATTTTCTGGTAAAGCCTGGTTTCATAGACGAGATTAATAAGGTTTTGGAATTGATCTGGCGAGCTGAGAATATTTTATAGGTTTCTATTCAAAATATTCTTTTTTCTGTTGTTGTTGAAATAAAAACAGTCTACGACAATATGTTTAACATATAGAATATTACTACAGTTTGTACATGTAGGTGAATCTTGAGAAGTCATTAAATGTTTATGAGTTAGTCTTGTATGGCCGAATCTAAGTCGGCGAATTAAGATTTTGTTTTTTCGTGTCTTGGAAGGAAACTCAAGCTTTTTAACGGTGGGATGGATATCACAAAGCTTGGAAGGGATTTTATTCCAGTGATCTTGCAAAGATATTTGAATGATATTTTTAAAATACGACTGTACATCTGTATGTAATTGTATGTTTTCAGTCTCCATATTAGAAGATGGGGTTTGTTTTGCAAAAAGGTCGGCTAGTTCATTCCGAGGAATTCCTACATGAGACGGAATCCAGATCATGGTTATGGATACTCCCAGTGAGATTAAACTATCGAAAGAGTTTTGAATAGCTTGAACCAAAGGATGTGCCGTGTACATACTTTTGAGAGAGTAGATAGACGCTAAAGAGTCTGTACATATTGCTACTGTTTTATATTCTGGTGATAGTAAGTTTGTAGCTTGGAGAATAGAAAATAATTCAGCAGTATGTATGCAGCAGAAGAGCGGGAGATTACAAGATATGATTAAATCTGTGTTTGAAGCTCTAGCACATTCTACAGCTATAGGACTCTAAGAAGCATATGTGTATACAATTTGGTCAAATCTGTTATTAGCAATTAATTCTTTAAAGGTTTGCCTTAGAAATTGTAAATTCGTCTGATGCTTATCATAATTAGTTAACGAGAGATTAAAATCTGCTTTCCATTTATTCCAGTGAGGTTTAGGTGATATTAACATTGGGGTTGTGGCTGAAAGATCGATGTTATTCAGATGTGGTGAAAGATACTCTGGCATATATTGAAGTTTAATAGGAGAAGGAGAGTTTAAAAGGTCATTACTTAGTAATTTATAGGCTGGATAACTACGAGTGTTTTAAAAAGAGTGACTTTATCCGAGTCATCATCTTCATCATTATCAGTTATGTTGTTGCTGGTTGGTTCTTCTTCAAAAAATAGTTCAAAGAATTAAAAAGCAGAAAATCAAAAACATAATAAATTCTAAACTTAAAATCAAATGTGTGACACTACTCAGAGAAATGCCATTAAATATCTAAAACATCAAGATCAAATTATATCAACCGATAAAGACATTGCAAAATTTTTGGCAGAAATCTTCCAAAGTCTCTCTATTGATCAAAATAACAATGCAGTCTCTTGCGTCAGGAAAGACATCTGACGTATATCTTAATCTTAGTGATTATGCTCCCAATTTATTTATAAATAATAAACTGATCCTTTCAGAGTTAAATAAATATGATACTTCCCAGTCTTAAGGATTCAAGTTGTGGACCTGACGATATCTTACCTATATTTCTAAAAAAACCTTTCCGAGGCAGGGCAAATTCACTTACTAAACATATTCAACTGCATATAGGAAAAGCAGTATTTTCCCACAATCGGGTCTAAAGTACATATTTTACTTTTCCAAACTGAGAAGAAACCCGCTCTGAAGTGGAATCGTACAAACCAATATTGACAACATCAGAAAATGAAGTCCCGCAAGAATCTCTCATCAGTCCCTCACTTTTTCTAGTAGCAATCAACATTCCAAAAAACTTAGAAAATCGGTTAAAAGCAAGACTATATGCGGATAACTTAATAATGTTTGTAAGAGGAAAAGATATTAGAACCATGACGAAAAATTCACAATGCTTCATAAATAAATTAGATACTTGGTCTTTGAACACTGGCTTTGATTTTTTTACTTTCAAAACTAAGGGCAATATTTTCTCAAAAACAAATACAAATATCAACACAAATATTACTTTGTATAAAAAATCAGTAGCCTTTTGTTCTTATTTAAAATTCTTAGGAATGCAAAAACAAATAAAAATATCAACACAAATATTACTTTGTATGAAAAATCAGTAACCTTTTATTCTTATCTATAATTCTTAGGAATCCATCTGGACAACATTTTTTTACAAAAATTATTTTTTTAATTATCCTAACTGGTATATCTTCTACAATAAAGTAAATATAATTTCTTATGAAACCAAATTGCTACGAATTAATTAATTATCCGAAATATATTCAATATATTAATTTACTTTAATATTTATCGTAATGCTGGAGTTCATAATATTGAAATAGAGATGCAAAAATATCTAATCGGGTCGAAAACAGTAAGTATTCGAATTTGAATTTGTATTTGAATTTTTTACTCTAATGTTTGGTCATCCTAATTTGTCTGACTGATTAAATCTAACTTTATTATAGTTTTATTAATAACATATTTAAAAATCTAAAAATCAGACATGTAAAAGTAAGTAAAGTTCATTTAATTTTAGTGGAGCTTTAAAGCGTCTGACAAAAGTTCTGGTCCATGACAAGTGTCTGACACTTATTATAGTATTTTCAAAATAATATTGTACAAAATATGTGTAAAAATCAGTTATATAAATTTAAGTTAAATAGTTCTTATTTTTAGTTACCTTTCTCACCTGGTACCCGCCCAGGTGTCACTCAGCAAGTTTCATAAATACGCAGGTATTCAAAGCACACCAGACGCTACTGAGACTCTAAGGTTTCATCTGTGTGAAAATAAGTTATGTCTGATCGCTCTGGGATCTTACTCTATATAGTCAATCTGATTTCTTATAGGATTTTCTGGTATATCACCGGTAATCGCCATATGTACAACCTTCTGTGCGGTAATTTAAAGAAACATTGGTGACTACTAATTATCCTTCCTTAACAAAGGTGAATAGGCGTTCTCCTCTCACATTTGGCTCTCCTAAACCCCATGAACCTACTACTTTGCCATAACTACCCTTACCGATTTTGGCATTAAAATCGCCCATAACCAGTATTATTTTATGAGTTTTCAACTTACTTATGACTTTTTTAAATCGTAAAAAACCTCTATTACTTCGTCTGATTTGTCTGCTGTGGGTGCTTATTTTCATTATTTTATTTCGTTTGTTATTACAAAAAATGAACTATGGGATAAACAATTTAAATAACTTTTAAATTAATTAATGAATCGAGCTTATATTTTGAGAATTTGTTACGCACCGTAAAACCCCCCTTTGAGAGCAATCACAAGAGTGTAAGTTAATTATTACAAAAGTTATAAACAATTAATAATTTTGCCCCCTTTTCCTGTTTTTTGATCAACGAATTAATTTAAAAAATTTTAGAATACGCCATTTTGAAGGTTTTTCTATCTCTTAGCAGATAAAATGTTTATATTTAAGTATAAATAGATACTTTTTTAAAGATAAGCGGAAATTCGAAAAAATCGCATTTTTCCCACCAATATTTTAATATTATAAAAAACGTCGATTTTTTTGCAGAAAACGCATAGGTTTTCTTTCTATGGGTAAGAACTAATGAAACACTTGTCAAATACCTGGCTATTGCGATCTTCTGAACGCAGTTAAATTTTGCTTATTTTTCTGGAGCAGGGATCCTCACTAGGATTTCTTTGAGAGCCTAATAGTTTGAATGAAATTTTCCTCAGGGCCGCAAGTACAAGTGGTGGTATGAAATAACTTTAAAAGTATATTATATGACTATAACATACGTTAATTACAAGTTACGTAAAAACAATATAATTATAAATTATATGGACTGTTTTGCATGTAAAAAGTAGGAAAATGTCTTTTACTTGACTTTAAGAATGTCAAGTCCTGAATTTGTTAATTCTTTGAAGTCAACGGGCGAAATCTTTCACAGCTCTCTAGAATGGCATCTATGTTAGCAGGTTGGGAAGAAACTGAAATTCTCAAAATATTTTTAACGTTCTCACTAGTTAGCCTAGATCTGTACTTAATACTGAATGTAGATTCACAGACATATGATGATGCAAAAATACACAAAATTTTCTGAGCACAGTCAATTAAGTTAGGAAATTTGTCATTTTCAACTGCTTCCCAAAACTTATAGTGAGCTTTTTCCTTCTTTTTTTCTTCAAAAATACTTTTGGGCTCTGTATAATTTTGAAAATCAATTAACTCATTTTTCAAATCCCTAGCTTTGTATCCAAAAATAAAAAGAGGAGCTTAATATGCTGTTGTTATTGCCCATGGATTTTCCACTAAGCGAAATGGTTCTTTGAATTTTCTGAAGTCACTAAACCTCACAGACATTTCATCCTTTAGGTCTGCTAACAGCTTTAGTAAGTCAGAAATCTCTTGACTTTTATCTGGATTTTCATCAAACAGTACTTTAACAGAAGAAAAGCTGGATTAATCTTCATTTGACAATTCTGCAATATACATATTCAGCTTCTGCTCCAGTGAAAACACAATACTCATCATTTTCGTTACAATGTTATTGTAGTCTCCTTGCAATGTGGTCAATGTTTCATTCATAATGCTCATTGTATCAGTGAGAAACGCTACTTTAAGCCACAAACCAAAATTATGAATATCAGGAAACTCTTTATTCTTTGTAGCTAAAAACAGAGTAATCTCATGTCGAATGCTGAAGAAACGTTCCAAAACTTTACCCTTACTCGGCCATCTCACTGGTTAAATACCTAATATACCCTGATTAAATACATAAATAGAAACATAATTATAACTTGCAAATTTTGTTTTACTGCCTAGCAGTCTGAGGGCCGCGAAAAACCGCTCCGAGGGCCGCATGCGGCCCACGGGCCGCGTAGTGAGTATGGCTGCTCTGGAGTGTATAGTCGGTTCGCTATATTTACGCGGGTTTCGGATTAACAAAACTATGCTAATGACTCATTGATAACCAGTTGCAGTAAACGACTTCCCAGAAAATTAGGTAAAAACTGCATTAATGGTCATATTTTAAAATACATTAAAATAACATTAGGGTAGGTATAAATTTGTTACAATATTGCAGTTGAATTGATTCTTTGCAAGTGTTGACATTGTATGTTTGGTGGAAATATTTAAAAATGCCTAGACGTGTGTTAGATGTAGATAGTCTAATTTGTAGTGTACATAAGTATTTTACGGATGAAAAAGAAAATGGCGGTCCTTTAAAATCGGTAATGTCTGTTCAACAACGCGTATGTGCTCTAGGAATTAGTGAAACCAAACTAAGAGGAGTATTACAAAATCGCAATAATGAACGGCTGAAAGAAGATCACCGAAAAACTCGCCTATCATTGAAAACGAAAGATATTCCAGATGGAAAAAAATTTAAAATTCGTGATACCATTTATCGAATGCGAGCCAAAAAGGAACATGTGACCTTAAATACAATTCTCTCGAAATTAAAAGATAGACAATTTGACGAAATTGGCAGAGCAAGTCTATGGCAAGTGATACATAATTTGGGTTTCAAATTTCAAAAGGAGGATAACAGAAAAGCCCTTTGTGAAAGAAGTTCTGTTGTGCATAAAAGAATTAACTTTCTAAGAAAATATTCTAAATTAAAAGAAGAAAGGGCAAATTTTATATATTTAGACGAAACATGGATATTTTCTAGGGGTGCAACCAAGAGAATATGGCAAGATGATAACGTAAAGTCTATCAAACATACTGATGGAGAAGGGAAGTGACTATCGCGATAATATGAACACAGAAATGTTTGTAAAATGGTTACATGAAAAACTTCTCCCAGATTTAAGTGAGCCCAGCGTAATTATTTTAGACAATGTACCTTACCATTCTGAAGTATTAAACAAAAGTCCAACGAATTCTTGGACTGTTAATAAAATCAAAGAATGGTTGACAAAGGAACATATACCATTTACACAACATATTTTAAAATCAGAATTATTACGCTTGGCAAATATCCACGCAAAACCAAAAACCTTTGTTGTGGATCAGATTATTGGAAGTTACGGCCATCAAGTTTTACGTCTGCCACCGTATCATTGCCAGTTTAATCCCATCGAATATATATGGGGAATAGCAAAACAATATTATGACAACCATATTGGGCCTAACGGTTATAGCGACGACGCAGTTCGGGAAACTTGGCGAAAGGCACTTTCAATTGTAACTCCAGAAGTGTGGTACAACTGTATATTCAAGTGCGAGAAACTAATAGAAGATTGGTGGACTCGTGAAAATAAAATAAACGCAATAAGTCCAATCATAATAACAATTAATGGTGATGACAGTGATGATGATGACGATAATGATATTTTTGATGATAATGACTGATTTTCATTTTTGTTGGCAAGTTAAATTTTTTTATTTTTCATTAGAAATTCTCTCCATGGAACAAAGATACATAGACCATATTTTCTGTGTGAAGTGTAATATAAAATTATTATTAGGTTTATATTAGCCACATTAGACTCCATTAATGAAGTAATTCTCCTTATTATACTGTCAATTATATAAAAGATTTTCCATTATTATTTAATTAAAAAAAGTTATGGATTATTTTTCATTTCATTTGACCAGTTGATATTTCCCCACAGAGCAGGTAATTAAAACTGGGTACTTACAATAAAATTTTTAATCCGAAACCCGCGTAAATATAGCGAACCGACTTTATTGGACCTGCGTCAGTCTAGTTTAAGTAGAGAAGAAAAATGATCATTACCTACAAAATTGAAGTGCCCATTTACAATGGATTTTGAATAATTTCCGCATTTCAAATTTAAAATTATTAGCCGCAATCTTGACACCTCGATTAAAATAAGGAAACGCACCTACATTTTCTTATATCATTAAAGGTGTGGTTACAATTTAAAAGTAACTAGTTGAACTTGAAATTTGATTAGTTACGGCTTGCGTCACTCGATACACATTTTTATTAAATACTTTTACCAAATCAAACGAACTTGATATATATAGTTATAATTATTCACTTATTATTCCGTTAGGAATTTAATAATCGGTATTAAACTGTACTGTTTTTTCGTACTGTTTTTTGAGAAGCAATTTATGCCAAATAAACATTATTAGAAGATTATTTTTTTAAGAACACCGTTAAGTTTTTAAGGAAATCAGATTTAGTTAAAGGAAATACCGTTTTTTTGTTTATTTTATTTTTAGAATAATACGAGAAAAATAACAATACCATACATAAAAGGATTATCAGAAAAACTTAAAAAGATGGGAAATAAATTCAACATTTCAACAACATTCAAAATAACAAACACATTTAGATCTACTTTATCCAAAACTAAACCTAACAATGAACAAGAAAGAACAAAGAATTGTATTTATAAAATACCTTGTGAATGCGAACATTTTTTTTTATTTAAAGGCAGCCGCATCAACCATAATGTAAACAATAATGATTACAAATAACAAATAAATAACATACTTATATGTGGTTCAATATGTTACAGTCTTTTAAAAATATCATATTATCATATCATCAGCATATAATCTAGCCTGTGCAGGTCTCTTGAGAGTTTTTATAACATCATTCATTGCTATTAAATAAAAGTGTAGGGCTAATTACAGATCCTTGTGGTGTTCCATTGTCTTGAGACTTAATACTAGAAAGTTCTCCATTACTACGTACTGAAAATTTGCGTTCATTTAGAAAGTTATTCAAAAATGCCAATATGTTTCCTTGAATTCCCCAAGTCTGCAGCTTTGTTAATATTCTGTGTCGCCATGCTAAGTCAAATGCTTTGTGAATGTCAAAGTAAACAGCTATGGATTTCCGTTTGTTACAAAAGGCTTCATTAATTTGACTTTCGAAATGTAAAACATTGTCTATAGTAGATCTCAAAGGACGAAATCCAGCTTGTTCCGGTATAAGTATATTGTGATGTTCCAAATGCCATATAAGTCTATTATTTATTATTTTCTCTAGCAGTTTGCAAGTAGAACATGTAAGTAACACCGCTAGACTATTTTCTGTCGGGATATGTAAAATCGTTAGTCTACGCCGATAAGCCTGAAACGATTGACAACTTGAAGGACAACATTTGCTGCGTTATTTCCGATATATAGCCATAAATATTGGAAAAAGTCTTTGAAAATTGGACCTCCAGATTAGAGGACCTCGGAGCCAGCCCGAGCAGTCACATGTCAGAAATCATATTTAAATTATAATGCCAAGAGATTCTCTTTCGAATAAAGTAAATTTCATGTCAATTTATACAAATCATCTTTGCTTTATTCCATTTCAAAGTGCTATACCTCTAAAAACCACCCTTTAGTTGCAATTTTAGGCTACTTAATACATTGCCTGCCGAGGCAGAGTCACAGCTACCACCAGCACTTTGCTACAAAACACAATAAACAAAATAGACACCTGGTCTACGCGTGCTGGATTTGTGTTTTCAGCTCCTAAATCCAAAGTAATTCACTTTACCAAAAAGCATAGACCTAATCCACCTTCTATAACTCTAAACGGACTTCGTTTACAAACAGTTAATTATTTGACACTTCTTGGTATCACCTTTGATAAAAAGCTTATCTGGAGACAGCATATTCAGAAACTTAAAGGAAACTGTACCCAAAATATCAATTTACTTAAATCTCTTGCTAGCTTCTCTTGGGGAGCTGACGAAGAATCTCTTCTTAAAATATATAGAGCGTTAATTCGCTCTAAGCTAGATTATGGCAGTATTCTTTATATGACATCTAGTAGCTTCCTACTAAAGTCTCTAAACACGATTCAAAATACATCCCTACGACTATGCCTCGGTGTTTTCAAATCAAGCCCCGCTGAAAGTCTGTGCGTTGAATCTTCAGAGCCACCACTTCATCTAAGAAGGCAGCAGCTTCTACTTTCATACTTTGTAAGAATATCAGCAAACCCAAGTAACCCGGTAATAAATCTAATCAACCCCATAGAACCTCCCCCAGTAAACGCTTCCAATCAGTCTCTCACATTACCACAAATATTATCTCCTTTATTAGATTCCATCAACCTCTCCAATACTACTTCTATTTATATCCCCAAGACAGCTCCATGGATGCACAATCTTCCAATATTCAATACTGATTTATGCAGATTCGACAAAACAGAAACCCCAAACTTAATCCTTAGAAAATCCTTCCAAAACATCCTTAACTTAACACAATTTGATGAAATTTTATACACCGATGCGTCCAAGAATGAAGACTGTTGTGACTCCGCTGTGTCCACACTGACGACGACAATAAGCTCTGTGCGATTGCCTAAAAGTTGTAGTATCTATACCGCAGAATTATATGGAATACTCCAAGCATTAAAAACTTTAATCCGTCCTACTTCAAATGAAAGCATAAAAATCGCCATTTGCACTGATTCTCTTTCCTCGATTTATTCAATAAGATGCATATAAGATGCTCGAAAAACCCACTAGTCCAGGAAATCCACACTATCTGTAACCAACTATATTCTGCTCACATAAAAGTCATAATGATCTGGACTCCATCTCATGTTGGTATATTGGGAAACGAAAAAGCAGACCAAGCCGCTAAAGCAGCATGTTCTTCTGACATAGCCTTCCAAGAGGTTCAAATCCATACGGATCTTAAAATATTGGTAAAACAAAAAATCCTCAGCTCATGGGCGGACCTGTGGAGTAAAACAAAAACTAAGCTGCACGAAGTTCAGCCCAACTTATCTCGCGTCAATATCTCCTCTATGAACAGGAAAGAAAAATCAGTTATTCACCGACTACGAATAAGGCATACACGTTTCACACATGGATACCTTATGGCATCAGAAAACCCTCCAGTATGCCACTACTGTAATAACGTCCTTTCCATCAAACACGTGATAGTATGACTCTTCCAGAAACAAGCACAGCCTAAAAGGAAATCTAAAAGACATTCTCAGTGTTCCAAACCGTTTTGACAGTGTTCTTAGATTTTTAAAAAGAACAAGTTTATTTCAGCTAATATAAACAGTGCATAGTGATAAGCTTTATTGTTCTAACCTTTCTATAAAAAAAAATGTTCATATTAAATTCTTGTACCTATACCTATATAAAATATGTATAATGTTGTAAACTACTGTACCCGTGTCAATGACCATAAGCTGTCGAGACACGTTAATTTTAAATAAAAAAAAAAAAAAAATACATTGCCTTTTTAATATTTTTTAAAAGATACTTTCTAAAAACACATAAAAAACAAAGTTTTGTGACTTATAGTCCACATCACAGGACATCACCAGTTACTTGTGACCCACTGAGATCTTCATCTTTTTACATTAACTTAACTCAAATAGATTTAGTTTACGTATTTTAACTATTAAAAGATGTGTCAACGACGAAATTCTTAAAAATATAAATTACCTATTTTTATACGAGCATTAGTACAAAGAGCTCGTTAATTTTAACGACAAGTCACGAAATCCTTTAGTCTAGTTGCTGTCTTAATAACAATATTTATACAATATCAGTTATGTTTTATTTAATTAACGTAGAGACTTTCACCGAACCCAAAAACGCGGAAATTGTTGCTAAACGTGAATGAAATAACGGTATGATTTACATAGAGGTTTCTTAGTAGTAGTACAGTAAGTCAACTGTTTACAAAATTTTCCAAGATTGGTTTAACAACTACACTCATGGACAAAAATATCGAATAATTTGGAATTTTCCAATTTTTTTTGTAGTCACTATTATTTCAAAATAATTTTAGATTACTGATAATACTCATATAATAGACTGATGTACTCAACTAGTTTGAAATATTTTGATGTTTATTTTGACGTTTATTCAGTGGTTAGTGTCATTCGTACATTCTATCATAAAAATCCTTCTTTATGTAAACGAAAAATCATACTAATTCGGTTATTTTTAGTTTAATCTATTAAGTTTAATTAAATATTGTTTTGATTTAACTAAGTTTAAAACAAGTATCCCACGCCCAAGGAGCACAACCACAATTGATGACCGTTTTTTGGTTTTTAATTCTACACGAAATCGTTTATTGACATCGACGCACCTCAAAAATGAGCAATTAAATGTTAGATAAGTTAATGTGAGTTCACAAACAGTTAGACAAAGATCAAAAGAAGCAAACTTAAAGCCCAGACGCCCCGCCTAAGTTCCACGTCTTCTTCAAAATCATAAAGCTCGTCGTTTGGAATTTGCAAGAATACATATTTAGTGGAATATCGACAACTGGAAAAACGTTCTTTTCACTGATGAGATTAAAATCCTATTATGGAAGCCAGATGGTCAAAACTACGTCTACAGAAGAGTTAAAGAACGATTTGCCAGCTGCAGTCTCGCCCAGACCGTTAGTTTTGGAGTTGATGGCATAATTCTTTGGGAAGGTATTAGTTGGGAGGTACGTACCGCACTTGTGGAAGTGATTGGACGGATGACTGGTGATTCTTAAGTTTAAAACATCCTGCAAGATCATGTTTTTTCATATGTTGGTTACATTGGATATGAAAGATTCACGTTAATGCACGATAATGCTCGACCACATGCCGCTGCTATAGTGAGTAATTATCTTGATGAGGTCCAAATTCGAAGATTGGATTGACCACCGTCTAGCCCGGTTTTAAATCCAATAGAGCACATGTGGGATCACCTAAAACGCAGCATACGACAAAGAAATCCCGTTCCAAACACAATAAAGCAGCTTCGGCTTGCTACACAGGATGAATGGAACGCAATTTCCCAAGAATATGTCCAAAACTTACTTGCAAGCATGCTGAGAAAGATGCAAGCAGTAATAAAAGCTAGAGAGGGGAATACTCGTTACTGATCATGCACTTCTTTCAGTTTAAACCAGTTGTTTAAGCAATTTAAATTATCATTTAAGTTTAGAGTAAAATAACTAAATTTACCTAATATTAAACATTTATTTTTTTCACAATTTTCTCCGCGTATAAACTAAAAATTGTTCATTAAACATTGTTAAAATAAACTCTTTTTTACAATAAACGACTTGCTTGACCAAAATTTATTTTGAAAAAACAAAAATTTGAAAATCCAAAATATTCGATATTTTTGTCCATGAGTGTAGAAACATTAGTTTTAAATGTTCAATTTGCACCCAAAAAACTTATTTAAAATCTCACTCATCTCTTATTTAGTATCTTCATTTTTATGTTGACATTTACTTTCTTAGTTGTTAAAATATATCCGAGTAGTTTAATAGTTAGAGGGCCGGTCGGCAAAAAAATTAATGATATATAATCTCTCCAAACTTTTGAGTCTCACTTCATAGGCGAATCTGAAACGGTTTTCCGGAAAATTTCTAGTTACTGCTATTCTTTTTAATTGAATAGCTTAAAAATTATAAGAAAAACACGAAACTAAAGTTGTATGATGAAAAATATAGGTCATTCAGCGGGTCTGACGACTCAAACAAAACGGAAAAATGACATGAATTGTGACGAAATTCATAGATAACCAGCTCATTTTTTTAGGATACTTTTAATAACGTCATCAAAAACAACTTTCCATATTGTCTGACAGATATATCGGGACATAACTACTAGAATCTGATGAGAAAAAGTAATTTTACAGCGGTAAAGGACCTACATTTTCGTTTGTAATAATTATATTATAATTTTCAGTTCTTGTTATTTTAATAATTAATATTCAACATTTTCGAAATATCATAAATAAAAATACTTTATAATAGAAAATAATTTAATTAATGAAAGTATTAAAAATATTTCAGAGTTTTAAAAATGGACTGTATATTATCATGAGATATGAATAAATAAATATCAAATATCGCATTAAAAAATATTAATTAGTTAATGTAAAATTGTACATTTTCAAAAAGGAGAAAAAATTTATAAAATGAATTAAATTAACAAACTGTCGTCGCTCTCATCACCACTATCAACATCGCTACTATCAAAGGTATCTTCCTCATCGCTGTCAGTTGCCTCATAATGATTTTTAGTACCAAACATCAAAACATTAGATTCTATTTATTTTTTTAAAACTGTTTAAAAAATTTTTTTTGAATAAATCAGCTGGTTATTAATATTATGAAAGCAAGGTGAAGAATTTATTTTTAAATTTTATGAAAACGACCCTATTTCATTTTCAGACAATTATTATATTCTACAATATTTTTAAAAACAAAAAATTTTTGGAAAAACGGTTAATAATAATTTTTTTTGTAGTCATAAAATCGAATCATAAAAAATCTCAACACTTTTATAAAAACTGACTTTACCTTTAAAACACATTTTGATTTCTGTGGATAGAACACTCTATAGTTTATTTTTATGAACGAGAGAGTAATTAGCATAATTTTAACTGGTAGCTCCGACCACTCCATGGGCGTGCTCAAGATTAATTGAAAAATTACTTTGAATAATTGTAAAAAATAAATGAATTATTTCAGTGTTATAAAGTGTTATGTGTATGTAAACAAAAGTGACCTCTTTTATCACACACTATATTAGAACTGACTGGCCTACATTAAAAAGGGATTTAAAAAATTCACATTTTTTTTAATTTTTAAAAATTACAAAAGAGAAAAAGAGTTTTTAAAACCGTCTAAGGTATGTTAAATAGATGAATAAAAATATTAATATAAAACTTACAGCTACTTGTTACAAATCCAAATCAGATTCAGAAGATGAACTTTCAGAACCAAGATTTATAATAACTGGCTCGATCATTTTATCAGTAATATTGTCCAGCTTCCACATTTTTTCCTCTTCTTTAATAGTGTGATTTACTGCCTTTTCTCAGTTTTCAGGTTTTACATTATTTACGGCCTCCAAAAACAACTGTTTAACATCATGAATTTTAAAAGTGGTATTTTTTCTTGAAACTTCACTCTTTATCTGTGCCCATACCAGTTCAATCGGGTTTAATTCACAATGATATGGTGGGGATCTAAGTACTGTCATTCCACGATTTTTGGCAATTTCATCAATTTCGTATTTTTTAAATTTTTCTTTATGAAGGGCACACAACGAATAAAGTTCCTTTCTTATAGATCCGGGATGGTACGTAATATTTTTTGAACTCAGCCAATTCTGCAAGTCTTTTTTTAACCACTTGGTTGTGGGCAGTCCTTCTATAAGTCTGGAGTGATAACTTGCATTATCCATTACTATTACACAGTTCTTAGGAAGAAGATCTATCATTTGTTCGAACCATTCTTGAAAGACATCAGCGTTCATGTCTTCATGGTAGTCACCGGTATGAGTTGATTCAAAAGTTAATAAACCACCTTCAACAAAACCGTCTGAACTGCCAATGTGTACTATTATCAGCCTGCGTCCCTTTCCTGATGGTGGGTTTAAACCAGTAGATAAGTTATTTACAAAAGCGTGCCTTTGACTTGTAACAGTTTCATCCTGCCAAAATTTATTTGGTGTATGACCCTCGTTGATCCATGTTTCATCAAGATAAAATATTTTTCTTTTTTGGTTTCTCATTTCCTTTATGGTTCTTAGAAAATGTCTTCTCCATATGACAATATCGCTTCTTTCTAATAAAATAGACTTTCTGGGATTCTTTTTCCAGCGGAAGCCTATTTCTTTTAAAAGTTTCCATAACGTACTTCGACTCATTTCTGGGTAATCCTTATCATCTCGAACTGAGACAAGAACTTTATCCAATGTTGGAAATTCTTGTCTAAAGAAGAATTCATGCACTTTCCGTCGAAGTCCTTCTTTAAAATGATATTCTATTTGAAATTTTGGTTTCCCTGGAGCATTACGTGGCATTTGAAAACTACCACATTTCTCTTCTTTAATAACTCTGTAAATTGTAGATTTCCCAACACCAAGTGTACTGCTAACTAACTCAACGGTCTCATCAACACTTTCACATAAACGTTTGTCTGTAAATGATTTAAAACAATTAAATATTAATGTTTTTTCATTAACTGTTAGAGGACCAATTTTTCGGCGTTTACACGGCACTTCCAAATTTTCCATAACACTAGTATACACAATAAACTGCACCTTGCAACTGAAGTACCTACTTTTAGTGAACTGTTAAGAATTTTGAATACGCCACTTGGACCTTCCTATATACAAAATGGAAAAACCCACTATCACATTTTCTGTGGAATAAGTTTAGAAGGTAATTATCTAGTCAATTACTGTCGTATATTCCTGGAATTAAAGAATTAAATGTTTGATTGTTGAAACCCTTGCCTCGTGGAATGCACTCATTTCAGATAAAATAAAACGTTTTATTTTATCTAAAGAATTAAACTTTATTTTGCAAATAGGCAAAGAATTAAACTTTATTTTGCAAATAGATAAAATAAAACGTTTTATTTTATCTAAAGAATTAAACTTTATTTTGCAAATAGGTAGGTACTTATTAAACTTTTATTGGTTATATATAACCAATAAAATAAACATCTTACATTTCTTGCAAAGTCATTAGTACCTGTTAACCTCCATCACTCCGACACTGGCAACCTTATTTAGGGATTAGTAACCCTCACAACTATTGTATTCCTTTATACCTGGTGGTCATACTCAATTTAAAATTGTTTTCCTATATACTTCTGTAAACTTGTTGACAAATATCTGTTTTTCATTGAGTCACCCGTATCAACAGTTTAGGGATTTGCATACATAGTTTATTGTTTTATTACTCTCTCATACATAAAAATACACTATAATTATAAGATATCGATTTTTTACCATCGAGTTGATATAAACTTTATTTAAAACTGATTTCGCGCGCGTAACTCAAATTCAAAATTGCCTTTCGCTTCAAGCATTCTTCCTGAGGGAACATTTTTTTCTACAGCGAACAGATTCTTGGTAAATCGATTTTTTTCGTTTTTCCCTCCATAGATAGATAGATATATTTAGAGAGGTGGCCTTTTGCTCTATTCCACTGCGACCTTTTCAGATCTATTGTGATCCTCTAGTCCTAGATAACATTCTCTAGCCTGACCCTTTTTAAAAAGTCTACCTTCCATGTAGTTATTTGCCGGTGGATTTTCTTCTCCTAATGCAAAGAACCGCACATTTGCCAGACTGCCACACTGACATAGAATGTGCTCTGCTGTTTCTTCTTCGAGATGACAAAATCTGAATAGGTTATCATCTGATAATCCCATAAGCTTCAAGTGCCTATTCAGCTAACAGTGCCCTATTAGAAGACCTACTATGGCTTTGACTGTTTTACTGTCTTTGCTTATTAGGTCTGTCGTAAATTTTGGCGAATGTTCTGTAATGATCTGTTTCGCCTGTCTTTGTCCTGGTGAATTCCTCCACCATTCCAGAGATTTATGAGCTACCCACTTCCTTGTAGCCGTTCGTGTTACTGTCTTTGCAACGCCGCAGAAGGGTTTCGGTCCAATGAATGACATTGATGAGCCTTGTTTGACCATTTCATCTGATTTTTCATTGCCTTTATGACCCTCGTGCCCCGGTACCCAGGCTACCGTAACTTTGTTACGGTCTCCTAATTTATTTAGGGCATACACACAATCCCATACTACCTTAGAATTGACCTCTACAGAATTGCGTGCCTTAAGCGCTGCCTGACTATCTGTGAAGATGGCAACTGAACGGAACGTTCTTTCCTGCCTTTCTATTTCTTCTACGCAGTGACGGATTGCCGTTATTTCCGCCTGGAAAACTGTCACATCCTTAGATAGACTTACCGGGAAATTTATCCCTTGATTTTTCCCTACTATGCTGGCTCCCACACCCTCCGATGTTTTTGAGCCATCCGTGTACTAGGTAGCAGCAGCTTGTATGGGTACACCCTTTATTCCAGTTTTTCCTGCCTGGTATCTTAATTGTGAACTTATTGTTAAAGCTATATCTCGTAGGCTTTTATCACAATATCGGCATTTAGCTCCTCGATTAGCTTTCTGTTGTCAGCACCATGCATCTGGCTTATATGTCGCTGACTATGGATTAATCTATGCATCACTAATCTGACTTCGCCCTGTATAAAGATATGAATCCCTGTATACGATGGATTTTTTTGAGGAAAGTCGGGGGTTAAAATTGGTAAAATTTTTTGAATATTTGTTGGAGTCCCAAAAAAGACATTCTCAACAAAATTTAGCTTGTTCGTACGATTTTTAGAGGTTCTGTTTAAGTTTCGTTTCTGACGACTGGAGTAAACAAGGATTTCGTCAAAATAGTAATTTTTCTTGAAATTTCGCTCATTTGTTTTGTTATCACATCAATTTCGCTTTAGGTAAATTAAATTTTGTCATCTAGATTTTTTTAACATCAAGTAAGAAAACCAGAAGCACTCCATCAAGAAATAAATTAAGGTTTTTGGGAGAGCCGATTATGGTAAACGAGGAACATTAAAAAAGCGATAAACTTGTCAACAGATGGTCGGGCTCCAAATCTGAGACAGTGGATTATTAAAAATAATCACATTGTTATTTGATAGATACCTAATTGAGGAGCTTGTACCACAGACATGGAAAGAAGGATGGATAATATCGATGTACAAGAAAGAAAGTAAACAAAACCTTAATAACTACAGTAGAATAACCATAAACAACACGCTTAGTCAACTGCAGTCATCTCTCTCTATAACGATATGCAAGAGACCGCGAATTTTCATCGTTATAAGGAGATATCGTTATACAGAGAGAGACAAAAATCATTACTTGTACTAAATAACCTATTGCAATTTAAAAATTGATTAAAACTTCGTCGAAATCTGTGAGCTCTTCACGGACCGGAAGATGGCGTCAAGAATATTTAGTTTGAGATCGCCATTGTTCTCAATCAATTTCATCAAAAGTCTTCTCCTGTAATGGCGTTTCAAACTATTGATGACACTTTGGTCCATGGGCTGAAGAACACTCGTTGTTGTGTTTGCTAAACGAAACAAAATTCAACGTTTTGAAGAGCGCATAGTACAGGAGAAGCAGGACAATTGTCTACAAGCAGAAGAATTTTTTTCCCTTTAAGCTCGATATCCCATTTTCTTATCGCTTCTTCAAAAATTTCTGAAGTCATCCACGCACTCTCGTTTGCTTTGTAGGTCGAAGGTAGATTTTTGATGTTTTTAAAGCAATGTAGATTTTCCGACTTTCCTATCACTAAGAATTTTCTCTTCACTGAACCTGTTATACTAGCGGACTATAACTTCGTAATGCATTCCTTAGAATTCCTTTCCATCAACGCACATTTCCGATTTAAACTATAAAGTTGTGTTTGGTGTCATTTTAAAAAACAATCCAGTCTCATCGGCGTTGAAAATAACGTCTGACACATATCGTGCCTTTATTCCAGGCCACACGTTTTCTAGCCAATCATCTGTTACATTTTAACATCGCTAGCCTTTTCGCTGATCTGCCCGTAGTTGATCTTGAAATTCTCAATTTCAAGCTCTGTTGCAAAAAACTTGGCGCATTCTTAATCTTCGTGCTGCGGTTTCCACAACTTATTCCTGCTACCGCCCTCCAATTCCGCTTCAAGCCACTTTTTTCTGTTCTTCCATATCGTAGCCACAGTTGACTAGGACAGTCCCATGCGACGAACGACATCCGATTGGTTTTTACCTTTCTCTATTGCCAGAATTATCGATATCTTTCACCGAGAGCACCTTACGCATTTTCGAAAACATGAAGACTGTTCACAAACTGAGACACAACTAAAACTGGAAGTGAGAAGTCATCAATTGATGACAACATCTGTTGTGCGAACAATAAAATCGTGTCACTCGACCCTTGGATAACAATGAGTAGGAGGCGTAGCCTCATTCCTTGAGCGCGACACAAAACAACTGCTGGACAATGCCCTTGTTGCTCGTGACTCAGGTAGTCTGGGCTTTAAATACAATAACACATTTACCATCGACTATTGAACGCTGAAAAGTGATCGCTATAAAGAGAGAACGATATCGGTATAGAGAAAGATTTAATACATTGTCGTTATGAAAAATCAAACAACCTGTAATATTTTCATCGTTATAGAGGAATTATCGCTATATAGGGAATCATTATAAAGAGAGACTATACTGTATATGGAAGGGTGTTAAGAGACCTCATGTCCGTATGAATCTGAGGAGCAAAGTTGGTTCAGAGTAGATTGATCCACAATAGACATTTTTAGCATAACCCAAGTAATAGAAAAAAAGGCTTTCAATTATATTTACTATTATAAAGTTAATGAAAGCACGTTAAAGTGCCCATTAATAAGCTATAGGCAGTCCTAGAGAAAACTAATATAATTAATATTGTAACTGATGCTCTAAATGAACTGTAAAACTGAAACTATATCTCTAAAATTAGATTGTAAAATAAAATATCCGAGGGCTTCCTGGTCACTAAAGGTATCAGAGAGAGAGATGCTGTGTATCTCCAGTAATATTCAATATACAGGGTGGTCCTTAAGTAATTGTACAAACAGAAACCGTAGATTCTGCACTTTAAAATATTACGATTTAAACCAACTTGCTTTAATAAAATGTTGATATTAAGAAAGATACAGGGTGTTAAAGTGGAAATTTAAAATTTTATTTTTCGCTATAACTTTTACGTTTGTAAATATTTTTGGACAAAAATTTACAGTTGGATGCTTTTGAGTAGGATAAATTATAATTTTATACTTACCTTACTGTAACTAATAGAGGGCGCCACATATGCCACATGTGTGGTATAAATTTGCGCGTAACTTTTTTGCTCTTTAAGTTAGCTCTATTTATCTTAAAAAATATTAAAGATACATTATTTTTACAACGAAAAGGTATACTTGTTAGTAACCTAAAAATTCAACCGTTTTCGAGATAAATGCATTTTATAAGTCAGCTGCACAATAATTCTTAGTTTAATATTTGTGCGGTAAAGCACTGAATACCTGTAGATAAGCATAATTCATAGTTTATTCTTATTAAAACAACTCAAAGATGATAATATAACATCACAAAATGCTTTGTTATGGGTGCTAAATGTCTTAGGGGAAATTGGAGAAAAGATATTTCATCTTCTTCTTTAGGTGCCGTGTCCGTATTCAGACGTTGGCCGTCATCATGTTTACAATTTCCCTTTGCTATCGCTTCTTAAGTTTCTATAATGGCGTTGTATTACTTTTTCTTTATTGTTAAATGCTAAAAACCCAAAATATGTGGTTTATGCAAGATGGTACACCACCATATTCTAGAGAGAAGGCAGTTAGAACAAACTGAAATACAACTTTTCTGAACCTTGGATTGGTCGTGGTAGTCATATTCCTTGGCAATGTGGTGAGATATTGATATAATTATTTAATTCATAAAAAATCCGAAAAGAATACTTATTGTTCATTACGTAAATTGTATACCCATTTTTATTAGGACAAATAGAAACTAGAGCACAGGTATTGAATAACACATATGTGTCCTGTTTCATAATACTTTTGCTACAAATCTAACCTGAAAGACTCAGCATTTTTACAAAAACATCATCGTTGTCCTAATAACCGATATTGTTATAAATATAGTAAACACACAGGCAATTTAGTTCAGCATAATATTAGTTCGTTAGTAAATCATAATAGTCCATTTGTTCGAGATGTAATTATAGTTACTCGTAAGCTGTAACGTAATCATATAAATAACTAATGTCATCGATAGGTTATTCCGTGTGTATATAAGTAACTAATGAACGAGATACATCACAGTTTAATACATTAATTAACTTCTGCGACAAATAAGATGTACTTCCATAATATAGCATAAGATTTGGATATGTATAAAAATAAAATATTCATCCATTATACATTATAGCCACCACGTAGCCCCGAATTGAATCCGCTTGATTTTGGTGTACAGGGTGCATTAAAACAACGTGTCTATCAGAATCCCATAAACATTCGCAACCAACTATGGGAAGAAATAAATACTGCAGCAGTTTCTTTAGAACCAATGACGCTATTTAATATGAGACGATCTTTTATGGAATATATTGACAAATGAATTAAAGAAAATGGTGGACATATCGAACACTTACTTTGACAAAAAGTTATGTTATTTAGTTTAACTATTTCTTAATTAGGTTTGTAAACAAAATGTTTTGATTATGACTTTAATTTAACATAAAACGTAAAATGTTTGATGTAAATTCCTATTATTCTGTTATTTTGTCAAACCCTATTATTAATTATCCTGCTGATATATTTATTTTATTTAATATTTTGTTAACTATTAACCTTAGTTAAAGGTATTTTATACCAAAATTCAGAAGTATTAACATTTTTGTCTATTTTTTCTTCGTTGCCTGGGGTAATTGCCAGATCAGAATTATGCAACTTATCTTTAAAATGCGATTACCTCGAAAACAGTTTAGTTTTGAAGTTATTAACAAGTATACCATTTTTTAGTTAAAATAATGTATCTTTAATATTTTTTATCCCAAATAGAGGTAACTTAAAGAGAAAAAAAGTTAACTGCAAATTTATACCACATATGTGGCATAAGTGGCGCCCTCTATTAGTTACATCAAAGTGTGCATCAAATTATAATTTCTCATATTTAAAACTACTCAATTGTAAATTTTTATACATAAATGTTTACAAACATGAAAGTTATAGAGAAAAACAAAATTTTAATTTTACATTTTAACACCCTGTATCTTCCTTAATATCAACATTTTATTAAAGCAATTTGGCTAAAATCGTAATATTTTAAAGTGTAGAATCTACAGTTTCGTTTTGTACAATTACTTAAGGACCACCCTGTATACATTGATTAGGTTCTTATAAAGTGGACTGTGGACAGAACAGAAATGACGTTCCAGTGGATATTTTTACATTATATTTTTTTTTGGACCATTTTTGCATCCAAGGCCTTCAATTATGATAGAGTATTCAATATGTTTTTGTAGAAACACATTAGTTTTAAAACAAATTATTCAAGAAGTTACACAAAAGCTTTATAAAAATAAAGAATCGATTTAATACATAAAATATTACAGTATAGTTATAAAAACAATATACTGCAAATATTGCAAATTGAGATAATTTGTTTTTTATTAGTATTTCTATTGCAACGTAACGGATATTTAAGATACCATCTACACCTATATTAATTTAAATAAATGAATAATTAATGTATCCAATAAAAAAAGTATTTAATTAATCACATTTTATACATTTCCATTTGCCGACCTTCACTCGATTTTACTTTTGATATATAAAAATAAAATGAAAGTGATATTAAAATCATAGTATGGTTGCATATATCTTTGAATGTATCTACGTCTACAATAATTGCAGCATTAGATTATGTCTATCATAATTTTTGGGATTATTATTATAACAAGATAAGAGAATTATGACATTCAAATTAATGGTAGCGAAATGATGCAGGCGACAATACAGAATGCCCAAGCGCTTGTTATTGTAGGTACTTGTGAAAGCTAGTGAAGAGTACGATCTTTCACTAAACATGAAAAAAACAAAATTATTATTGTAACAAAATCGGCTCGAAATACCGCAAATATATACATACATAACCAGCCGATAGAGTTATCAATTACAATTATTTACAATTTACAATTTAGGTACTCTTTTCAAAGAAAAAGTTGACAATTCTCAAGAAATAAAGATCAGAATTAAAAACGCCCGTAGTATATTTATGAAAATGGAAATTGTATTTTTTAGTCGAGATATATGTCTATAAATAATTAAAGATACATCTGCTGTTTACTATCAATACTGTAGTAGTGCATGTAATCAAGATACTAAAGAAGCTTTTAAGATCTGGTTTTATCGTAGCATATTACGAATTTCATAGATACAGAGAATCACCAATGACGAAGTGTTAAGGCGTATGAACAAGTACCAACTGCTTGAACTCATAATGCGGGAAAAACCAGAGGAAGAAGATCGAACATTAATGTTTGTATTTTGATAACTATTTCCGAAGTGTAAATTGAAAGGTCAATAAAGTTATTTTAAACTTTGTGGTTTATTCCCATTAAAATAGTAATTACTTTAAGATGCCACAAGAAAAAGTTTCAGAACAATATTAAAATACCATTAAACGTAATGATAAAAATCAATGGTGTCAATTATTTTCAAATAATCCAACTCTTACTTATTCAATCTTTAGTGCGAAATATAATTATTTAAAAGCTATACAGTGTCTCTAAGGTGCTTATAACAACCTTAATTATAATGAAGAACGTCTATGTAAGGGAGGATAGAATACGCTGTGATATTTTAGATACGCTCTTTAGATATTTAAACCACTATTCAAATCTGGCGAAGAAATATAATTACCCTAATCTCAAACATAGGCAAAATATTATAAAAAATAATTAAGATAAGACTTACAAATTATCGGAATGTCAGTATGGATTTCAAGAAGGAAAACCCACTGAAAATGCAATCTGTGCTCTAACAGCAAACATCTACCAAGCTCTTGATAATGCAAGACCAGCTCTCTGTATATTTGTAGATGACAATATCAGTGTCCCGTTTTACGTTTTGAATCTTGACAAAGGCAAGGGTTTCCTGCCGAAACGTTGATTTCTATGGAAAACAAAATCTAGTTCCACATGTAATATAATTTATTGAACCTATACCCCAGAAAAACTAAGTTTATATTAAATATAGTAAGGTTCAAGAAACTCAAAACTATATATATATATATATATATATATATATATATATATATATATATATATATATATATATATTTTCATTAATTAATCTTTCTTTAAAGTTCAAGAGTTAGCTTGCTTGTAGCACTTCAAAAATTGTAATTCTCTTTGGCAATAAAAACGTTCTCGAGATCGAGAGGTGTATTATAATAATTGGGCTATTAAAATCATAATCACTTTCGATTGTACCGTGCTCGATATCTAGTTCAATAGTATTTGCTGTTAGCTCGTGGCGCAATACCTCCCAAAAAAACCATTGAAGCGGATCATTCAGATCAGATTAATAACAACTCCTACTAATAGTGATGTCATTATGTCATTTATTGCTCTAGTTTCTCAGGCAGCGTTAAAGAGATAGTACTGTATAACAGGGATGGACTCGGGTTTTTCATAGTTTTAACATATTTAGTATTACAACGGTTTCGGCATTTATTACAATAGTTAATTACAGACATAAATGAGGATTGGGAAAAGATATATATTTTACTTGTTCTTTGTATATCTTAGTAAAATTTCCAATTTTATCTTCATACACCTGCCTCCTCCGTACTTAAGTCATCGTTCCTTCGGGATGTCCCACGCTCCGATGCTGTACTGCCGATTGATTACAAGTCGATTATTACCCCTTTCTTCTTCTTTGTTTCTTTGTAATACCCAGTTATTGATGTCTTCGATCTTTCATATTTTATGTAGTATGGTTTCACCTATTTCTTTGTCTTCTCAGATATTTTATAAAGTATCTTCGTTCTGTTGTTTCCAATAGTCTTCATGAAAAGTCCAATAGATGTCTCGAAGATTCCAGATTTTTCCTTAATTGTAATGTTTCTTTATCGGCTTATTGTGTCGTTCAGACATCCCGCAATTTTTGCTGTTTTTATTTGTTTTTGTCCTGTATTTCTTCCTCATCATCGCCAAAATTTAATAGCTCTTTATCTAAATATATTAATTTCACTTTTTGCTTGATAATTGCTCCATCTACTTCCAGTTCACCTATCATAAGGTAATTTTAATGTTATTTTGAGGTATTTTAATATCATGTATTTAGAGATGGATAATGTTTAGCTATTATATCCTATATTAAGTTTGTGCCTCTCTCGAGATACAGCAACAACTCATTGGCTTACTGGGCTGTCCTTACAATAGGGATTTATATTTTGTTATTTAAGCTATCAAATCATTCACCAATATATTAAAACAAAGGAAATCACCATGAACAACTATTATTAGTCTAATCGGGGATGTAGGACTTTTTTCTTCTTAGGGTGCCTGTTTGTTCCGAACGTTGGCGATCATTCTGGCTATGATGACTTTGTTGGTTGCTATACGGAATAGCTGTATTGAGGTCTTTCTATATCATGCTATCAGGTTACCCAGAATATTATTCTTCGTCCTAGGGCCCCTTTTCCTTTAATTTTACTTTACAAAATGTATTGGAGTGGCTCATATCTGCCTTGATTTCTCATTATATATCCCAAGTACTACAGCTTACGGCCCTTCACAATGCTGACCAAATTCGCGGTTGTGTTCATCTCCGTACTCCGTAGTACTACTTCATTGGTAACTTGGTCCATGGTATCTTGAGGATCCTTCTGTATAACCATAGCCCAAAAGCCTGAAGTTTTGATAGAGTTTCCGCCTTCAATGTCCACGTTTCTACTTCGTACAGAAGCACTGAGTACACATAACATTTAAGAAACCTTATTTTTGTTTCTAGGGTGAGATCATGGCTCTTGAACACAAAGCTCATAGTCAAAAATCCACTTTTTGCCTTTGCGATGCGACATTTAATCTCTTGGGTATTGTCCCACGACTTATTGATTATAGTTCCCAAGTAGTTGTACTGTGAGACACGTTCAATTCTCATTTGATTCTCATACAGATTTGTTCCAGTTTTGTTTTCCTTGCTGATGATCATTAGCTTGGTTTTGCTGATGTTTATATCCAGTCCATATGTTCTACTTGTTTCCGATATTTTGTTCATTCAGTTTTGCAGCTCTTCTATGGTATTGGAAAACACTATTGTATCATCTGCATACCGAAGGTTAATGAGCTTGACTCCATTTATTGAGATGACTTAATCAATAGGACCTACGATTTCTAAATCCGATTTATGCAATAAAATTAATACAACCATTAACTTCTTTAAAAAAATATATATCAAATTTTTAACTTCACATATTGTACTCATAAAAAAATCACACCGCAATAAAGTTAATTTGATAAAGTTAATCTTTTTAAACTTTCACTAAACATTTTAAAGAAGGACCTATATCATTTGCCATAGATTTCATTTCCTGTCATTTTCGAGTAAGAGTTCAAGATATTCCCTTTCAGTTAAAAATCTTTATAATAATAGTCTCCCGTTTTTTTACCGCTGTCGCGGCTTTGGGAGTATAGCAGGGTAGTCTGCTATATCTAGGGCCTACGGTATACAAGGAAGGTAACATGGCCAGTGCTACGCTTCAACCGTCTATTATTACCCCTGGTTTTACCCAAGGTACTCATTTTTATTCAGGCTGAGTCGACCTGGGGCCTATAGACATTTTTAAAATGTCTAGATGTTCTTGCCGGCGGTGGGATTCGAACCCCGGACCACCGGCTTGCGAGTCAAGCATCCTACCGCTTGCGCTACGCAGGCCCAAAAAAAAAAATCTTTATTCATCGACATTATAACAAATCAATTTTTAAATTTAAAGAAGTTTTATTATCTAAAACAAAGGTTTTTGTACCTAGTTGTAAGTGGCTTTTTGCATAATACGGTTCTGTTAGTGGGGATCAGCGGTAATGTATAAAATAGAATAACGCGATCACAAGGATTGGTACTGGTAAACAAAGAACTGTTAGTATAGCTAGTATTTCAAAACCGTTTTCAAGGAAACATTTTTTTATCGTACTCCACCCATTGTTGGTATTACAGTAGCTAAAGAAATATTTTAGATTGACCGTTACCATATATTAAAGCGAAAGAAAAGGTTTTATTGAATAAAGAGCTCAAACAATATTTTCTTTGTTCTCTTTTGACCGTTCATAAAATTGAGACAGTGAGTGTTCCTAAGAGAAATTTATATATAAAAGAGAGTTTTGTTTCTTTTAGAAATAAATTAGATTGGCTAAATAAAACCTGGAATATTGAAGTTCAAGGTTATTCTGTACTTAAAAATACACATACCTAGGTAGTTAAAGAGAAAAAAATACTTATTAGTTATAAAATTAACCAAAGAAAAATTAAGAAAAAAATAATGAAAGTCTTTTAAATAAACCATATAGTTAGAACTATATGAAAAACTTTTTAAATTATTTTCGGAAAAAAAGGTATTTATAAAAATATGGGTGCAATGCAAGCAAAAAAAAATCTTTTAGTTGTATACCAGGTTTGTCATTAAATATAATTTATTTACCAATATTTATACTTTGTAAATTAATTTTAATTTTGTTAATTGCAGTAATAATATTCATCTCTTATATCTCTTATAAGATATTGATGTTGTCTATATATAAGAGATGAGAAGGTAGAGAAGAGCAAACCTACTACCATAACAGAGAATGTCAGGGTAGTAGCTTTGCTTCTATATAATTCAGAGTACACTAATCGTTGATTGACTGAAACATTTTGAATTAACCACCAATATTCAAATGGGTATATTCTTCATTTCGTCTAAACCAACAAGTTGTATATGACGAGCTAAAAATATCGAAATGCTCATAATACAATGGTAGATAGACGAGATGTGAATATTCCTTTTAGTAGTATTAAGTAAAAAACTAAGTGGACGAAAAGAACACACATCAATATACAAAACTATAAATAATTGATGGATTCGACCGTTACTTGATGGAAATTCATTTTATGTAACAATAAAACACTGAAAACTTTGTTTTCAAACTTCCACAAAATTGATTTTAAATTCTTATCACTACAGCTGTTTCGGCTGATTGCCTTTCTCAAGTGATCTGTTTTTGGTATGGGTTTACACTTTATAGTCTCTAATGAAATAGGTTGAGGAGGGGAGAACTGTTTGTCTCAAGCTGGTCATTCAGAATTATATTATGTGTTTTTTAATTTGTTGATTTCCATAGATTCTAACAAAGATAGCTTAAGGCCTTTATTTTGAATGTGGAGAATTTTAAATTCGTCATTAAAAGAATGATTATGATCTAGAAGGAGAAGTGCGTATGTAGAATCTGTTTTTCTATTATTGAAAGCCCTTTTATGTTCTGCTATTCGTTTATTAAAATTTCTACCTGTTTGACCAATGTAAGTTTTTGAGCAGTCGCCACATTTAAGTTTGTACACACCACTGTGTAAGTGTTTTTTATGTTGGCTCTTGTTGTTTTTAATATATTTGCCTAGGTTGTTATTTGTTCTGAAAGCTGGTGTTAGTCCTTTCTTTTTTATGTGTTTGGCTATTTTTGTTGATATTTTGCCTGTATATGTAATCGAGCAGAAGGTACTGGGTTTTTTCTCTGGTGGTGGAAATACTAAGTTCAGGGCTTTCTTGTGTAGTTTTTGATTTAACATTTTATTAATTGTTTGTTCGTTGTATCCATTGTTTATTGCTATTTGCTTAATGATATTTAATTCTGTCTCAAAATTGTATTTTGACATAGGAATTGCTGTTAATCTATGTAACATACTATGATAGGCTGCCAGTTTATGTTGTGTGGGATGGGATGATGAATTGTGAGTAGTCGTGTCAGTATGGGTAGGTTTATGAAATATGGAGAAGTCATGTTTGTTTTTAAGTCTGGTAATTTTTAAATCTAAAAAATTTATGGATTGATTTTGTTCTGTTTCTATTGTAAATTCAATATGACTATGAAGAGAATTAATATACGATAAAAATTGGTCGAGTTGCCTGTTAGTTCCTGTGAAACATACCAGTACATCGTCTACGTATCTCTACCAATATAAAAACTGTTTGAATATGGGATGTTTTAAAATCTTTGTCTCTAGATAATCCATAAAAATATCTGATAGCAATGGGCTTAGAGGATTGCCCATTATAAGTCCTGCACTGTTATTTGTATATAATTCATTATTAAATTCAAAGTAGTCCTGGTTTATGCAAACTTCAAGAAGATGTAAAATTTCAGATGTAATGATTGGATTTGTACTATTTTGGTCTAAAAGGTTTTTTACTAGAATAAAAGTTTCTGTGGGAGAGATACTAGGAAAAAGATTTTTTACGTCAAATGAAATTAATCTGGAGTTGTTAGGTAACTGAAAATGTTGTATTTTATTAACTAGTTCTATTGTATTTTTTATGGTAAATTTAGGTGAAAATTTAGTGTGTTCTAAAATAATCTCTAGCAGTTTTTTGAAAGTTTATATGACGGAGCTGTATACAAAGAGTCTACAGGTCTACAGACTACAGGTCTTATTGGGTGATCCGGTTTGTGTAGTTTAATAAAAGAGTATAATTTAGGAGGTTGTAGGTTCATGATACTGAGGTATTTATGTTCTATTGGATTTACTATTGATTTTGAATTTTCTAACGTTCTAAAATTTCTAAAATTTTCTCTTAATTTGTTTTTGATACTTTTCTGTTGGATCTTTGTGTAACGTTTCAATGTTTTGATTATTTACCCAGTGACCAAAACCAGATCACTTGAGAAAGGCAATCAGCCGAAACAGCTGTAGTGATAAGATTTAAAATAAATTTTGTGGAAGTTTGAAAACAAAGTTTTCAGTGTTTTATTGTTACATAAAACTATAGATGAAAAATAAAAAGAATATTTACTTGGAATAATTATATATTTATTTCTTTAAAAACTTACATGATGTTCAATTTATTCAACACAAAAAACCGATAAAGTCTAAATTCTGCCGCACTTCACCAGCCTTTTCGCCTCGCTGTCCAACAGGTTGTAGATAACTTTGACCAATTCCATATTCACATCACAGTTGTTGTCGTCGGTTCCAGATCTCTTGCCCCAGTTGGGAGTAAAATTAACTTGAGCCATACACAAGCCCAAGAAGATGGTGAAAACAAAAATTACGATGAAGTTTCTTGATTCCATTTTGGTTATAAATGTTATTAAACTTTTAATTGTTTCTAGGATGGTATTGTTTGATGAATGAGTGCTGTGGTTAAAGATTTTGGTAGTTTTATACATAATGGAATCACCCACATTGATTCAGAAATAATTATGGAAGCCTGAAAAGTTTATTTTATTTTTGATAACGTCATTCTCTGCATTAAAATTTTTTTTCGATTATTTTTGTTACCGAAACCATAAAAATGGGGTGGCATACTATTATTAGATAATAAACAGTGTAATACAATGCATGGAAACTAATTGATTTAAGTAAAACAGTCAATAAGTTATTTTTATATTACACAAAACATATACTGGGAGTTTTTTAAATAGAAGAATTACTGGAATTTTTAAAAATCTGTTAACAACAACATGATAAGTCGACATTATCATTAAATTATCATGTTAGATCCCATCTTTAAATAATAGATTCTTAAAACCCTTATCTAAAATTTTTATCGGTTACTTTCTTGTTGTTAATAAAAAGAAAATTTAAATATTGCTTGATTTTCATCCGTTCAGTATTTTAAGGAATTAAGATGCCGATAACGCGTTAATAAATAATTGTGCACTCAAAACATACTATTCCATACGCATTGTTTCATGTTATTGTAAAAGATTATGAGTAGACAATTAATCAGAGTTTAATCGACCTAAAATTGTTACTTCGCTCGAAAGAAGTAACTCACAAATCCAATTTGCTACACCATTTGAGGTAAATCAGAGTGATGTCTCCTTGATTATTAAAAAACATCAAAAAGTTTGGGACGGACCAAGAAGTAGACTCAGGATAACCACAGAAGATCAAAATAGTTTTATAAATTAGATGTCATGGGAAACCCCGCGATGAGCGCTCCAGCCATGAGAAGAGAGAAGAAAAAAGATCATAAAATTTCACTTCGTGGCCATATGATTATAAACAGATTACATTCGCTAAAAAATCTTTTAAAGTCTCAAAATACACATTGTGACAAAAAAAAATGCAACTTTATTGGCTTTATTACGACACCTACAGTGGTACGACGAGAGATGGCAAATGTTTTATTTTTGGAAAGTGTAGAAGACGAGTTTTGGTAGACAATTTTCAAATTAGCGTCTAAAGGAACTTAAATTGATGGGATAGACTTCGCCGAGTTATCTAAAGTCCGCCTTTACCAAGAAGGATCTGTAATGTTCTGTGTTAGATAAAATCACTTTACTTGCCTTCTCTGGTAACATGAATGGTCAAATTGATCTCGGTATTATTGTTAGGCTTGTTATAACGATTGTAGTTGTTTTCCCAGAATATATTTTTGGAGATATCAAGACATCTTCAGACTGAACGACACAAGTAGCAGATTTTTGGAATCAAAAATATCCTTAACGGCAATGGTCTCTTAACTCAATCCAATGGGGGATACGTGGGATTTACTTAAATGGTTAATTATGCTTCCGGCAAACACATTTATGAACACTACAAGAGCTTAGAGTAACATCATTTGACGAATGGAATACAATGGGTTAAAATTGCGTCAATTAAGTCTATCATTTTATAGACTTTTAAAAAAAAATGTTGTGTTTTAATTTTGTTTTATACTCGTTTCGAAATATCTATTTAAAATACGATTAAAAACAGATCCATATTGCCATTGTGGAGAAATAGGAGATGCAGAGCATCAAATAATATTAACTTGCCCTCTAATACAATCTGAAGTTAAAACGTTTTTGGACAAAATATATAAAATAACGGAAGTAATACAGCAATTAATTTACAGTACTTATTAAATCAAAGTATTAATTCACAGGTACTCATGTTATTATGGGAGTATATTAAAAATATTAAACTAAAAATATGAGTAGGTAGATTTTAATATTGTATTTAAAAGTAAGCATATAAATATTGTAATACATTGTAAAAAAATATAATTATAAATAAAAAAATATATATTATACCAAAAAAAATATAGATAGATAGGTAAAAATATAGATAGATAAAAAAGAACCGTTAAGAAGGCAAATAACCTCCGAGATGTTGGATCGGGTGATGGTCTTATCGTAATGAAGAAAAAAACAAAAAAAATAAAAAAAAAAAAAATCAAAGTCTAATACTATATTAAGTATATATTTTAAGTATAATGTTCAGGTAATGTTACGGTGTGATAATAAGACATGTTATAATGTATTAATAAAAAGGGTTTATGTAATTATATATGTATATATAATTAAATAAAATACTATTTTCTTCAAACGTCACATAATGATGACATTACTTATCTAACTTGATCCTGTCAAAGTTTGATGTCTCCGCCGGCAGCAGTTTTTTTCCCATTTCTTTACGGCGGAGGGAAAAATGTTGTCATGGCAACAATATGAAACATGTCACAAAGCAACAATACAAATGTCATTAACAACAATTAAACATCATTTTTATTTATAGTAATATTAAAAGTACAATTAGTTAATGAGGCATTTTCAAAATTGAAACCGTGCAAAAATGTTCCCGACTCTTGATACGCATTGGTAATTGTTGATGATACTGATGGTCAAGAACAACTTTCAGCAATCATTCCCGATGTTGTCGAATCATGAGGGTTTAAAATTGTTTGAGCATTATCGTTCTTATCGGACTTGGAAGGCCCCAAACGTGCTACTGCATCATTAGCCGCGGACTCAATTTCGTTTAGGTTTTGGGTCGTTTTAATTTGCGCTTGCGGTTGCAACAACAATAAGCTGTCTTTAATAATTGCAAACAACTGTCAAACAACTGTAACCAGGGAGACGCAAATCCCACCGACGACTTAATTATTTTAATTTCTAACATCTAGACGACTTTGATAGTTGTCACAGTTAATTTCGAGTAAAAATAGCGTATGAATTGTACTATTTATGGTTGAAAATTGCTACGTTTGAAGAAAAAAATAGTATACTTTATTCGGCAAAGAAGCGACTTTTCTTGACTTGCCCCCCTCTATTACGCGCCTCACTTCGTTCGGCGCGTAGTATCGGGCGCATCAAGAAAAGTCATGCTTCTCCGCCTCATAAAGTAATATACTATTAATTATTATAAAATAAGCAAAATCGAAAAAATTGGCGAATTAAGGCCCGTAGTCGTAAAAAATTTTGTTTTATTTTAAATTATCTAAATTACACAATGTTTTATACTAAAAGCAATAAAGTTTACCACTTTTATCTCCGGGTTTCCCCCTAAAACGGAAAAATACAAAAATTGCATATGGAAGCTGCACTTTTTACCTTTAAAAAACATTTTGATTTTTATCGATAAGACACTCTGATTAAAAGATATTGAATTTGAAGGAGGGTTTTAGGGGAAGCCCGGTGGTAAAATTGGTAAACTTTTTGTCTTTTTTTTTGAGGTTCTAAAATTGACATTCTCGGCAAAATTCAGCTTGTTTGTATGCTTTTTAGAGGTTCAGTAGCATTTTCGTCTCTGACAACTGGAGTAAAAGCTCTACAAAAGCATAAAATAAACCAGTATTGTAGATTTTCACCAAGCAGTTGATTCAGTAGCATTTGACAGTGAGAGCTAGATGAAAGTGGCAATTACAGTCATATTATCAAATTTTAAAAAAGGATTATTGACAGTTAAAATACAGAATAATTAAGAATATGTAGTTTTGGAACTTTAACTCAAAACAAATTTGAAATAAGAAAGTACTAAACACAGATGACAGAAGAATCCATCAACTTACGCTGTCTTGAAAAATATTTCCCGAATTAACAAAAAGAAGTGATCAAAATATTAAAAAAACAAAAACAAAAATACGGAGTTTTTAGAGAGAGAGAGAGAGTTCATTTATGTATTGCATGGTATTAGTAACGTCATAGGGTTCCAATACCTACAATTACAAAGAATGAATTTAAATTACATTAAGAATGGGCCAAATATCTGTTAAAAAATAAAACTCTATATAACAAAACAATAGTTACAAAAGAGATAAGATTCCAAAAATGTCACAGGAAGTTGATAGACTGAATAGGTAAATATAAAAAAAATAAAAAATTAAGGCAGTCACTAAAAATAATTTATTGTCGAGGAAAAGAAAACTAACACCATATAAAGATGACTTAACATCAATAAACAAGAATTGTTTTTCTCTTCACGCCTACTTTTAAAAACTGGTAGTTTAAAGATGGAAGATATTAATAATGGATCATTATCGGTATTATGGAGGGCTTATTAAGATTTGTGTCTGATCTACTCGAGAAATAAATATATAATAACATATACTCGATAAGACATAAAATTGGAAATGTCTCCTCTAATTCCCTCCATTCCCTCTTCTCTTTTATTTGTTACTTCCCTCTCTCAGATCTGCCTTTGTAGTTTTCCATTTCCTCTCCTAATTTCCAAGGTTACCGCTGCGGATTCTCTCCAAGGTTAAGGTTTAATATGAGTAGACACGTAATCACCTTCCACTCTACCTAAGGGGTCTATTGTGGCTCATGTCTAGGATTCAGCCCAGCATTTTCAACAAAGTCTGTTATGGCCTTTGGTGACACTTTTACGAAGTCGTAGGGCTCGACCTGATGCTCAAATGTATTGAATTGTATTGAACATTATCATGGAAAGATCATGGAAAGTACAGACACCAATTTACGTCTGCTTTATAGTTTTTCAAAAAGGCGTTTGATAGGGCCCAACAGGATAGGCTGTTTGAGTATCTAGAAATGATTGGAATATATGATAGAGATCTGAGATTATTACATCTATATTGGAATCAAGAATCTTCTATTCTGGTAGACGCCAAAGAAACAGTCATTCAAAGAGGTGTCAGACAGGACTGTGTGTTATCCCCAACTTTGTTTAACATGTACTCGGAAATAATATTTAACCTTGGAAGCCTTGCAAGGGAAATGTGGAGGTCGAATCGTGGGAAAAACTATTAACAACATCATATATGTAGATGACACAGCGATCATGGCTGAAAGTATCGAAGATATTTATGTCCAATAACGGACTTGGCTTAAATACATCAAAGACAAAGTTGCTTGGGGTTAGTAAACAAGACGTTGGCTCTATGCAACTAAGTGTCAACAATGAGCAGATTACTAAAGTTAACCATTTTAAATATCTAGGATGTTGGAAAACGAGACACTAAATCCTGATGAAGAAATTAAAACTCATACAGGAATATACTGTGCAATTCACAGATAAACTAAGAATCAAGTTCCTAAAATGTTATGTGTATCATATGTTACTATATGGATATGAAACCTGGATCATGAAGGTTAATATGGTAAACACATTAGAAGCATTGGGCACAATATCACGGGTTCAACGCATCTCAAACATAGAAGTCTTAAACAGAATAAGTCAAGTCGAAGGTGACTTGACGAAGATGATAAAAAGGAGGAAACTTAAATATTTGGGGCATGTAATTAGAGGTCACAAATGAGGAGATCCTAAGAAGAATGAATAAGAACAGAGAGGTACTGACCACCATCAAATCTCGAAAGTTATAGTTCTTCGGACATATTATGCGAAATGAATCCAGATATGCTCTCCTTCAAGCCATCCTGCAAAGAAAAATATTTGGAAAACGAGGTCCAGGAAGAAGAAGAACATCTTGGTTAGAGAACCTCAGAATCTGGTTCAATACAACATCTGTGCAGCTTTCCCGCGCTGCTGCAGATAAGATAAAGATTGCCATGATGATCGCGAACATTCGTAACGGATAGGCACATCAAGAAGAAGAAGAAATTAGATGTAGAAGATACTGGATACTGCAGTTAATACTCAACGAAAAGATTAGGATAAAAAGATAAATTGGTAGGAAGAAATATTTATGGCTCCGAAACCTTTGTCAATGAACTGGTTTATCAGCAGATGACTTGTTACATGCTGTGCAAGATCGAGAAAAATATCGGCAAATAGTTATGGAAGATACCCACGCCTAATTTGGGCACGGTACTCAAAGAAGAAAAAGATGCCTTAGATCGTTGTTCGAAAATATAAATTTATGTTTTTAAATATACGATTAATAAGGCGATAAAGGTGATTGCAGTATTTGTTAGCTTTTTCAATTAAAATGTTTAGTGTTAGTAAAAGGACACGTGTTTTAAACGCTCTTCTAAGGGTGACTTGCTCCTTAGATTAATATCCATCAAATACTGTTAACTTATTCGTTAGTATTCTTGTAATTTAGGTGATGTTAAAAAGAGTTATCGGTCTGTGATTTTTTATGTCTACTTTGTTTCATTTTTCAGTGTAAAGAGAGAATTTATTTTTTCAGCGTAAAGAACAGAGTAGTTTTTATCTGTTCTTTAGGATTGACACTGTTACATTGCTTTAAAAGGCTCTATTCATTCCCTTAAGAGCGTAGGCGCAAAATTTCGGGCCAATGCTTTTTAAATGCATTCATTTTCTTCGAATCCTGAAAAAACTTATAAATAGTTTTGAAAAATTTAAACGCAGAATAAAAGAACATCTGTAAAAACAACAAGCCGTATAGCAGAAGACCCGTTGGAAGGCCGCCAAAAAGGTGGAAAGATAATGTACAGTCAACAACGACTGAAACAGAATAAGAGGCAGACAAACAGGAGTAATCCTAATCGCGCGAAGAAGAAGAAGAAGAAGAATGAAAGATTACATTATTACAGAGCGCCGGAAGTCCCTTAGAATAAACAAAAAGTTTCATTTGAATGAGTTATTTGAAATTAAAAATCACACTTAAATTTCTCTTCTTTTTCACCTTTGTATCTTACTAAAATAAACATTATAGAAGTTTTCAGGGACTTTCAGCCCTCGGTAATAATGTAATCTTTCATTCTGTGTTTAACTTTTTCAGAAATGCTTATTAGTTTTCTCGAGATTCGAAAAAAATGAATGCAATTAAAAAGCATTGGCCCGAAATTTTGCGCCTACACTCTTAAAATATCTCTCTATTTGTGATTTGGTGTTTTGAGGTTGCAGTTTTGAGTTTATCTCCTTCACTTTAAGTTGTTTTTGTATAGCTCGAAGTAGTGGGCTTGAAGTAATCTTAGAATTTTGACTTTATTATTATTCTCTACTTATTCCTAATCTTTTATTTTATTTATTTCGGTTTCAGCTGGTTTTGTTTTCAGAGACTTCTATTAATTTAGCCCCTTGGTTTCTATGATTTCTTCCTTTATTTGTTTTTGATATTCTTAGTCACTTCGTCCATTCAACTGATTTATTTAACCAACTTCCTATTTTTAGTTTTCTTATATTTGCATAAAATATTGAAAAATATTGCCAATTCTTTTTTAAAACTCCCAGTGTACATTTCGTGTAACATAAAAATAATTTATTCATGAAAAAGGTTAAACGCGCACAGAATGACGATGTTATTCAGAACTTCATAAATAAGAATTTGTCAGGCTTCTTTAATTATTTCTGTTGATCAATGTGGGTGAATGTATTATGTATAAAACTACCAAAATCTTCAACTAAAGCACTCACTCATCAAACAATATCACCCTAGAAACATTCCATAGTTTTATAACGTCCACAACAATAATGGAAACAAAAAACTTCATCGTCCTTTTTGTTTTTACGTTTTTCTTGGGCTTGTGTATGGCTCAAATTAATTTCACTCCCAACTGGGGTAAGAGATCTGGAACCGATGACAACAACTGCGATGTGAACATGGAATTGGTGAAAGTTATCTACAACCTCTTGGACAGCGAGGCAAAAAGACTGGTGAAGTGCAACAGAATATAGACTACAGTTTGTTAGGCTATAAACATTGAACACCTTGTAAGTTTTTAAAGAAATAAATTGGTAATTTATAAAATTCAAATCTGTTTTTATTTTTTATATACAGATCTGTATATTGTATGTTGAGTTGATTTTGGTTCACCAGCAGTAAGTATGCTGATTTTTATATAATATATATATATATGTATATATATATATATATATATATATATATATATATATATATATATATGCAGATGTTCTCGTGGATGAGGTAGAGGCAGCTCTTAAGAGCATGAAGAACATCAAGGCAGCCGGTAATGACGGTGTTACAGCCGAACTTCTAGAGATTGCTGCTAAAACAACTTGGAAAATCCTAGCAAAAATATACACAGACTGCCTAAAATCGAGACATATTCCGAAAAAGTGGAATTCAGCCAACATAATCCTCATTCACAAGAAAGGTAGCAAGGAAGACATTAGAAATTATAGATCGATCAGCTTGCTGCCTGTGATATACAAGGTATTAACCAAAATCATTAACAACAGAATACAGAACACACTTGACGCTGCACAACCCCGAGAGCAAGCAGGCTTTAGAAGTGGCTTCAGCACAATGGATCATATTCAAACATTAAGAGAAGTAATGAGCAGAACAAAAGAATATGATCTACCACTGGCGCTAGCATTCATAGACTTCGAGAAGGCATTTGACTCCTTATACCCAAGAGCAGTCATAGAAGCTCTTGTCGACCAAGGAGTAGATAAACCATATGTCGAAACGCTAGCAAATATATACAAAGAGGCCACAGCTAGAGTAAGCATATATGAAAATACCCCAGAATTTCCCACTCAGAAAGGAGTCCGACAAGGAGACACCATATCCCCTAAGCTCTTCACTGCAACCTTAGAAAATATCTTCTGGAAATTAGACTGGAACCACCAAGGTTAATGTATAGATGGAGAATACCTAAACCATCTTATCAGAATATAGACTACAGTTTGTTAGGCTATAAACATTGAACACCTTGTAAGTTTTTAAAGAAATAAATTGGTAATTTATAAAATTCAAATCTAAACTAAAAACGCTGGTGACATCATTCTAATTGCTAGAAGTCCTGAAAAATTACAACTACAAATTAATGACCTTAATACAGCCAGCAATGAGGTGGGCCTAAAAATAAACCTAGCAAAGACTAAAATAATGTGCAATGATCTGATCGCCAACGTGGCCAAATAAAAATTAATGAAACCTCGCTAGAAGTAGTGGACGAATACATATACCTGGGACAGCTCATACATAAATCGGGATCACTACTTCCGGAAATCAACAGACGAATAAAATAAGCGTGGTCAGCATTCGGACGAAATTCCATAGTCTTCAAGTCCAAAATGCCACTATACCTCAAGAAGAGAGTATTTGATCAATGCATATTACCCGTCTTGACATATGGATGTGAAACTTGGATATTAAAGAGAGAAATAACGTCGAAACTCCAAGTAACTCATAGAACAATGGAAAGATGTATGCTAGGGATAACAAAGAGGGATCGTAAAAGAATTGAATGGATACGGAGGCAAACCTAGGTGACTGATGTAATCCAAAGAATAAAATCCCTAAAATGGCAATGGGCAGGACATATAGCAAGAAGAACAGACAACAGATGGACCACTAGAACAACTATGTGGTACCCCAGGAACGCTAAGAGACCAAAGAGGCGCCCGAATCTCAGATGGGATTATGATATAAGAAGGAACAACGTGGTCTCGAATAGCACAAGATAGAAAAATATGGGCGCAAATGAGCGCAAATTATAAGAACAACGAATAACTAAGACATCGTCGAATAATATTAAGAACATAGAATAACATTGAAATAAGGGAGGCTGCACCGTAATTGGAAACGGTTGATAAAGCTGCACATGATGATATATATATATATATATATATATAATTAATTTATTAAAAATTTTTTATATATTCATAAGTTGACGTTTTGACAGGTACTCCATGTCTTTATCAAAATTATATCTAAAATTCATCGATTATTTTTATCATAGCGTTTTTAAAATAGTACTGACGTTTGCGTGACGTAGCGGATCGTCACGACATGAACTACTTTGTGCCGCTCTCCATTTTACTATAGAGAAAAATTAATACAGCGCTTTAATCGGCGAAGGAAGTTACTTATGAGACCATCAGATATCGAACTACATTATTAACCCATTGTAACTGATCAATACTGCACAAATTTACTTTGAAGTAGAGTAGTGTTGCTCAATAAATCTCGATACACTGAGTATGGCACGTTACCGTATAAAAAGCGAAAAAAGTAGGTTACCGTCGAATAAAATACATTATTCAACTTACATAACAGTTACTGATCTAATAAATTCGATAACTATATTGTTTCTTGCAGTTCGTGGGTGCGAAATATTGTTCACGTTTTGTCTCGGTCATAAACTGCGGACAACAGCTATCCGATACAATAAAAATCATTCTCAAATCGCTACTCAACCGTGGATAATATGTTTTGCCAATAGCAAGTTAAGACACACGGCTTTTTAACGTTTTGTTCCTTAGTTAATCAAATGATGTCGTGGTTGGAGAAAGTCGCACGATGGTTGCACATGTATAAACTGTCGAAATTCTTGCAAGCTTATATAAAAAATAAGACAGTGATTTAAGCCAGGAATTATAATGCTATTTAGCATTAAAATAAGGCTAACGGATTAAGTCCACAGTCAAAAAAAACCGAAAAAAAAAAACAATAAAATAGAAAGAGTGACGAGTCACAATTATGTCACCGACACAAGACTTTTTAAAACACAATTCAAAGGGTCTCATGTTTTTTATTCATGAAAGCATCAAATTGTATTCAATTAACAATACAATAGTATTCAATAATATTTGAAAATACATACAAGTATAAATAAAATATCTGCACATTTAATATATAAGGTGTCCAGACATTCTTCTGCCAAACGGAAACTGTAGATAGTGAATGTTATTCTATGTTAGAATACCTTCTGCTTCTTTTGATGCCTATCCTCTGTGGATGTTGGCAATCACGTTGGTCCACACAACTTTGTTGACAGCTGCTCTAAATAGATGTATGGTAGTCATTCCTGTTCACTGTCTGATGTTCTTCAACCACGATGTCCTTCTGCGCCCTTGAGATCTTTTGCCTTCTATCTTGCCTTGCAAAATTAGTTGAATTAGTTGATGCTTCTCATTGCGCATCACATGCCCTAAGTATGTCATCTTTCTGATTTTCACGATACGCATAATTTCCAGATCTTTATTTATACGTTGGATCACGGTGTTGTTTGTAGATTTAACCTTAAAATATCTTATTCAAAAATGCTTGCTAAGGAAGGTAGAGCCCTTCAAAGAAATCTCCTTAAAGTAAGCTCCTTTTACAGAAAAAGTGTTAATAAACATTTTTGTTCAAAATTATCTCAGCTATGTTTCTTGTTTGTAACATTTTTTTGTACGGCATACAGATTCTTGGTAAATCGATGTTTACCCTTTCGCCCCTCCACCCTACGAGGGTTGTAGAGAGAAGCACGGGGGTAGAAGTGGCACACTTTTTGCATCTTTTTTAACGTCCTAATATTGGTATTCTCAGCAAAATTCAGCTTGTTCGAATGATTTTTAGAGATGCAGAGGTATTTTCGACTCTGGAGTACAATCATAAAAAGAAAATAAGTTTGTAAATATTTAAGAATCAGGAGTTTAAAAGTTTAAAAATGAATAAATTTAGAGACACAAGTAATTTCCTTAATGAAGAAACATTTTTAATTTATTTATTTTATTAAATAAGATACTAAATAATATATAGACTCAGATGCAAAAAAAAATGCAACGGAGAAAATTTTGGTCAAATTCAAAGTATTTAAGTTTTATATTTTTAGCCCTATTTTGATGATTTTTTTAGCACACTGTGTAGAAATTTATAAATTTTAATTTAGTATACTGAGTTTTTTAATAAAATTTTGTATTTGACTTATAATACGGGGCTAATCGAAAGGTGGTTTTTTATCCTAAGTTTTAAACATCCTGTGGAATATTTCCGTTTTCGTAAGCGGATTTTTATAAAACTTTGTTTTTCGATTGCCACCCTATCTTTTAAGTATTATGTTTTTTGTTTCATGTGAAAATATGGATTGGTTCATTTTTAGGAGCGAAATGAGCCACTCACAATTTACGACTTTTCCTATTATTACCATTATCTTTTGTATTCATTTGTAATACGACGAAGGGGGCTTTGGTAACTGATATCGAAGGAATATCATATCGACATCCCAGAAGCACTGTATTTAAATAATGATTAAAAGCAACGAGATGATCTTGGTTTTAATGAACAATGATAACAATAAAAAAACATAAAAAAAAAACAACTTAAATGTAACTTAACCTAAGTACGCAAATAACAAAAAAAACTACTACAAAATAATTTAATACTTTGTATTGCCTCCCCTAGAGTCTATAACTGCCTGTACACGTCGGCTCATGCTGTTTATGAGGTTGCGAATATCATCTTGCTGGATGTTTTGCCGTTCCTCTCCTAGAGCCAAGCGAAGTTCGTTAATTGAGGTTGGTGCGAATTTGCGACCTCTAATATTTCTACCAAGCATGTCCCAAACGTGCTCTATTCGTCGAAAATCATCGTCGATATATTGAGAAAAGTGTACTACGTGATTCGCTAAAATTTCCTCAATATACCGGTGTATAGTCAACTAACCCTCAATAAATACCAATTCAGTGTGCGCCTCTCGGGATATTCCTGCCCATACCATCACCGAATCCCCTCCATGGCTAACACGGGGACTGAAAGCGCACTCCGCAAATCTCTCTCCAGTTCGATGCCATACTCGTTCTCTTCCATCTGATGAGTGAAGACAGTATCTCGACTCATCCGTAAAAAGAACATTACTTCATTGTCCTAAATTCCAATGTTAATGTTCCCTGGAAAATTGGAGTCTAGCCACTCTGTGCCGTTGAAGTAATTTAGGCCCAGTTGCTGGTCTGCAACTTTGCAAACCAAATTCATGTAATCTTCGACGAACTGTATATACACCTACATTATTACCTCGAACCTCTTGAAGCTGATTTCTTGTTTGCACCGCTGTTAAATGACAATACCGCAAAGGTTGACTCGTATAAAACGATCATCTAAAACGGTAGTTATGCGCTTCCTGCCACTTCCCGCTTTACGCTTGTTTGTTCCAGTTCGTATAAAACGTTCCACTACCCTTTGGATGGTAGAGCGATGAGTGTGTAGTACTCTAGCCACGTATTCATAATTTCGCCCACTTTTAACCAGAGCAACGACTTTCGCACAATCTTCGACACTAAGAATCATGATCAATCATACGTAAACAAAATGTAAGTGTCACAATGACATAATGATAATAGTCACCAAAGCCACCTCGTCGTATTACAAAATAACTCAAAAATAATCATACCTAATTAAAAAAGTCCTAAATTGTGGGTGACAAATTCATTTGACTCTAAAAATAAACCAAGACATATTTTGATATGAAACAAAAAACACAATGCTTAGGAGACATAGTTGCAACCGAAAAATAAGGTTTTACGAAAATTCGCAAACGGAATTATTCCGCAGGATGTTTCAAAGTTAGGATAATAAAACCACGTTTTAATTAACCCCGTATATTAAGTCAAATATAAAATTTTATCAAAAAACTGACTACACCAAATTAAAATTTATAAATTTATACACAGTGTGCTAAAAAAATCATCAAAATAGCGCTAAAAATAATAAAATTGAAATACTTTGCATTTGACCAAAATTTTCTCCGCTGCGTTTTTTTGGCATCTGAGTGTACTGTACATAGTTCTACTTTTATGCCAATAATTCTCTATTATAAAAATTTCCAGATTCATCCTTTTATTTATCATCTTTTTTATTTAGAATACTAGATTTTAATAATTTTCTCTAGATATTTATTGTTATTTAAATTAACTAATTAGAAATCTCATACCTTTTATTACCTTCTTATTTTTGAAACACGTTATTATAAATAAATAACTTAAACAATGTAATTTTATCTAAGAGTATGAAAACTGCGTAGCATTTAGCAATTAGTGCTACAGTAATTTGTTAAACCACAATTTTCCCATAATTTGTTGAATTTATTTCTTTCTTTGCCTTATTAACATACAACAATCATTAACAAATGAGGCCAATTAGTTCAATTTCACTTTTTCGAAATCCTTTATTTTTTCTGCATATGAATTCATTCATAATAATTTCAAAATTTAAGTATTATACTTTTATAGGTAATTTTTACTTTTGAATTAAGTTTTATATTAACCATATTGCTATTAACTTTTTAATAATTCCAATTATAATTGAAATATATCGAAAAGTAAAAGATACTAAGCAATTGGTTTATGTAAATAGCGTGTCTCTAACAGTATAAATAATTAATTTGTGCCTTTATAATATTAAAATAATATTAAAAATAACAAATTATCGACTATATCAGACATGTTTGCTTATAACTTTGCTTTTACTCAACGGAAAAAGATATAATGTACCTTATTTTAAAGCTATGATTATAAACAGAAAGGTGAAAAATTTAATTTTATCAATTTTTGACAAATTTATATAAGTTTAAAGTGTACAATTTAGATGTAAAAAGACAATCGAATTTGTTTATAACGATTTTTCGGTGGTATGAGATCAAAAAATTTAGTATCATGTTAATGAGGACTATAGTGCAATAGAAAACCAACATTTTGAGCTTTACTGAACTCATTTGGATGAAGATTTTGCTAAAGTACAATAATTTGCAATTGGCCCAGCTGATGCACTTAACTCGCACTCGGTGCGTTGCTCGAGCGCAACGGTTAGGTACTATCAATACCTTTACAAAAAAATAGCTTCTGCGTGTCTCGTATATCTCAAATTGTTTATTTATTGTCTCTGGGATAATAATTCACATATTATTTAATAATTTCATTTTATTTTTGTACGTGAATTACCACTTCTTTCAAAATATTACAACAAATTAAATATATTTAATACACGATTTATTTTGATTTCTACTAATCTGCACTACAGATATTTTATCTACAAGAAATGAATGAATATTATGCATTTCTTCAGGAGTTAAATGCTGCTCATTTTGCAAATATAATAAAAAAACATGCAAAAAAATTTACAATGCAAATGATGATGATGATGGAGAAAACGGTGATGTTTTCGGATTAACGGAAACGGATTAAATGATAAATAAATGAAATAATAAATTATGATTCTAGATACAATAATGAACAATATCTAACATGCAAACAGGCTTAAGTCACACAAAAATCAAAGTTGAGTTAGATGTGCCAATGCATTGTTCTGTTGTAGCCAAAGTGGTTTATTTTATCTAATTCATGCAAAAAACATTATTACCCATGGTAAAAGCATATTAAGAATCACCTTTACATGCAAAACAACTTATTTCCACTATACTGGTCCATGCTGACCAGCTTATTTTCAACCAAACAATTGGAGCTCTGCAACTGCCACTCAGCTGACCCAGTGAGACTTACAAATTTGATGTTATGTGAGGGTTTATTGTCAAAGTATTTAAAAACAATTAGTAATTACTTTATTATTTAAAGAATAATGGATGAAAGACAGAAGTGTAAGTGTTGGTGAAGAAAATGATGGGACTAGAAAGAGAAGAGTTATAGGAGAAAAAGGGAAAAATGAACAAATTACCAAGTATGTACCTCCTAAAAGAGCCCTTGTTTTGTACCTTTTAGCACAACAATAAACGTTTCCTATTTACATCAGTGCTTTCAAAGAAGAGTTTAATAAAGTTCCAAACACGAAAATACAAGACAATATAACTGCCAGTTTGATTCATACAACACAAATCAAAAGACATAGGCCTAGGTCGGTAAACAAAAACAAAAAGAAAAAACCTGGACCTGAGCGAAAGTACTCAATACAATATTTTTTTCCAACTATCTCTGGTGCTAAAACTTTTGTATATTTAAAGCTTTTTTGCGCTGTTATTGGTATTGAAAAAACTAGAACAAAAACATAGCCAAATAAGTGCATTTTGGGTTTCCTGTTGAAGAGAAAAGAGGAGGTGACTAAGATTATATCTGAGTAGTGAGTTAAGTATTAGTAAACTAAGTAATATAGGTTTTAAGTCACCTGCGTCCAATACTTACAGTACGTGCTGCCTTTTAAAAGAATAAATTAGAAGTGCACCAGCACTGTCTGCTGAAAATCGCAGCTAATGGTTGAAAAGCGAAATCATTCAAGAAGAGCAAATGCGTTTGGTACATGGAAATGGATGTTTCTCATTATGTTAACCTTTACGTTGATCTTCAATAAATCAGCCGCAACCGAAAACGGAACGGATAATTCAAGAAGCTTATTACGTGAGACAACTTTGGTTTTATACCTTTTGTATTACTGATCTAAAAACTCAAATCCACATGTTGTACACTTGGACAGAGAAGCAGGCAGAAAAAGACAGTGTAGAAATATCATCGGCTCTCTTTAACTATTTGAAAGAAGCTAATTTTTAGGACTGCTCTGTACTAAGGTTGTTTAGCGATGGTTGTGTTTCTTAAAATAAAAATAATATATCTATCTATCTAATATATATCTAAGGACACTGATTCATTTTTTGGAAACACAAAATATCAATCCAAAGGTGTTTTTAGAAGAGCAAAAAAGCAGTTGCGAAAAAACCCATAATTTTGATTTAACAGGAATACCATGACATCTACAGTGGTATAGGCAAGGTAAGAGCACTAGGAGAAGATTGACCACCACTTCTTGATACTAAGAAACTAAGTGAATACTATAAGGACATCCAATCAATAAGTGAACTGAAGAGAATTGAATTATGCTACCAGACACAAGAAGAAATTGAACATCTCCGAAAAAAGGGAAAAGGAAAGTCTTACTAAAATATTGTGTTAGTAAGAGGCTTGAAAAACTACTTATAACGTATGAACGAAAAGAGTCTTTTATATCTTTGAGAAAGTAACAAGTGAGACTGAAAGAACTCCCACTTTCTCATGTGTTAACCAAAGAGAAGACAAAGATGTTCACAAACTTTTGAAAAAAATGTTTTTCTGACCCACGCCATGGCTGGTACAAGAGTATTTTTGATTTACTCACTACAGCAGCTGCTGGTAAGGAGTACAAAGTAATGAGTGACTGTCTCGACAATGAGCGCTGTGACTTCCATATATAAAAAAACTGTTTGTTTGTTGCATTAACTACCTATTATGACAATGTTTGTCACTTAGGTAAGGCCTATAATATTATTTTATAAATAGAAGTTCATTCAGAAAAACCGTTGTTCCTATACTTTATTGCTTTGCTTTTTTTGCTTTATTTACATGCAAATCATCTTATGTATACAACATTTTACATGCAAAACGACTTATTTCCACTGTGTTCGTGCAAAAGGTCTTATTGCAAATAATTTTCATTGCAAATCAATTTTTTAAACTATTTTTTGCTATTTTAACTGAAATAAGTGTTTTAATCTCATGTTTGGAACCAATACTATTCCTGAAAAATTACTTATTTATGACTTAAGCTTGTTTCCATTTTACGTCTTCATATATATATATATATATATATATATATATATATATATATATATATATATATATATATATATATATATATATATATATATATTATATATATATATATATTGTCGATAATTTGTTATTTTTTAATAATAAATTTGCAATATCTCGGCTTCTAATCCACCGATTTTAATTTTTCAAAGTTTGTTTGCTTTGCTTTTTTTAAATAAACAAAACATGTTTTGAAAAAATTGTATATTTATTGGTTTATTAATTGTAAGCATTTAAACAATTAGATTGTTTATAAAAAATTCCTACTCAAAAATTCGTACCCAAAAATATCATGTTGAAGATTCGGATTCAGCGGTCAAAATACACAAAAAAATCAGTAGTATACCTCAATCAGCCTCGTAATCCCCCTTTTCCTCTAAACTATAATGCTCATGTTTTAGGTTCTGTGGGAAGAAAAAAAAGATAATATATACAAATGTAATTGGTGCATAAAATGTAAAACGTGCTCAAAAAACGAACGGTTGAACTATATATTGTCTTCTCTATAGTAATAGTTGCGTAACTTATTATATTGTAAATCAAACAAAGCTTTCTACACGCAACCACTTTGATATTAAACGGAAGTGTATTAAAAAGAAGCCAATTTGAGTCAATTAAAGCATGAATCGATTACACTAATTGTGAGAAAATTATCGTAAGGCTAATGACTTTGGTATTTTAAGCAACGATGGATAAACTTTGAATACATTGAATTTCATAATTATTCTTTTACAACACACTAATAAAGCGAAATTGATTTGACCCAAATCCTATAATAACTAGACCAAGAATACGAATTTGTATTGAAAGGTATTTAAAATCTTGGCATTTTAAGTGTCATCATTACGTCATCCAATTGTTTAAAATATAATGTAGCTTTCCTGTCCTAGAATGCCCTTGAATTATTGGTTTACTATGCTTTTCCAATCTTTTCTGTTGGCTGTTTTATTTTTCCAATTTGTGATTTTAAGTTCTTGTGTGTCTTTTTGAACATCCTTCTTCCACTTGGATTTCGGTCTATATTTCTTCTTCTTTCCTCCCATTCCTTTCCTTAGTAATCTTTTGGAAGTCTCATGTTTGGCATCCTTTAGATATGTCCCAACAATCTTAATATTTGTGATTTTATTATCCATACGATACGCGGCTGTCCATACATGTTTTTTAATTCTATATTTGGACTCTTTATCCACATTTCATTCCATAGATTTCCTCCAAATATTTTCCTAAGGACCTTTCTTTCCAACAATTGGAGCATGACTTGTTCGGATTTGTTCATCGTAAATGTTTCACTGGAATATAGTGCTATAGGTTTTATCAATGTCTTTATTCTTATCTTAGCCCTTGTAGATATGTTTTTACTTCTTAATATCTTGTTTAGAGTAAAGAATCAACGATTACCAGCCATAATTTTTGCTTGGATTTCTTCCTTCATATTTGGTCTCCTGGTTAATTTCACTCCTAAGTACTTGAATCTTTCTACTTCTTCGAATTTATATCTTTTCCCTTCTGAGAGTATTGTCATGTATTGTCCTTGTATGTATTCTCGCTCTGTCCATTCTATGTATTAAGTCTTTTCTTTGCTTATGTATATCCTTTTCTTTCTCGCTTTTGCTTCCAGTCTTTCTTTTAGTTCTTGTTTGTTTCTGGCTATCAGTACTATGTCATCAACAAATGATAGGCATTAGTGTTTTTAATGATATACAAGTTTTGTCATGTCGATTCCGGCTTCTTTGATGACCATTTCAAGAAGTATACTGAACGACAGTGGTGACAGTGGCTCCCCTTGTCACACCCTCTCACTGATTTCAAACTTATCAGTTTCTTTTTCATTTATTTTAATACTATTTTCTGTTTTTCCGAGTGTCACATTTATCATGCTTACTAATTTTTCACTAATTCCCATTTCACGTAGTCCCTTATGTATTATTTTCCCTTTTGGCCTGTCAAAAGCCAATGAATGGGGTCACTATAGATCTCACATATTCCTGGCTTTCTGCTTGTATTTCGCCCAGCAGAAAAATACTAGTGCAATGCGTCCTCTTCTGATATCTTATCTTTTATATATACTGCAAGTCTTTACATGGAACATTTAGTAGTGCCATGCCGCTGTAATTATGGCATAAACGTCGCCATTTTTGTTAATTGGGCAGTGTGACTTTCACACTGCTCAATTTCAGCTGTTACCTTATCCTTTCCTGGGCTCTTATTTGTGTGTAGTTTCTCTATTATTTCTTTTTTTCTTTTTCATTAGGTGGTCTTTCCTCTGTTCGTTCTTGACCGGTATTTTCTTTTAGTTCTTTTTCTTCGTATTCTGTTGCGGATATTTCATTTAAAAGCTCTTCGAAGTATTCTTTCCATCTATTTAGTATTTTCTAGTCAATTACAAAATTCCTTCCATTTTTTCGTTTGTAGTGTACAGGTTTTCTTTGATAACTCTTTTTATCATTTTTCACCCCTAGATATAGTTGTTTAAGTCCTCTAATATTAACGCTTTTTTATATGCATTTCAATTTATTTTCTTTGCAATTTTTTTTTCTTTGATCTTATGATTCTTTTGCGCGTTTTCTTTATTCGTTGTATTTTCTCTCTATCTCTGGTGTTTTTTCTTCCATCATTTTAAATCTTAATTTGTTTTAGTCTAGTTCTATTTCAGATTCCTTATTGAACCATTCTTTGTATGTATTCATCTTTTATATTTTTTTATTACTGGTTTGCACTGATTTGGTCATACATATTTTAATTTGCATTCATATTTGTTCGGTTTTTCAATTTTCTGCAATATTATCTAATTGTTTGGTGGCTATTCTTTCATATTTACTTTGTTCTTTTTCTGACAGTAGTCTAACAGGTTTAGATGATTTATACTCTTTTCTGTTGGTTTTTAAAACTGGTATAAGCTTGTTTTATTTATATTTCAACTATGTATAAAGTAATCTGAGTCTGCATCTGGTCCTCTATATGTTCTTTATACATTTCCATGTCTTTTTCGACGAGCACATGATCGATCGGACATGTACGAACCCATCACTTTATAGCCCCTCATAAAATTATTAAACTCTTTGAGATATAGCAAACTGATCACCGGTATCCTTTAGAGACAAATAAACTCATCACCGCAGATAGGTAAACTCATTACCAGCTTGTACCCCAAGGCGCTGGTTTCTAATGCGGGAGATTGTCTCTTACCTGTTTCACATCTTTTTTATGTGATAATGTATTAAACTCAGAAATTATTTTAAGTAATTATATCGGGTGTCTTACGGTAAGTTGCCTATTTATTAGACGTATCAATTTTAGTAATTATCAATAGAATTTAGTGGAATTCCCAAATACCAGCCAATGCATTGCATTTGCATTTACTACATCCGGATTTGGAATACTATTTCAAAATATCAAGTCTTAGCGATTTGCAAGTGTTTTATGGTCTTTACCTGCCACGGAGTGCAGGTGGACTAGTAATCCGTTTGAAAATCTTTCCGGGTCTATTTTAAACTTCTCGTTTTATTGCGGTGATCAGTTTGTACTATCTACGAGGGCATTTATCATAATTGGTGATGAGTTTACGTCTACCCGATCGATTTGGTTTACGTTTTTCCCATCTGGCGATCTCTATGTTCATAGCTATATTTATTTGTGTTTGAAGTACGTGTTCATAATATTCATTTGTTACAATTTTTTAATTGATCTTGTTTATTTGCCTTGGTAATTAAAGTGTAAATTTTTGCACTGCTTATTAATGAATTTTCCTGTCTAACTGGACATCTAATAGCGTTATATTTTTGATCAAACGACGTAAATACTAAAGATAGGTCTCAAAGTAAGTTCACGTAGGTATTGACTTGTTTCCAAATCACGCAACATTCATCCTCATACAGCAAACATTATTACAGTTCTCAAAGAAAATAAGTAAAATCAAGGGCAAAATTGATAAAATCAAATTAAGAAAAAATTATAGAAAGGAGAAACTAAGGCAATAGATAGGAAAGTAGCGACTAAAGATGAGATAGAATTTTAACTGTATACTTGACATTGACGAAAGATATGACGAATTAAGAAAAAAAAGAGAAAAAACTAAGGTAATATGAAGAAATATAATATTTTAGTATTAAATATCTGGCACTTAAATAAAAATTCGTATCAAGAAAATTCTGAATTATACTATTATCAGTTGAGGGATTATAAAACATTTTTTAATATTGAAGACGATTATTTTGTCTGGTAAAAATATGTAGGAACGTCAATCTGGACAAATAATATTAACAACTAAAACTGGTAGGATTATATTTCAGTGGTTGTTCTTAAAATAATCTGAAACTGTCGTCGTCGTCGCAGTACAACTTCCCACAAAGCGAGCAGCAACCTACCATTTTAAGCGACAGCAACGCACTTTTTAAAACTTACCCGATCCGTATCTTTTGTGTATGTGTGTATATCTTAAACGGTAAACCAACCAACTCAAAATCCACTCTACTATTCAACTCGCTCGTAAATGGCGAAAAGAGGCACGCATGGGCGCCACACCGCAACAATTATTTGGTATTTGTTGGATTTATATCAAAACTACACTGTTTGTTCATTATCAATGACTATAAACTAAGTTTTTAGGTACTTATGAACCTCGTTTCTTAAAGTTGGTTTTGCTATTTCAGGTGTTTAAATCCGTTAATACTAATGTATTGCTGTAATATCTTCTGTGTGATAGATTAATAACTACTATCCCCCTATCCTCGTCTTACATGTTTACTTCCAGTTTTGATTGTAATAGAATCTGTGCAAGTCCAAACTTTAACTGCAAATATTGCCGAAATTGAAAAAGAATCAAGTGACGTTCAAGATTTGCTTGAATCACAAGATGAAGATTTGACTGAATCCGACTTGAAGGAAATGTTAAATTCATAACCCATTGAAGAAGAGGTTTCAACAAGCACTGAAAACGTGACATTTTATTTGAAAAATCTCAGTGAATGAGCTTGGTGATTTCTTTATGAAAATTGATCTATCTACGGAATGAAGTCTTATTTTTAAGAGGTAAACTGATAATGCCACTACTGAATATCAGTCTGAATCGAAGGAGTTGAGAAAGAGAATTGAAGAAGAAACTACAAAGAAACAATATCGGTTTGTTCGGTGAGTAGCCAATAGCGATACTTCAAAGAAATTGATTATAAGATATTGAAGATTGAAGTACTCGTCTGGAGGTTTTATGCTATAAGAATTAAGCAATTTGAAATAACGAAAAATTTGTCTCGTTTTGATAAAATTCTGATTTTATGCATAATAAATACTTTAAATATGCGCATAAATATGTTAAATGATTTCCTTAAATATGTCACATATATGCAATTTTTTTACCCTTTATGTATCATCATAGACTTTATTTTTGTCGAAATATTTGCTTACTTAAATGAGGGTAAGCGTAGTAAATCCAAAGACGTTGATTTAAATTATGTTTATGTATTGAAAATAATTATTATTTATTACATATAATACGATATAACAAATACAATAATAGTCGTAGTAATATGTGCTTAATAACGTCGTTTTATCTCTTAATAATAAACAATTAAAAACTATCGGGCTACATCCCAGAACGTTTTCGGAATAACTAGTCCATCATCAGTGCTATCTGGATGTACATGTTTGAAGCCACTAAATATATGGGTAAAGTAAATACGGGCAGTCTTATGAGCCGTAGACATAATAGTAATTTGTGATAGTATCTGTGCCTATATATTATTGTATCAAATAATTTTGTAATCCAATTTATAGATTCTTAAGATTGGCATTTAGAATAGTTTATTATAATTTATTAAAAGGACGACTTATTTTACTCTTAAATCGTTATTTTATAACAATGCCCCTTTTGATACGTTACATCAGCCGACCATGATTCTGAAACCTGTTGAAATATCTTGCATTTATATTTTATGCACTGCAAAAAATGTAATCGTGACTTTCGATTTGTAACGTCATCGAGAGTGATTATTAATAAGATTTTTGAAAGTATAAATCACCAGAACGGCGGTTTGTAACGCATCTCAACTAAGAAGGTTTCCGAGAAGAAACTTGTACCTACCAGCGTGTAGACATTTTAACAGCATAAGAAAAAAAACTATATATTTTACACCTGCAACTGATAACTAGGTTTTAATAAGTCAAAATCTAGATAAGGGGGATATTTTTCTTTTATCAGTAACATTTACTTCTTTTATAAAAAGTTTATTCAAATTATTTTTGTCTATGGTAAAAAAATAATAACAATATTGTAAAAATTAAAATCAAGTGTAGTTTTCATTATTGTTCACTAATAAAGACGTGACCGAGATTGAATATTTCATGATTGTTACGGATATTAAATTAGATTTCGTAACAATGAACTTAACAAAAATAGTTCCAGGCCTCGTCATATTGTAGCAGATGATTGCGGGAGTGTTGTTGAAAATGACGAGGGAAAAATGAGGGTAAAAGGCCACAAAAAGGAAGGAAGAGAAAGTATGAATTTAAAAATAGGACAGATAGGAAAATAAGAAAGAATAGTAATCAGTCGTACTATAATTCCAAGGGGAAAAAAATTGAACCGAAAGAGTTTAGGGACTATAACTGCCAATGTACTTTAAAATGTAATGACAAGATCTCTACTGATATACGCAAAAGTGAATTTGAGAGATTTTATTCTTTAAAATCGTATGATTGTCAAGTTAACTTCATTGCAGCAGGAGTTTACAATTCCCCAAAAAACCCACATATGGAAGAGATTTAAAAAAAGGTAATTTAGCAGAAAATATAAAATACAAGATGTAGTTGTTTGTAGGGAGATGTATGTAAAAACCTTTGGTATTACATCTTTTAGGATAAATACTGTTCTTAAAAAGTTTAGAGGCGAGGCACTTATGTGTGTGGGCGTCGCAGGACGAGGTGCTCAGGAAGTAGGTTCTTGTATCCTTAAACATGTAAAAAGTAACTTGTTGCCGACTGTTCGTCATCTTATATTATGGAGTGACTCATGTGGCGGTCAGAACCGAAATATTAAGCTTACTCTTATGCTAAAATATATTTTACACAGTACCCCTGAACTGGAAGATATAACACTAAAATTTTTATATTCAGGACACAGCTTCTTATCAAATGGTTCGGATTTTGCCGCCATAGAATCAGCCCTAAAGCACCAACAAAGACTTTATACACCAGAGGAGTACATGAACGTTATGTCGTTAAAAATGTCGAAATAAACATTGTTAACCGAAAAATAGCTACTGACGGTACCAAAATTAACTGGCTTCATATTCGAAGTATTCGAATAGAAAAAAAAATAAAGCCTTTACCCTGATAATTCAACAAAATTCTTTTGAAGCTCCATTTCAAGAGATTGACATAAAAAAGAAAACCAAAAGAAATTGACCCTCGGAAAATGAAGTATTTTTAGATCTCATTACGTTATGACCAAACTGAAAACCAATTTCAGAAGGAAAACTAAAGAATATTAGCGAAATGATGCATCTGATTCCGGTAGACTGTCATGAATTTTATCAAAATTTAGAAGCCGACGGCAATATAGTAGACGATATTGAAGGGTTTAATGCTGCCAATCTTGACTTTGAAGTTAATCATGATGTTTAATGATGTTCAAAATTAAAAGTTATGTTGTTTTTTTTTTTGTTATGTTTTTTATTTACTTTAGTGTAAAAACCCTATTTTATTATATACAGAAACCTACGAATCTACAAAAATCTCTTAAAAAAATACAAATCAGTAACTACGTATTAGAAATTCGAGTTAAATAGAGTTAAACTTATTTTAGCGGCCACAGAATGAATTTAAACTTATAAAAAACAGAATTAAAACAAAATGGAATTTAAAACATTATTATCGATTTTCTCAACACAAAACGTCTATGGTTTGGTAGGTTTTTGCATAACTACGTCCAATTAATACATAAATCTGGTTCCTTACTCCCAGAAAACCTTTCATTTCCCTTCGTTGTTTTAGCAATATTCTGGTTTTATTAGAGAGTTACCTATGTTTATTTTATTATCAAAGGCCTCCGTTTTCTTTAGCATTATCAAGGATGATTTTCATTAATTGAGAATTTTCTCATACTTCTATCCATTGAATAACCCGAGACGACTAACCCTACTCTGATTTATTTTTGAACCAAATTTTGAGGTAACCAAAAAAGTATGGTACGATTGTGGTCATTATGTTCACTTAGAATGTCTTTTATTGTTGTAGGTATTTGTTCATGTTGTCTTTCAAATGCGTACGATCCACTAACAAGTGATGTACTAGACCACTATCCCACGCGTAACAGAAAGGTTCGGGTTGCTTCTGTAGTAGGAAATCATGTGTGATCTTTGTGTGTCCTAATCGTAGTCTGCAGATGATAACTTGATCTCTTTTTTCATAGATAGCCTGCATGGTAGGACAGTTTGTTTTATGGATCTAAGGTTAGAATTTGAGACATCTTATGTTTACTGCCATTTGTTCATTATTTTCTTTTTAAAATATTGTTTGACATCAAAGTGGTGACAAGTAGACATTGACAATGCGCAATGGCATATCAAGAGTGCTGACTTAATTAAACTTAAAATAGGGTGTTTACTAAAAAGTTTGTTTAATGAGGATAATAAACTCAATGAATCGCTAATTATTAGCCTATTAACAATGTTATTTTCTTTGAAGGATTTTATTGCCTGAAGAATGGCAAATAGTTCAGCAGAGAATATAGTGAATTGCTTAGGGAGTTGAAATGACCGTTCTTCGCTGGTTGTTACAAATACAGCATCCACTCCATTTCCGATTTTTTTTTCTTAATTTTGATCAACACAGAGGTATTTCTATTTCTCTATAAGTGATATAATCAACATTTTCATTGATACATTTATCGGTAATTTCACGGTTTTAATTTTATTGAACTTGGTAACTTAACTGGAAAATCTTCTCGTTTTTATTTTACTAATTTTTCGTTCGCTTTACGTATCTTTTTATTTATTGCCAAAAAAAATTAAAACAATTTTACGGCAAATCTAGTCTATAAATCAAAAAAGATTTTTAATCAGATTAAATTCTGTGGGTCACTGCCTTGCCTCGCCCGATTTGCTAAAAACTAATAACAATATAATATATCGACCTTTTTGAGTATCTTCCAAGGTCGATATTCAATTGATTTCTTGAAAATTTATTTGACAGGCCTGGCCGCAGACTAATTTTTGAGAAGAATAATAAGTGAGAGGAATATAATGAGTGTTTTGAGTGTTTAGGACGAGTGAGGAGAATATAATGACACGAGTGCACTTTGGTAAATTGGTCTGAGGAAATTCCTAAGTTGATAATAATTAGACGTTTGTCTAACTATGACTTGCAACAAAAACGAGGTAATTTTGAACATGCAAAAGGCTTGTGAGAGGCTATTCTGTATTTGAAGTAGAAAGATAAAACACGGGTTAGACAAGAAAAGAACTAGTTATATAGCAAATATGTTACAAAAATAGAGGAAAGGCGCCTAATAATGGATACTTTTTTTTAATTGAATTTTTTTGGGTCTTTTAGAATAATTTTTTGTACTTAAAATGTGCTATAACATCAATAATAACAACTTATGCATACTAAAATATTTATTTCATCATTAAACAATGTAAGTATTAGGCAAAAGTAAAAAATGACACTTTTTTCTAATAAAAAAAAGGTTCCTAAAATTGGATACCCTATCCAAAATTAGGAACCTATTTTTAAATACAAAAATCACACACCTAAGTGTTCTTTGTTCACGTAAGTGTGCTATGCTATGTTTTCTCTGTGTTGTTGGGAGGATCACGAACAAGGAAGTTCTAGAAAAAATGAAGAAGGAACCAGAGATTGTGTTTACGATCAAACGCATAAAATTGCAATATCTGGGACACGTTATGAGAAATCAGCACCGTTACTCCCTGCTGCAGTCTATATTGCAAGGTAAAGTCAAAGGTGTAAGCGAGGACCCGGTAGAAGGAGAATATTATGGCTGCGGAATTTGAGAACATGGTTTAAGAAAACCTCAACGGAGCTGTTTCGAGCCGCGGCGAGCAAGGTCATGATTGCCAATATGATTTCCAAAATCCGAAACGGATAGGAACCAGAAGAAGAAGAAGTGTTCTTTTTGTCACTACCAGCATACTCCTCATGTGACCATCTCCATGTTGATCCTTTGAATAATGTTCACTGCAGAAAATACACTCTGCGTCACTTTCTTGATCGGTATCCATATCTGAATCATCATCATAAGGAACGTTTGAGGAATCTGAAGATTCACTGTCTTCTTTTACTTTCTTCATCTTTTTATTTTTGACCATCGTCTTCTTTTTAGTTTTCTTTAAAACCTTAAATTTTGGTAACTCTTCTTTATTTTTAAGTGATTCTTTTCTTTGTTTTTCTTTAATGCCTACTAAATCATTTTTGTAGGGCGTACTTGTAATTAAAGCCGCAAAGAGCCGGTTTTACGTCCCCTATTTGAAGAAGGTGTCGATGAACTGCAGGATAGTAAAGGTGAAAAGTCTTGAACTTTTACAATGCTACCCATTTGATGCCTCGGTGGGTTTTTTCAATAGACAGTTGAATTATATTGCAGGATGGTCAAGGTGAAAAGTCTTGAACGTTTACAATGTTCAATAACTGATTAATTTCCACACTGCTACCCATTTGATGTCTCGGGGGGGTTTTTTCAATAGACAGTTGAATTGAGCTACTGGTGTGATTTGGTTCCAATGGCAAAGTCTTATCAGAAGTATGTTGTCGAGGCGAATTTTTCTAAAACGCTGCTTCTGAAAAGATATTCCGATTGAATGGAAAAATTCCTGCTTTAGGAAACCCATTGGCTGATATCTCAGCAGTAGCAGATTTCTGATAAGCAGGGCAGAATAACGAACTTATCTGAAAGGATTCTACATTTCGAAAAGGATTATTCTTTAACCAATTTTGGATTTCTCTTGAATATTATGTCTTTAATGGAGACATAAAACACAAATCTAACGGTTGGATTTTATATGACGTATGGGGAGGGATGCATACAGTAGAAATATAATTTTTTCTCACTAAGTCTATAACGTCCAGATTCCGTGTATGACTATAATGGCCGTGTTGCTCAATAATGAGCAACACGGGATCGTCTTTTGAAGGTTATACATGATTGATAAAATGTTGCATCCATCGCGTAAAGATGTGGCTCTATATCCATCCTGAAGGGTGACAATCAGCAATTGACCCAGCTGGAGCTCCGTTTAATAGCTCGGTCTTCATATTTTTGCTTGGAAATACAAATAACGGAGGAACGAATCCTCCGGGAGCATTCATGCACGTAACTATAGTTACTAGTGCCCCCTCTTTCTACAGCAGTTACGGCTCCTACTTGTTTTTTTTTTCTTTTAGGATGATGACCCCAGCAATCTTGGATTGTATGGTAGTGATACCTGTTTCATCAATATTATACACTCTTAGGAGGTTGAAATTTATCTTCTCCACAGCTGGTTCCAGAATTTAAAAAAAAAACGATTGATATTTTCTGGGGTAAAACCTTTTATTCTGTTTTTTGAAGTCGCCAGCGATTTTCTTACAAATAGATTGGGATGCCGTCTGAGGAAATTTCGGAGCCACTTTTTACCGGCATTATCATCTCTTTCTAAAAAGGGATGGGAAAGGCTATTTCTGATAGCAAGCTGGTATGCTAATCTCCAAACGTCTGCAAGTACTACACCATAATATCTTCTGTCCATTTCCAAACAGTACTGTACCAAGCCTTCTTCCATTTCTGCTGATAAAAATGGTTTTCGGCCCATTCGTAGCGCGCATTGTTCTTTTGAGTCTTTGCCACGTTTGACATATAGCTCGATGGTTGATTTGGGAACGTTGAAGCACTTTAACGCTTTTGAGTATCCCATTTGTTTACTTTTAACAACATCAATAGCATTTTTCATATCTTCTGTATTTCATTTTTTATGTGGTAGTCGTTTTGTAGGCATTTTACTGAAAAAAAGTGTAAATAAACATGTTTTTAATTACGTCTAATTAGGTTCCTAATTTTGGATATCCAATTTTAAGATACCTTTCCTATCCAAAATTAGGCAACCTTCATGTTCAAGGTTATGTGCAAGCTTATTGTACAACTATTTAAGAATATACCTGCCAAATTTCACTTCAAAACCGTCAGTACTTACCTTTTTATAACAGTTTTCAGTTAAATAAACAGTTTTGAGATAACGCAGTATAAAATATTAGGCAAGTATCCAATATTAGGCGACTTTCCTTTATACAAAAATAAAAAAACTTAGACTTTTAAGTAACCAAACTTTTAGGTTTCCTCAGACTAATTTACGAAACTCATGCCATTATATTCTTTAACAGCTTTGACTCAAGTATTATTTATATTTGTGTTTTTCATAGTTCTATCACTGATACGTTGCCACACGCTTTCTTAGATAAATAAGTGTTCTCTGTAGATAAATCATAAGAGGATAAAGTCTGAATCCCCTTTGTCAACTCGTGTATGAGTTGACAAAGTCGCTCACACCCTCAGTTGTTTTTAAATGATAAAAGCCCATATTTAAATACAGTTAATTTAAAAAATTATCCGACTATGTATCCCGTTAATAAATTTAAATAAGAAAAACTCAAAATTTAAATTTATTAAGTATTCAAAATGTTCATCATTTGAACTATTTTTTTGTTTCTTTTCTAACATTATGTGACATTTTTTTAATTATATTGTTATATTCTTGTATAACTGTCTGACATATATCACCAATTTATTGTGGATTTGTCTGATATACCCTAAACTTTAGGTAACCACGTAACAAGAATCCAATGGGGTAAGATCAGGAAATCTCGCTGGCCATTCTATGGCTATACGTCGTCCAATCCATCATCAGGAAAAACTTTGTTTTTTCGGACGAAGAAAAAATGTTCAGCTTCTATAAACAAATATATTTACACAAATACAAGAATAGAACCAACAAAACAAAAATTTATCATAGAGTATGTAATACAACACAATTGATCCATTCAAACAATAGATGCAATATTTCATAGATGAACTGAATATGTGTCAGATCATCATCTATTGAAAGGCAAATTATAACATCAAAGTGAACTAAAAATAAGAAAAACAATATTGTAAGTAGTGTAAGAATACACATAAGTGCAACCAATGCATTAGGACAATAAGATATCGATTAAAAGACAAATACTTTGCAAAGATGTTTAACAAAAGTTTATCATAGGTATTCACGATTAAAACACAAAGTAGTACACAATAGATTTTTAAATAGCGGTAAGTACACGAATGTCCATCGAGTTACAAAATAGTTTAAACTTCTAGATCAATCCAGTCACAATAACTATTGCTTAAGGATGAATCCAACACCGCTGACAATGAAGCTGACATTTAAATACCTAAAAGATATGGATGATTACAGTTCTAGCAGTCAATTAGTGTTGCTCAATTATCGAAAGAAGCATTGCCAATAAGTCGAAATTGTCAAGAATGTTTAATATTTTAGAGAGAACAAATTTCCGTCAAAATATTTATTAAGAGTATAATTATTAAGCGATATTTTTGGACGAGAAAGTACCCCTTTAATAAATGAATTTGCATAAAACGTTCCTTAGTTGCTGAGAGAAACAACATAAATTTATTTTAAAGACATTTAAGTTGCACTAAAAATAATTATAGTTTATTTATTTTTTTTTTATTTATTTACGCTGTAACCACCAGGGTTATTAGCGACCTAAATATATAATACAGGTAAAGTTATAAAAAATTACAATAATTGATACAGTCCTGAGTCTTTAAGATAACTTATTGTGTTTTTAATGTTCATGTTTTTTCCTAGGGCTTCCTTTATATTGTTTGGTATAGTGTGCTTCTTTCTTGCTGCTTCATATGTTTTGCACTGAGTTAGTATATGCTTCACGGAGAGTGTTTCTTGACAATTTTCACACATTGGCGGCACAGTTCGCGTAAAGAGATGTTTATGTGTAAAGTTACTGTGTCCTAGTCGCAAACGTGTTATTCTCACTTGGTCCTGTCTATTCGCTGTTGGTTGGAGCCACGGTTTCACTAATTGTTTGATTTCCTTGAGTTTATTTTGTGATGCACTCCACTTATTTTGCCACGCACTTAACACTTTATGTTTTATTTCTGACTTAAAGTCATCTGAAGAAATCTCATTAATAAGAATGGAGTCCTGGCTGAAAAATGCTAAGCGTGCTAGTTCATCTGCTTCTTCATTTCCTTGTATACCTGAATGTGATGGAACAAACATGAAGTCAACAGTGATCTTATTATTATTTAGAATCTCTATTTCTGATTTGATATGTGAGGCAATTGGATAATTGGTATATAAACGTTTGATAGTGTGAAGTGAGCTTAGTGAATCGGTTATTATGAGAGACGGGGACTGTTTCGACTCTTTTATGTGGATAAGTGCTTGTAATATTGCAAACAACTCCGCAGTATATAACGAAGTAATGGACTTGAATTTAAATTTTAAGGATGTATTGGGTGTAAGGATTGCTGCACCAACACCGTCTGAAGATTTGGATGCGTCAGTGTATATCTTATAGTGATTTTTATAAGTTTCCATTTCTGTTAAGAATGATTGTTTGATCAGGTCTGTTATAGTCTCACGTATTTTATATATACTAAGGTTAGTATTAATCTTGGGAATTGGTATTAACCAAGGTGGAGAAGTTAGGAAATTTGTTGGGAGAATTTCAGGAAATTTAAGATGTAGGTCATGAAGGTTTCTTCTAACTCTTTCGTAATATGGTGGATCTAGTCTTGTTGTAGAGAAAGTGTCTTGAAATCGATCTGTGAACGTATTGGTATAAGTAGGGTGTTCTTTATTACTAGCTATTTTAGAAGCATATGAGAGAGAAAGGTATTTGCATCGTAAACTTAGTGGTAATTATATTTTATTGGTTTGTGAGTTTTATTTCTATTCGTAACATTATATTTTTTTATTACAGAAATGACTTCAAATGGAATCCGAAACGACGCCTACAGTGACGACAATCTCTCAGATGACGAAAGCTCTCCATTGACAGAAAATATTTACAGCGGAAGGTAAGGACAAAATTATAACAAAATGGCATAGTCTTTAGGTAAAAGTTGGCCAAATCATGGAAGAATTGTTCTTTGTCTTGAGCTATTCTTAAACTTTGTGTAACTGAAGAATATTGCTTTCGTTATAGCGACCTAATATGTCGAAGTTTCACAATATTCTAATTTTACTGTTCATCAAAGTTCTAAGAATACAATCTGTACTGTACTGAATATATGAAATCGAAATAATAGTCCAGTCAGGTTCGAAGAAAAAAGCACTAACCTTGCATGGCGAGCGATCTCAAATTTTATTATTCTAACCTTTAGGGGAGGGGGGTCAATAGTAGTGTAAGTTTAAAACCCCGACCAAATTCCGCCACCGCGTCAGCCACCATCTTAAATTTAAAGAACCGTTTTGCTCAATAACAATATCTCGGCAATTTTCAACTTTTCAACAAAACTGGTAATAATTGAAATTGTTGCAAATGTGATTTCCTACAATTTTTTCGTTGAAAATTTTTTCATGTGGTCGATATTTTTGGAGTTAAGGGAGAAAATATAGTCTATCTATCTCTGCCCAATCTAATTTCATGTCCTAAGTACTTGTGCCTTGTAGTCTGGACAATATCCCTTCAATCAACAGCAATATTTTGATTTAGCACCAGATTAGTAATTATTTGCGTCTTGTTCATATTACTCTTTAGTCCGACCTCCAAGGAAGCATGATATAATTTTACAAACATTATTATTGCATCATCCGTACGATCGGCTAAAAGAGCGATGTGATATGCAAATCTTAAATGACTGAGCTTTCCTACAAATATGTTCTAAAAACGTCGTGAATAGCTTTGAAGAGACGGTGTCTCCTTGCCGTACTCCTCGCCGTATACAGGATATATTTGTTTCTTTTTCAGATAGTCTTACACTAGCTGTGGCATTTTGGTAGATAGATCTGATTAAGTTAGTGTAGCGCTGATCTATTCGACATTCTGTCAATGCTTTTAACATTTTCTGATGGCTTGTGGTATCGAATGCTTTTTCGTAGTCGACAAATATCAGTACCAATGGTTTGTTGTATTTTGCAGACTTCTCTATTAGCTTCTTTGTCACTAGTAGTGGTCGTTAGTGCTGTATCTCGATCTAAATCTAGCTTGTTCTCTAGGCTGAAGTCTAATTTAGCGTCCAGTCTTTTTTTTGATAATTTTTGTAAAAAGTTTATATTATGTGTGAAACCAAACTGATAGGACGGTAGTTTTTTAGATCTATTATATCTCCTTGCTTGTGTCATAAAATAATGACTGCATTATTCCATTGAGAAGGAGTTTTGCCTAGTAGCTGCTTCCGGTGAAAAGCTTGGCCAAAGCCTGGATAATTTCCACCTAGTTTGGTCGCTTCGATCACTACTTCGTTATTGCTAGGGGATTTGTTATTTTTCATTTCTAAAAGTGCCGTTTTGATTTCGTATGGACTTATTTCTGGCATTAATTCTAATCCCTGGTTTGTGATTATGGGCAGAGGCTGATCTTGCACAGTATATATAATGTATATATCTATAGGTATACAATGTATTCCTTGCGCAATCTGTCGTTACTGTCGTTTCGATCGTTTAGGTCCTTTGAGTCATTCTTCTTTTTTATCATACCTCTGCGCGATCCTAACGCTCCGCGATAAGAAAGCTACGCTTCCAAGTAGTACTGATTTTTTATTGTTATTATACATAAACAATGGTATCTACTCGAAATTTTAACTTTTATTAGGTCTATAAATATTCCAAACATTTTTATGCCAAATGATTTATTTGAATGCGAGCGATATCCTTAACTTTCGACATTATTTATATTTTCATATATACAGTATTTAATTAATTAATTAAAAAATACTGGATAATTTATTATACACAAAAAAACTTTTACTTTTAATTAAAAAACTAAAGTGCAAAGGCAAGACATTAAAATCATAAGAAAGGAATTTCTGAAAAGGTCAAGAATTACCACGTATATAAAAATTAGTATTGACACCGCATAGGCTAAAATTTATACACAACTCAATTTCGATTTTGCATAAAAAGCAATAACTAAAAGAACTATTTAGATTCTGTCAAAACAGAATCGTGTATGAATTTTAAAATTACGGTTCAATGAAATTATGTTTAAACAAGTAAATTTAAAATGCTTTTGCTTTTTTAAATATCTAAATATTACATTATCAATATTTTTAACGTTTTATTTATTAAATTAATTATAATTAAATTAATTTTAAATGAGTTTATAGAATGTGAGTTTATAATTTCGATTCGGAGATTGTTCCATACGTTAAAAACACGATTACACAAAAATATTGCTGTCTCATTGTTAAAAAGATTATTTCTTCAATTTTAAAGTATGCCCACATGATCTTATGTCATCGTTTAAAGTAAACAAGTGTTACAAACTTACATATCCATACTTTAAAACACCATATTTCAAAAGTAACGGATTCAAAAAAGAATAAGAAGACGAAGATATGTAAAACTACACATTTATCTTTATTTTGAGGTAAGGTCCAGTCTAAATACCATTTGATTATTGCATCTGTGACTCTTTAAAATCATCCACAAGTGGGCCAGAAAATATTTTTGTTTGGTCTGGAACAAGTTTTCTAGTTTATATATTAAGTCTCTTCTTGATACTAATCAAATGCTTTTGCAAATTCTAAATAACATTCTCAGATAGTTTGTTCACTCGCTAACACACTAGTCTAATTTGGTCATAAGTGGTTGGACCTTTCACAAAGCCATGTGAAAGTAATGTGTTCTGTGTGTCCCTTTTAGAATGAAGCAAAAATTCTAAAAGTCTGGTCTGTAATCTAACTTATTTTTTTTTTTTTAATAACGGATTGATTACGGCTGTCCGCCCCCAATTTCCATCTTTTTCTGTCATATGCAGTTGCCTCTTCTAAGTCTCTTGCCGCCATTGCTTCATTAATATCGTTGCGCCAACTTCTCCGTAGTCGTCCTCTCTTTCTTCTTTCAGGAGAGATCCATTCCAGTACTTTTCTAGGCCATCTGTACTCTGCCATTCTTTTAACATGTCCGAACCAGATTAATTGGTTTTTTTTCTATGTCATCATTGATATTTCGCTCCATTTTCATTTCGTTTCTTATTTGTTCGTTTCTAACTCTCTCCAGTTTCGATCTACCACAGCTTCGTCTCAGATAATCCATTTCTGTCGTCATAAGTTTGTTTCTATTAGCTTTTTTGACGTCCCATACTTCCGAATCATAAAGTGTATTACTTTGGACTATACTACCGTAAATGTGCTTTTTGGTTTCTCGTCGAATTGTTTTTTGTCAGAGTTTAAGGCACGGGTAGCTGCTCTGCCCTTGTTTATTCTTTCCCTAATCTAACTTATTACCTTTTTTAAATATAGATTAGAAATCAGAGCTTGGATTGAAATAGCCAGATCAATCTTTTAGAAGATCTATTGGCCGAAAGCAGAACTCATGGTTGAAGAATCTACGTGATTGGTATCAATGCAGATCGATTGATTTGTTTAGAACAGCAAGTTCAAAAATAAAAATAGCCATTATGATTGCCAACCTCCGTAGGGAGACGGCACTCTAAGAAGAATGAATTTGGTTTATAGGTTCATTTCCATAAAGATCGTCATCTGGTGGACTGTTATTTGTTGGTTCGACGAACTGCAATATCTATCGTTAGCCAAGTAGGGTCCTTCTCGGTTTACATATTTTACACGGGTATGGATGTAAAACATCAACCGTAAATAAATTGGATGCCTTTGAAATGTGGATCTACCGGAGAATACTCAAAATTTCATGGACATCGCATACCTCAAACGAAGAAGTGCTGCATAGAATAGGCAAGGAAAGAGAACTTTTTAACACAGTAAAAGTTAGAAAAACATCATACCTAGGCCACATACTGAGAAATAATAAGTACCAATATGCCCAACTTATAGTGAAAGGAAAAATCGAGGGAAAGAGAGGCCTAGGAAGGAAAAGACTATCGTGGCTCAGAAACATCCGACAATGGACAGGGCTAAATTTTGAACAGCTAATAAGAACAGCTGAAGATAGAGAAGAGTTTAAAATTGTAGTAGCCAACCTCCATTGAGGAGAGGGCACTTTAAGAAGAAGAATGGATGTATTGTAATGGCTGATACTTATAATGTTGCATTGGTTTTGTTGGGGTTTATTTAGATTTTTCCATTGTCACTTGCAAGTGTATTAAAGTAGTAACTGTTCTCGTTGCCTTTTTTTGTTTCTTGGCACTAATGTACACATGAGAAAAGGGCATCTGTCTTGTTTTAAAATCTTGATTTTATAGTTTTGACACTAATTAGGTGGATGTTCCATTCTTTAATTGTATTCTTTATATCTTCATGGTGTTTATTTGAAGGCAGTCCCTTTATGACTACTTTTTATGGCTGATTACTCACTCTGCTGATTATGTATTTATCTTCTCCAAGCGCTAATGATATTTTCTTTTTCTTGTCGCTGATAGCGTCGTTCATCTTAAGTTTTATGTTAGCTGCCTTTGTTACCTACACTGGGCTTTAACATTATCTGTTGTGATGATGTCCCCTATTATTTTCCATGGATTTTGGTTCGTGATAATTGCTTGGGTATCTATTTCAGTTACATCTGCCACGTCCACGTTCGTAGAAAACGTGCAAGTGCTTCTAGGAGTCTAAGATACAGTCCTGAGTGTCTCTGTGTTTTTTTATTGAGGATGCTTTGGCGAACTTAGAGAAAATCTGAATCATTTTTCATTTCTTTCTGAATTTTCTTTTTTCGGCTAAATACTGTTATCTCCTTTTACAAGTTTTTGATTGTTTGTCGTTCTCTGATAGTGGGATTTTTTAATCATCGATATTTTTATAAGGTAGTTTTATATTTTGTTCGTTGCGAGTTTTTGGTGAAGAAAATTAATTTGTCTTTTCGGTGACCCGAGTCTTCCAGGTCAATCATTAAAATGATCCGTTCATATGATCGACTAATTAAATTTGTTGTGTAAAGGTTAAGTGTGAAACAAAACAGACTACGGGACCATTCTCGACAATTCGAGATGGTCCCGTAGGTCTCGACAATTAGAGATATAATGTATATAATTTTACAGTTTTGCATCATAGGGGCTTCCCCGTTCCAATTTTTTGCGCCATGAATTGACCGATCAACGTGTCGCTATCATACAGTTCGTTTCGTAAACACTGGACAGCGTCGTTCATAGGGTCATTCGAACGATAGGGTCGCAGAACGTGATTGTATCAATCACGGGTCTTCGAAAGGATTCGATCTTTGTGAACGGATCGTTCGTGACCTTATCACTAGCCCGAATGCTCTAAGAGTCCTACCCAAACAGTGCGTTATACGAAAATTGATTGTGCAATATATTTATAAAAAAAATTAACCAATCTTTTATTAATTACCTATCAATATCGGGAATATTTTGATCTACTGTCGACATAGTTCTAATATCTGATATAAAAATTGTCTAGAATTTATACGTAAGTAATTAAATAGCGAAACCGAAAAAATAGATTTTTTTTTAATCAACGCATAAGAATCTTAATTGGAGCATACATTTCTTTGTATTATATGCATTATTATTATATTGTATATTATATATTATATATTATATTGTTGTAATTACTTACACATTTAATTTATTCATTGTCCAAGAGCTATAACGGTTAACTAAACAAAGTTTCATTGATTTGCGATTTGAAAGGTTGGATGACTTAAAAACAAAACAAAGTATATTTTGTTTTAATACTACACTGTACAAATATTTATTTACTCAGGTATTTATGACTGTTACGTAACTTCGAGATCTTGATATTTGAATTGCATCACGAATCTATCAGCTAAACCGGTACCGTTTTTAATGCCAAGTAGGTATTAAAGTAGGTACATTGCAGTACGTAGACAAGATCTCCATATTGTGTATTTACCTAATAAAACATGCATTGCACAAAATAAAACGTTTTCAGACACTAAATGAGAAAATTAAGTTTAACTATAATTCTAATTAAATCAAAATACGAATGAAAGATCAACTATAGTGAAGATTATATTATATTATCAACAAAATATATTATCAACAGATACAGCAACTTTACATTATTTTTAATTATATATATTATCCCAGGCGTTCTACAAAACAAAATTCATCCAAATTCTGTCACATTTTCAAAATTATAGACATCCTCTAGTCCAGTCGTCAGAGAGTTGACCCCTAAAAATCATACGAACAAGCTAAATTTTGCCGACAATATTAATTTTGGGATCCCAAAAAAGATGCACAAAGTGTACCACTTGTACAGTGTACCTCCGGGCTTCCTCCCAAAAACTCCCCCGTAGGAGGGTAAAAACGTAAAAATCCGATTTACCAAGAATCTGTACGCTCTAGAAAAAAATGTTTCAAATAAAAAATTTAGCTAAGATAATTCTAAACAAAAATGTTTATTTGCACTTTTTGTGTAGCATGAAACGTTCTCTCAGAAACAACGCTTGAAGCGACCGTCGCTTTTGAATGTCAGTTACGTGCGCGAAATCAATGTTCAATAAAATTTGTATCAGCTTGACGGAAAAATTCGATATCTTTTGACCCAAGTGTCCTATTGACAAAAATCAGGATTCGTTTTAAAGGTAAAGAGTGCAGTTTTCGTATGCAGTTTTTGTATTTTGCCGCTCATAATAATATAAAATAAACTCAGTTTTTATAAATGTGTTAAATAAATAAACGTGGCGTGATTTTTTCCATGTTTTACGATTCTCGCTAGATCGATAAAATTGATCACTTTCATTGACCAGTCGTAGTAAAATGACATAAAATTTCAATTTTGAGTGGTGGCAAAAAGGATGAGGCATTTGAAATATAAATAAAAACGCAGAATTTCAAAAGATCGCAAGCCATGGGAAATGCCTCCAAGAGGACGGTTTTGGGAATAGTTTATAGCAGAAGTTTGGTTCTTTTGAAAAACGTACTAGTTTAATTGAAAAAAAGTTTTAAACGATTTAGATTGTTTGTTATGTTAAAGTTTAAATCCAGCGTTTTTAAGCATAGTTCAAATGCCTCACATTTGTTGCCAAAACTCAAAACTAAAATTTCATGCTATAGGTTTTGAAGGTTAAGCTCTAGTAATCGAAACTTTATAGTGGCGAGTCAATAAAAGGGATAGATTGTATTGATCTCATGAGAATCATAAAAAATAGGAAAATTGTGCCACGGTTATTTATTCAACACCTTTATAAAATCTAAGTTTACTGAAGAATCAACATGCGACTGAGATATAGACAAGCAAATTTCCATGCTGACTCTAGCCAAACATTACTTCCGATAATAACTAATCCGGGGCTTGTCGGAAATTTTTGGAGCCACTCCAAGAGTTTTTTTTTTCGTTTTTTTACGTTTTCTAGAATTGTTAGTCGTTTGATGACCATATTGTTGGTTTTCTCCACTAACTGATGTAATGGATCGACACCGTTCTTCGTCAGAAACGTAATCCGACTCTTAGCCTGTCTCCACCATTGCGATTTGTCCAAATTCGCTATATCGCGAGTATGATATAGCTTCAATTTTATCAGGAACCCTCCATTTTCTTCCTTCGATTTCAAGATTGATCAATATTGATCAAGTATTGATCAAGTATTGATCAATACTTCATCTTCGAATCAATTATTAATTATTGATCTTCAATCAATTATATGATTCTTCCAAACATTTTTTAAGATATTCTGTTGCTCGATTGAGAAATATATTTGGGATAACGTCGTGTACAAGTAGACTTCTTTTAACATTTTCTCGAATTACTCGAGGGTAATTATTGATTTTTGAGATTGCATTTGTTGTTTCCACGTTTGACTTCAACTCCTCCAAGATTTCATCAGAAACTGTCGTTTCATTATCAGTTTCTTCTGAGTTACGGCTTTGTTTAAGGCTATTTGAAACATTTGTTCGATTTGTATTAAGAGAAGTCCTAGAGCTGGCCAAATCAATTCCAAAAATATTAGAAGTGAGACTATTAGAGAATATTTTTATTATATATAAAGTTTCAAAAAAATTTATAAATTATTTTTATCAAATTTACTTTATTTGTCATATATTTCATTTCTTCGAGCGCATTTAAATTTCATTTCTTCAAATGCGATCGTTATGCTATTCAATATGTTGCATCACGTGTAAGTGTATAAATATTGTATTATTTTTTAAACAAATAAATTTTTATACAATTCTTTATTGTTTAATTTTGATTTTTGGCCTTTTTTTACTATTTTTTTTTTAATTTGCAATGTTCTTGGGTGCTCAAAACTTTAGAACTGGCCCTGGCTATGTACTGTTTCTTGCTATTGAATATTGTCCTGCTTGTGCTCATATTTTATCTTCTTACAATTTGTAGTACTAGGTTGAATAAAATCGTTGATGTCGAATCCTCTTGTTTTAAACCTTTATTCAGTGACAACCAAGTTGAAAAGCTTTCTTCCATCGTCCCCTATTTCTATTGTTCCTAATCGTCATTGGCACTACCCTTATAAGCTTTTCTGATATTTCTAATGTTCTCATGGCCTTATATCCTCCGGTTTGTAGAGTCTTGTGCCCGTTTAAAATCAATAAATAGCATATGTAAAGATCGGGCAGATAAGAGCGCTATTCGATTGTTCCGCATTTCCTCCTTTTCTCAAACTGCTAATGTTATGCGCAAAATTCTTTCTTGCAGTATTTCGCCACCTTCCTTAAAATTCTCAGCTGAGATACCACTTTCCCTGCCCTCGTATTTTTTAGGTCTCTTATTACTTTCTTAACTTCATTCAGAGTTGGTTCCCCGCACGCCCCTGCGTTATCTCCTTGCCAATTCTCATTTCCCTCGAGGTCCGCTTGTTGGTCTATATTTAACAGATATTTTAGTTTCACTGGATTTCTTAACTTCTTGGTGGAAATTTTTTGTAGGCTTCTTTTATATTTTCAATTACTTTTCAAGCTGTTCTCTTTTCTTCTTTCTGCCAATTCTTTTAACTTCTCTTCTTCTACATACATAGTTTTCGATGATATTTTGGGTATTTCCTGTTTCTATCCACTTTTGCCTTGATTCTTCTTGCCAAAGTATTCCTACATTCATCTTGAAACCAGTCTTGATAACTCTTTACATGCACTATTCCCATACACTTTTTCGCTGCTTCCGACGTGGCTGTCTCTTTATTTCTTCTTCTATCTCCTGCTGCTTAACTGGATTCTCTAGACTTTTATTTGATTCTTCCTTTAGTTTGTTTACTATCTGTTTCCATTGTAGGCGCTCTAATTGGTAATTTAATCTGCCTGTAACAGGTTGTGGAATTTTTGGCAGTTTTGTTTTAATTTGGTTATTACTAGTGTATGGTTACCGTTGGTATCTGCCCCTCTGTAATGTCAGCTACTAACTATTGCCTCATCATGTTTGCTTTCTATTACGATATGGTAGGATCTATCTGATTTTTTACTTTTACATGGGTGGGGATACATATTATCATATGAAGGTATTCATGATCAAAGCTAGGTATTTTTATTTTGTTTTCTATAGTGAATTCGATTACTTTTTTTTTCCATTTTCATTTTATTCTTTATGCAAACTTCGTCTCCCTGTTATTCTTCTACATATTTAATCTTTTCCGACTTTTGCATTCATGTCTCCAATGATTATTTTTATATCATATTTGTGTATATTTCCTATTAGGGTGCTCAAGTTTTCGTAAAATTCTGTTTTGGTTTCCAAATCTTTATCTTCAATGGGCACATACACGTTAATATATATATTTTTATTATTGTTCGTTATTCTTCTATACCTTTCCCTTATTATCAAGTAACATATTTGATTTGATATTACTTGAAAATCTAGCAGAAAAGAAGATAGATAACCAAAATCAGCAAGTTCGCCACATGGCAGAGACGAAATAGAAATCCCATACCCTAACTTGAAAAAGTACTTAAAAATGAATGGATAAAAAGATGGAAATCATAATTCGAAAACAAACTACAAAAGTTAAACCCACAGATATCTTCAGTAGCGCCAAATGCTCTTGGCCAAGGACACAGTAAATTAACGCATGAACACCTTTCAAGTAGAGAACCCGCGATACGCTTACGATACACCAAAAACTGTAAAACATATTATAGAATGTCCCCTTTTTGAAGAAAGAGAAGAGAAGATGTAGATAGTACCAAGAGAATTAGGTCTTGCACTCTCCACATCAAAATCTTTTAGAAACTCACTAAATTGTACAAGCAAAAAAAAAAGAAAAAACACTTAAAAAATTTCTAACTGAAACAGAAACATTAAAACGGATATTTAAGGTCACAAGGTTTTTTCAAATAAATTGGTAATGTAATTTTTTAAATAAAACTGAAGTTTTCAAATCACTGCTTTTTTCTTGACATCCTCTTCTTCATGATATAAATAAAAATAGCACAATGTTTATTAGTGAATGACGATGAACGTAACAGCTTTCCTCACAGTGCAATTTTTATACTTAATTTTGGTCAATTAGCCACATATCGCGAGTCCAAGCATGCGTAAATATCAGATCTAACCACAATTTCTTTTTATAAGCATGCGATTAACACACTTGCTGGTTTTTATTGTTAACTGTGTTACTGTGTTATATAAACAGTGTGGGTAACTGTAAAATCTAATATATAAAAATTAATTGTACCAGATTAATTGCAATTGAAGAAAATTACCCATCGTCACGTTATTGTTTGTTTAGAATACTTAAGTAAGGATATGGTGAAGTTTTCGCTCTCTTGCCATAGGGGAAATATGTGCTAATTGAATATGATTACAGATGTTAGTGCTGCCTGATTTTTTGTTACTTATACACATTAAAAATCAAAATATTTTATGAGTAATTGATACTTAGAGTTTGATTCTACGAGTTAATTTGACGAATTTTTTACTAGAAGAAAACCAATCCATCGACATTAATCCGCTTTATAGACCAAAGAAATTAGCAAATTAAAAGCTTTTGGTGACACTTTAATATAGGTATCTAATAACTGCTTTTAATAAATTTGGTGATAACTATATACACTGCGCGTCATTAAAAAGAACCCACTTAAAATGTTTGGCATATTTTAATTTTTAAGAACTCTACAAGAAATGTATTGTCATTAGATGTTTGTATTATGTTTAAGAATATGTTTTACAGCAATATGCAACCACTTCTTAAATAACAAATGCCAAACATTTTAAATTGTTTCTGTTTTCTTTAGAAAAATTACAATTTAGTCGTGATTTTTAATATTCTTTATTAGCACCTATATTTTAAATTACACTCATTATTCGACTTGGCATTACATTAATCAAATTCTGGATGCTGACTTGAGGAAAAGTTTCCTATTCTTCCATGAGCGTCAACCAAAGCTGCTCACGATTTATTGGAGCAGTTATTCTGTATCTTACTCTTCATTTGGGTCCCAAACATGCTTAATCGGGTTTAAATCTGAGCTTTGAGCCGTCCAATTGATTTTTGGCACACCGACGGTTTCCCGGTATTGCGTTACCATCCTGGGTACGTGTGGCGCGTTGTTTTGCATGAAAATAAAGATTTCGCCCACAAACCCCGCAAAAGGCATTGCATGCTCGTCTAGACTTTCGGTACGCCCTTCGAATGAAATGACTGCCAAAACATTGTAGAGCCTCCTCCAAAAACAACACGTTCTCGTCGAGCACAAGCAGCATATTCTTCCCTACGTCTTCTGTACGTTTTGATGCAACCGTCTGAGCCATAAAGAACCATCCTGGACTCATCACTAAACAAATCATTTTTCCAATCTTCTATCGTTCAATGCTCGTGATCTCTAGCAAACTCAAGTCGGCGTTGTCGATGTGCTGCTGCTCTTAACAAAGGTCTGTTGCTGGGCAGCGAGCCCTTAGACAAAATTTTCTCAAACTTCTTCTCACTGTAGAAGTGGTTAATGTCCACTCGTGAGCATTTTAAAAACGGTTTTGGATTGCTCTAGCCGATTTTGCAAAGAAGTGCGTTGTAAAGAACGCTCTTCTCTGGCCGTCGTGATTCTTCGCGCATCTGATCCTGTCCTCGTTTTTGAGATTTAGTCTCTACGAATCGTTGGTATGTTTTTTGGATCATACAACGACTAACTCCAAGCTGTCTGGCCACTTCTCTTTGACTTATTCCATTATCAATCAAAGTAACAATTTAAACAGATCTAGCAAATCTCTCAGCCATAGTTTTAAATTTAAAAATTGCACAAGTTCAGTATTTGATTAACTGTACACTAATGAAAGATTTTTGAAAAACAGAACAGCAATATTCCAAGAAAAACAATGTACAAACAACACGTGCATTATCTGAACTATTACCTTTAATTGACCTGTATGCACCCAATAGCGGTGCCTAAAAGTGTTTCTGCAGTGTGGGAGTTTATTTACAATAGAATAAATTATGTAAATAATAACTTAAAATTATTGAAAAATTCATATAAAATTCTATGTGGCCTCTTTTTAATGACGTGCACTGCAATACAGATATATGGAAAAGTAATACAGTCTTCTTCTTAACGTGTCCCATCTCGGACATTGGCGATCATCATGGCCCATTTGACTCTATCTGCAGCCGTTCTGAAAAGTTCTATTGACGTTTTCCCACTCCATTGTCTCAAATTCTTCAGCCAGAACCTGTGTCTTCTCCCCGGTCCTCTTTTGCCTTCCACCTTCCCTTGTATGACCAGCCGCATCAATTCGTATTTCTTGTTTCTTAGTATGTGACCAAAGTAGCTCATTTTTCTTTTCTTTATAGTGTTTAGTATTTCTTTATCTTTTTTCATTCTTCGTAGCGTTTCCGCATTTGTTATGTGTTGTGTCCAAGATATTTTCCACATTCTTCGATAACACCACATTTCAAAGTTAATGAGTTTTTTCTCTGTCGCCTCTGTAATTGTCAAGGCCTCAACTCCTTACAACAGTACAGAGAATACGTAGCATCTCAATACTCTAGTTCTAATTTCGATGTTGAGTTTTCCATTGCATAATATTTCTTTCATCTTATTAAAATCACTTCTAGCTATCTCAATACGCCGTTTTATTTCCGTACTTCTATCCCATTCTTCATTTAGTTCGCAACCTAAGTACTGATATCTGTGCACCCTGCCTAAAAGTTTTCCTTTAGCATAAACACTTTCTTCCTCAATCTTGTTCTTGTTTACCACCATGATTTTTGTTTTATTTGTATTCAGTGCCATTCCATACCTTTCGCAGTATCGGTTAATGCGATCAACCAAGATCTGTAGTTCTTCTCTGCTGTCCGCAAGGAGTATTGTGTCATCTGCGTATCTAAGATTATTCAGAAGGGCTCCTTTAATAAATATGCCTTCATTTGAGTCTTCTAATGCCTCTTTAAACAATTCTTCTGAATACATATTTAAAAGTTAAGGGGAAAGCACACATCCTTGTCTTACTCCACGATTTATAGGTATTTCTTTCGAGTTTTGTTGGTCTATTCGTATTATGGCTTTCTGATATCGGTATAAATTGGCAATGATTCTCAGGTCTTCGTCATCTAATTCTGTGTTCTGTAGTATTTTTGCCATTCTTCGGTGTTGTACTTTGTCGAAATAGAACTAGACATACGAATACGTCGCAATTGACATCTCGACATCGTTCGATTAGTGTTTGTACAGTAAATAATGCTTCTCTAGTGACAAAGCCTTTTCTGAATTCCAATTGGTTTTCAGCTATTCTATCATCTAGCTTTTTATAGATACGTTCGTGTAACACTCGTAAGAACACTTTTAGAATATGGTTCATTACGTTTGATTTTTTGGGTATTGAAATAAATATTGATATTAACCATTCTTTCGGAATCTCTCCCGTATAATAAATGTCATTAAATAATTCTATTAGTGTGCCCATATGATTTTTTGTTAATATTCTTAAGATTTCTGTAGGTATTTCATCTGGTCCCATGGCCTTCTCGATTTTTATACGTTTTAGCGCTTTCTTGAGTGAGATTATATTTAAAACTATAATATGAATATTTAAGTTGCTTATTATATCATAACCTTTTTTACTAATAATAATAAGAGAAAAATAAAATTTTGCAAAATAATTATGTATTTTAAGTGGTTTAAATCAATTACTCGATTAAATAAATAATTCACAAATTAACTAAATGCATTTTTATGATCTTAGCCACGAGGTACCCGAAATTAAAAAAAATATCAATTATCGTTTATTAGAACCAGAGATATTGCGACTTTTATAAATTTGAATTTAATAATTTAGTTCTTGAAATAGTAAAATCTCTTCGCTTTTAAATCCTTTATCTGGCGTCTCATTTTTAAAGGAATCTAATCTTTAACCTTTTTTTTTTTGGCTAAACTTGAACTATTAACCTTTCAAATTGTTATTGTTAATTGGCTTGTTGTTTACAAAGCCTCGGTGATTTTTTGAAAAAAAAAGGACTAACTCAAGTGTTAAGTATATAAGTAATATTCGTATAAAAATGTCAACATGGCGAATAAAAAAAAATTAACTTCCTACATGTTAATGCATCTAAGCGTTGATTTTGGGTTATTCAATCAACGATCTAAGTTATTTTAAATGTTTATAAGTTTAAAGAAACAGTACTTTTGCAAACCTATTTTACAATATTTACCATTTTTACCTGATCTGTTTAAAAGTGATATTTTTGAACAAGAATTCGTAAAAAAATCGAATCTGATACATTTTTCCTACGGAAGAGCCCTCACAACCTGGACTTTAATACTTTTAAAGGCATTTAGGACCATTTTTGTACGGCATTTTGCTTTTGTTGATAATTGATGTCAATATTAACAAAATATATCAATGCCGTTCAGAAATCTTTGATCGTAATATCCCACTTATCAGAGGAGAGATATTTTTTTCTCATAAGCACATGTAGAGGGTTGCGCCCTAGATTTCTCACCCCTGTATCAGCCGATATGTACGGCACTGCAAAAAAACTAATCTAAATAACGATCCGAAACTTTGTGTATAAAAGCCGTACTGTATCAAATTGCCGAAAATGGGATCAAAACTTTACGAAAATCTAAAATGGTCCCTGCTACTGGTACCAATATTTATACGGCATTAGGTAGCAGGTCATTATTTTTGTATTACCTACCTACGTTACAAATGCCGTACAAATGGGTTTCGCCAAAATGCCCCCTCCCCCTTGAGTGGTAAGTTTATCTTACCAATGTAGTCACCTGTACCGATAAAACTTGACGGCATAGTTTCTAAAGTTGTTATTACATATTGTGGTATTGATTTATATGTGAATTATGCTGGGTCAAATGACCCTTTAAAAATGTCCCATGGGCTTGTAGTCTATAAATAAGAATCTTTAAAAATCAGCTGTTTGTATAAACAAATTTTTTTAAATATTTTTTGTTCGCCTGTCTTTTCTGAATATTTATTGTTGTCTATAGTCAAGATCACCTGCGAAAAATGTCTTACGTACATATAACTGCATTACAACCTTGACAGCGATGTATCTGCAACTTTTCAAAGAATACCTGAGTTGCTGTTGAATTTTTTATTAAACGATATCTCTTCGATCGATTTGGTGTCCAGTGATATTTTTCGTTTTTATATTGTTCTGTTCTTGTATCGAAGATTGCGTAGGTTTTTTATCCTTAACAAAATACAACCACTTACGTAGAATTAAACATGCAAGTAGACCTTGAAATGACAAGGTATCTACACCTAACAATTAAAGAAAAAAAAACTCCTCTCAATCTGATACGGTACTAGTCTTACATTGTAATCTATCTCTGGTAAATATACTCACGTTACAAAAATTTATTTTTAATTGCAATCATAATGCGGCATTTAAAATTCATGATTTGATTTCTGTCCTTTCCCACGCGATTAATTGTTTTAACAAACGATTGTCGTTTTTCAACTTTTATTGATGATTAATGAGCGATTGTCCGGTGCTTGATCGTAAGAAGGTGTAATGGTTCTATTTGTGGTGTTAACACGTCGACTGACGCCTGCTTTATATTTATTAACGGAACTGTACGATATTGGTCTAATAAACTCTCAAGCATTGTCTTGTTCGTGTGTAATAATCAACTGAAGACTGCAAATTCGCTATGTAATTTTAAATGCTGAATTTCCACATTGTAAATCTTAAATTTGGATTTGCTAAAATAAAAGGAGCACAGTGGATTTATTTTAGGGATGAACGCGGGATGCCCAGTCTTGCAATTTGTCCCGCATTTGTTTTGAGACGGGACTTGGGACGGGACTGACTCTTTGTCCCGCGGGACGTCCCGTATGTCGCGCAAAAATTGCACTTTTATTATTATCGGAATGATTTGGTAATTCAAGTTATACAAGTATCTGCATTATGTTTGCAACGTAAAAATATTTATAGAAATTAAATGGTTTTTTGTTTTAATAATTCATATTGATGAAAGACTTTTTCCCTCTTCATTCCTGACCCCCCGGAGGGAGTGTAGTGGTCATCGTGATGTCATGTGTTGTCCGTCTCCAAAGATCTCTGTCTCTGGTCATTTTTTTTAACTCATGCACAGGTTTTTTGCATATTCCTGTAATTTAATCGATTCATCTTGTTGAGTATCTTCCTCGTGATCTTGGACCTTCTAAATTTCCTTGGATAATAAGTCTTTCCACGTTTTTTGTGTCTGCTTGCATAACATAACCAAAGTTTTTTAATTGTTGGAGATGGACTTTGCTGGATAGCTGCTTACTGACTTTTAGCTCATTTAGAATTGAATTATTTGTCCTGTGGTCGGTCCACGGAATTCGAAACCTTCTTCTTCAACACATCATTTCAGTAGCGTCTATCTTTTTGCTTTGCTTGTCATAGGGTACAAGATTCACATCCGTATGTCAGTATTCGGAATATTAAGCAGTTTATCAACCTCATTTTAACCACACAGTAATCTTTATAGCTCAATAATTGACCCACCGGCTTCTGCGAAACATAATCTGAAAGTAATGCCCGAAATAAGTAAAAGCGAGATAGAACATGCCATCAAAGAATTGAAAAGAAACAAAGAACTAGAAGTGATACAATTCGGATAAAAATGTTGGAAGAATGAAGAAGAGAAACCATTCGATATCTAAAAACGCTTTTTAATAAATGGTTATTTAAGGGAAATGTGCCTCAACAGTGGAAAACCGCTATCACCATGTTAATTCACAAAAAAGGTGGCATCACAGACCTAAAAAAGTACAGACCAATTTTCCTTTCTTTCACAACGTTAAAAAGCATTTACTAAAGTCATTACTAACTTGAAAATTTTATAAATACCAACTAGTAAGACATGCTGGATTTAGAAAGCGTTACAGCAACAATTATAATAGAAAAGATAAACGAGGACAATCTTTCTCACTGTTTAGCCTTTATAGATTATAAAAAAGCCTTTGATAGTGTGAAACTATGTTCCAAAAGTGGCAGCGTTAATCAAAAGCTATCAAAAAACTAATCAAATTGAAACAAATCGTATCGTATGGCAGGGCGATACCATATCTTCAAAACTATTTACATTGAGAGACATTTTCATGAATTTGGAATAAAGAAGACGGGGAATTTTTATCAACGAAAAGTATTGGAATCATCTTAGATACACCTATGGTTTAGTTATAATATTGCTCGACTGAAACGAATTGGAGTAGATGATGGAAAAGTTACATATAAAATGGATCAAAATGTAAAACTCAATATAGGAAACCAGACAACGGAAATAAGCAGAAGAGTAAGAATGTCTTTAGAATGTTTTCTTATGAGCTGAAAAATAAAAAAATAGCACAGAAACTTCGAACCAAAGCGTTTAGGTTTTGTATCCTTCCTATCCTAACGTATGGAGCTCATACATGGACATTCACCAAAACAAATTTGGAAAAGTTGAGCAAAACTCAAAGAGCTTTGGAACGACAGATGCTGGTCATTTCATTTCAGTCAAATCAAACTAATTTATCAATTAGAGAGAGAAAAAAAGTAAAATACGTTATTGAACAAGCAGAGTCAATGAATTGGAAGTGGGCTGGACACAACGAACGCCTCGAGGATGGTAGATGGAGCAGAGGTATAGTGAGTTGAAAACCTGAAGGAGCGAACAGATCACGAGGAAGGCCCCAAATGCGGTGGAGCGACGACATTAAAAGTGTTGCAGGGCCAAAATGGAAACGTTTGGCACGGCACAGAGAAGCATGAAAGATAATGAGAGCGGCCTATATTCGAACCAGTGGCGGCTCGTGAGGTAGTGCTATAGAGCCATGGCACTACTTTGCTAACTATGCAGAAACATATTTTTGTATTTTTAAAACATCTTAATGCCTGTTAATTATTTTGTGTGTATTTCTTTTTATCTTTATAAATTATATAAAATCTGGCAACTGTGTTTGCAATACAATTCTCACAACCGATGCTAGCAACCCACTACGGGCCGGATAATCTGCTGGTGCCAATATCATAGTGGCTCCTATGAAAAGAGAAAGATTTTACGAGCATCCTATGTGAGTGATTGAGATAGAGCTATATTATATATTTAGTAATACGTTTAAATGAGACTACTAGATCCAGGCACGAGATCTAGAGATGGAAGTTTTAGTAGATCTTATCTATTTCGAGTTTATTTACACCTTCGCTTGCTGCTATTGTGTTTATTAGCCAAAATAATATTTTGATTATTTCGTACGTTTAATTTATTTATTGCCAATGAATCAAATTAATATCATAAAAAACTCTTTTGGTGGTTTTTCGTTAGAAAAAAAACTACACATTTTAAAGAACTCGGTCGGCCTTTACCCGATTTAAAAATTGAAAAAAAAAAATGGAAGTAGACAAAAACTTCGCTGTCGTAAGTTTAATACAACTATTTATGATAAAAATAGCCGGTTGTGTGGTTGCGAATAAACTAATTAACTGTTTTTTTTTTGTATGCGTTTTGTTTGGAGGTGACGAGACTTGGTCAAACAAAGGCACCGATAATCTTGTTCATATATGGGAGAAAATGAAATCCAATAAAAAATCTAAAGTGCACATGAATAATGTTTTTAGCTTTTTAATACTTAAAAAGTATTAATATCATAAGTTTTAATATCAAAAAAACTTAAAAGGATAGGAAATAAATTCAACATTTCCACAACATTCAAAACAACGAACACATTGAGATTTATTTTGTCTAAAACCAAACCTAACAATGAACAAGAAAGGACAAAGAATTGCATTTATAAAATACCTTGTGAATGCGATCAGTTTTATTTAGGTGAAACATCAAGGCTATTAAATGTTAGAATAAGTGAACATCAATCTTATATTAAAAATAGAGAATTTGATATATCTCAAATGTGTAAACACGCATGGGATAATGAACATAGGGTTCAATGGAATGATTCAAATATAGTCCTAAAAGAAACGGATCGTAAAAAGAGGAAAATCAAAGAAGCGGCTCTAATTATGCTAAATGAAACCAATTGTGTCGCAAATTTCTCGACAGAATGTAGTAGGATCTGGTTACCTATATTAAAAGAGGATATATCATTTATATTTTTTAAATAACAAACATATAATCAGAATTTGGTGTTTATTGAAAGTAAATTAAATGCACGACCAAATACTTACCATGTAGAGATAGTATTATATCATTTTAAAGTCGTCTACTTTAAAATGTATAATATATGTCTGAATTGTCAATATGAATGATTGAATGAGTCAGATAAAATTAAATTATTAGAAGAATTTTCCCCAAGTAACAAAAAAACAAAATTTGTTTAATTTACTAATGTTTGTATTTTGAGAACGATTTCCGAAGTGGAAATTGAAACGTCAATAAGATTAATTTAACCTTTAATTGTGGTTTATTCCCATTTAAATAGTAATTACCTTCTTAAAGTGAGACGAGCAGCCACTGATTCGAACTATCGGATAGAAAAAAAGGATTTAAAAAATATTATTATTATTTAATTCACATACACTTTGTTCTAAAATATTTCAGTTTTATTTTTGATAACATTTAATAATATAATTTAAGAGAAAATTACACAGAAAGTTACAGTTATATCGATATTTTTAAGGGTTCAAGTTTAATATAACTCTACAAATATACCAGCTGACGTCAATCAGCTACAAAAAATCTAACGATTTTCCACTTATCGCACAGATTTTACAGTCAGTCCGACATGATTATTTTATTCTGAAATCGTTTCTATGTCATTAGTTCCTCGTAAATCTATAATATAAATCTATAATATACGTACCGCAACCGTGTGACGGCCTTGTTTCAGTCAGAAAAATTATAAAATCTGAATTCTTATAAAATAGAATTCCGCAAGATAGTTAGTTAATAATCGTTAGCAAATTACCCATGGAAAGTATAAAAAAAATAATTGTTACTTCATATTAGATATCGTAAAGTGTGAATTTCTTTTGGTTTTTGTTCTGCAATACGTGCCGTTACTAATTTATTATATTTGAATTGTTACAAAAAATAAGTGTTAAAGAAATATTACAAATAAAAACAAATAAAATATTTTTAATATATTTAATTTTTTTTATTTCGGAATATAATGGCGAATAATACGAATTTTTTCGAATCTTATTAAGCTTATACAAAATTGGAACTTATACAAAATTAACAAAGGATCTAAGTTTAAAGATTATTTAAAAAATTATCAAAGAAGATTAATTACACCTCATTACAGCAAGACACCTCATTTTTATGGAATACCGAAAGTTCATGAAGCCAGTACCCTACTTAGACCTATTTTAATGCCATGACTTCTCCTTATGGTGAACTGTCAAAAATTTTATTAAATATTATACAACCATTTGCAAATAAAAATAATACATTTATAATAAAAACATAACAATTTTTAAAAAAATTATCGAATTTTAAATTTAATTCAAATTATTATTTTTTGTAAATTTTGACATAAATGGTTTATTTATAAATTGCTAGTAGTGACTTTCAAAATAATCAAAACAAAATTAGAGAATAATGATACATCGACAACTACAACAAGACTAAATGTATCGGCTATAATGGAGTTATTGACATTATGCTATTAATACCTATTTTCAACTAAATAATAAATTTTATAAACAAAATTTTGGACTAGCAATGGGCTCTAGTTTATCTCCATTATTAGCCAATATGAGCCGTTGAAAGCCAGAGTTATACAAGTCACGAAATTCCATTTTTGCCCAAATATCGGCAAAAGCTTCATTTTACAGGAATCTATTTTCACACAAAATATGAACTAATTCTAGTTTACCTATCTAACGAAATGGTAATAGCATTAAAAGGCAGAGTGATACAAGTCAGTAGACGCGTGACATATACCACTGTGGCATTTAACAGATTTTAGTAATGTGTTTGAAATCAGTTTATTTTGAGAGCGACAAGATCTGAAACATAAGTTCTAGTGAATCTGAAATAGAACCTTTTCCTGGTAGTGAGAGTAAATATGAACCAAACAAATTGGATAATTCGAAATCATTATTATCTTTAGGTACAAGCAGTTATTGTTTCATCATCAGTTGGCGCTACAGCCCTTCGTGAGCCTTGGTCTGCTTCAAAACATTCTTCCATCCTTCCCTATCGAGTGTCTGTCTTCTCCAGCCCCTCATTCCAATCTCCCTCAGATCTTCCTGTATATCGTCCAGATATCTGAGTTTAGGTCGCCCCCTTCTTCTTCTTCCGACCGGCCTGTTTAGCATAGTTATTTTAGTGGGATCACTCTCATCCATCCGCATAACGTGGGCCCACCCACCTTAGGCGGTTTATTTTGATGGTCTTCACAATATCTGCATCACCAAAAAGTCTGAGTTCAAATTTATATCGCCTTCTCCACAGACCCTGTTCGTTTACTTCGTCATATATGGTCCTCAATACTTGTCTTTCAAAGACTCGCAGTAACTCTTCATCTCGGGTCGTCATTGCCCATGTTTCCGATCCGTATGTGAGCACTAGGCGTATTATTGTTTTATAAAGTTTGCACTTTGTTGCTATTGACATACTTCTCGCTCTTAGTTGAGGGCCCAGGCCAAAATAACAGCGGTTAGCCACGCATATTCTTTTTTTTTATCTCGTTGGATGTGTTATTTTTGTAGTCTACCAGTGATCCTAAGTAGCAGAATTCTTCTACCATTTCTATCGTTTCGTGTTGCACCTCTAAGTTATTTTGTTGAATTCTTGATATGGCCGGCATATATTTAGTTTTCTGGATGTTAATCAGAAGTCCGATGTTTTCTGCGGCATTTTTGATACGTGTGAAAGCCTCCACTGCTTCATTTTGGGTTCTTCCAATTATGACGATATCATCAGAGTATGCCATTATTTGTATTAAGTTTATTCCCGAATCTCTCATAAATTTTTCTAACGCTAGGTTAAACAGCGTGCATGATAGCGCATCTCCCTGGCGCAGTCCTCTGTTGGTTTTAAATGGTTTTGAAACATCCCCTTGTACGCGCACTTTACATTCGACTTTCATAATTGTCATTTTAATTAATTCTACCAATCCTTTTGGTATTCCTAATTCGATCATCGCCGAATATAATTGGGGCCTGTCAATAGTATCGTACGCTGCCTTAAAGTCTACGAAGATGTAATGGCAGTCTATGTCGTACTCCGTCGTTTTTTCTAATATTTGTCTGATGGATGATATGTGATCAATGGTAGATTTATTTTTCAAGAAGCCTTTTTGGTAGGATCCTATTATATTGTCAGTATACCGTGCCAGTCGTTCGTTAAGTATCAGGGACACAATTTTATATGCTGTATTAAGAAGGGAAATCCCTCTAAAGTTGGAACATTTAAGAACGTTTCCTTCTTTGTGTATGGGGCATATCATTCCAGTATTCCAATCTTCTGGTAACGCGCGTTCTTGCCATACCTGTATTAGTAGTTTGTGAAGGAGGGTTACAAATGTTTGACCGCCACATTTAAATATTTCTGCGGGTAGGTTGTTTGCTCCGGGTGACTTGTTTCTGGCTAGAGACTGAATTGCTTTGTTTATTTCTTCCAAAGTTGGTAGTTCAGCATTCTCCTGTTCTATTTCTATATCATATCTACCTTCAGCTCTACTTTCTCCATTAAGTAGCGTACTAAAATGTTCCTGCCATCTTTCTAGTACTTCCACTCTCTCGTTTAAAAGAATTCCGTTAAGGGCCTTGACTTGGTTCGCTTGTGGCTTGAAAACTTTTCTTTTTGTGTTAACCTGTTTGTAAAATTGTCTGTATTCGTGTTCTCTATTAAGGTTTTCCATTTCTTCGAACTCTTTATTGATTTGTTGCCGCTTTTTCTGTTTGTGTTATTGTTTTTCCTCTCGTCTCTTTACTCGAAATTATTCAACATTGCTCCTAGTCCTTCTGTTGATCATTTTCAGATACGCGTCGTTTTTCTCTCTCGTTACTCGTTGGCATTCCTCATCAAACCAGTTGTTTCGCTGTCCCTTGGGTACTTCACCCAGCACTTCCTCTGCGGTCTCTTTGAGCGTGGTTTTCATAAACTCCCAATTTGTGTTAAGTTCAGTGGGATATACCTCACTTCTGGGATGTTCTGATATTTTACGATCTAAGTTATTGTTTACATTTAACAAAATACATAACCTCGAAATTATTTTGAATGAGAAACAAAATATTTTATCTGATGAGGCATCAGGTTCGCAAAGTCAGCATGAAAGTGGTAATAAAAGGAAGCGCGTTGGAAAAAAGCGCTTTAGAGAACCCGAAAAATATATCAAAGTAATTCGTAAGAGAAAGAGAAATACAGGACGTGAATATTACAGTACATCTGACAAAGAGATGCCACAAAAAGATTTTACAATATAAATTGTAATTGCAGAAAAAAATGTTTTAACCGAATTGATGAGAAGGAGAGAAAAACAGTATTGGAAAATAATTTTCAAATATTTTGGAAAATGGGCGATTCTTATGCACAAAATGCATTTGTTTCTGGTTTAGTTAAACAAAGTGTCATTAAACATCGATGTCCTCATGATCAAAGTAGAAATAATATTAGAAATACAGCAAGTATGTATTTTATAAATACTTTAAGTATTTCACACAATGTTTGTAAACAGTACTTTTTGAAAACGTTTTGAAATTTCGAATGGTCGACTTGAAAGAGCAATACAACGTTCACGTGTTTCATCGCCTGGCGAATATTTGCGAGGTATGCATAAACCAAAAAATAAAACTCTTGAAGAACATGTTCAATATGTATGTGAACATATTGGCACTTTCCCCATAAACCAGTTCCGTTACACCCGAAGTCATAATCCGAATAGAAAATACCTTAATGCCAATCTAAACATAAGAATTATGTACAATCTTTATAAGAAAAAAGGTTCAACAAAAAATATAAGTCCAGTATCGGAAGCAATGTACCGAAATATATTATATCGTGATTTTAATCTACACTTTCATAGTCTATCTAAAGACACATGTGTGAAGTGTGATACATTTAAGGCAAAACTAGCGTGTGCCACCAAAATGTACGCCAGTAAAACAGTTAAAAAATGTAGGACAAAAAATCCTTTTTCAGTGTACGAAATGAAAAAGCTCTCTCCATAGCAGTGGTGGAAAACTCCGTGACTCGCCGCAAGAAAAATGAAAATGCTTGTAGAGTATCTTGGTTGAATATTCATTGGCTGCATTTTGAGAACGATCAATCGTACAAAATATTTTATAAGAGCACTTTAAATGAAGACTTCAGTTTTGAAACAGTTAACATTTTTCCTCAAAATAATAAAAAAGGTGCCCCTAAATTAATAAAGAAATATGGAACTTACACCACTGCACTCTGCTCCACTTAAAATTAGCGCCAATAAAATAGGATATAGTGGATCTACTCCAGTTCATACCAGCCTTTCAACAGGAGTATCTAAACTTTTAGGCTTTGTATCTCACAATATACTAAAAGTGACCTTCAACTGCTCATATATTTACGGAATATTTTGAAACAAATATTATTTCTAAACAAAATTTAAAACCCATAGTATGGTGGACATATGAAGAGGATATATTCTCAATGTGACCTCATGGATCAGAGTGTTGGATACATTCCTGAATGATATAAACGATAAAGAAAAGAAAATAACATTTACCATGGAAAAGGAGTGTAATAACACTTTTTTAACTACCTTTTCTGGATGTTTTAATCTCAAAGAACGATACTGGATATGAGACTTGGGTGTCTAATAAACCATCACGCACCAACAGATATTTAAATTACAAATCAAATTATAACATCAATATTAAAAGGGAATCATTAAATCCTTACACGATAGACCCAAGATTACTTGTCCTAACGAAAATTCATTCTTAGACGAGAAACATTAATTTGTTAACATCTGTTTTATTAAAAAATGATTAAAATATTAATTTAGTCAGATAAAATTAAATTATTAGAAGAATAAACCTAAATTGTGGCTTATTCAAAATGAAAATAGTAATTTTATTAAGATGAATTATTGTAAGTTACCAATATAAAAACTACATAAAAACTGTTGATGAAGCGATACCTTGCATAGTAGAATGGGAGAGAAAAAACAACTTTTTCAAGTAAAATTAACTTTAAAAACATAATTATTAGTTAAGGATGAGCGGATGGTTAGTAATAAGATAGCTTTTGACCCACTTCGTAAAAATCATTGAATAAAAAATTTTATTCTACGAATCTCTCAGTGGGTTTATATGAAAAATACCAAATTACATCTCGCTAAAATGTACAAAATACCCACGCGGTACACGAGAAGAAAATGAATCACACTAAGTTACCAAACAAAAGCAAAAACCACTCCATACACCGTTAACCTGGACCATTTTACATAATTAAACAATAAAACAGGACAGGCATACGCTGACGAAAAATTTAATGGTTTTTATCAAAGCTAATAATCATCAATCTTGAAAAGAGAAAGAAACATAAGTACTGTAGCTATATTTGGCAGTCATCGGTATAAATAAATGGCTAAAGCGTTACTGCGCGGTTCTTGATCTGAATATAAAAATCTGACCGGTTGCAGGATGTGAACAAACGTCCTTCTCGATGGGGAGGCTGTAGGACGGGCGATGAGGGCAATAGCACCTGCTTAACCGATAACATTTTTGACACTATCCCCGCAAGAATCTTCGGCATTGGAACAATATCAACTTTTATTTTCTACTATTATAATTACTTTTTGTCCATAGTAGACAATCCATTCGGATGTTGAATATTTTTTAATATTAAGGGCTATAAGGACACCTTAAAAATTATTTAATTCTTAGCTGAGCGAAAAATACACAATTTTTTCTTTTTAAAAAGTTAAAAAAATGTTTAAAAAAAAAGAAAGTTTCTTCGAAAAAACATATAAAAGAGAGAACATTAGACTCCACAAAAAACACATTAAAAAGTTTGTTTATGGTACGGGTGTAAGAACTCGACCATATGGTTCGATTTGAAGCGGCAGATAACAGAAAAATAAATGAAAATAGAAATAAAAAATAAAAACGCTCTTTGCCCTTAATATAATTAACATTTCACACCTAAGATATTTTAACTTAGGATATCACAGCCTTCTTTCTTGACATCCCGCTTTCACACCGCCTACTGGTTGGACTGATTCCTCTCGGATCTTGAATTTTTCTGTCCTGGACTCTTTGGCTTCTTTTTATGTAAACATTTGTTTTTGGCATCGTACCTACTTTCCAGATTGGCTGTCTTCGGCAACCACCCGACTAGACCCTAATCATATTGTCGATCAGTCTATATTTTGATCTGTACATCCTCTGGATCCGATTCTTGGCGAGGTTATCTCTGGTCCTAAGGAGTCTCTTTGTGGCTTGGTGGAAGAAGTATCTTGTCCTTTTCTCAGCCACCTTCCTCAGTGGTATATACTGGAGCCTTTCTTTGATGGTTGCATTTGTTATTCTTTCTTCTTATGTTGATCCATCGATGATCCTGTAGCATGACGTTTCTGTAGCTTCTAGCTTCTTCCAGTTGGTTTCCAATGTGGTGCTCCATACTGGGACAGCGTACAAAATTACCAATCTAACGTAGGCCTGGTGTAACTGGATCTTCTTGGCCTTCGTTAATGGAGTGGACCTAAAAATATACGGAAGTATGTCGAGATGGACTCCTAAGTACTTGACTAAATCTTCTGATTGGATTCTATTTCCTCCCATTGTTATTTCTACTACTGGTGGACTTATCTCCTGTGGGAACATGATAAATTGCATCTTTTTGGGTATTTATCTTGATTTTTCCTGAGACAAAGTGTCTTCGAGGACCAAGTAACCGATGTAGAGCCATACGTTGCCATGTTACCAATTCCAACGGTAACTTTCTTTCTTTCTTTCTCCCCTTCCTTTTACCCTATCAGGGTGTTGGATTTGGGCTAGCTATTTTAATTTCCAATTACCCACCTCTTCCGTTCTTTTCTGTTTCCTGCCATTATTTTCAATTCCTCGAGTGATTTTTGTTTAAGTTTTCCCGCCTCTACTACTTGCTGTATCCATTTTTTTTCTTGGTCTGCCTCTTTTTCTTTTTCCGATGTTTTTTGCTTCATAAACTTTTCTTGTTATTCTATTGGATTGCATCCTCATCAGATGCCCATACCAGTTCATTTGTCTCTTTGCTATTTTGTTCATTATCGGTTCCTGGTTGGCCATTCTCCTAATAGTCTCGTTGCTTAATCTATCCCATTTTGTCTTTCCAACTATCTTCCTTAGATGTCTCATCTCCATTGCGTTTATCCTGCCCTTATGTTTTTCCAGAGTTGTCCAGTTTTCACTTGCATAGAGCACAGTCGGTATCACTATTGTGTTATATATTTTTAATCTTGTTTCTCGTGCAAGTTCTCTTTTTCCCATTATTGGGGCTAACGCATAATATAACTTGTTTGATTTCTTTGCTCTATTTGTTATTTCCCAGTCTATTTTTCCGTCATTAGTTCTTCTTTTGCTCTGTGACCCTGTGGTACTCCGGAATAATATAGACTATATTTCTCATTGATATTGATGTGTCCTTTCCCTATCTTTTTTGTCTCGCTTATTCCCATTATTTGTACCTTCATTTTTTTCATTTCTTCGGTAGCTTTTATTTCCTTGCCGGTCAGAGATGTCACATTCCATGTCGCTATTCCTATATGATTTGTCTTGTTAAGATGTATTTCCTTATTACTGTATTCTTCTTCTCCGATGGTGTTAACGTTGATTTCATGCTCCCTGGTTTTTGTATTAAGATTATATCCGTTATTTATTTTATTACCGTTTTTATTTTTAATGCTAATATTTAATTTTTCCCTACCTTCATTACTAATGCTATGCCCATTTTTGATATTCCCCCTAACTATAATATTATCACTACTGTTAGTATGCCTAATACCCATATTCCTATCACAAGTCATATTTCTAATGGCATACTTATCATTTACATTTCTAATCCTATTCCTATTATTACTTAAAACTAAACATTTATCATCATTGTCCGGTTTATTTTGTAATTCTTCTTTCTCTATTCGTTGCTTGGCCTCTCCTTGGTTCTTTTTATGTTGCTCTGGTAGTTTTTTGAACTCTCTATTTCCACTACTTTTTCTTCTTTATAGCACCATCTCCATTCCTTGCCGTCTACGGTAACTAAACATCCTAATTTTTAATAATATATAATGTAACATATTTGTTAATTTATAACATTTAAAGGGTTTTCACCTATATATTTTAGTAGCTGATAGCATGTGCACCTTGTAAGTATTAACCACATTTTGCATAACCTTAGTCAACATTTTAAACCTTACGTTCTTTTTAATTAAAGTGGTTAATTACTTTCAGGTTACACTGATGATGGAATTTACATTCCGAAAACGTTCTGTATTTGTGATATAGCCCGTTTGGGTATTTTATTTATACCTTTTACTAAAAATTTTTTTGTGATACATGGTATACAGCCAGCTACAGGAACTTAGTTTCCTAGTGGACCTTAAGTGTTACATAAAAACCAACTGATTACTCATTATCCTATCCACAGATACATCCTAATTATAAAGTAAATAAAAAATAGATTGTTTATTAATCTATTAGTTTTCATCTTGAATAGGGAAAGAAAAAAGTGAATAGAAATAAAATGTGATAGGTTTAAGAAGATAATAACGCTTGAAACACTTCATCGAGTTAAGAAGACGAATAATATGTTTTATTAAAAAACGTTCGTATCTCTTCATCATTATTAAATATATATTTTATGGTAATTGCAGTACACAAAAAGGTCATTTCAATATTGGACTATTTTATAACTTTCTGTTTGGCTATAACTGCTTTAGTGGTCATTAAATGAGGCTGTAAAGTTGGTAACATCACTTGTGCTTCTCGATAAATACTTGGCATTAAAATTGCCGGGATTTATGTCTTTTACGTCAAGCTCCCCCACACGTCGTTTAGGGTGTTGCACCAACAAACAAGGGCCATTCTTCTCGAGCCCAAGGTTATAGAGAAACACTCCTTCGCCCGAGGTCATCGTTCAGCACGCGGATTTGGACCGACAAAGAATTGATATAAATGCATGGGCGGTTCTATAGTAGGGAGTTGCGATTCATTAGAAATTTAATAGCTATTTGGAGAACTTAGGTGAAAAATGGGTTTTTAACAAGGATTGCTATAACGTTTTATCGGGTACTTTGAGATTTTTCCAATAGAGTCAGTTATATTTTAACGATTATTTAAAAAAAAAGTGGAACAGTAGGTGGTACTGTAGACTAGCGCGGAGCTTTATATTATGGTTTCTGTATATAAAGGACAACCTTTATTTTGGTCTAATTACTTTTATCCTATCTTATGTAAATATAAAGTTATCTCTTTGTAAGTGCAAGTTTTGAATCACTTGGTTAAAAAAACGCTGTAAACAATGTTACAATATTGAAAAATTTTAATATTGATTCTAACATTGTATAAAATGTTTTTCTCGAAAAATTTATTTTTCGTAAAATAAGTTTTCATAACTTCATTGTAAGTTATGATACAAGAAAGCAAGGTACTGGAATATTACTATAAATAACATTTAAATCAATTTACCAGGCTCTTCTAATCAGAAAGATGACAGACAAGAAGTAAATTCTTTATTATTAACTGCTAAGCATAGTGAACACGTCTTAAATCTTAAAAACTCGCGTGAAAATACTAGTTTAGAATTTCAAACAAAAATAATAAGTAACGCCTATCATTTATGACCGAACTAACTTCTACTGATAAAAATAAGGTACCAAATGTTCATAATGCATTATATACTCAAAATACATCGACAGCGGAAACTTCTACATACACCAAAGGTTTAAGTTCATCATTAAATACGTCTATTAAGAAAAAACAGTACCCAAAGAAGAAAAATCTGGGAAGGGAGAGACAAAGAGATCCAAGTGTTTGGAAAATGAAGAAACTGTGGAACTCTGGCCAAAAATATACTAGTAAAACTGAAAAAATTAACGAAAATAAGAGAATTGGGACCTAGATGTAACGATAAATGTAAGAGAAAATGTAAATCGAAATTATCTGAAAATGATATGAGTAAATTTATTTAATAATTATTGCGAAATGGCTGATCATAACAAACAGAGCAAATATTTATGTAGAAATGTTCTCAGACAGGAGAGAAAGGTTGCAAAGTTAAAACAGTCCAGAAGAAACTGGACATATGAATATAATTTGCAGTTAGCAGAATAGTAGAACCGTCAATCAACGGTAGAACCTAGTGATGTAACGAATATTCGCATTCGCATTCGCGAATATTCGCATATATTTGCATATTCGCATTCGCATTCGCATTCGCGAAATTTGTGCGAATGTTTTGCGAATATAAATATGTATAAAAAAAAATAATTTGAATATTAGGTTAATAAAATAAAAATCCATTCACTTCTCACTTTTTTATTAAAAAAACTCACTTTATTTTACAAGCTTAGAAAACTATAAAATTAGAAAACAAAAAATAAATGATGCAATGTAAACAAACAAAAACAAATTATTCTCTGAAACTTTTATTATCCAAAAGTTTTTAATTTTAGACAATTATCTTGAAAAAGTCTATTATTAAACTACAAATTAAAAATATTCTGTGTTTTTATGTAAAGAGTTTAAACAAACAAACATAAACAGTTCGACTTCAGTTAGATAAGTTCAGATAAATTTATTAATTCAGCAATTTTCGGAACAAGATACATATGCCAAAAACTGAATATTCGCAATCGCATTAGTATTCGCGAATGTCGGTGGCATATATTCGCATTCGCATTCGCGAATGTTCAAAAACTGACATTCGTTACATCACTAGTAGAACCGAAGTTTGTAAGAAAAACATTTTTGAACACTTTTAAAATAACAGATATGTGGTTAACTACGCTATTCAAAAAAATTTATAGTCAGGAAGGTGAAAGCTTTATACCTATAGATATGCCTGGTCGCCATAAAAACAGAGCAAATGCTGGAGATGAAAATATTAAAAATTCTATTCGTGCGCATATAAATTCTATTCCAGCAAAAGCAAAAGAATCCCACTACACAAGAAAAAAACAACTAAGATATATTTTGATTTGAGTCTTTTACGCTTCGCAAATTATATTCACTGTATAAAGAATGGATGTTAGAGAATCATCCATGCGATAAGCCAGCCACCAAAAGTCAGTATAAACACATATTCAATACTGAGTTTAATATCGACTTTTTGCACCGAAAATAAATCAGTGTCTCACTTGTAATTTACATAACAAAAAAGCAGAGAAAGACCAAATAGAAAAGGAATGTGCTTTACATATTGCAAACATACGAGAAATTAAGAATACATAAGAAATAGACGCCACTGAAATATTCTGTTGGAGTAGAACGTTACGAATTCCGTGGACCGACCACATGACAAATATTTCAATTTTACATGAGCTAAAAGTCAGCAAAATATAAAATTAAAATACTTTGAACATTTTATGGGAGCAGACACAGAAAATATGGAAAGACTTATTACCCAAGGAAAGGTAGAAGGCCGCGAGGAAGATCTCCAACAAGATGGATCGATCAAATTACAGGCATATGTAAAAGACCTATGCATGAGTTAAAAAATGACCAGAGACAAAGGTCTTTGGAGACGGACAATCACGATGACCACTTCGCTCCTCCGTGGGTCAGGATCGAAGAGAGAGTGACATATATTGCAAACAAATGTGTTAAACGCGAAGCCAAAAATCGTGATAAAGAGATTTCTGTGAAAACATCAACAGTTGTAACTGCCTGCTTTGATTTGCAAAAAATATTAACTACACCCCAATCAGAGGTATCATTGTTTTATTATAAAAGGAAGTTTAAAGTCTATAATTTTATCATCTTTGATAGTGGATCTGCTAAAGGTTATTGTTATGCAAATATTATAAACTCTTTATAATTTGTAAATGCTTATTTTGTAATAAATAAATCTAAGAGATATTATTTTATTTACTTCTTGTTAGTATTTATAATGTGAATTCTTAGATACTTGTTTTGAGTAGAAAAAAACAAGTTAAGGTAAAATCAATACAAACCTAATAATAATCTCTTTATTTTGATATATATACTCATTAGTTACCATTTATATACACCTAAACAAAGCAACATACTGTGTTGAAATACCATTGTATAAACCACTTACAATGATCTTCACCTAAAATTCTTGAAAAACTTGGTATTGTAACTCAACATAAATTAGATCAGTTACTGAGGGTTTTTACCTCCGAATTCTTTATAACTGAATCGATTCATTTAAAATTGTGTGTGTTAGTAAATAATTACTCAAGGTTTTATAGTGCCGATGTGCGATTCCACCCTGGGGGTGTTTGCCACCCCTTTTCGAGGGTGGAAATTTTTTTACTCAAAATAACTACGCTATTCGATAGAAGGACAAATTTCAAACAAAAAATGTAGTAAACATTTTTTTCGCTAGATCAATACTTTTTGAGTTATTCGCTGTTGAAAAGTGTCATTTTTCGTTAAAAAAAAAGACATGTTTTTCAAAGGTTTTTTAAGAATAGCTCTGAAACTAAAAGTTTTATTAAAATAAGTGTAACGACTAAAATTAAAGCTCATAAAAAAAAGATTAACTGTTTAATGAATATTTTCAGTTAAATATTAACTGAGTTATGGCTGTTCAAAGAAGGTTTGTTTTTGTTTTTGTCTTTCAATACGAGTATTTAACATTAAATAACGGAAAACAGGTACAATATTCGACAAAAACTTATATAATATTTTTAAAAGAGCTTGAAAATACCTTTAAAATGAGTGGTGGTAAAAGTCCTTTGCACCAACTGTACGTAAGATACGATCAAAAAAACGATGGGTTTCTCAAATTTTTGTAAAAAAAAACGCAATAAAACTAACGTCATGTTCACTAGGATTAAAATATATTGTTTTCCTTATAGAATTCACTTTAATTTAGTTCTTTTTGTATGATTCAGAAGTTTAGACACTTTAGAATACCCAGTTTTTGAAAAAAGTATGATTACATTTTTTTTTGTAAATATTAAAAAAAATCTTTTTTTTTATGATAACTTCAAAACTATAAAAATACGTAAAAGATGACATAATACAAAAAAATAGGTTTTTTTTTTCAACAAAAATTTTCATTTTTTAATTTTTTTTGTAGCTTAAAAAATAACGGAGATATAGTCGGTTGAAGTTTGCTTTATACCGCATGAACCACTGGTCTCCGACCCTTTGACCCTTCACCTCTTAAACATGAAGGACTTTAGAATGTTTTACATTCCTATACTTATAGCCCGTTAAATTACATGTAAAATCGTTTTTTATGCATGTTGTAGCATCAAAATTAACCGAGTTATTGTAAAAAAAAGGTTGCGGATCAGCGTGTGGCTGTCGGCTGGGATTAATTTGAAATGCAACATGCGGAACATGCTGTGGCAACAATTGCCAAAATTGTCCTCCAGTAAACGAAGACCAATTGGACGGTGAAAATTATGATTCCGATGATGAATAGATATTCATTTATTTTATACCTCGTTTTTTCTATATATGTCCATGTCTAAGTTAAGGATTTAAGGATTTTATTTTCATCAAAAGGGGTGCTTGTAAGGGTTGAAAAAAGTAGGCTCATTTTATAAGTAAAAAATCGGTTGCCTGTAAAGTCGGTTTTACGGGCGAAAATTTTACGTGACAACGTCTTTTTCTCGGTAGAATATTTATTGATATGAATATTATTAAATTGCACAATAGGAACAAGGAATTGAATGAAAATAAGAATCGCACAAATTTTAACTATAGAAATATATTTTGTTTACTAAAACATTGTACATGTAAACTTAAACTTAACTAATTTCTATTTGAGTGATTTTGTTGAGGATAGGACGATGATCGCACAAGCACGGAAGCACGCACCGATTCAACGCGCCTAATTCTCTAGTGCTGCGCGCGCACCGGACCGATCATGTTTGAGTGGGAGAGAGACGCAAGGCATTCGCCGGTCCGGCGGGCCTCTCTCTCGTTCGGTGACTCATCGTAACAGACGTGAGCGGGCGTTACACTTTTTCATGAATGACTCCGAGCCACAACCTAATTTAAGACGTTGTCACGTCAAAAATTAATTTTGCAAACAATGCACTCTAAAAATTTTTTAAATCGTTAAAAATATTTTTTAATTCATTTTTGACAAAGGGGGTGGTTGTGAAGGTTGAAATGTTGAAATTATAGTAAAATGTTATTTTATAAGCAAGAAATTAATTTTTGTTTAATAAAATGCACTCAAGAACTGTTTCAGACCAATAAAAATATATTAAATTAATTTTTTAAAAAAGGGGTTGGTTGTGAGTGTTGAAATTATAATAAAAAGTTATTTTATATGCAAAAAATTAATTTTCGTTAAATAAAATGCACTCAAGAAATGTTTCAAACCGATAAAAATATTTTTTAATTCATTTTTGTCATAAGGGTGGTTGTAAGGGTTGAAAATTTCCAATAAATAAAATATTATTGTATAGCTAGGGTATTAATTTTTATTTGTATTTAAATACATAATTGAAATGACTCAAGCTGCTACGACTTTTTTTTTCATATTATTTTTATAAAAAGTATTAGCTTTTAAGAGTTTTTAAAGGGTTTTAAGTTTTGAAAATTGTGAATAATTAATTTTCATATTAGAGAACAGATTAAAATATGTACCTTATGCGAATAAACAAGATTTCAGTGCATAAAAGAACTAAATCCGTGTTTTTCCCAGTTTCTTCAATAAGGGGTAGTTTTCATCCCTTAAAAAAACAAAAAGCGCAACTAGAGCGGATATAACTTTTGAAGTGTAAGTAAGATAAGCTTAATTTGAAATTTTCAAAGAAATCGATGCAGTTATAAAAAATTCGGAGGTATTACCATATCCTCAGTAACTGGATTAAATCATTAAATGTAATTTTAACAGCAATACGATACGTAAAAGTGAAAATTTGAGGAAAAATTATAAAATATGGATTAAGAAAACTACAAAAAATATTAAAACTGACAAAGTAAATAAATAATGACCAAAACTGACAAATTTCCATGTTATGGAAATTTGTTTAAATCGCTCCCGTCTAAACTAAGCAAAAGTCAGTTACAATATTTTTCGTATTAGTTGTCGATATGTTCGGATAGTCATATATTAGGCTAACAAACATTTTTATTGTGATAAGTTTTGAAGAAAAGCATACAATTAGGTTTAAACAAAATAAACATGTGGAGTGTTAGTAACATATTTTAGTTCAACGTTTTTTATTTATATTTTTTGCGATTTATATCCCATTGATATGTTAATACTCGTGATTTTCCTGCTGTGAAACCCATTCAATGATCTAAAAACCAGTTACACGATTCGAGTTCATGAAACCTCTACATGTACATTTTCTTTGTTGTAGTTCATTTATCTTGTTCGGCGATTATTTTTATTGTTTAACGTTATCAACAAAGTATTCATTAAAAAAGCTTGTTATTCTTCATCGGCGAGGTCTTCAAGTTACGCCTGTCTGGTAGCAGACTTCCGTGGCACGCCTATGGGCACACCTACTCAATTAACGATCTGCATAAATCCTAATATTTTTTTCTTGGGGGTTGTGCGTTGTACTGCGTGTTGTAGCAATCAATTTCCATCGTTTTGTTGTGTCTGCCTATTATCGGGTAATAAATTTACTGTCGTTTGATTTTTCAGAGGATGTTTTTTCAATGTAACTAACCCAAGGGGTATAGATATGAATTATTGTGAAACGCAGCATTTCTGTCAGGATACCACTTTTTATTTATTTTTGCGTCCAAATAATCATTAACTTAACTGTCATAAAAGCAGAAGAACGTGCTTCTGATATATCAAAAGAAACTCAAAAAAAGAAGATATACAAGCAGAAAACTGCCAGAAATCTTCTTTCAAATTATAATCACAAAATGTGTAGTAATAGCAGAGCAAAATAGTACCTTTTCAAATTATATAGTAAGGAAGACAAAAAATCTAACAGCTTATTTTACTTCTTCTTCATTTCTGAGATTTAGACTACTAAAGCCTGTTTCATCTTTAAATTTTAGGTGCTTCTAGCTAAACCCTATTGCAAATGCTTTGGGTGCAAATAAAAAAGAGAAACCATTTCTATAGGGTTTAAGTTTGGATGATATGGTGGAAGTTTTAATAAAATGTGTCCACATTGTTGCAGTAACTTGTCAAATTTATATTGAATATGATCTTGTTTGTGTAATATAAAAACTTAGCATTTGCTGTCGAAGTTTAAGCGAGAGATAATGATTTCTTAAAATTGAGATTATGCTGTTAGATGATCTACGCTTCACTGAAAATGTTTCTAGAATTATTTGTGTTCTATATAGCCTTCCTATGTCCCAGGGCTGTGGTGATTGATCTGTATCGGTATTAGAATTATTGTCTGAGCCTCAACATCTCGAAAAAATGTTACGGCATAAGGGATATACGGAAAACAAGAGCTTCAATATATATTGCGTCATATACAGCTCCTTTTTTCAGCTTTTACATGTTTTATTACATCTTATATTAATTATGATACTTTAATGTTTAATTTAATTTATTTAGAGTTTTAACATTAACACTAAAACACGATTTATTTATAACATTTTTTTATTTAACCGTACAAATTTATATTTTAGACTCACTCTAAAATCTAAATTGCTCTTATATATAGTTCGTCCCAAACCCTTCTTTCAGTGCGTCATAGTTGATCGAATTCTCTCTAACGCATTAAGCTAGAAGTGACAGAAAAAAACGTGAGTCTGTGATTATTATACATAGAACTTAGAAAATTATATATCGTTCACGGTCATTTGCATATTAAAGCGAATTCTACTTACGGATGTATAATTGGTTGGAGTTTAGAATACGCTAAATAGATATCCAATCCATGATGCGCATAAATATAATTTGACGCAGATGGTCTCGATCGTGACAGTACTTTCACAATGTCAATTGATAAAATGATAATTGTCATTGTGAATTCAGGAACGATATTGAGTAAATATCTTAAACTATTACCGTTATGGATATTTGTATGTATTAAAACGGTTCTTTTTAGAACCACGACATTTTCTTGAAATGTAAGTTATAATTGGTGCCACCTTCATATCCCCTGTAATCACTGGTTTTAATGAATCAGATTCTGAATCGGATTGTGGATTGTGTGAAATATAATATTCATTTTTGTTATTCATAAAAAAAGAAGGTTAACTTACATTCGGTATCTTGTTTTTTAACTAAACTCCATTAACACTATTTCATCTGCACACCGGAACTGGTAGATTAACTCAAAAATCAAATTCTTTACTATTTAAACTATTTACAGTGTTATTTTAACTAAACTTCATAACACTCTTTCATTTTCACACCAAATCTGGTAGAATAACTCAAAAATCAGCTGCTTCACTATTTAAACTATTTCCACTATTTAATGATGAATCTTCACAAAATTAAACTATGGGGCTGCCACAGAAACTTATCGGAAAATTACTTATCCGAATATGACTGATTTCAATAAAAGCTATTTTATCTCAGGAATGTTTGCCTTGATCCCTTGCAATTGCTAGTAAAATTTTTTATCTCGCATTCAACTCTTAAAAGATTCTAGGCGGAAGCGTTATTTTCAATAAAAAAACATTCCAATTCTATAATGTTTGTAATAAATAATAATAAATCCATAAATAAATCTTAGTTAATTAAGCACTTTCCCTGGAATGTATAGAATAGGAATTATGACAAACTGCTGTTCCAATATATTGCACTATAAAAATTTATATACAGGACAGGACCTCTAATATGTAAATTAAAAAAAAATTTGAATAGTTAAAAAAAGAATTTGAATTGAATTTGAATTTGAATTTGAAAGTTTTTATTCCATATTTCAAAAAAAATATCCTTTTCACATTTAGCTGATTACGATCCTGCAACTGTCAGATTTAACTAAAATGTCGTGCAATAATTCTCGACATTCTTAAAATTCTATATGACGTCAAAATTAGTGACGCATTAAATGAAGGGTTTGGGACAGACTGTATGTTTGTTTTGTCTCACTGTTCGAAACGCTCACAGAAACCAGTAGAATTCTCCTCTACAGCTGATTCTAACTTTTTCATGCAGTTATTCCTTGACGATTTTCCGTCGAAACATTGGACTTTAACACTAACAGAACCTTCACTCCCTTCAAATGTCGACCAAGGCTCCAAATTACATTTCGTTTAGTCATCTTTTGTCTCTACTGTAATTGATCTAATTCACCTGTCTGCTGTCTCTGTTTCCTCTATCTTATTTTCAATGGCTTTCAGTTTTTGTTCAAAAGAGGATATCATTATAATCTCTTCTATCTTTTCTTCAAAAGACGAAATATTGGCAACAACTTTGTTTTTCATTGAAGACAGTCTATCGTCAAGAGAAGAAATTTCAGAAATGACCTTAAAGATTTCCAAAGAGATGTTAGCAGAAACTTTGCATTCCAAGATTAAAGAATCCATGTCGTTGTACTGATTCAAGCTTTTTTCCCAAAAGAACTTAATTCTCTATCTTCTCATTGTCGTCGTAAATCTGTCACAAATCACCAAAGCTCATTGTCATTTTCACAGAATTTATTTAAATATCCCACTTCTAACACAAATTTAATGTTTATTTTAATGTACTTAAAGTCTTCTAATTACAGATGAAAATTATAGAGGAATTAATTTTTTAAACACAACACTAAAATCAACAACCAAAGTGATAACAAATAAACTGAATAAAATTATAACATTAGCAGAAGAACAACAGAGAGATACTTCTAGGAATAATCAACACGATCGGAATTATCTACCAAAACAACAATAAAAGTAAAAGTAGAATGGGAAAAAATGACAAAAAAGACAAAATGCATGATTACAACAGCAAATTTACTAAAATGTAAATTGGAGCTGGAAGGTCAGATAATATAACAAGTGATGGAGTTTAAATATCTAGGCATCAAAGCATAAAAGCTCGAAACTTAAGTAAAAGATCAAGTGATTAGAGCAAACTGAGCCGTAGGCTGCCTGAATGGAACAATATTCTTTTAAATGTGCCTATCTTCTAGAGATGTTGGCAACCACATTGACCCATCTTATTATATTCACAGCAGCTCGAAATAGATCAGTTGACGTAAGACCAATCCATTTCCTAAGATTGGCCAGCCAGGATATACGTCTACGTCCAGGGCAGAATCACGACCTGACACAGAGAGGACAAAAAGGATGTTAGAAACAGCGGAGATAAAAACACTTAGAAAAATTGGTAGTAAAATACTATGGGACAGAGCTAGAAGTACAGATATACGGCGTAGATGCAAGGTGGAGAACATCAAGAACTGGGTAAAAAATAGAAGAGTAGAATGGAACGATCGTATAAGCCGAATGACAACAAATAGAGTAGTAAAGACGGCAAGAGACGGTTTCCCAATAGGAAGACGATCAGTAGGAAGACCACGAAAACCATGGAACAACAACTTACTAGAGGCACATTGAAAAACAGATAGAGTCATGTCAAAAAAAAGAAGAAGAAATAGCCTTTTTCATATGGAATTTCAAGGTACTCTGGTATTATCCCAAATATCCGACATCTTGCAATAAAAACTACAAATTTATTGAATATGTATAAAGATTTTTGTACTCCTTAAGATTAAGGTATTTTGTAAGCTGCATAACAAACATCTGCCCAATTAATATCTTTGTCATTTCAAGATCAAAATTACAGAGAAAAGTGAAGGTCTCGGTCCGTTTACTCGTTCACTCAACCTTCTAAACAATAAAAACACAAAAAACACGAGGATCTATTATTAAACAGCGTCAAATTCAGATCTAATTGTTCAATTTTGGAGCAAACGGTATTAGAAAAGTGAAATGCCAAGGATAACTAGATCTCCATGCGGTCGATTGAACTGGTACGCGGATGTTGGGCACGGCGCTGCAATGAGATTGTGGGTTCTCGTACTTGTTATATGTTATTATTAACAGTAGGCCGTTACAGACTAGAAAGTTTGTGATTTATATTTTCATTTTAATAGAGGATCATCTGCTTGATGTTTAAGTAAAAATATAGCCAAGTTAAGGCATTGAAAAATATAATAAAAAAAGATATTAGGTGGTAGATTATTCATTTATCGTACGGCAATTCCAACAAATGTGGACACATACGTCTAACGCTAAATATACAGGTATATGTTTAACTTTAATCAATTACAAATAAACATTAAATGAATTAATACATTGTATTGTCTCTAAAAGAAAGTCTTCGGAACTACCATTATAAGATCTTGAGGTACAGTCATATTGAGAAGACGACAGCTGTCCCCATTCCATTTGTACCCAAAAATAACACCCGAATGTACCGCAGGCTCATCCGATTGAAGATTGTTGGGCGAAATTAAGTACAAAAGTTTGCGATAATTGTTGGAAAGCCAAAATGAACAGCAGTATTTAAACCCCACACACGTTTATAGCCCACACCATTTCGCGCCAAAATCATTACGCGCTCATACCATTAAGCACCCACTCCATTTCGCGCCACATTATTTTACGCTCTGACCATTACGTGTCCACACCATTTCGTGCGTACACCGTATCACCCACATCATTTCGCGCCCACATTATAACGGGCCCACACCATAACGCGCCCACACTATTAGGCTCCCCACAATTTTGCCACAACCACACCATTACGGCCCACGTCATTTCGCGCCCATCCCATTTGGCACTTACACTATTTCGCGCCCACAGCGTTACGCGCTCGCACTATTACGCGCCCATATCATTACGCACCCGCACTATTACGAGCCCACAGAATCATGGGCCCACATTATTTCGCGCCCACACCTTTTGGCGCTTACACCATTTCGCGCCTAATCCATTACGAGCCCACACCATTTCACTTCCACGGCTCGATTGCCAATGATTGAAAATCAGTTTCAAAAACATTTAAAAATTACAAAATTAATAGATTTATCAGGCGAATAGCCATATTTTGAGCATATAAGATATGTTACTAAAATCTACAGAAAACCAACCCACATCAACAGATAATAAAATTATCGCTCAAACCACATCATCATCAACCTGTATTTGTCCACTGCTGGGCATAGGTCTCCCTCAGCTTTTTCCATGTGTCTCTGTATTGTAAACCACAACATAAATATTAAAAAAAGAAATATCAAATAAATTATATGATAGATCCCGAAGCACCTGTTCTAATGAAAACGCATTACGTGAATAAAAAAACCTGCTAAGAAAGATTTTAACAAAACAATATTACCTATTGTCATTTATAAACAATGAACTTCACAAGATTGAAGAAAGAAAACAACAAAACACCACAAGCTATTCGGAAACACTCACAAGAAGGGATTCAAAGATAAAAACAATTCCATATGTAAAGAGCTCATGAGAAAACTTAAAAAGGATGGGAAATAAGTAAAACATCACACCAACAAATTTAAACTGTAATTACCATTACAATAAATTTTGATTTAACCCTTAAACCCTTGCCGTTAGGTAACATAGATATTTTAATCAATATAAAACCCTTACGGCGTTTATTCACAGCCGAATGCAGGATGTCGAAAGGCAACCATGCGCTATATATATTCAGTTCGCCAGTTGTGACGTTTTTACTTTGTTAGCAATGTTTCACGTGTTTAGATCATAACCTAACCTGAAGACGGGTCTCCACCAAAGGAAAATTGGCAACTTTGGTGTTGTCAACATGCGTTGGTGACAAAAGTTTCCGAAATATGTTAATGTTGCCAACAAAAATTGCAAACAAATGTTGAGAACCTTGTTTCTCTTTTTGGCGGTAACATCAAAGGAATGCGCGTATTGTCGACATTTTAACGGCTTTGTGGGGACGGTCGCTCAGTTGGAAACATAAGTTGTAAACAGAAACATGTCTGTAGTAATAACGTGGACAAATGAACTTATTGATACCTTAATTGATTTATATCACACCCAAAGTGTACTATGGAATCCAAAAGACGTAAATTATAAAAATAAAAATAAGAAAAAGGATGCCTGGAAAACCATCAGTGATGTGATGGGGCTACACGGACTTGAAATACAAAGGAAAATGAAAAATTTGACGGCACAGTTTTTCAGAGAGAAGAAGAAATTAAAAGAAGAAAATAAATCGGGTTCAGCTACTTCTGATACCACAAAGTGGTTTGCGTACCAACGACTTCTATTTTTATCAGACAAAAATGAACCTAAGTTATGCCTATGTTAAGCAAGTATCGGAAAATATGACTATCCTGCTACTGGACATTCTGGACAAATGACTCCAATTTCAACACATTCATCAAGTTCCAGTTTTCCCATACATCCACCTCTTTCATCACCAGATGACACATTATCACTCACATCACACTACAATCACCAGATGACACATTACATCCACCTCTTTCATCACCAGATGACACATTATCACTCACATCACACTACAATCAACTACTATCACCACAATATGTATCATCTCCTTCACCACAATACATACCACAAGTGACAGAATCTCAAACAGTACCTGAACTACGCTCGCCACAATATGCATTACCATCTTCATCACAATACATCCCACAACAAACACAGGATATACCACTCACAGATTCACAAACAGAACAGGAAACAAGTTTGGCTGCATCTAGTATTCTGCTGGAAGCTATAAATACTGCTAATATATTAGACTAATAATGTGTACCCCATGATGTTTCATATGATTTGCATTAAAATAGTTTCTTAAATAAAAACTTTCTAAATGCGTTTTCAGTTATTTTTGGAAACGAATCGAACCTGACCCCAGGGAACAAAAATTGAATATTTTACCAAACTTGCTCTGCTAAAGAAACCGTCAAAAATATTTATAATAATAGAATATACTTACTTTTATTTGATCGCCAAGAACTTCACATATTGCCATACATACTTCTGGTACAATTTTTGACATCGCTTGCTTTGAAATCCTAAATAAATGCATTAATGAAGTGTAGGAATCTCCGGTAGCCAAAAATCTTAAAGTAATTAGTAGGCGTTCGGTAGGTGTGATGGCTTTTCTAAAATTAGTGTCATTTTTTGTAATTTTTGGTCCAACAAGATTGAGCAACCACTCAAAATCGGAATCAGTCATACGGAGAAAGTTTCTTATTTGTCCGTCTTCAATACGTCCTGCTAACAAATCATCTTTTCTCAAAGCATTTATTAACTCAATTCCTCCATGTGTGTTTCTTCCTATGAGGCTTGGTCGTACCCAATATTTATGTTTTCGTTTTTTTTTTTACTCAAAATAATAAATGATGCAGCTGCTAAGATAATATCGTCATCAATCGACCCCATTTTGTCAACACAATAGTCTTGATGGAGACTGCCAGTTGCCAACTAACATGTTTCCTAAATTATTGTTGACAACTTTATATTTAGATGTGGACAACGATAAAAAACAAAAGTTGGTGACTTCGGAAGAGTTGCAAACACAAAAGTTGCCAACTTTTCAGTGGATATGCGCCTTTACTTACCGCTTTGTTGATTGTTGGATAAGTTCGTGAATATATTTAGAATAATCATAGCGTAATTTTTGAGTGCAAAATACACTGAATAGAAGGTAAGATGTGAATTTTCGATTTTTATTTTTTCCAGATATTGTATTTTTCTGTTTTTATCGAAATTATTTGTTTCGTTGCTTGTCGGCAACACTATGTATTCGTTCATCTTTGTATACATATATGTTCTTTCAAAATGGGTCGTCGTTTATCACAAAAAGAATTGAAAGAATATTGGGAGAATTTTACTGGCCTGGAAAGTGATGACGATGCTGATTTCTCAGGTACAGATAGTGCAGACCCCCATTTTGTCCTGGTCACAGCTACGATTCAGAAATAGAAGTTTCGAATGAAGATGGTGTAGAAGAGGAAACAGTGGTCATTGAAATATTCGAAGTGCCTTTTCCTTCCACTTCTAATTCAGATTCAAATCACGTAAACAAGGTGAGGAAAAAACTTCCAGACCGAGGATTGGATACAATAACCAATTCATGAATATTATATAAGAAAGTACTTGCTGCTACAAATGAACAGGCCAAATCAATATCTCAAGCATAGTTTCGTACTGAGGTAGTTGAATGTTTGTGTAAAATAGGAGAGCTTAGATCTACATACAGTAAACACATTAACGAGAACTTGAGAAACATGCAAGAAAATTGCATAGAGGAAACCAGTGAGAAAATAAAAATAGCTATAGTCAAGGTTGACAAAGTAGTCGCAAGTAAAATAAAAAGAAATTACAAAAACGAGTGGATGACGGAAGAGATACTTGATCTAATGGAGCAACGCAGACAGTACAAAATACATCAGAATCAACAGGAATACAAGGAAATCCAATGTACGATAAGGGCAAGAATTAAAAACGCAAAGAAAAGCTGGATGAAAAAAAGTTGTGAAGAATTGTAATCACTACAAGAAAAGGGAGACAGCTTTGGACTACATAAAAAGAAACACCATGAGACTCACCTGAAGAATGATCAAGGAAACTACGTTTATACCCAGGAAAAAATAGCTAAAATCTGGGCAAACTATGCTTCGTCCCTCTTTATGGATAATAGACCGAATCTGCCAACAACTAACTTACCCACGGAAAATTTATCCGGCCCTCCCATTATTCGCGCTGAGGTGGAGTACGCTATAAAAGTAGCAAAACTAGGCAAGGCCCCTGGACCGGATGGAATTACTACGGAAGTCATAAAACTGTTGGAAGATGATTACATCGACATGCTGGTAACAATTTTCAATGCCATATATAACACCGACCACATTCCAAAGGATTGACTTTATTCAACCTTTACAAAAAGCGACAAAATGCAAAGACTACAGACTGATAAGTTTAATGAGCCATTTGCTTAAGGTGTTTCTTCGCATCCTTCACACAAGAATGTTCAGAAAGCTGGAAGATCTAAGCGGTGAGACACAATTTGATATCAAGAGCGGACTGGGTACACGTGAAACAGCTTTCTGCTTGAATACGGTAGTACAAAACTGCATGGATCAACGAAAGGATATAGTCATAACATTCCTCGATTATGAAAAAGCGTTTGACACCGTAAAACATGACGCAATGATAAAAATGCTACACAACGCTAACATTAACGAGAAAGATATAAGAGTTATCCAGAATCTCTATTGGAATCAAAAAGCACGAGTGAGACTGAACAAATCAACCAACACAGAAGGAATTTGAAATTTTAAGAGGGGTGCGACAGGGGTGTATTTTATCTCCTATGCTTTTCAATCACTTTGTGGAGAACATTTTTGCAGAGGCACTGGGAGACTCTGAGTGTGGAATAAAGGTAAACGGGTTCCTGATAAATAACATTCGTTACGCCGACGACACCGCGATAATAACAGACAACGAACATGATATGCAGTTGATGTTAAATAAAATAAACACCGTAGGAAAAATATTTGGCTTGAAGATATATGCTGGAAAAACTAAATGCATGGCAATAAGAAAAAACGCACTTTTAAGAATACAACTGCAAGTAGGTAATGCTCCAATCGATCAAGTGAAAACATTTAAATACTTGGGAATGATGATGAATGACCAACGGGATCCTCAACCGGAAATAAAATGCTGTACCGAACAAGCAAGACAAGCTTTTATCAAATTTTAACCGTTACTATGTAACCGCAATTCTTCCTTCAATCTCCGCTACAGGATGGTTAAATGCTAGGTATGGTCGATATTGTTATACGGCATGGAAACATGGACGTTAAGAGTACTTTCCATTAATAAGTTGGAGGCCTTCGAAATGTGGTCGTTGCGAAGAATGTTTCGCATACCATGGACAGATAGGGTGAGAAACGAGGAAGTCTTAAGAAAGGCAAATACTGAGGGAGAACTACTCAATTTGATCAAGGTACGAACAATTGGATACCTCGGCCATATTCTGAGAGGAAAAAAATACGCAATTCCTCAACTAATCATCCAGGGCAAGATTGAAGGCAAGAGAGGAGTAGGTCGCAAACCAAAGTCGTGGCTACGGAACATAAAGAACTGGACAGGCATAAACACCACTGGCGATCTTTTGCATGCCGCAAAATACAGACGTCTGGACTTAAGATAATTCGCCAATGCACTATAGGTGCACGGCACTATAAGAAGAAGAAGAAGAAGTAAAATAGGATCTAGAACTTCAAAAAGCGGTAGATCCAGTAATCTTGAAGGCGAGATACAAAATAAAAAGACCTGCTCAGTACATTTCACCAAAAGATGTCAGAAGAGACCAATACGGTCATTGACCAGTAATAGAAGAAAATAAGATGAGGCGCAAGTATCCGAGTTGTAAGGGCTTTATACACGAAATGTAGAAAGTGTTACGTAGCACTATGTCTGAATGAGAATAATAATTGTTTTTATAATTTCCACATTGAATAAATACTTAAGGTCATTTCTGTCTTTTCGTACGCAACGTTGCCTTTCGGCAACATACCCATTTTCCGGGGAAGTGAACATTAAAAATAAATAGAAATTTTTTAATTATTGTTTTCGTCTTTCCTGACAACATTCCGATCCATCAATATTATTTTCAGAACATTCATGCATTTAAGGTTTAATCTCATTTAAAACAATATTTAACTTAAAAATGCCATAAGAAAACTATTTTAGAACTAATAAAAATTAAATGTAGCTAAAGTGAAACATATAATGTGAATATATCCCGGAATTTCACCTAAAAGGGAAAATCCTATAGTATATTAGGGAAAGTTACTTCATTTATAAAATTAATAGTTGTAAAGACAAAAAATTAAGTGAATATTCTGACAAAGAAACTGTTACCAAGTTAATTTTAACCGCAAACACTACAAAAGTCGGCAATTAAAATAATTTCCATTTCGAAACCATTTGTCCGTTCAAGAAGCCTAAAAAGTTGATTAAGCCTCAGGCATTAAAAAAATTAGAAGCAAGGTCGACGGTGTATCGAGTTTTTGTAAAAAGTGTAAGTGAATGGAAACTTTCTCGATCGTTATTACAACGTTTATTCGACTTCGTATAATTTTAGTAAGCGCTTTGTCCTTGTTGGCAGTTGGTATAGAGTCTTGTATTATATTTTAAAATTAGGGATTTCGTTTTATATTTATGTGACTTGTAATGTTTTGTAGATAAAATCAATGAATAGTAAAGGCGATGTTAGTAATCGAGAAATAATTCCTTCCAGTTTGTATTATCAGGCTGATATTCTGACAGTTTAGTCAATTTCGGTTGCCAGTAATTTGTTTTCTGTTGGATAACTAAATTGCCAATTTAATACTTCCATATACAAGGGAGCTTTGCACAATATAATCTTAAATTTAAAGCTAAATTTGGCAAATTATTGAGTTTCATGCTTCTTTAATCTTTCGGGTAGCATTGTGGATTTCTGGGCCTAAGTACTTATAATTTTCGCAGATTTTTAGTGAAATTTCATTGTTTATTTCTATTTTGGCCCTTTCTTCTTCTTCGGATACCATTTGCAAAGCTGCAGGCCGGGGATAAAATATTCAATTGTTTTCTATGATCGTAAAACGACCAGAACACCCTCTTTGGCGTGTCAAAATATAGTAGCAGCGTCTGGTATTTCATTCCAGTCCCTTATATTTCTTAACCAGAAATGTTAGTTTCTACCAGGTCCTCGTCAATATTTTCTTGTGATTCGTTTTGGTATCGAGGTCCCCTTAACACATGTCCCAGGTAAGATATTTTACTATATTTTACTTTATTCAACAATTGCCTTTTTACACCACTCCTTCTCAACACTTCATCATTTGTGAGGTGAGCAGTCCACGGAATTCGCAGCAACCAATGAAAGGGTGATAGTTCGAAGGCTTCAATTCTATTCAAAGTCTTCACTTTAAGTGACCAAGTTTTGAGTCCATACAGCACAGATAACCTTTGAGAACACGTTTTCTGTTACTTGGTAGACCTACAAAAAAGAAAATCCATAATTTTAAAAAAATTTATCTTGGCACGAACTATCTGCACTTTTACATCTTCATTACAATCTCATTTCTCATTTAATGTAGCTCCAATACACAATAAATTATAAACCATAAACGTAAACCCCGTAAAGCGTTCAATTATATTTCCATTGATTCTATAGGGCGTACTGTGTTTGGCCTCCTACAGTAAATAATGGTTTGCCACCCTCAGCTATATACCCACGCCTATTCTAAAGTAAAGGACAAGAAGCCTTGATAAAAGAGTACTGAAAAATAAATAGTAACTTACAACTCCCAGTTCATGAAGCAATCCCGAGGTTGGAATCAAACCGACTTAAATCCAGAAAAACACTGATAGTAATAATCCAACATTTGATGACTTCAATGTTACCTACAGATGGCACACTTCTTCTTCTTCTTCTCGTGCCACTCCTAGCGGAGATTGGAAATCATCATGGCCACTGCGACTTTGTTAGCAGCGCGCCTAAAAAGTTCAATCGAACTACACCCGAACCGCTGGCACACGCTGTGGATTAAATCATCTCATCCCAAAGTATCTAACATTATTGACCCAGTCCAAAAGCCAGATGGCTTCGATCAGCCACGAAACATATGGAAGAGACTTAACCGAATTAAAACGGGCATGCAGAATTCGCACACAACCTATGTAAATAGGGAAAGCAGTCTACCTCCAGCTGTAACTGAGGAGCTTCAATCAAACCATATAACACATAGTGGAGACATTAAGGTGAATTGAAAGTATATCGAGAGGATCCAAAAGACTTCTTCACAACTATACCTTCAAGCCTTGAATTGCTATCTGAACAAGATATAACCTTGCATGTGTTTGTATTATCTTTTATTTTATCCTATGTGTTGGTTTTTATTTTATCTTATATGATTATATTCAGTTTATGTAATAAGTCACACGCTAAATAAATATATCATTTACTTTCAGTTATAGTAACTTTTAGTTTCCAATTGATATAATCTTTAACTAACTTTCTGGTATCAATTTTTTGTCGTCATATTTCATGGTCATAAATGGAAACTCTCATATGATTGCTTGTTCTTTGGCAATGACAGAGTGCTTTATCCAGGTATTTGTTAAACCAAAACCAAAACCGTTTTACCAATTTTTAAATAAGAAGCTGAGACTGGCCAACTCCTTAATATTTCCAGTACTGACCTATGGATGCGAATCTTGGACACTAAGATAATTAGAAAAGAGGAAGATAGATGCCATTAAAATGTTCTGCTTGAGAAAAATGTTGCGAATTTCATGGAATGACCATAGAACAAATAATTCTATTCTAAGACAATTAAAGATCAATAGGAGATCAATAGATAAAATCCAATGCAACAATTAGATAATTTTGGACATGTCAAAGGTCAGACATAGACAATATGGAGAGACTTATCATTTATCATATGGAGAGGAGGCAGAACAGAGGTTTATGAAGACGGACCATACACGATATCACACACACACACGAAGAGAGACATAAGAAGCATGTAGATTTTATTAATAAATTTTAACTATCATAATAATAATTATTGATTCTTCCAAAACATTGAACACTTCACTTACTTAAATCTTGTCATAGGCTTTATTAAGTTACACTAATACCATCTGGGTTCTTTATTGACTGCATTGGTTTCTCCTGTTACTTGTTCTAATCATTAAAGTTTTAATTCAGATCGTCCAGCTATAAAACTTTCTTGTTGTTTAGAGTTACATAGGCCTTGAAGAAAAAAACACAATTTTCTCAAACAATTGTATTTTAAAAACCAAAAATTTATTTTATATAAAATTTACACACAGAAAAGTTTAGTATTTGAATAAATTGTAAAAAAATTTTCAGCTTAAAATATTAAAAATTGTCGATTTTTTACTACAGTTTTCCTCGTCCTACCTTTTTTACAGTTGGCATAATATTTCGGTACAGGTTATTTTAATTGGCAGTAGGATAACTATGAATTAATTTTTCAAAACTGACCTAAATAATTACATCCTGTATATTAAACTATTTGAAACCTATTACACAATCGCCCAAACATTCTAGATTGCTGTTAGATTCCAGAAAGACCATTATTAATCAAACGCTTTGGCCGTTTGACATATCGATGCAACTAAGAGCGGCCTTTCAAAGTTTTCGTCACGTGAGTTATGTCTTTACATTGTTATTTCGATCTGATCTGATTATTATGTTTGAGTCATGGCTGCGATTATTCTACCTTTAGTTGATACAGTCATCGATTCTGTGAAGACGGTGTATTGCAATAAGTATTTTGTAATACTTCAGGTAAGGTAAAGAAATGAAATGTGAGGGTAAATGTGAATCAGTATTTATAGAATGGTTACACAAGAACGGATCTATTAATTAATATTTAAATGGGAATAAGCCACAATTAAAGGTTAAAATACATTTATTGACGTTTCAATTTCCACTTCGGAAATCGTTCTCAAAATACAAACATTAGTATTTTGAGAACGATTTCCGAAGTGGAAATTGAAACGTCAATAAATGTATTTTAACCTTTAATTGTGGCTTATTCCCATTTAAATATTAATTAATTTAAAATGCCACAAGAAAATAGCTTCAGAACAATATTAACGGATCTATTAAATATATACCGCTAAAATAAATAAAAATTAAATACTCAGAAAATCTTAAAATATGTATCATTACAGTATTAAGAAATTAACTATACTGAGGCTTATGTCTGATGATTACTGTAGCCACACTTGCAAGAGATAGAGAAATAAAAAAAATTTACATCTAAGTGAAAACTTATGTTGTAATTGGTATACAAAAAACAACTTACTATGAATTAAAAAAATTATCCGAAATGGATTTATAAATTTTCAGAACGTTTTCAATCCTATCGGATCATCATCAGTGAAAAACCAGAAATAAGTATTACCATTTAAAAATGAAAACAAAAGGGTGTAATAGAATTTAATCCAAATTGCCTTAAGTAATATTTAACCAACATTCTTGGTACTAGTGCATTATGTTCTACCCCCTTTT